>NC_000077.6:119861620-120461620 GCF_000001635.26 Mus musculus | reverse complement strand
GCTGGGATGCAAACCCACACTCTGCATCCAACGGGCTCTCCAAGGGTCCCCAGTCAGCATTCCTCAGACCCAGGGAACAAAAAGCCTAGATATTTTGGGAGGGTCAGCAAGGATGCAGCTAAGTGGTGTGTATCGAGCACGGGCATGCTGCTGGAAGGTAACCGTGGGCTGTTTAACTGGGATAACACACCCCAGCCCAAGTGAGGGTCAGGTGTGAGGCACCGTGAGTGGCACATCACACCTCTTTGTATACACACACACATATACATATATATACATGTATATACATGTATAATGCATGCACACACACATTTTTTTCTTTTGGACAAAACTACCTCTCTATCTGGGCCCAAGCCAGGGGTGGCCTGAGCAGGAGGAGGTGACTGATGGGAAGCCAAGCTCACGGTGGGGACACCACCCCCGTGGATAATACAAGAGCACACCTGAGCATCATGAAAATGACATCACCTCCTCTTTACAGTCAAGAACACCAGGCCAAGAAGGCACAGACCCTGCACAAACAACATAAACTCAAATCCCTTTCAGATCAAGAGGAACAGTGGTGACAACCCCACTGCAGTGCGAGTGGCAGGCTGCGTGTCAGCCCCACACGGGTCATGCCACAGGGTTATTCCCTAGAGGATACGATGCCATGACACCCAGCAAGCTCTCCTGTAGCACACAACCAAGCCTATCTTTCTCCACTCTCCTGCAGCAGTGCCCCTTCCTGTCCTGTTCTTAGACCCTCCAGTGCTGTCTCCAGAGGAGCCAAGTAAACACAATGGAAGTATGGTGTGTGGAGTACTGACTGGGCTCCAGCTTCCCACCGATTGGGTTCCAGCTTCCGGTGTTAAGAAGCTATTCTGGAGCCAGCCGTGGTGGCACACGCCTTTAATCCCAGCACTCAGGAGGCAGAGGCAGGTGGATCTCTGAGTTCGAGGCCAGCCTGGTCTACAAAGTGAGTTCCAGGACAGCCAGGGCTATACAGAGAAACCCTGTCTCGAAAACCCAAAAAAAAAAAAAAAAAAAAAACCCCTAACCCCCCCCCCCCCAAAAAAAAAAGCTATTCTAGGCCGGGCGTGGTGGCGCACACCTTTAATTCCAGCACTCAGGAGGCAGAGGCAGGTGGATCTCTGAGTTCGAGGCCAGCCTGGTCTACAAAGTGAGTTCCAAGACAGCCAGGGCTATACAGAGAAACCCTGTCTCAAAAAGAAGCTATGCTGATCATGGCTTCAGCTCATGATTCTCCATAGTCATCAGGTGGGACGGACAGGCTGACTCCTGAAGCGCTATCACCAGAGGACACAGTCACCAGACCCACAGCCTGGAACCTCGGGGGGCCTCCGCTCAACTCACGCTTTCTTGCGCTCAGACTTCTCCTTCTTGGGAGCTGCCTGCACCTCTGGCTGCCGAGGGGCCTGGTTCTTGCTAAGAAACAGCACGTGCTGGGCCTCCTGCTCCATGCGCTGGACGTAGGCCACATCAGACTCCCCCTTCCTTTGCTTGAACTTGGGGACAGCGATGTCTGGCTCCTCCCCCTTCGCTTCCTTTTCCAACGTCTTCTTGAAAGCCACCTGGGCTGAGGAGAAAGGACACCCAGAGTAGGTGTAGAGGAAGCTCGGGAAGAAGGGTTGGTGACAGGTAAGCAGCCTGGGACCATTTCCCTCCTACAGCCAAAAGAGGGGACGACAAGGCTTAATGACAGACAGAGAGAAAGCTAAAATATTCAGTTCAGAGGAGCCCCAAATGTGATGTCAAGACCTACCGGCTCCTGTCAAAGATGTCCAGTGCCACACAGGCAAACAAAGAAACCAAAGCAGTGTCGATCATAGCAGCACATACCCATAATCTCAACAACCAGGAGGTGGAGGTAAATTGATTTTGAGGCCAACAGGGCTACCTAGAAATAACCTATCAGAAAAACCCAAAACACACCAATGTGGCTGGAGAGACCATGTACTCCAAGGGCTGGAGAGATGACTCCACAGTTGAGAGCACTGAGTGTTCTTCCAAAGGACCAGAGTTCAAATCCCAGCAACCACATGGCAGTTCAAGGTCTGACACTCACACAGACATGCATGCAGGCAAACCACAAGGCATGTAAAAAATGGAAATAAACTTTAAAAAATGTATTCCTTAAGGACCTGAGTTTGGCTCCCCAGCAACCACACTGGGCAGGAAGGCCTTTAACTCCACGTTTAGGATAATTCCATGGGATCCAACGCCCCCTCATGGCCTCCAATAGCAATTGCACATGCACCCCTCTACACCAGTCACACTTGCATATACATAAATGAAAATAAAACCTCAGCTGGGCAGAGGTGGCCCATGCCTTTAATCCCAGCACTCGGGAGGCAGAGGCAGGCGGATTTCTGAGTTCAAGGCCAGCCTGGTCTACAGAGTGAGTTCCAGGATAGCCAGGGCTATACAGAGAAACCCTGTCTTGAAAAAAGCAAAACAAACCCTGTCTCGAAAAACCAAAAAAGGGGGCTGGAGAGATGACTCAGAGGTTAAGAGCACCGACTGCTCTTCCAGAGGTCCTAAGTTCAATTCCCAGCAACCACATGGGAACCACATGGGCTCACAAGCATCTGTAATGGGAGTTGATGGTCTCTTCTGATATGTCTGGAGAGAGCAATGGTGTATTCATATGCATAAAATAAACCTTAAAAAAAAGAGAGAGAACTTCAAAAGTCCAAGTACTTTTATATAAATTATAAAAGCACTGCTGTAAAATCAGCCCTGTGCTGTCTTTCCCATACCCTGCACTCCCAGTACCGGGTCTTGGTGTAGTCCCTGTGCCTCAAACGCCTTTCAGAATTTGGGCGACTGGATGGGTGCAGATATGGTGGCACACAGCAATGGCTGTACATACCCTCCTTTTTTCTCTTCTTGTTACTTAGCGTCTTTTTCATCTCCTGTCGGCTCCTCATAATTTCTCGGAGCCGAAAAGGGATTTCTTGCTCATCCTGGTTCTTAGGCTTGCAATTCACTTTCTTCTTTTCTTTGCTGGAAAGGAAACCCAGGCGGAGTGTGACCCTTCCCATGTACAACACAGCCGGACACATAGTAGGAATTAACCCCGTAAAGAAACGGTTCCGGGGCCAAGAACACACGGTCCTCCCCTCACCCTCGACCCAGGCTGCCTTCAAGTGCATTTTTCTCTGCACGCTGAGGCAAAAGGCGCTCTAGAGCCCAGGGAGGCTGGCAGCTCTGACCTCATCCCCCGAACGTGGCTCACGAGAAACTGGAGACACTCACCTCCGTTCATTCAACACATGGCCTGGGCTGAGGGACGCAGGAAAGTTCCCAAATGGGTCCTCTCCCGGGGTTGGCACCTACCTGCGCTGTCCGGGCAGTGAGGCCGAGCGCTGCTGTCCTTGAGCCTGCTGCTGCCGCCGCCCCTGCGGCTGTCCCGAGCCTCTAAGACCGGCCGACCGCGCAGTAACCAGTGCTATGTTCCCAGGCCTCGCCATGACTACCCCAGGCGCGTCCTGCACGAAGCTATTTCCGCCCACTTACAAGCTCCAGGCCTGCGAGCATCACTTCCGCTTCCTGCGCTGCGTCCCCAAGCTCCTTGGCTCCGGCAGCCGCACCAGCTATGGGGTCGCCGCTGCAGACCCTGTCCCGGGGAGGCCGGGTGCGAGCTGCGCTCTGGTGCTGGACACAAGCCCGCGGCCTGAGCGGCCGCCAGTGCCCCAACCGGGTTGCGCGAAGCCTTTCGTGCAGCCGGGGTTTCCCCGTTCGGGGAGGCAGGCCAGCGCTTGGAGGAACCATGGTCAGCGTGCTCACTGAGAGCTTTCTTCAGGTCTGGGCCCCAGACGAGTTAGTGGGCAAGTAAATTGCAAGAGTAACAGTGACCATGGGTCATGGGTGAATAGCAGGGAAGGGAACCCGAGGGCCTTTGAGACGTGAGAGACGGAAAATGGTGTGACCCAGTGTCCTTAAGCGTCTCTTGTGAAGTGATAGAAGGACGACACCGAGCCGAGGATGTAGTCAACATGGTCAGAGAAGAGCTTAGCTACAACTGGCTGATAAGGGCCTTCCCCTTATCCTGTCCAGGATGTGTAGTCAGTCTGGCTATCCGATCTGGACTTGTTCCTCCTGCGAACTTTGAGAGTGAATGCCCAGTGTTAGGCATTGAGCCGAGCAAGCCCTTAACAAGTTCCTTTTCAGCCGGGCAGTGGTGGCACACGCCTTTAACCCCAGCACTCGGGAGGCAGAGGCAGGCAGATTTCTGAGTTCGAGGCCAGCCTGATCTACAGAGTGAGTTCTAGGACAGCCAGGGCTACACAGAGAAACCCTGTCTCGAAAAACAAAACAAAAACAAACAAAAAAAAAAACAACATCCACAAAAAAACCAAGTTCCTTTTCATACCAACCAGTATGTCCACTTCCCAGATAGGGAAACAGTATACAGAAGTCAGAAGAGTCATGCAGACTATCCCATGTTCGCAGGGAACGCAACATTTCTCCAGCTGGGACTGCTGCCAGAGTCTTCACAGACACCGTGCTCCAGTGCAAGTCACTGATAGCCGCAGAAACTTGGGGATGGACCACAGGGAAGAAGGTTTCCAAGTAGGTACAGAGGATGACAGGGAGCCAAAGGCTTCCCTGCCCAGGGGGAACCCCACAGGGCCCCCATGCTCGCTGCCACCTGAGCTTGAGCCTCCCACCAACTGCTGCATGAGTGGCTGCCCTAACTGTGTATGGGTAGATTATGCCGAAGCTCTGCTGAGGCTCTACCAGGATGGCGGGGAGAAGGCCCTGGCCATTCTAGAGGAGCACGTGACAGATGAGAACCTCAAGGCCTTCCTCAGGATGGAGATCCGGCTCCGCATGCAGAGTGGAGCCTGAGCCATTTTACCCGGGACTCCTTATCATGGACAGACACTACCCTTAAGGAACCAGAGGGTCACTTTTATCCCTGAGTCTGGAAGACTCCACAAGTCTGCAAGGATTAGGAATTCTTGTGTAACAACTTCACCTCAGAATAAATGAATCCTCTATGATAACCATGCAGGGGCTTTTGTGTTGTCCCTCTGCCTGCGTTATCTTGTCAAAGAAAGCATGCCTAGGCTGGCTGTGTGTCCCTGCTCAACAGCTACAGCTTTCCCTACGGGTGAAGCTGAACTGAACCCATGTCCGTGAACGCCCTGTGACAGGAGCGCCCCCAAACCTCAGTGTACCTGGTTGTCCTGCTGAGAGTGGACTATGGTTCCAATCTGTGGTAAATGGGAACCAGCACATGAAAGGGAGCCAGCCGCTCCCTGTCTCCTGTGGGTCCTGGAGGGAGACGTTCTTTCTACCGTGTAGTGGTGAGGGCCACTGCTAGAATAACCAAGGCAGCTGGGACATCAAACTCCAGGACAGGCACTAGCGAGGACTGAGCATAAGTGCATTGGTGCCCACCTACCCCATTTAAAGGGAGAGCTAGGATTATAAAGTGACTTCCTCCTGAGACTGAGATGATAAATAGGGCTTTTTCCATGTTTGGTGGTTTTGATTGTTTGGTTTGGGTTTTTTGTTTTGTTTTTTTAAAGATTTATTTATTTAGTATATGTAAGTACACTGTAGCTGTCCTCAGATACTCCAGAAGAGGGCATCAGATTTCATTACGGATGGTCTGTGAGCCACCATGTGGTTGCTGGGATTTGAACTCGGGACCTTCGGGAGAGCAGTCGGCTCTCTTAACCACTGAGCCATCTCGCCAGCCCTTTTTTGTTTTTTGTTTTTTTGTTTTTTTTTTGAGACAGGGTTTCTCTGTGTAGCCTGGCTGTTCTGGAACTCACTTTGTAGACCAGGCTGGCCTCGAACTCAGAAATCCGCCTGCCTCTGCCTCCCAAGTGCTAGGATTAAAAGCAAGCGCCATCACTGCCCGGCCCATGTTTGGTTTTCTTACACAGATCTGTGAAACCAAATAGAGATCAGAAGTTGGGGCACTTGGCTAGTGGATGACAGAACACAATTCAGGCTGGTATCTTGGGCAGATGTTGCATGCCACCCAAAGTACTCAGCCAGGGCTGGGCCCTGATAAACGATAGTGGTGACCACACCTATTAGGTCGCTGGAACATCAAACTCTTAGGAACATCAAGACTCTTGGGAAGACTTAACTATAGATTGAAACATTTCCTCCAAAAAGAGATTCGAAAGTCTCAGGAAGTAACTAAAACTTAGACTCAGGAATCTCCTAAAACTTGCAAGATACACAGACCCTTCCCTAAGTCAAGACCATCAGTAAACCGTTGCTGGAAAATAGAGACTAACCTAGCTGAATAGCCTGCAAGCTGTGTAGAAAAGTCCAGACATAAAACATTTGTGGCCTATCACCTTTCCTGCCCCACCTCCCCAGGGTTTCTGTGTACAGCTTTCACGGTCCTGGAACTTGCTTCGTAGACCAATCTGACCTCAGCCTGCCTCTGCCTTTACTGGGATTAAGGCATACCACCACCACCTGCCTTGAATTGTCACTTCCCCACCCACACCCTCAAGACAGAGTTTCTCTGTGTAGCCCTGTCTGTCCTGGGACTCGCTTTGTAGGCCATGCTGGCCTCTAACTCAGAGAGCTCCAAATGCTTCCCAAGTGCTAGGATGTAAAGGCGTGCACCACCTCACCCAGCTGAATCACCACTCTTGATGGGGTTGGCTTTCTGGTAATACAGCTGCCTTTGATCATCCACACTCCTACAACTCAGCCCAATAAGCCCATCAACTTGCCAAGCAGTATGTGGGTGGAACCATTTCTGTCACTAGTGCCTTAGAGTAGGTAGACAGTTGTTCACCTCTCCAGGAAATGTCAACACCAGTGGATCCTACAAAAGCCAGCATTTCCAACATTTGATTATTGTGGCAAAGGTCTGTCAGGTATGAGATGCCTCCAACAAAAAGGCACAGCTGGCCCTTTGCATTGGGCCTCCACCAATTTAATCCCCAGGTACTTACACCAAGCATCTATGTGAAGTCCCCCATGGTGGGCAAGACACTAGCAGTGCAACATGCCTCCTATAACAGTTCAGTGTAGAAGACAAAGGTTAAGACAAGAATGATGCAGAGCTGGCTGTGTGGACACATGCTTGTAATTCCAGGACTTGGGGGACAGAGGTGGACAAGGAGTTCAAGATCATACTTAGCTACATGGCAGTTTGAGGCCAGCCTGGGAGTACATAAGACTGTGTCTTTAAAAAGAAAAAGGAATGGTGGCGCACACCTTTAATCCCAGCGCTGGGGAGGCAGAGGCAGGCAGATTTCTGAGTTTGAGACCAGCCTGGTCTACAGAGTGAGTTCCAGGACAGCCAGGGCTGCACAGAGAAAGCTTGTCTCGAAAAACCCAAAAAAAAAAAGAAAAAAAAAAGAAAAAAGAAAAATAAAAATCTAATTCTTAGCTGGACGTGGTGGCACACGCCTTTAATCCCAGCACTTGGGAGGCAGAGGCAGGCAGATTTCTGAGTTCAAGGCCAGCCTGGTCTACAAAGTGAGTTCCAGGACAGCCAGAGCTATACAGAGAAACTCTGTCTCGAAAAACAAAACAAAAAAAAAAAAATCTAATTCTTGTTTTTCTTTTCTGCCTGGCCAAAAACCCAACTCTATCCAAGCTTCATACAAATGAGTTTGAAAAGCTGATCTGAATAGGTGTTCTAGCCTAGCTTGTCTAGTGACCCTAAGACACTAGAGAAGAGCCCCAGAAGCCCCAGAGGAGGAAGCTAGAGGAACAGGCACAGGAAATGGGACTACACAGGCCTTGGGGTTGAAATGCAAGAGGCAGGGCTGAAAGGCAAGAAAAAAAAATGGATAGAGGCTGCTACGCAGAACATCATGATCTGCTGACATTTCCTCAGTGGATGGGACAGAGCAAGGCGGTAACCCCAGCCCAGGACTGTCCAGAAGATGGCCCAGTTGTTTCTGAAGGCTGTGTACATGGAAAGCACAGCCCTACAACCAGTGAAAGTCATATTTCCCCTCCTTTCCTGGGCTACCTACTGGACTTGGGTGGCCTTCAGACCCTTAACTGTATGACCCCTTCTGCCCACCCCCAGCATCCCAGGTAATGGTGGCTCCCTCAAGGCCCAGCAATCTGATTAGTGTATCGTCAGAAAAGAGAGTCATAATCCGCTCATCAAGGGAAGGATAAATTCCTAGGCCAGTGTTCTGCTGACCCAGGTCCAGATAACCGGCGCCTGTGGCTTCCTGAGATCTGTCCAGTGCTTGGTGAGTATGGCCCATGCTGTGGTCCTTTCTGACAGGTAGGCATTAGCCTGGTCCTGGTTCCTAGGCTGGTGCTGGCTTCAGGCATAGAGGCTGAATCTAGGAATGACAGAGGGGAGCCACTAGACTGGGGGGGAGCTCCCCCAGTTGTTGTTATTGCCTACAACAGACTTAATGCATCCCTGTTGCTTAGTCTCTCAGCTCTGATGTTCCAGCAAACCACTGACTGCTCATTCGCCCTGGGTTGGGAGAAGCTAACAGGTTTTTAACCACCTCCGCTGAGCTCTTGAGTCTTTAGTAGCCTGTCCTGTTCCCCTGTCCTTTAGCAAGGACATCCTCCCAATCACCTGCTCTGATTTCCCACAATGCCAAATGGTAGTGCCGCTGTTACCAAGGCCAGCAACCCGACCATACAACCAAATGGCACCAGCCTAGGTTAGTCCTGGCTAGGCAGCTCAGACATGGTTTCCAGGGAGACAGTACTGATCACTGGAACTCTGTAGGGGAACAGCTGCCCATTGGGGGTTCATAGCCTTCGGAGAAGTATTTTTACCACTGGGAAGGAAGTAAGGATGGGTGCCCAGGGAACTAAGCAACCTGGTCTCTTATTATCCTGGTCCTGGTTCCTAGGCGGGTGCTGGCTTCAGGCACAGAGGCCGAATCTAGGAATGACAGAGGGGAGCCACTATACTGCTAGAGGGGGGTGTTACCTACAACAGATTTATGCTTCTCTGTTGATTAGGCTCAGCCCTGATGTTCCAGCAAACCACTGACAGTGGCTTAAGACAGGACAGTGCTATACCACATAGGATTGAGGGCAGAAAAGATGTTGTCCCTTGGGAAACCTAAGGGTTTGGGCAACATCTTCTGTCTGGGTCACCTGAATGGCCTCAGATCCTTCAGCGGCATGTGAGGTTTATGCAGCTTTCTAGAAACCCTGAGGGATTAGGAGTCTCCTTCAGATACTAATAGGATTACAGAAAGCTGTGCTGTCCATGGCCAAGGTCACTGGGCTTAGAGCTCTTGGGGAGTGGTTCTGCAGGGAAGAAGAGGGACCATCCTGTATAGTGTCTTCTAGGTTGTGGCCAGAGGCAAGCTCAGCCACACCAGCGCCTGAGGAGATGCTCAACCCAGAATAAGCCCCAATCCAGCGAGGTAGTGAGCAGTCTCAGCAGGCATTGTGCCCAGGAGAACCCCAGTGTGGCCACTCTCCTCGAGGCCTGCTTCTGGCTCAGCCATCTGAAATAGAGCTATGAAGATGAGAGGTCCCCAGCTCAGCTGTTCACAGACAGGCCCCTGCCCTGTGGCAGCTCTGTGATCCATTTTGTGGAGGTTATTTATGAGCATCAAGTCCAATCACAAGAAACAGGTAACAAGCCGGGCAGTGGTGTCACATGCCTTTGATCCCAGCACTTGGGAGGCAGAGCGAAGCGAATTTCTAAGTTCAAGACCAGCCTAGTCTACAGAGTGCATTCCAGGACAGCCAGGGCTACAAAGAGAAACCCTGCCTCAAGAAAGATAGATAGGGGGCTGGAGAGATGGCTCAGCGGTTAGAGAACTGACTGTACACCGGACATGGTGTGCACATGCCTTTAATCCCAGCACTTGGGAGGCAGAGGCAGGCGGATTTCTTCCTTTTTTTTTTAAGATTTATTTATTTATTATATGTAACTATACTGTAGCTGTCTTCAGACACTCCAGAAGAGGGAGTCAGATCTTGTTACAGATGGTTGTGAGCCACCATATGGTTGCTGGGATTTGAACTCCGGACCTTCGGAAGAGCAGTCGGGTGCTCTTACCCACTGAGCCATTCACCAGCCCCCTGGCAGGCAGATTTCTGAGTTTGAGGCCAGCCTGGTCTACAAAGCGAGTTCCAGGATAGCCAGGGCTACACAGAGAAACCCTATCTCCAAAAAAACAAAAAACAAAACAAAACAAAACAAAACAAACAAACAAAAAGAGCACTGACTGCTCTTCTGAAGGTCCTGAGTTCAAATCCCAGCAATCACATGGTGGTTCACAACCATCTATAATGAGATTTGATGCCCTCTTTTGGGGTGTCTGAAGACAGCTACAGTGTACTTACATATAATAAATGTTTTTTAAAAAGATAGATAGATAGATAGATAGATAGATAGATAGATAGATATAGACATAGATGATAGAGAATTTGCCAATATATGACATGAAGAAATAGGGATCCAGAACAACATGAGGTAGAGGAGGAGGCCTTTCTTTCCTGAGAAGGGACCTGGAACTAGGGAAAGCAGCCTAAGTCTGAGCACTTGGAAAAGAAGGCAAGTTGCTCACCTCAGGATCAGGAAGGAATGTCCTTTGTACCTATCCTCAGAAGGCTCTCAACAGAGTGACAAGGTTGGGTCAGATTCCAGTGTGTGGGAGGGGTGGGGAACAGACAAGGGTGTTCAGTGGCTACCTGCAAGGGGAGGTAGTAAAAAGGCCTGCTTTAAGACAGAAAGTGCGTTTGATGTGGATTTGGAGTATGGAAAGGGTGCAGGGGTTGTGTGCAGCTCCTAGCAATGGGAGGTGTCTCCTGGTACCAGGCAGAAGGACAATGCTGGGAGGCTGGGTGGAACGGGAAGGTGGCTCTCTGGAGTGGAGTCAGCTGTCTCTGTCTCGGGCTGTTGGCACCTAGGTATCAGCCCTCTCTGCTCCTGAGGTTGTTGGGGCAAGCAAGGGAGCTAACAAAGATCTGCCTGGTCTACCCTAGCCTGCATGAGGACACCAGCCCAGCCTGACAGAGTCCAGAAGCTAAGGGTCACTGCAGTGTCTCTGCCAGCCTCACCATGAACCTGGAGCCACCCAAGGGTGAGATTCGGTCAGCCACCCGGGTGATAGGAGGACCAGTCACCCCCAGGAAAGGACCACCTAAGTTTAAGCAGCGGCAAACAAGGCAGTTCAAGAGCAAGCCCCCCAAGAAAGGCGTGCAAGGGTAAGCAAGCCCCCCAAGAAAGGCGTGCAAGGGTAAGCAAGCCCCCCAAGAAAGGCGTGCAAGGGTAAGCAAGCCCCCCAAGAAAGGCGTGCAAGGGTAAGCAAGCCCCCCAAGAAAGGCATGCAAGGGTAAGCAAGCCCCCAAGAAAGGCGTGCAAGGGTAAGCAAGCCCCCCAAGAAAGGCGTGCAAGGGTAAGCAAGCACCAGAAGGGGGTTTGTCTCTCACAGAAGGAGCACGCCTCCTGGGCTGCAGCCTCTCACAGAAGGAACACGCCTCCTGGGCTGCAGCCTCTCACAGAAGGAACAGTCCTCCTGGGCTGTTTGGGAGGACAAGGTGAAGGCTGTGATGGGGCTCTTTGTACTGTGTCCTCATCTTTGTGACTGGGGCCTCAGGAGTGCGAGGGGAACCAAGGACCTATCACTGACTCCAGAGCTGCAGCCAGGCAGGTCTGGGAAGCAGTGTGCCTGAACCTCCTCAGGAATGTGTTTGTACCTCCAGCACTTTCTCCTGTGCACACATAGACACCTACAAATGAACACCCAGAAACTCTGTCTTAGCCAGCTGTCTGTTGCTATGACAAAATACTTTTGCAGAAAAGATTTGTTGTGGCCACAGTTTTGGAGATTGAAAGTTCCAGGAGGGAGGGGTGCTCTCAACTGTTTGGCCTCTGGAAAAGACCCTGTAGGTATATTACAACCTGAAGGATGGCATCTTGGCAGGAGTGCTGGAAAAAGAGACAGATCATATGTAGGTAGAGGGAACTAGAAAGCAGAGAGGAGCTGGACTCTCCCTTACAACCACCATGTTTGTAGCTATAACCTTGTTCTGTAAGATTGGCACTAATCCGGGGGCTGGAGAGATGGCTCAGTGGTAAAGAGCAATGACTGCTCTTCCAGAGGCCCTGGGTTCAAAAATTCCCAGCAACCACATGATGGCTCACAACCATCTGTAATGGGATCTGATGCCCTCTTCTGGGGTGTCTGAAGACAGTTACAGTGTATTTATATACTGTATATAAAATAAATAAATAAATCTTTTAAAAAAAAAAAGATTGGCACTAATCCATTGTAATGTTCTTCATGACTCAATCACTTTTTTTTTTTAAAGAGATTTATTTAATGTATATGAGTACACTATAGCTGTCTTCACACACACCAGAAGAGGGCGTCACATCTCATTACAGATGGTTGTGAGCCACCATGTGGTTGCTGGGAATTGAACTCATTACCTTTGGAAGAGCAGTCAGTGCTCCTAACCACCGAGCCATCTCTCCAGCCTAAGCCAATCACTTTCTTTCTTTTTTTTTTTTTTAATATTTATTTATTTATTATATGTAAGTACACTGTAGCTGTCCTCAGACACTCCAGAAGAGGGAGTCAGATCTCATTATGGATGGTTGTGAGCCACCATGTGGTTGCTGGAATTTGAACTCCTGACCTTCGTGCTCTTCCCCACTGAACCATCTCACCAGCCCCGCCAATCACTTTCTACTTGGCCCCTTCCTAAAGTTCCACCACCTCCCAAGACTGTTGCGCTGAGGACTGATTTCCAGCATGTGTGTCTTTTAGGGACAAACCATAGCCCGCACGTTGAGACCCACGCTCACCCAGGCCAAACTGTGGGGCTGCCTGTCCATGGGCTCACCCTTCCCTCCCTGGTCCTCAGCCTGTGAATCTCAGAGACGCATGCTAGGCACCCGGTGGTGGAGGGGAGCCCTCAGCTCCTGCCCAGCAGCGGATGTAGGGGAGGAGACCTTGAGTCTGGGTTCCGGGGATGGCTAGATCTAGACCTGGACATAACATCCTTAACTACTGTCATTGCAGGTTTGGGGATGACATCCCTGGAATGGAAGGCCTGGGGACAGGTATGACAGCTTGGGATTGTTGCATCTAGACAGCCCTATTAAGTCCCCTACATCCTTCAGTCATCCCACAGGTCCCAGGATCCTCTGTTTACTGCTTAACCTGCCTCCCCTCGGGTCCCCTGTTTCTCTCAACATCAAGCTTCAGGTTCCACTGACAGGGGTTTCCCCATGGGTAGGTTCACCACGCACAGGAGAAACCTTTGCCTTTCCTTCCAGCTTTGGCACAGGGTCCCCTGAGCTCCCCTATTTGGGCCTACAACATCCTCTCTACTGCAGACAATACCCAGAACACAAAGGGAAATCTACAACCGTAGCCTAGACTCTCATCCTAGGCAGACATGCTTTCATTCAGGGAGTGAAAAGTGAGGCAGCAGGAAATGGGTGGGCCCGGGGTCACGGTGTTTCCTTAATCACATCTTTCCTGCAGATATCACCGTCATCTGCCCTTGGGAGGCCTTCAATCACCTAGAGCTGCACGAGCTGGCCCAGTATGGCATCATTTAGTCAGATCCCTGCTATGTGAGCCCTGGGGAAGAAACCTGCTGAAGACTCCCTCCCCCCTCTGCAAACCCTGTCCAGGACCCAAACCTGAGCCTGAGTCCCTAGCCAGGTTACCATGGCCTCCCCCGGGACAATCTCAGGCCCTGACACCAGCTACTGAGAGCCTACAGCCTCCCACAGGATACCCTGTTGACCTGAAGTCACTGGTCAGCAGAAAGAAGGGAGTGGGACCCAGCCCCACTTCCTGTCCTTTTTGTGGCTGTAATGCAGGGCTCCCCTTTGTTCCCCTGAACTGCCTTCTGAGGGTGAGAAAGTTCCTCTGTCTTGTAGCCCTTCCAGATGGGTGTCTTGGGGTGGGACACTGTCCTGGGGTGAGGTGGCAAGAGAGACTAAGCTACTCCATCCGTTATAACAACCTTCCCAACATACTCTTGTCCCTTGTCCCTATTTCAAAATAAAGTCAGCATGTCCTTGCATATGTGAGGTGCTCTGACAGAGCTGTGCTGATCGCCCTGATATTTCCCCGTTCTCTACGGAGGCTTGAGGTCCTGGGCAGATGAGCCTGGCCGTGACCCTCACCTCTGGTGGCCGTAGTCAGTGAAGCAGATTCTTGAGGAAAAGAGGGCAAGGACAAAAACTAGAAATGTAGACACGGGCGTCTAATGAGAAGCCCCATGGTCTAGCAAGTCCATCAAGACTGACAGCTGACAGCTGCTGTGCCCCCCCAGTAACCTGAGGACGCCCACACACATGGGCAAACTCACCCCAAAGCACAACACTCAGGGTAAATGTTTATTCTTTGGGCATGACCAGAAAATGACTCTCAGAAGGACCCTCTGTGCTAGGCATGGTGGTCCACACTTGTAATCTGAGCACTGGAGAGCTGGAGGCAGGAGAGTGCTGAAGACAGATCATCCTGAGCTATGTAGGGAGTTCAAGGCTAGCCTGCGATACCTGAGGCTCTGTCCAAAAAAAAAAAAAAAAAAAATAGAAAGAAAAGAAAAAAGACTCCACTTATGAGACAGCCATAAACTGAGCATGTAAACTCTACAGATAAAACCAGAGCTGTGTTGCCTGCTGCAAGCAGTCAGCCCTAGCTGGGAAACTAGGAATTGTCTCCATTTTGATTTTGGAAAGACAGTCCCAGTCAGTGTGAGATCTGTAGTTTACTATACAAATAAGAATGCACACACCAATAAGCAAAGTCTTCCTTTTACCAGAAAAATTTTCCACAGGGCAAGTCCACCCTGGGCATTACCCTAATTCTTACCGAAGACCAGCAAGCAAGAGGAGGCCCATGAAAAGCCAGTAGTGATGAAATGGGGACCCAGAGCTAGTCAGCGTGAGATAGATCAGGGAAGGTGGGTGAGGCTGGAACCAGAAGACCCCAGCCCTGGCTGCTCCTGCCATGTAGCGGGACACAAGGCAGGTATGTGTGACACAGACTGCCAGGGTGGCCTTTGCAAAAGACAGCCCTGGGCTTAGCTGGGTCCTGAGGAGTCGGGAGTGAAATTGTGAGATTAGAGCAGCACAGAGGCCGTCTAGGTGAGTCATGGGGACTGATATCCCAGTTGTAGCAAAGAAGCCAGGGCCAGGAGAGGAAGCACTGTCACCTTCCCTGGAAGGTGAGGAGAAGCTTGGAACTCTGCAGTGCAGTCTTCTCAGATCTGTTCGGTGGGGAGGGTAGTGCTAGCAGCTCACAAGGGGCCTGCTTCTATGTCCTCTGCCGCCTCGTGGACAGCCAGGGCCCTTAGCAGGCAGGCAGCCAACAGGAGTTCAGTCCCTTGGATCATGACAACGGCCACAGCACAGTCACCTATGGCACCAGTATTCCCCCGCAGCCATTCTTGCAGCGCAGGCCAGCAGCCCTGCAGGAATACTACTTGTCCAGCCACATTCTGGTCCAGGCCCAGTGCTCCGAAACCACATTGGGTGTTCACTACAGCTCCGTCTTCCTGGGGGTTGATGCAGCAAGAGG
Source organism: Mus musculus (assembly GCF_000001635.26). Classification (NCBI taxonomy): domain Eukaryota; kingdom Metazoa; phylum Chordata; class Mammalia; order Rodentia; family Muridae; genus Mus; species Mus musculus. The sequence continues at coordinate 120,446,123 of NC_000077.6, read as the reverse complement.
CTGGAAGGCTGCAGGCTTGCACCCCGGGAGAGCTGCAGTTAAAGTACCTGCAGGGCACACAAGGTTTAGTCTTGGAGAGAAGGCTGCCTTCAAACTCTCTTTCTCTCTCTCTCTCTCTCTCTCTCTCTCTCTCTCTCTCTCTCTCTTTCTCACACACACACACACACACATAGACACAGACACAGAGACACTCACATGCAGACACACACATGTGCACACACACACACACACACACACACACACACACGCATATGAAGAAGCATGTGTATACATATACAAACACACAAATGCGCACACAGAACACCAGCTTCTCAGATCATTGTGCTTACACTATTCTATACTTGCACACCAGGGGTGAAGGTGGGGTAGAGTGTTTGTCTTAGCAGACAGAGAGACATGTTTAATGAGGTGATTAGAGGAGAGGAGGTGACAAGACCTTGTTCCAGCCACACTGAGTTTATCTGAGCAGGCAACGTCAGAGAGGAAGTAGACTGAGCTTCCACAGAAGTTTCCAGAAGGGGCTGCCGTAAGCAGCAGCCAAAATCTTGGAGATATGAGGAACCCCTTGGTGGCTAAGGAGCCTCAGCTGCAGGTTTTCACAGGTCTGGACCTCACTGGCCCTGACAACCATGAACAGAACACACTCTCTGGGACCAGGCAGGTTCCCCCAGAGACCTGGGGGTGCTCTGCAGGGTGCCATGAAGCATAATAAGTTGCAGCTATGCTAGGAACAAATAATCAGTCTTTAGAGCCTCTCTGTCTCCATCCCTCAATATCAACTGACTTCAGAGACTTCTGAGAGGGAACATAATGTCTATCCTGGATGTCACAAGGACAGGTGATGCTCAGACTGTCTGTGTACTGGAGGAAGCAGACAAAACAGGGACTGTCAAGCAGAATATAAAACATTGTGCCGTGCCTAGATTGGAAGTTTAACCACACTCACATGAACACATAGATATAGTTGTAGATTGATGACCTGAGCCACCACTAAGGTATTTTTCTTGACACTGAAATGCAGACAAGCTAAGTCTAGGCCCTAGAATTGGCCAAAAGTTGGGCTTCTTTAGGCTCAAGACTCATGGCCTAGACAAAGGCCCACACCTCATGAGTAAGCACACACATTTGCATATAATATGTGTGAGCCTCAGTATGAGACTTCATTTTGTGTTTAAAAAAAGAATGATATACGAAAGTAGATGAGGGTATATGTGTTACACAACTACACTTGTGTACAGGCATGTGGAAGCAGGAGTGCAGGGCATGTGGTTGTGTGTGCACACAAGAACACTCACACACACATGTATATGCATGCATGCTCAAATGGCTGAGTGAGGCATCTAAACCACCCCCTCTCTTACCCACGTGGCGTTTGGGGGACACTCACAGGTTCTGTTGCCAGTCCTGGTAGGATACTGCCCCACAGCATTGCAGCCCCAGCTGGACTTGGTCGAGGAGGAAGTGCAGGTCTGGGTCATCCCAGTAGTGAATGATGGCTGCATGAAGTGTATACTTCAGGCTATCTTGCAGTGGCTTCCAGAGGGTTACCATGAGAACCCCTGCCAGGGCTTCCAGTGCCAGACAAAAGAGGACAGCCCCACAGTACCAGTGCAACAGGCAGCTATTCTCACAGAAAGCACCCAGACATCCAGACAGGCTCACCACGCTGACCACCAGGCCTCCCAGCACCAGCATCAGCATAGGGTCTGTAGGCACGGGTCCACCCCAGCCAATCCCCTGAGACCTTTTAACAGTCAGGCCCCAGAGCCCTGCAGCTAGGGCCAGCAGAGACGGCAAGGAGAAGAGGAAGTTAGAGAGGAAAATCAGATATTTGACACAGTTGCTCCCTGTGGAAAGGGGGAGGGAGGAGGCCTGGCCTTCCCCTGAGGCCTGGCGCTTTGCTCCAGGACAGCACCTGCAGCCCCAGGACCCCTTCTGATTCTCCCAGGGTGCTGGACATGGAATATTTGCGGTAGGTGGACTGTTCCTGGTGAGTGGGTGCTCTCGGCCAGCAGTGTCCTGCAGAAGGAGAGGAAACTTAGAGGATGCATTGGTGAGACCTCAGTCACACAGACTCTGTGACATCGAGCAGGGGTGAGGCCTCACCAGAGAGGGGCTAAGAGACTGGGGTGGGCTTAGAGGAAGTTTATGGAAGGAAGTAAAGATTTGAAGAATCAGTAACTTGGGGCCTGGGGACTTGTAATCTAAAAGGGCAGTGAGGGTCCTAGTTCACTGCTTTCCAGGGTCGATGTGTGAGGCCAATCTCCATTAGGACAGTATAATGACAGCTCCCTGAAAGGTCCCTGGTAAACACTGGGCAGAGCAGCAGTTACAAGATGGACCCACTCCCTTTCTTCTATACCCTTGTGAAAGATGGACCAGCGTGGTCTTGCCCAGGGTCAGGATTTCTATTCCTCCAACACAGCAGAATCATGGCAGGTGGGTCTGCTTCCCTAGTCTTGGAATGGTCTCTGTGGTGGAATCAGTCTATAGTGCCCCACCAGCAGTGACTTTGTGCAGTCACAAGAGGGACTTTCCCACCCAAGCCATAAGTGCAGGCTGCCTGGGATAGAGAAGCTGATCCCGTGACTACCCTTCTACCCTTCTGCGTGAAACGAACCTTGTTTTCTTTGTATCATCTCGGGCCCACCGACTGATCCTAGGTCAAGTGTGGACACTATGCTGAACCTAGTGTAGAGGATGCAGGGAGAGATTGCCTAGGTACTGCCTGCCTGGCTTCCTGGGCAGGGAGAGAGGCAGCCAATAGGCAGGAATTTAGAGGAGGCAAGGAGGCAGACCTGAGAGAGACCCTCTAAAGGGAGATGGGGTAACCTTGTTTTTCGAATGACAGTGTGACTTAGGCATGACTACAGCCAGGTATCTAGGCAAGGGTCTCATTTCATCCCCGTCCCACAGGAAGAAGCTTGTCCAGGTGTGTGGATTGCTCTTTCACCCTAAATTTGGAGCAGAATATGTGAAGGTTATTTGTCAGCCGGAGTCTGTCAGAGTAAAAGGACAACCTGCCAGAGCCAGCTGGCAGCATTAAGACTGCCTGAGGCCACAGAGTCCACAATCAGCCTCAAAGGACATTTGCCCTTACCTGATCCTGAATCAATACTTCTTTCAGGCCTATAGGGGGCACCTTAAAGGCTAGCACCCAAGTGTACCCATGGGTCAAGCACACAGCTAGACTGGGGGGTGGGGCCAGGAGTCAGGTAGACTGCAACCTGGTCCAGGGGCTTCCCAGAGGACCTTAGATCCAAGAAACATCTTCAACCTGAGCTAGGCCATTAAGTGTCGGCTCACCTGAGACAGCAAGGGGCTGCATTCTTCTTCCTTCATCATCCACACAATTGGAGAAAACCACGGAGAGCAGTGGCCAGGGTCTCTCTGAACAGGTTACAGTCCTAAAATAACGGTGTCCCGGTGTCCCTTGGCTTCTCTGTGAACTGTATAAGCCAGAGCTGGAGAGCTGCAAGCTCCTCCTCCAGTGCGATCACAGTGGTATCATGTGAGGAGTCACATTTTAGGGCTTACAGCAGGGGCCTGCTTCTATAGTCACATCTGGTCTTTCTAGCCTGTAATTCTTGGCCTTGGCTCCAGAGATATCCCTAATGTCTGCACAGTCATGATTTTGTTAAGGTGGCCCTGATGCTGGACCCATGGCCATCACTATTGAGTCCCATTTTGGTCTTGGCCTGTAGGCTCAGCTGGTCTCCTATCAGCACCCCTAAAAGATCAGTTCTGTGCAAACTGGTTCACAATAGCAGCCCCAGGAGCCCCACAGGCAGTACAAAAGCCAATTATCCTTATAGTTTATGGAGAGCAAGAACAACTCAGTATTCACGTTCCAGATGTCCCTTCCCTCCAAGCTTGTTGGAAGCAGGATTTTGCTGTGATCACTGTCCAGTCTAAAGGACTTGAGCAACTCGCTGTGGAGACAGAAAGCATGTCCCTAGGCTGTCAACACTGGGCCCTACCACCTAACTCTGTCTCCCTGCTTCTGACTGGTGTGTGTGTGTGTATGTGTGTGTGTGTGTGTATGTATGTGTGATGTAGATGTGTTAGTGTCATTATAGGCCCACAGGACCTTGAGACATCAGGAAGCCCTTCTGTAGACATGTTTAGGGCAAGGTTCTGCTGTACATGGAAAATGCCCCTCCTGTTTGGACCCCAGTTCCCCTGAGTTTTAACTTTTGATAGACATCTCAGGCTCAGCCTCCACTTTTAGCTTTATCTACCATTTTTTCTGACTTATAACTTTATATGCCAGACAATCGAATGGCCTAGCACTTGTGCATCCCGGCCTTTGTCATAACCCCATCTCCACTGCACTCACTGTTGCCTGGAGCCCTCCAGTGTCTTCCAGCAGCAGCAGCAGCAGCAGCAGCAGCAGCAGCAACACCCCATTTTTTTTCTTCCCCTGACCAAGCCAGCTCATTCAGTCAGCAGGGTCTCAAGTGAGGGAGTGAGGATTGAAAAGAAAAAAAAACAGTTAGAGAAAATGATACCCTGACTCCAGCCTGTGCTGAGGCTGGAACAGCTTCATGTCGCTCCAGCCTGCTTGTATAGCATCCTAGGTGCATCCAAAAAACATGGTCAGCTCTTAGATCAAAGACAAAGTAATCAAGTGAAGTAGCAAACAAGGAGGTCACACAAGGTAATAATTAAGAAGCCAGGCAGTGGTGGGGCACGCCTTTAGTCCCAGCACTTGGGAGGCAGAGGCAGGCAGATTTCTAAGTTCAAGGCCAGCCTGGTCTACAGAGTGGGTTCCAGGACAGCCACAGAGACAGGGCTACACAGAGAAACCCTGTCTCAAATAAAAAATAAAAAAAGATAGTCACTAAGTAAAGTAGTAAGCAAAGAGATCACACAAGGCAGTAATTCATCAAAGCAGTACACAAAGCCCCGTGGTCTCTGTTTCTAATATTCTTACCTCAGCCTACTTCCTTGTCCAAGCCCAGTGACAGATGCCAAATTCCTAGAAGCAGTACCCAAAGCTCTCAACATCCTCCCCACCCACAGTGTTGAGGATGAAATCTAGGACCTCACAGAGTTATAGCCCTACTGTGGTGTGTGCGTGCAATTTTTGCAAAAAGGCTCTACATTCTTTCTTTTGTTTGTTTGGGTTTCAAGGCAGTGGTTCTCTGTGTAGTCCTTGCTAAACCAGGCTGGCCTCGAACTTAGTTCCTCCTGTCTTTGCCTCCCAAATGCTAAGATTAAAGACATGCACCACCACTACCTGGCTAAAGTCACATTTTATTCAATTCCTCTTGTATGAAATATTCAGGCTGGGCATGTTAGCATATACCTGGGCCAGGGCGGCAAAAGCACCAGGACCCTGATGGCCCTGGCGGCCAGTGAAAAGGCAGCACAGGTAGGACTTCTAAAGGTGTCTTTGCAGATGACTATGTTCCACAGAGAGGAAGTCAGCTAGGGACTCAAGGAAGAACCTGGACGAAGGGATGGAGACAAAGGCTATAGAGAAATACTGTTCCCCGTCCCCGGCCTATTTTCTGACTCATGCTCAGCTAGCTTTGTTACAGATCTTGGGCCTACCTGCCTAGGATATGGTGCTACCAGTAGTGGAGCAGCCTTTTCACAACTGTCCGTCAGGACAGACTCTCACAGTAAGACCACAGAAAGCAATGTGATCAAGGCTTCACCTGAAGTTCCTTCTTCCCGGGTGTGTCTAGGTTCTGTCAACCCTAGCCATCTTTATTTTATTTTATTATTTCATTTTGAGACAGGGTCTTATTGTTTAGCTCTGGATGTCCTGGAACTTGCTATGTAGACCAGGCTAGCCTTGAGCTCAGAGCATCACCTATCTCTGCTTCCAAAGTGCTGGGATTAAAAGTATGCGCTATCACACTCAGCCCAACCTTAAAGAAAAGTGTGTGTGTGTGTGTGTCTGTGTGTGCCTGTGTGGTGCCTGTGTGTACCTGTGTGTGTGTGTGTCTGTGTGCCTGTGTGTACCTGTGTGTGTGTGCCTGTGTGTACCTGTGTGTGTCTGTCTGTGTACCTGTGTGTACCTGTGTGTGTGTCTGTGTGCCTGTGTATATCTGTGTGTACCTGTGTGTGTGTGCCTGTGTGCCTGTGTGTACCTGTCTGTGTCTGTCTGTGTGCCTGTGTGTACCTGTGTGTGTGTCTGTGTGCCTGTGTATATCTGTGTGTACCTGTGTGTGTGTGCCTGTGTGCCTCTGTGTACCTGTCTGTGTGTGCCTGTGTGTATCTGTGTGTGTCTGTGTGCTCTAATGTGTGTGTGAAGGTCAGAAGACAATGTTCAAGAATTTGTTTTTCCTTCCACTTTGCGAGTTTAGGGGTAACCTCAAGTCATCTGGCTTGGTATGAACTTTGATTCACTTGGCCCCCTGACCATTCCATCATATGTGTGTGTATATGTGTGTGTATATGTGTGTGTGTGTATGTGTATGTGTTTAGTCTTCATGCCAGAAGGGGCCATTGGATCCCCTGGAACTGGAGTTACAGCAGGTTGTGAGCCACCTTGGTGATGCTGAGAGTGGAACCCAGGACCTCTGGAAGAGAAGTCAATGTTCTCAACAGTTGAGCCATCTCTCCAGCTCCTGATCATCTTTGTGTGTGTGTGTGTGTGTGTGTGTGTGTGTTTTTCTTTTTGAGACAGGGTTTCTCTGTGTAGCCCTGGCTGTCCTGGAACTCACTTTGTAGACCAGGCTGGCCTCGAACTCAGAAATCTGCCTGCCTCTGCCTCCTGAGTGCTGGGATTAAAGGCATGTGTGCCACCATGCCCGGCTTCTCCTGGTCATCTTATTTTAACGTCTATCTCACCCTCCACTTCTGTCCTTACTCTGGTCGTAAATTCATCGTTAACATCCACTTCATGTTACACACTTGCAAGCTGATCTTCCTGTGGGGTAACTGGTCCAAGGTGGGAGCCTATGTCCTCCTCTACCCCCAAATGTAAAGGCCGTGTCTCTCTCTCTCTCTCTCTCTCTCTCTCACACACACACACACACACACACACACACAAAGTTAGCATGCAGTAAATTTTGTTGATGGAATGAATAAGCCCAAATTAAATAACAGAGGTTACAGAACTGTGTGTTATCAGCACTGACATTGACAGTGATGGTTCGATGGACTTAAGAGGGGAGCCGGGTGTGGGGGTGTACACCTATAATCCCATCACCCAGGAAGCAGATAGGAAGATTTCAGACTTGAAACCAGCTTGGACTACATGAGACGAGGATAGAAATGGGCCTTGGATGTGCACAACTTTGTAGAGAGCTTTCCTAAGAAGCCTGGGTTTTACCGCAGTGTCCACAGAATTGGGTGTGATGACACACTCCTGTAACCCCAGCAAGAGGAGGCAGAGTCAGGTAGATCGAAAGTTCAAGGTCAGGGCTGGAGTGGTGCTTGGTGCTGTACCAGAGGATTTGGTTTTGGTTTCCAGTACCCACATGGTGGGTCTCAATCATCTGAAACTCTAGTTCCAAGGGATCCACTCCCTCTTCTGATGTTCTCAGGTATCAGGCACTTGTGGTGCAGCCAAATCCATGCAGGCAAAACATTTATACATATAAAATATATTAAAAACTTTAAAAAAAAGTTTAGTTGGGTGGTGGTGGTACAGAACCTTAATCCCAGCACTGGGGAGGCAGAGGTAGGTGGATCTCTGTTAGTTCAAGGCCAGCCTGGTTTACAGAGCTAGATCCAGGACAGCCAACACTATGTCTTAACAAGTTCTTTCAATAAAACATATTGTATAAATATACATTATATACAATATATAATGTACACAGTAAAATATATTATATCTAAAACAACAAATAAATAAAACAGTCTAAAACATAATCGGAGTTTAGTACACTCATAAATCGAACCATCGGAGGCAGGAAAGGGGGCCTGCCTTTCAATCCCAGCACTGAGGCAGGCCCAGCACTGTGAGTTCCAAGCCAACCTGGTCTACAGCCAAGGTTGTATTTAGTGAGACCCTGTCTTAAAAAAAAAAAAAAAAACAGAAGCCAAAAAAAAAAAAAAAAAAAAAAACCAACAAAAAAATCAAATAAAAATTCGGAGGCGTTTAGCCTCTTAAGAAATTTCAAAAGTCTTCTACTTCAAATCATATGCAGTTACAAAGTTCAGTACAAAGGGAGAAACTCCAGCTCATTGCTGGAAAATTGTGAAGACAGTACAAAACTTCCGTAACGGTTATATTTGAGCGAGATCTCGACGCTCGCCTTTTCTTGCAGCTTTTTTTCATTGCTCGAACTTTCAGGAATATGGCTCTCCTGTCACAGTCTTCTGAACCCAGGGTCCTGGGCCCAGCCTAGGGGAAGGGGGTGGGGGGCGAGGGGGCACGGACGAGGGACGCGCGGCACCACTTGGCGCATGCGCGCGGCCGTTGGCGGGGCCGGAACCTTGTTTCGCCTCTCTCTCCGCCTGGCGGAGTGTGTTGAGCGAAGCACCGGACATCGGCACTGGCGGAGCCGGGCGGCGAAGCTGGAGCGGCGGTGGCGGCGGCGGCGGGAGGCCGGGGCCGGGGCTGAGGCCGAGGCCGGGGCTGCGAGGCCCTTGGGGAGACAGGCGGCGGGAGCCCGGGGCCCGAGCCCGGAGACTGGAGCGGCCGCCATGGCCGAGAGCATCGTGAGTGCGGCGGCCGGGAGGGAGCGGGGCGCTGGGATGAGGCAGCAGATTTGCGGGTGTCCTGGGCGGGCCAGCGCCGGACGGTGCTCGGAGCCGGTGGCTCCTCCTCGCTCGCCCCGGGTTTGAGGAGGTACCTGCCCTGGCCGAGCCCGGAAAGGCTGGCGGGAAGGAGGCCGAGCGGTCGGAACGGAGCGGCCTTCTTCTTCCCCGCTGCTGCAGGTTGCTCTGAGGGACCTCGGCCTCCTCCCAGGCCCCGAAGCCCGGTACGTCCTTCTCTCCTCCTCCATCCCGACAGTGCCTCGTCACGATTTCACTCCGGAAGAGTCGACCGGAGAAGAAAAGGGCATCATTAGGGGAACCCTTTTCCCACAGAGGACGCGGCCATGGGGGCCAACCCAAAACAGGCGGGATTGGCTCCTCTTTGACACAGGCGACTTGACGACCACCTGTTTAAAAGGAGTGTCATAAAGAAGGCCGATTTCACTTTTAGCCTGACAGTAGAGACTGTCACCCCCAGCCCCATGAAATAAGTCAGTAAAAGGAGAGGAAAACCAGCCGTTTGTTAACCTGTGGGAGTTTCTCTCCAGAGCATATGTGGCAGGGGTTGGGAAGTGATAGGAGTAACAGACCCGTTCTGACAGAATAACTAGGGCCAACATGGAGGAATATTGGGGATTTCCATGGGATCGGAATCATGGTGGTTGCCTTAGGCCTGAAACAGCTCTTCAGTGGTTTCCTGCATTCGAGAACATCACATCTCTCTGGATTTCCAGGGAAGTATAGCTCTTGAGTTTTGTTTGTGTTTTGAGACAGTCTTACTACTTTGTCCCAGGCCATCCTTGACCTTGACATCCTCCCACCTCACTTATCTCACTGCAGACATTTATGGCAGGCTAAGAGTTAAGGCTTTTCTCTGAGGGCAGCTTCTCTTTCCTCACAGCTCCATTTAGGGGTCTTCTGTTCTCTGTATTTTCTATCCTGGATGCAGACGATGCAGAGAAACCTGAGAAAGAAAGGCTGACTTAGTTTTAAAACTTAAATTTACCATCACAGATGACTTGCCTAGAAATAGGTGAGGTATCAGTAGGTCAATCCGCTTTTTAAATTTCTATTTATTTAAATGCTCTTTACTGAGGTTAAGCAGTGTGTTCAGGTGTTCCAAAGGCTGACTTGGGCATCAGTGGGTCTTAAATCGACTTTCTCAGGTTGTAAGGAATTAATATACTCTTCAGAAGTTGATTTTAGGAGTTTTGCTTTTAAGACCTATGTATTTATTTTATGTGTATGGGCGCTTTACCTTCATCTATGTGTACCACAACTGGTTGTTAAGGAGGGCAGAGTAGGCTTTGGATCCTCAGGAACAGGCTGGGAGAGACTGTGTGGGTGCTGGGAATTGAACCAGTTCCCCTGGAAGAGCAAGCAGTGCTCTTTGTGCATAAGCCAGCTCACTAGCCTCATTTGGAAAGAATTATGTGTATATGTGGGTGTGAACACATGAGGGCAGTTGTTGCTAGAAGCTAAAGGTGTTGGATCCCCTAGGGCTTAAGTTATAGGCAGGCAATTGTGGATCCTGGGGACTGAACTGAGATGCTCTGCGGGAGCAGAGAGTGAGTGTGTGTACCTGCTGAGCCACCTCTCCAGGCGTGTTTGTTTTGAATTCAAAGGGGGTCTTCAAAGAATTTCTGTAGGAATAATGTTAAAAACTCAACCACTCTTCCAAGAAAATTTCTTTTCTTTTCTTTCCTTTTCTTTTTAAAAAGATTTATTTATTTATTATATGTAAGTACACTGTAGCTGTCTTCAGACACACCAGAAGAGGGCGTCAGATCTCATTACGGATGATTGTAAGCCACCATGTGCTTGCTGGAATTTGAACTCAGGACCTTTGGAAGAACAGTCGGTGCTCTTAACTGCTGAGACATCTCTCCAGCCCCCAAGAAAATGTCTATTCTTTTAATTTTGATCTTTTTGGGTTTTTTTTTTTTGTTTGCTTGTTTGTTTTTGTTTTTTTACGTTGTGACCCAGACTCAGCTATGTTGTCCAGGCTGTCTTCTATCTTCAGTGCTCAAATTCCTCAGCTTCCCAGATACGTGGAGCTACTGCTGCTTGTTTCCACACATTTGACTTTTTTATTTTTAAATTTATTTATGTATTTTGTTTTTGTCTGCATGTACACCTGCATGTCAGAAGAGGGCATCAGATGCCAGTATAGACTGGTTGTGAACCAGCATGTAGTTGCTGGGAATTGAACTCAGGACCTCTAGAAGAGCAGCCAGTGCTTAACTGCTGAGCCATCTCTCCAGCCCCACTTCTAACATTAAGAGTCTGTGTTTTCCACATGGCCAAATCTGTCTGTTCCATGTATTCCCTTTTGCAGCCTGTCAGAGGTTAATCCAAAACTTTTCTCAGTACATGGTTCTTTCTTCTTAAACCCAGACTCCCATCAGGTAGAGTGACTTTACACTTTAGAATTCTTCTTTGGTAAGCAAGGCATTGTGGCATAGGCCTGTAATCCCAGGATTTAGGAACCTGGGTCAGGTTCCTAAGGGTTTGAAACTTGTCTGGTCTGCATCATGTGTACAACCAAACCAAAATCAGCCAACAAACGGATTTCTCTTGCTGCTGCTTTCTCGTTGTGCCAGGGTGAGTGACGGGATGAAGGAGCATTTGTAGGGCTTCCGTAGAGAAGCAAGGTCTTCACTATCACGCGTCACAGTGTTGGAGACAGATTGCAGAGTGAAATACATGTGAGGTGTTTTTCCTAGGCATCAAATTTCGTGTGGCGAGAGTTCTGGAAATCAGTGCTCACTTATCAGAGAGGAAAGGAGACAGATGTGGATCAGAAGCAAATGGGTACACAGCTTTATGTCCTTTATCCAGAACAGAGGTTTTAATATCGAACATACTGGACAAAGCCACGTGAAAGTCACTAGAAATTGAGAGGCACAGTCAAATTCAGTTGACTATAAGCCATTATGGAATTCCTCACCCGGTGTGTCAGTAGAAGTCTTTGTTCACGTATGTTCTGTACAGTGCACATTAGTGACTACTGGAGAAAGCACTAAAGTAGAGGTGTTTGCTGAGCTATTCTGTGTCTTCCCTGTCAGCCCTCAAGTGGCAACAGCTGCCTGGTTTACAGGCCTTTCCTAAAGCAGAGGCTGCCAGCAGGCTGGCACAATGAATGACACGTTCTCAGAAGGTCTGGATCAGTATACATGTCAAGTTCTCGAAAGTGGGCCCATGTCTGACATCCTTGGAGGCCAGCCGACATTTTTATCTTTGCTTGCTATGAAAATCCAAGAAAACCTGTTCGAGTTTACCATGATATTAAGGACCTTTATTTTGTTTTATTATAAAATTAATTCATCTTTTTTGTTTTATATATGTTGTATGAATTTATGTGCCCCTTTGCATGTAGGGTTCTGAGGAGCAGAAGTGGGTAGTGCATCCCTTGGAACTAGAATTACAGACAGTTTAGAGCTTCCATGTACACAGTGGGAATTAAACCTAGTGTCTCCAGCCCTTTTAAGACGATTTCATGTGATGTCTTCTTGTGATCTTGAAAGGCAGTACATGCATGTGGTGCACAGACATGCATGCGGACAAACACCTGCACTTGTAAAATAAAAACCTATTGCCTGGTGTGGTGGCACACGCACACCTTTAATGCCAGCACTTGGGAGGCAGAGGCAGGCGGATATCTGAGTTCGAGGCCAGCCAGGTCTACAGAGTGAGTTCCAGGACAGCCAGGGCTACACAGAGAAACCCTGTCTCGAGAAAAACCAACCAACAAAAAGAATCCAAAAACCTTATCTTAAGATTGTCTTATGTTGTCCAAGCTGGCTTCTTCTGATGTTCTCACATCCTCCTCTAGAGTGCTTGGGATCACATGTTTCTACCATATTTAGCCTTGAAGTTGTGCGTTCCACGTGAAATTATAACGTGCTTGAATCAGAGTAGTACTTTAGACCGTCTTTCATGTGTTGAGGCACCTCACATCTTGTTTCTCCTTCAAGGAAAAATGGAATTGGGGATTGAAAGGGGAAAGATTGGGAGTGGGGAGGTTAGGTGGAAGAGGGGTTGCTGTGTAAGCACTGGGGCCTGAGTTTGCATCCCAGCACCTGGAGAAACGCTGGACACAGACAGAGGTGGACTTCTGTGACTCCAGTACTGCAGAAGGTGCAGAGCAGTAGAGGAAGACGCCCTGTTGACTGACGGCGTGTAGGTGTGTACAGTGTGTGCACCTGTGCATACAGTACACACAGAACATGACAGAAAGCTGCAGAAGCTGATTTCTACCTTTAGTTTGTGTAAGTCTTATAAAACCAATCCTTTACTGGGTACAGCAACTGTCTTTTCTGGTTTCACAGATAATCCGTGTCCAGTCCCCTGATGGCGTGAAGAGGATCACAGCTACGAAGAGAGAGACGGCTGCCACCTTCCTGAAAAAGGTGCCTGTGACACTGACCCCCCGGGCCCTGTTCTCTCCAGGGCTTCTGTCTCTGCCTTTTCCTCTTTCCTTTCTGACTTCCACCACCAGGCTGTCACTCATACCGTGTTTTCGAGGTGTGATTGGACTGGATAGCTGCTGGATCGTTGTTGAGGGACAGGGAGGTAGAGAAGGAAACGAGACAGACTGGCGAAGTCAGAAAGATATCCAGAGCCTCACTGTGTAAGCTGGCCTTGTGCTCTAAATAATTCTCCTGCTTCAGCTTCCTGCGTGCTGCTGGGGTTTCAAGGATGAATCCCCATGCTGAACTCTGGATCAGGTGTCTAATCACAGTTAATATCTACTGGACCACAGGTAGATGTTAAAGCACTTTGCAAGAGTAATTTTTGAGAAGGAAAATTTGGAGTTAAGTGTGGTGCTAACGCCCATGTCTTGTCTTGGGAAGCTGAGATGAGAAAGGTTTAAGGCCTGTGTAGGCAATGTAAACTGCAGACCAGCTGGGTCCATGAAATAAGACCCTTTCTCATCCCCCTCCCTGACAGAGCAAGCACCATGTTTCAAACAAACAACAATTAGAGAAAAACTTCAGTTTATCAAAGGGGAATTTTTAAAATGATCCATTCTATTTCTTTGTTTTTGTTTTGAGATAGGGTCTCTGTGTAGCCCTGGCTATCCTGGAACTCACTGTGTAAACCAAGATGGCCTCAAACTCACAGAGATCTGCCTGCCTCCGCCTCTCTGCCTCTCTGCCTCTCTGCCTCTCTGCCTCTCTGCCTCAGCCCCTCTGCCCCTCTGCCTCCCAAGTGCTGGGATTAAAGGTGTGTGCCACTACACTCAGCTCATTCTTTATTAATTTTGAGATAGTGTCTCACTACTTAGTGCTGACTGACCTGGAACTTCTTTTGTAGACCACCAGGCTGTCCTCACATGCTGGTTTTGAATTCAGAAAGGTCTGTCTGCCTCAGCCTTCTGATTTGATTTATCTACCTATCTTCCTTCCTTCCTTTCTTTCTTTCTTTCTTTCTTTCTTTCTTTCTTTCTTTCTTTCTTCCTTTCCTCTCTTTCTTTCTTTCTTTCTTTCTTTCTTTCTTTCTTTCTTTCTTTCTTTCTTTCTTTCTTTCTCGAGACAGGGTTTCTCTGTATAGCCCTGGCTATCCTGGAACTCACTTTGTAGACAAGGCTGGCCTCAAACTCACAGAAATCTGCCTGCCTCTGCTGGGATTAAAGGCATATCCACCACGCCTGGCTTTTTTGATTTGATTTATTTTTATCTTATGTATATGAGTATTTTGCTTGCATGTATGTTTGTATACTACATTTGTGCAATGTCCATGATGACCAAAAGAGGGTGTTGGATTCTTCTGAACTGGAGTTTCAGGTGGTGTTGGTAACTGATTCCAGGTCTTCTGCAATGTTTTAAATGTTTTAAACAGCTGACCCATCTCTCCAGCCATGCCCCTCTCCCGATTTTTTTTTTTTAGGTATATGGATGTTTTGCTTGCATGTGTTGCCAGGTCTGTAGACATTTGCCTGCATGCTTGTTTATTAAATAGAACAATGGGAGATTCTGGCAATTTTGTTATTTTTAGGTATGCGGATGAGGATATGTGTACCACATATGTATGTCTAGTACCCGTGGAGGCCAGAATAGTTGTCAGATCCCCCTTGGAACTGGGTTACAGGTGGTTGTGAGCTGCTACATAAGTTTGGAATGGAACCTGGGTCTTTTAGAAGAGCAGCCTTTGCTCTTAGCCCCTGAGCCATCTCTTCAGGCCACCCCTTCCTTCCCTGATTCTTTTTTTTGTTGTTGTTTTGTTTTTTGAGACAGGGTTTCTCTATGTAGCCCTGGCTGTCCTGGAATTCACTCTGTAGACCAGGCTGGCCTCGAACTCAGAAATCCGCCTGCCTCTGCCTTCCGAGTGCTGGGATTGAAGGCATGGCCACCTCTGCCTGGCCCCTGTTTATGACTCTGTATGTAACAGGGAGTATTGGAGAGAGCTGAATCAGACCTAAGGAGAATAACTTTGTTTTGTAACCTCAGTTTAGCTGCATTTTATAACTAAGCGCATAGTGTTATTCTTGAGGTGTTTTCTTTGGTGAGGTATTTCAGATTTCAAAAGCAATCTTTTTACTGATATTCCTGCTACATTTCTTCAAATCTTAGACACAATGGAGGTTCCAAAGAAATCTCAATATGTATACCTAGGAAACTGTTTGTCATTAGAGTTTTATTTTGTGCTTTGGTGCTTTTTGAAAGTTATTTGGAAAGCATTTTAACTGTGTATCATTCTCACTCATTTATAAGAAGCGAAAACCTTAATGAAATTAGCGGGATAGGATCTGAGCAGCTTTCTGCTTACAGGGTCTAGCCTTGCTGAGTTAGTGTCTGTGCAGGGCCTGTCGCAAAGGGTCCTCAACTGCCAGTGTCCAGAGATGTGGACACCCAGCACCCAGGCTGCTCTTTCCATGGTAACTAGAGAGCTCCAGCTTTCCCCTATCACTCATTAATTGGCTTTTTTGGTGGGGTAGCAAGGTATGCCATTGGGAGTGACAAGTTCACACAAGCCTAGGCAGATTGTCAATTTGGATGAGCACTGGGCCTATTATAAGATCTTGTTGTTTACAAGTGTATCCATGTTCAAGATGGCATTATATAGCCATCTTTAATTTATGTTTTATTTTTATTTTTCACTGAACAGTGTGTTATGGATGTGGTTCTCTGATATCACATGCAGATTTACATCTGTGGAATTAGGTGTTCTTTTTCTCTTTTCTTCTGTTAGGGATTTCATTCCATTCCATTTTTCATTCCCCGTTAAGTTTCTTGTATACTTACATTGCTGTGAAACATGTCTTCAGAACATTTTCATTGTTCAGGTCTGAGATCTGTTCTCCCTCAAACAACTTCCCTGCAGCCCTGGTTACTCTGTTTTCTCTTCCCACTAAAGTGTTGAGTTCCACTACTTTAGATGTCTATTGTAAGTGGGACTATACTATGTGTGTGTGTGGTTGAAATCCCAATTTAAAACAGCCTCTTTCTACCCTTATAAACTTGCTTGGAAAGCAGGTCTTAGCCCTGTAAATGTTGTTTGGGCAGGATGGCCTGTCCTAAGTAGCCTTTTTTTTTTTTAAACCAAAAAAAAACCATATGTATGTATATGTGTATATATATATATGTATATATATATATATACACATACACACACATACACACATACATACATACACACACACACACACACACACACACACACACACATATATGGCTTTATATAAGTAGATAAGTAAGTAAGTAAATTAATGTTGTCATGTGTGGTGAGATTGTTTATGTTGAAAACAGACCAGCACTTGGGAAGTGCAGGTAGGAGGATTAGGAGTTCAAGACCAGCTTTAGCTGCATTCTGAGTTTGAAGCCAGCCAGAGCTATTTGAGACCTGTGTCACTGTCACCTCTACCTCAGCCAGAAAAGAAGACGATGAAGACTTGTGGAATCTTAGTGATTGGTTCATTTGAGACCATTCATTTCAAGGTCTCACTGTTGGGTTTTTAGAGCCTAGAACCTCTAGAGCCCCACATATAGGATGCTTAATATCTGTTGAGTTAAATGATTAATAGGTCCCATCGCACAAGGGATTTGATTATCTACCTCTCTCCCCACTTACTTGTTATTCCTTCCTTTCTCCTTTCTTTTCTTTTTCCCTTTTATTGTTTTGTGTCAGATCATCAGGGTCTCATGCATACAGTCTAGAACTTTTTGTGTAGCTGAGACTAGCCTTGAACTCTATACCCCCGCTTCCATCTTCCCAGTGCCAATACCACAGGAGTTTGCCACTGTGCGCAGCTGACAGAAATTTCATTTTAAAACATTTAAAACTATTTTACACTTATTTATGTATTGGGGTGATGGTGGTGACATTCATGCCGTGATACACACGTGGAAGTTAGAGGACAACTTGCAAGAGTCAATTCTCTTGTCCTATTATGGGCCCAGTATCAAATTTTGGTCATTAGGCTGGGTTGGCAGCAGGCACTGGCTGCTGAGACTTGCTCGCTGCAGCCGACTTCCCAGTTGGTAGCATCATTCTGCACTCCATTTCCCTCTGTGGTAGGTTTATGATTGGAATTGGGTTCTCACTAGTGTTTCTAAAGCAGCAATTAACTTACCACAATGGCCTTGACTCTGGCTAGTTTCAACTTTTTATTATTTATATAGAACCTTGGCTTCTTTTGGACCACTTATTGAATTGGCATTGGTATGATCAATACAGTTTTTCTCAAGTGAAATGACAAAGGGATGCATCCTTGTGCTGAGCATTTCCTAACGTTACCAAGTGTTCTTCCTGTGGTCTTGGCAGCCTGTGGCATGTGATGCTTGGATGTTTCATTATATTTCTGTTGTTTGGGGCTTGTAGGTTGCAAAGGAGTTTGGCTTCCAAAACAACGGCTTCTCAGTTTACATCAATAGAAACAAGACTGGAGAGATAACAGCATCGTCCAGCAAATCCCTCCATTTGCTAAAAATCAAGTAAGTGTCCAGCCGGTGGAAGGTAGGCAGTAGGAGGAACTATGTGCAGTGCCCTACCTGAGGCTGCCTGGATTCCCTCTATTCTCTGGATACCACTCTAACTAAGGCCTTGCTCACTTCTCACATACAGGGGACTGTGTTGCTTGGCCGGTATACAGCAGTCATGCTAGGCCAGCAGTTACTGTTGAGCAGGTTTGACTATGGAATTCTGGAATGGTTATGGTAAAGAGAAGGTTATGGTGTTGAGTCCAGATCTGAAGTAGGGACAATACCTTGTCTAGAGGGGAGGACTTAGAGCACAGCTGTTTGGGAAATAGATGCCATCGTCAGCCCTGTTTACTAAGAAGATAGGTGAGGTGAGGTGTGATGGTCCATTTTCACATGTATGTGTCAGTGGGGCTTCGGCAAAGGCCTATGGTTATGGAGTTCCTGTGACTCAGTCATGCAGCAGTTTGTGAGTGCAGGGGAGAGTGGTTGTAATAAATGATGGAGCCTGCAGAGTTGACGTTTGCTGTGTGGTTCTTTTATTGACCAGCTTGTTCACTCTTGGGCACCTGCATTCAGCAGTCTTTTTATTTTAGATGTATTTATTTTATGTGTGTGAGTGTTTTACCTGCATGTATGGCTCAGTCTGCAGGCATTTGTCTGCACGCCTGATTACTAGACAGAAGAGTAGGCATTCTGGCAGTATTCACTTTTAAGTTTATAGATTAGTATGTGTGGGGAACAAACTATGTAGTGATGATATACTTTGTTCAAAGACTTGGCACCTGTTTGTCTATTCTGTAACTAGTTTGTGCCTTTCGTTATGGGTTATGCTTACTTGTGACCATTTCTAGTAGAGTGGCTGAAGTCATACTTTCTTTGAGCTTTGGGAGGCTTTGATGTGTATGATTTATTTTGGGTAAGATATTGCTAGGTCTGCAGATCAGGCTGGCCTTTAAGTTTTTATGGAGCTGGAACCTCGGGTTTTGAACGTAGTAGTTACCTCTGTACCTCTGGGCTGCATCCTCAATCCGGAAGAATGGTTTTTGCATTTTGAAAATCAGTCATTTCTTTAAACAAACAAACAGAAATGTATAGCTAGCACATGGGAGGCAGAGGCCGGCAGTTATTTGTGAGTTTGAGGCCACTCTGGTCTCCATAGTGAGATCCAGGACAGCCAGAGCTACATAATGAGACCCTGTGTCAAAACATAACAACAACAATTTATTTCATTTCATTTGTGAGTGTGTTCATGTGCACACATGTGTGCATGCTCTTGAGTGAAGAGGTCAGGACAACTTTGGGAATTTAATTCTCTCCTTTAGGCCCCAGGGATGAAATTCAGGTTGTAGGGCTTGTCACTAGGCCAGTGAGCTGTCATCTCACCAGCTCGCCGAGTCAAGTCATTTCTCAGGAGTTTTGAGTTTATGTTCCCATTCTTTCCCTCCCTGGGCCTTGTCATCCCTGTAACTGCCTTTTCCACATGGATGGAGGGAGCCTGTGTGCTAAGATACAGTGGACAGTGAAAGAGTGGCTGTGGCTTGTTGGCTACATTTTTTTAAATTTGTGTGAGTGTGTGTGTGTGTGCCCACGTGCGTGTCATAGGTGGTTGTGGGCTGTCTGATGTAAGATGCTGCCAAGCTAAAGTCTAGTTTGTTTGGTTTTGAGTCAGGGTTTTCCTGCCTTGAGCTGACTGTTCTGCCCCCTTCCTCTCAGTGCTGGGGTCATGGGTGTGTGTAAAAACTGTTCTCATGAGTAGATAAAGACGAGAAATGGAGTATA
This sequence comes from Mus musculus, assembly GCF_000001635.26. Classification (NCBI taxonomy): domain Eukaryota; kingdom Metazoa; phylum Chordata; class Mammalia; order Rodentia; family Muridae; genus Mus; species Mus musculus. The sequence goes on along the minus strand of NC_000077.6, from coordinate 120,426,756 downwards.
ACTGGGTGTACTCAGAACTTACTGTTGGAGGCAGGATGATTGCAAATTTGAGGCCATCCTGGGCTATAGAGCAAGGCCTTGTCTTAAAAGAAGAAAAAGAAAGCAGGCACCAAGAGAGCAGTTTTCAGGTGAACCACGTGGGCCGCTCTTTTGCTGCTGCAGGTGAGCCATGTGGCCCGCTCTGTTGCAATAACAGTAAGAGAACAGAAGGTATTTGAAACACCTCTCTCAGGGCTATCCTAGGCATTTCTGTTGTTACTGTGAAGGCAGGGTCTTACCATGTGTTATCCTTCTTGCCCTGGAATTCTGTATCATCCAGGCTGGCCTGAAATTTGCACCCTGCCTCCTTCCTGCTGGGATTAGAAACCTGTGCTACTCTGACTGGGTCTAGATTGTATGTTGTAATGTTTTACCTAGACATTAGTTGTTTATTTCCTTACTGTCTTAGAGGGTCAAGATCCAAGGCCAAAAGGTATAAAGTATTTCTCATTGGCCTGTGAAAAGCTGCTTTCTTACTGTGCTCGTATGGCTGCTGTGTCTAGAGAATACACCATAATACCGTTGAAATTGAAAGTAACTACAACTTTATTTTACTTGTGTTTTTAAGAATGGTATTTCTTTTTTTGTTGAAATTCTGTGTGAATCTTACTCTTCTGTCTTGTAGTTTCATTATTGTTGCTCAGTAATGAAATGTGTTTCTGTTACTCTTTTTTAGGGTGCGTGTGTGCTCATGCATTCATGCTGTGCTTCTCCTGTCTCTCCTGGGTGCTTTAAGAAGTTTGTGGCTGAGTAGCAGAGTGCTTGTCTAGCATTGCTGATTCTCTGGTTTATTCTCCACACCCCTTTATTCCAAGAACACATTGGCCTAGGGCTCTGAAGTTTTTTTCTGTTGAATTTACCTGGGTGTTTTGCATGGTTAGTTAATTTGTGCTTGATGTCTGCTCGATTGGTAGATTTTATTTCAACAAATATATTTTCACTTCCTTGTGTTTTCCTGTATAGCCTTTGCTGGCCTTGAACATAACACTAGTCCTCCTGCCTTAGCCTTTCGAGATGTGAGGCACTAGGCCCGGCTCATATTTTCACTTTAAAATATTTTTATTTGAGCCAGGTCATGGTGACATTCCTTTATTTCCAGCCCTTGTGAGACAGGGGTAAGTGGATCTCTGAGTTCAAGGTCAGCCTTGTCTACAAGGCATGTTCCAGGACAGCCAGGGATACAGAGAGAAGCTGTTTTGAACCTACACAATATATATTTTTATGTATTTAGCTTTGTGGTAGAACATGTGCCTAGTTAGTATGTGTAAGAACCTGGGTTCCATCCCTAGCAACATCACCACTAAAAAAAAAACATACACATATATGATTCCTTTTCAAATTTGACTAGAAATTAGAAAAAAACCCTTAACATAGACCTAAAAGGAGACAGGTGAAATATTTTAGTTTGGATTTTCAGAACACCCACGTATAAGCCAGGAACAGGTGCAAATAATAACAACAACAACAGTAGTAGTAATAACAAATACTTCAAAAAAAAAAAATTAGAGCCGGGCGTAGTGGTGCATGCCTTTAATCCCAGCACTTGGGAGGCAGAGGCAGGTGGATTTCTGAGTTCGAGGCCAGCCTGGTCTACAAAGTGAGTTCCAGGACAGCTAGGGTTACACAGAGAAACCCTGTCTCGAAAAAAAAAAAAAAAAAAAAAAAGTGAGACCCTATCTTAAATAAAATAAATAAATAAATAAAGGCTTGTATGGTGGATGGCTCAGCAAGTAAAAGTGATGCCATCAAGCCTGACAAGCTGAGCTCACTCTGGGGCATACATGAGGAGAGAACTGACCCCCACAGACTGTCCTCTGACTGCCACCCCTGTAAAACAAGTCAATATGAACATACTACAAATAATAAATAAATAAATGTGCTACAGAAAGTTTGTAATAATCACTGGGCTTGGGGATTCAGCTCAGTGGTGGGTGCACATGTGCCTAGCATGTGTGAGACTCTGAAAAAAGTACAGATTTATGTGGGTTGTGGTGTTCTGGTATGAGTATCCTGTGTTGTGGAGTATTCTTCCACTAGTGGGACAAAATAAATACCTGAGGAAACAGAGGGAGGAAAGATTATTTTGGTTTAGTTTCAGTCCACAGTGACTTGGCTCCATCGCCTCTGGAGTGGTAAAGCGGACATTGCAGGAGCATGCAGTGGGGCAGAACAGTTCACCCCAGCAGACAAGAGGCAGGTAGAGACTAAGATGGACAGGGGACAAAACACGAGACTGAGTATGGTTTCCTACCATTACCCTGTATCCCCAGGTCTCTCCTCCTCATTTTTTTTTTTTTTTTTTTTTTTAAAGATTTATTTATTTATTATATGTAAGTACACTGTAGCTGTCTTCAAACACTCCAGAAGAGGGAGTCAGATCTTGTTACGGATGGTTGTGAGCCACCATGTGGCTGCTGGGATTTGAACTCTGGACCTTCGGAAGAGCAGTCGGGTGCTCTTACCCACTGAGCCATCTCACCAGCCCCTCTCCTCCTCATTTTTAAACTTTTTATTTTGAGACGGTCTTCTTTCTGTGTTGCCCAGGCTAGCTTTGGACTTGCCTTTTGTCTCCTGAGTAGCTGTTTTACAGGCCTGAACCACTAGGCCTAACCAAAGCGTGATTTGATTCCCTTTCCTAGGGGCTGTTGATGTCTAGCACTGCAAAATGCCAGGCGGCTCCTAGCTTTTTCCTGAAAGGTTTCTGATCCATTCTCTGGAGTTTGTGTTTATGAGTTGTAATTCCAGCATTTGAGTCATAGACTTGCCTCTCTCTCTCAGCCCTTACTCTGTCAATTCTTCCTCGTGGAAATTTATTTCCCTTGTAATTTTGGTTTTTATTGGGGTAAGTGTGGCTTCGAAGAGGATCTATTTGATGCAAGCTTTAGTGGCATTTGCTTATGTGAGCACCAGGGGGTGCTGTGGAGCTGCATTCTCTTCTGGTTTGGGTCTCCAGATCCCAGAAGCAGCCCAGGTTTCACTCCATATGCGTGTGCCTGGTCTTGGAGGTGACTTTGCCCTGCAGAGCATCTGGTGGAAGTAGACTCAGTTTCTTCTTGGTTCCCATTCTGAGTTCCTGGATTCTCTTGGTTGTTCTGACATCCTTGAGTCATGTGGGGTTTTTTTGTTCTTTAAGGACGTTCTCACATTATCCAAGCTGGCCTTGCACTTGACGTCTAGCTAAGGCTGACCTTGAATTTGTAACTGCTTGCTTTTTTCCTTCCCAAGTGCTGGGATAACAGGTGTGCACCATCAAGTCTGGCTAGTCCTTTGGTTTATGTAGGAGATTCAGGCTCAGCAGTCAAATGTGAGCAGGGAGTTCAAAGACACATCTGTTGCCCAGTAAACACTGTCGTCTATGAGCCTCAAGTTCCTGATCCTGGCCTTGGCCGAGGGACAGTCGTGTCCTCTGCTATTATTAGTGACATCACTGCGAGCTTTGGAAGGCCTGGGTGTTTTTTACCTTTGGAGCTCAGCAGTGTTTTTACAGTGTATTTGCTAAAATCGATCCAGTGTCTGAGCCAAGTATTTTATAGTTAGAGGATGTTTAGACATATTTAATCCAGTGCTAGAAGCAGAAGTTCTGGTTACAGTCTGACAGCTTTATTGCCTCTGAATTATGGGGGATAAGGAGGTGAGGGCAGCTCTTGAGAGCTGCAGCCCCCGCTCCTGGGATTCTGCATGTCTGTCAGTACTTGTACTTGCAGACATTGTTCTTCTTCGGTTTGCTGTTCAGCACTGGACCAGTTGTTCTCTCAGTTTCTTTCTTGTGTGTCCTGTTGACAGCAGCTGAAAGTTTGCGAAATGATCTGTCACCTCCCGTCTTCAAAGGCTGGAGCTGATTTAGTGCCACGAGACACCTCTGGTCAGGCATGACCCACGATGGTTCTGTGAATAGCTTCAGAGAGAAAACGGTTCTTTAGCCACAAGTCATGTCAAGTTGGAGCAGAGCAAGTAGAATTGTGGCAGCTCTTTTGGAAAGCAGGCCTTCAGCAGTCTTGGAGCAGGAAGCTGTGTCTGGGAGTCTGCCCTGTCAGAGGGAAAGAAAGTGTTGGCATGTGCTTGAGGTGTGTGCTTCACAGTGGCAGAAACCAGCAGACTTGCCCAACCCTGTAGTGTGGTGACCCTCTGTCCCTGGGGGGGGGGGGGGTAGCACACATCTGTAATCCTAACACCCAGTAAGTAGAAGTAGAAGAATTTTGAGTTTGAGGCCAGCCCAGGCTGCATAGTGAGATGTGGAGTTTTTTTGTTTTTTTAAATAAGTCAGTGTTTTAGTTAGGATTTTATTGCTGTGATAAAACGCCACTACCAAAAGCAGCTTGGGGAGGAGGAAAGGGCTGATTTGCCTTACACATCCTGGGTCGCAGTCTTCGAGGGAGAGCAGCACAGGAAGTGAAGTGGAAGCCATGGAGGAATGCTCATGCTTCTTGGCTTGCTTAGCCTGCTTTCTCAAACACCCTAGGACCACCTGACCAGTGGGCTGGGCCCGTTCATATCAGTGCTAATTAAGAGACTGCCCACAGCTGGCCTACAGGCCAGTGTACCAGGCAGGCTTTCAGTTGTGCTTCCCTCTTGTAGACTTTAGTTTGCCAAGTTGGCAAGACAAAACAACCAAAACAAACCAAAAACCACCAACAGGACAGTCAGGGTTGTGCCTGGGAACTTGCTGATTGTGGCAGTTCTTTGAGACCCGTAGATGAGCAGACTGAGATGTGAAATATGGTGTAAATCAGTGGTTGCATCGTCCGCGTCTGGATGCTTGCAACTCATGTCACCTTATCCAGTCTCGGACTTGTGTATGAGACACATGGATGGAGGGAGAGCTGGCCATGGCCTGAGAGTGTGGGTTCGATAGATTGCTGTGGATGGCGAGCTCAGCAAGGCCAGAGGGCAGAGACAGAAGGAATGGGAGGGCTGTCCTCGGCCCAGCTGAGCACAGGCTGTGTTAACACATGCAGTCAGATGGCCAATTATTGGTAAGGAAGTTAACTTTTAGAGGATGTGCGCTGTTGTGTGTAACGCCAGGAAAGAAAGAATTCTGTTGTCTTCAAATCAGGACCTTCCCTATGTAGGCCATTAAATGGTAGCATTTGTCCTTTGAAGCTGTCCGGGTCCACACCAGACTTTGTGGTTTGTATTTGGGGGAGTATGGCATTGTGACATTTTGTCCTTTGAACAGGCATGGCGATTTGTTGTTCCTGTTTCCCTCAAGCCTTGCTGGACCCTCGTCTGAAATGGAAACATCGACCTCGGTAGGGTTAAAGGCCTTTGGTGCTCCTAACGTGGTTGAAGATGAGATCGATCAATACCTCAGCAAGCAGGATGGGAAGATTTACCGGAGCCGAGACCCACAGCTGTAAGTGCTCCATAGGCTCCTGCCAGTGAGGCTTTAATAGATCATTAAAGTGAATATTTAAGAGCTGGGTGTGGTGGCTTTAGTAATCTTAGCCCTTAGAGGATTGTTGCAAGTTCAAGGTCAGCCTGGTTTACATAGTGAGCTCAGGTTAGCTCATGCAATATATATATATATATATATATATATTTTTTTTTTTTTTTAAAAACATGTTCCATGTTAGTAAGCATTTGATAAAGGTGAAAAATCTGAGTCTGGCCACCTGTTATCACATTATTTTACTGCAGTTATACAACTCTTTAGTAGATGGAACTTTAAAATGGATTCCACATAGAATGTTTAGGAGTATGTGAGTACTAAGAAGCTCAAAAGGTGTCTAGAGACATGTAGGGTCTGCTTTGATGCCTCTTGAGATGAGTGTCTGCTCCCTCCAACAGAGGTAGGCGTAGAAGACACTGATGGTGGTTGATGTGTTAGCAGTGTAAGGGCTGGCTCTGACCTCTCAGGAGCAGTAGAATGACTTCTAGAAGAGTATCCTGGGTACCCTGCAGTGAATCTGATCCCAGATCTGCTCCTTGGTTAGTCACTTGTACCAGGTTGTGTCACATGATAGTGCATGTGCATTCCTTTATCTTAGGATTTTTTGCAGTTCTTTTTAAAGAAACTAGTTAGGGGTTGGAGAGATAGCTCAGCAGTTGAGAGTGCTTGTTCTTGCAGAAGATCCAGGTTTGATTCTCAGTATCTGCATGGTGGTTTACAGCTGTCTGACCTCTGCCCCAGGCACGTAGTATGAAGGCATGCATAAAGGCAAAACACCCATACACATAAAATAAAATTGAAAAGTAAAACAGAGATACCAGTTAGAAACATCATGATCTACACTCAGATGTGAAATTATGTACATGGAGACTGTTTGTCTCTGCAGTAGTGTGTCACTGTGTAAATGCAATAAGGTGCTGACACTGGGATACTGGTTCTAAATGCTACATCAGCAACTTTTATGTCAGATGGAATAGCCAGCAGTGCACTCAGCTGCAGGACTGGAGCCTCCAAGACTCCAGTTGGTGTTTCTTCCAAGGACTCACTATAATCTGGGCTTTCTTGGTCCTTTAGAGCCTGCTCACATGTATGTTAATTCTGCTCTTCAGAAATAAGCCTCTCCAAGTGATGGAGGGAGCACATGTTTCTTTTCTGTTTTGTTTTGTTTGAGACAGAGTTTCCTCTGTGTAGCCTGACTACCTTATAACTTGCTCTGAAGACCAGGCTGGCCTCAAACTCAGAGATCCACTTGCCTCTGCCTCCCCAGTGCTGGGATCAAAGGCCTGTGCTATCACTGCACAGCTTTCTTTTCTTTCTTTTCTAAATATTACTTTATATGATTATTCTTGCTCTCTTCAGATACACCAAAAGGGGCATCAGATCTCAATACAGTTGTGAGTCACCATGTAGTTGCTGGGAGTTGAACTCACGACTCTGAAGATTAGTTCTTAACCTCTGAACCCCCCAGCCTTTTCTTAACATTTTCATTTAGTGCAACTTTTTTTTAAATTAATTTATTTATTTATTATTATATGTCAGTACACTGTAGCTGTCTTCAGACACCCCAGAAGAGGGCATCTGATCTCATTACAGATGGTTGTGGGCCACCATGTGGTTGCTGGGATTTGAACTCAGGACCTTCAGAAGAGTAGTCCGTGCTCTTAACCGCTGAGCCATCTCTCCAGTCCTTACTGCAACTTTTTAAACATGTTATTTTTCATGGTGGAGATTGAATACAACCTCATGTGTTGTTTATTTTTTAGCTGGTGTCCTATGAAGCAGTTAACATTGATGAAGCCATGGATTTGATTTGTTGGTTAGGGTTTTTAACTTCCCTTTTTTTACTTTCCTTCCCTCCCTCCCCATTCCTCCTTTCCCCTCTTCCCCTTTCTTGTCCTCTTTTGAGACAGGCTCTCCCTTTGTAGCCCTGTCAGCCAGTCTGACCTTGAGTCTTCCAGCCTCTGCCTCCTGAATGCTGGGATTACAGGTTTAGGTAATCCATCCTGTAGTTTTTTTTCTGATACATACCAGAATAAATAACTATTATAGGGGGAACATTTGTTTGTGTACCATCAACAGTAATTCTTCATTTGTAGGGAAGCACTTTGCTGAAGTGTGATGTACATTTTAAATATCAAAAATATTGGGAAGTAGCAAGAGAAGGTAACCTTTGTATCTCTGTGCTTTTCTTCCACCCTGTGCATTCTCCAGATGCCGCCATGGTCCCTTGGGCAAGTGTGTGCATTGTGTCCCACTGGAGGTAGGTTTGAAGAGGAGGTTTTGCCTGAGCAGTGTGGTTGGCTGCTGCTGAGAGAGCTGTCTAAGCATTTTCTTATCCTAAACTGGGGTGTTTTGGCTTTTTAAAGATTTTCTCTATTTATTGTCTTGGGCCTTTTATTCCCAGTTGTGCAAATAGCACAAAGAATCTGAGGCTTATTTATGGGAGTGACCTTCCTTTAGGGGAGATTGTGAGTGGCTGAGACATTGTGTTGCTGTGATGAAGGGGTATGTACAGTTCCCTTCCTAGATAATTCTTCTCTGACACATGGCTGGGCCTCTCTGTTCCTGCATGTGATGGTTTTGATTTACTGTGTGTGAATCTTAGGTCTCCTTTTGATCTTTCTCTCTCTCTCTCTCTCTCTCTCTCTCTCTCTCTGTATGTGTGTGTGTGTGAGAGAGAGTGAGAGAGAGAGAATGAGGACCGCCTCTGAGGTACAAGGGCTCTGTCACTAAGCTATATCCTCAGGCATTTTGTGACTTTGCAGTCTTCTTAGAGCTTTAGTATTTAACAGGAGTTCATTTTATCTTGAAGAAATGTGACTAATACAAAAAAATCCTTCATTCTAACCTTGAACTAGTAAAGACCCAGCTTAGCCTCCCTCATTGTCTCTGTGCCTTCTGGTCTGATCCCCTGCACAGTAAGGTTCAGAAAAACCTCATGTGTCCTGGCAGAACTGTGGCGCTTCATTTTCTGTGTATGTTTTGGCAGCCATTTGATGAGGACTATCTGAACCACTTGGAGCCTCCTGTGAAGCACATGTCCTTCCATGCCTACATCCGGAAGCTGACTGGAGGGGCTGACAAGCAAGTATCCTCTGTGTCCCAGCACGCAATCTCTTCATTCATTCCTGACGATTATAGTTTATAGACACAGGGCATGGGAATGGAAAAGTGAAGCCTTGCAGTACAGAAAACAGAGCAGTCTCAAGTGTTGCCCATTCCAGAGGCAGGGAGAACCTGTCACATGTCCTGCTGTCACCACAGTGCTCGGGGAGGTAAACAGCTGTTGCAAAGACAGCTGCTCCACGAGGATCTCAGTGCACCCACTTCCCGGGCTCTCCCTCTGGAGACCAACCAGGCTGGCCTCGAACTCAGAAATTCAACTACTTCTGCCTCCCAAGTGCTGGGATTCAAGGTGTGGCCACCTCGCTTGGTGTCAGCTTTACTTTTACAACTGAAATGGGGCTGAAGCCACAACACTCTCGTGGGCTGCATCCTGGTACTACAGGGGCTCTAGTTAACAGACTTGGTCAGGCAAGGCAGTGTAAGCAGCCACCTCTCTCCCTGAATGCAGTGGCAGCAGTGGCCAGAAAGGTCCGCTAAGGCAGCACCTGTTGTTTGATTTTCCTAAGACAGCCCTGGCTGATGAGAGGACAGGGCTCTGAGTTCAAGTCAGCAGGGTTTTTTGTTTTTGTTTTTTGTTTTGTTAAAAATGATTGCCTGATTGTAGCTTTTCTCAGATAACCTGCCAGCATTCAAAATAACTTTTAAATCTATCTATCTATCTATCCATATCTATTTTTTTTTTTTTTTTTTTTTAAGACAGGGTTTCTCTGTGTAGCCCTGACTGTCTGGAACTCACTCTGTAGACCAGGCTGGCCTCGAACTCAGAAATCCGCCTGCCTCTGCCTCCCAAGTGCTGGGATTAAAGGCATGTGCCACCATGCCTGGCAGCTATTTATTTATTTATTTGAGCCAGAATTTTTCTGTGCAGTCCAGGCTGTCTTAGAACTCTCTTAGTAGACCAGACTGGGCTCAAACTCAGAGATCTACCTGCCCCTGCCTCCCGAGTGCTATGATAAAGGAGTGGGCCACCACCCCTGGGCAAGGCAAGGTGATCTTGACTCAGCTCAAGCCATCCACAGCATGTGAGTATTTTGAAATCATCAACATCAAAAACGTAAAATTTTCATTTACAAAAAAAAAGCCACATGGTACAACTTAAATATGTATACTTTTTTGGTCAGTTATTTCTTAATAAAACTGGGGGGAGGACAAGAAAGAAAATGGAGGTTGTTAGAATGATTCTGTTGGATAAAGGTCCTTGCTGCTAAGCCTGATGAGCTAAACTCAGTCCCTGGCCAGAACCCACATGGTGGAAGGAAAGAAACAACTATTGTGAGCTGACCTCTGACCTCTGCATGTGAATGCACACTAAATAAATAAAACAACCATTATCAAGCAAGAAAGTAGAATGGACCCTTCTGTGATTGAGAAAACGGAGAGCACATACACAGAATTCCTGTAGGCCAGGGGTCGGCCTGGTGCTTCCTCATGCATGTGGTGCCTTTGACTGTAGTAGATGAGTGACGATGTGACAGCTCTGTCCTAGTGAGAGTTTCCCTAAGAAGAAGCATGTTACACAAGCATGTTACAGTAATAACATTACTGTATTACTGTAGCATGGGCTATATTTGCCATCAGTCACAGGTTTCCAACAGTGTTCTTGAAAACATCATGGGTGTGGGAAAGAGCTGTGTGTCCCTCTATAGGACACGGTAGAAAGTGGGGAACTTTGAAGTTAGACTAGAGTGGCTTTAGTGTATTGCCTTGTGCTCTCGCCCCCTAGAAGCACTGTCCAGTGGGTGTAACCTGGCTCACGTGCCCTCTAGTCTCCTGCCTAACTTCCCACTAGTGTTAGGTTTAACTCAGCCTTGTTTTCCCTCAGGGGTAAGTTTGTTGCCCTGGAGAACATCAGCTGCAAGATTAAGTCAGGGTGTGAGGGACACCTCCCATGGCCAAATGGTATCTGCACCAAATGCCAGCCCAGTGCCATCACGCTGAACAGACAGGTAAGCAGCCTATGTCCCTGAGATTTGTTTTCATGACTAACAAGTAGACACTTCCTTTGTGGCAATTCTCTAGTGTTTCTTTTTTTCTTTCTTTCTCTCTCTCACTCTCTTTCTTTCTTTCTTATTTATATTTTTAGTTACTTTTTTGGTTTGTTTTGGTTTTTGAGATAGGGTTTATCTGTGTAGCTTTGGCTATCCTGAACATTTTTTTGGAGGCTGGTCTGGAACTCAAAGATCTGACTGCTTCTGGCTCCCAAGTGCTGGGATTAAAGGACTGTGCACATCACACCTGGCTTTAGTTACATATATGCATGCTGTGTGTCTGTGGGATGTGTGCCTGAATAGGGCAGGAGAGGGGGAGTCAGACTCCCTGCAGTTAGATTTACAGGGAATTGGAACCTCCTGATGTGGGTGCTGGGAATAGAACTTGGACCTTCTGGAAGAGCAGCAAGTGTCCCCTCCAGCTGCCAAGCCTTTTAGATCTAACCGTCTGCCTTTCTGTGGCCGTCATAAGACAGAGAAGTTTCTAGTGCTTGCAGGTGTAGGGCTTGAGTTTAGGTTCCATTTGGTTGGCTTGTGCAGAGGATGGATTTTCTTTAAAAACAATTTTAAATATTTATTTTTATTTTACATGTGTGAGTATTTCACCTGCATATGTGTATGTGTTATGAATATGTGTGGCCAGAAAAAGATGTTGGAAGCCCCAGAACTGAAATTATAGGCGGTTACAGGCCAGTGAATGCTGTGAGCTGAACCTCTGGTGCTCTCTCTGGCAGAGAAACCATTGAGCCATCTCTTCAGACTCCCCCTTCTAAATGTGTTTTAATTATTTTGTTGTTGTTTATTCTGAAACACAGGGTTTTTTTTTAGGAGATTTTTAAATGTTCAGTGCTTGTGATACCTTTAAGAACATATTACATAGGGCTGGAAAGATGGCTCAGTGGTTAAGAGACTATTCTCAGTGGTTAAGAGACTATTCTTCCAAAGGTCCTGAGTTCAAATCCCAGTAACCACATGGTGGCTCACAACCATTTGTAATGAGATGGGTGCTGGGATTTGAACTCAGGATCTTTGGAAGAACAGTCAGTGCTTTTACTGGCTGAGCCATTTTGCCAGCCCTTAGAATATTTTCAAAAAATAATTTATTAATTTTTATTTTATGTGCACTGATGTTTTGTCTGCGTTCACTTCTTTATGAGGCGTACAGATCTTGGAGTTACAGACACTTGTGAACAGCCATGTGGTTGCGGGGAATTGAGGTCAGGACCTCTGAAAGAGCAGTCAGTGTTTTTTGTTTTTGTTTTTGTTTTTTAACTTTATTTTTGGTAAATTTTTTGTTTTAAGGTTTATTTACTTATATATGTGAGTACACTGTAGCTGTTTTCAGATACGTCAGAAGAAGGCATTGGATCCCATTATAGGTGGTTGTGAGCCACCATGTGGTTGCTGGAAATTCAACTCTGAACCTCTGGAAGAGCAATCAGTGCTCTTAACTGCTGAGCCATCTCTCCAGCCCAGCAGTGTTCTTAACTGCTGAGCCACATCTCCAGCCCAGCAGTGTTCTTAACTGCTGAGCCATCTATCCTGCTCCAAGTCTTTGGAATCTTAATCTCCTTTAATTACTTCATTCTTATTGGAAAGCTACTTTTCAGTTTGGAAACCTTCATTCTAAGTAAAAACAGTGAGGTTAATTCCAGTTTATTGATTGATGAAATTCTCCTTTCCCTGTCCCCCCTGATCTCTAAAGAGCAGAGCAGTTTGCTTGTTTTTCCTTCTCCCTCCCTCCCTCCCTCCCTCCCTCCCTCCCTCCCTCCCCTGTTTAAAGGCAGTCTCTAACAGTTTCCAGGTTGTCCTCAAACTCAATGCAGTCTCCTTTCTGCATCAGCCTTCTTAGTGCTGGGATTTTAGATGTATGGGTCTCCATGCCTGCCCAGAGTAGGTTCTTAAGTTTGAGTTTGTTGTTTGCTTCCAGGGCTTAAACTCTGGTGCAGATGCTAGGTAAGCCATCGATCCACCAATGGCCACATTTGTGAATTACACCTCTAGGGAGTGTAGCTGAGAACTAGGGCTGGGTCCAAGCTGAAATAAAAACAGACGGGGCTAGGGGTGTGGTTCAGTGCTCTTAACCATGCATGCAGGAGGAGTACAGATATACACACAAGCAAAACTCCTACACATAAAAACAAAGCTAAGGGCTGGTGAGATGGCTCAGTGGGTAAGAGCACCCGACTGCTCTTCCGAAGGTCCAGAGTTCAAATCCCAGCAACCACATGGTGGCTCACAACCATCCGTAACGAGATCTGGCGCCCTCTTCTGGAGTGTCTGAAGACAGCTACAATGTACTTACATATAATAAATAAATAAATCTTTAAAAAAAAAAAAAAAAAAAAAAACAAAGCTAAATAAGTTAAAAAAAAATACCAACTAGATAATGTTTCACTAGATTGGTTCTTGAAAAAGTTGTTTCTGATGGGATGCTTTCATTTAAGCTTTTATTAACCTTTGTTAACTCTACAGAAATACCGACACGTGGACAACATCATGTTTGAGAATCATACTGTTGCTGACCGCTTCCTTGACTTCTGGAGAAAGACCGGAAACCAGCATTTTGGGTACTTATACGGACGGTACACAGAGCACAAGGACATTCCCCTCGGCATCAGGGCTGAAGTGGCTGCAATTTACGAGCCTCCTCAGGTGCGTGAGTGCAGAGTGCAGGGCCTGGGTGTAAGAAGGTCGGGGTTGTTTGTAAGGTGCTGTGGAGCTCTTCCCCTTCCCGATGCCTCGTTCTCCCTTTGTTTTTCCCACGGCTTTTCTGTCTCTTACTGTATGCTCTTGGACATGCACACATGACACACATGTATGTGATAATGATTTCCAAAATTATTGGAGCATAAGATCACAGCCCCTAGGGCTGGCCCGTAACACTTTTAGTAGAACACTTGTCTGGCACTCACAAAGCTTAGGGCTCAGTCAGTCCCTTCCACATAATCTGTATGTGGTAGCATATGCCTGTAATCGCAGCATTGGAGAGTGAAGGCAGGAGGATCAGAAGTTTAAAATAGTTGGGCAGTGGCAGTGGCAGTGGCAGTGGCAGTGCACATGTTTAACCCCAGCACTCAGGAGGCAGAAGCAGGGATCTCTTTGAGTTTGAGGCTAACCTGATCTACAGAGCGAGTTTGGCCCCTCCCCACCAAAAAATGTAAAAAAAAAAAAAAAAAAAAAAAACAAAACTGAACTATAAGATCATCCTTAGCTACCTAGCAAGTCGGAGGCCAGCCTAGCATACGTAAGACCTTGAATGAAACAAAACAAAACAAAAAATTTGACTTCCAAAAGGAAACAGATATATAGGGACAGAAACCATAACCCCCACCCCACCCCCACTTTTTAAAATGTACTTGTGCCTCTAGGTTTGTCTGTGTGTATCTGCATGCCACAGTGCATGAGTGGAGGTCAGAGGAAACATGCTGGCGTCAGCTCTCTCTCCACCAGATGGGTTCCGGGGATCAGGCTCAGGTCATCAGACTTGTAGTCACTTCTTTTCACTTCAGTATTCTGGGTTTTTTTGGTTTTGGTTTTTGTTTTTTCCAGACAGGGTTTCTCTGTGTAGCCCTGGCTGTCCTGGAACTCACTTTGTAGACCAGGCTGGCCTGGAACTCAGAAATCCACCTGCCTCTGCCTCCCAAGTGCTGGGATTAAAGGCATGTGTCACCATGCCCGGCTTTCACATCAGTATTCTGGAGGTCACTGTGCACCTCTCACTCTGCTCAATTCTTAGATCATCTGACCCAGGGCCCCATGTGACCCCGGGGCACATGTCAGGGTCTGCAGCCGTGACTTTACGAGTATAGTGTGTGGCTTCTATATCCATACATGCGTCATCCCTGCCTTTGTTACAGGGGTTCTCAGTGCCTGTCACCCCACTTTGATGCTTTGGCATTTGTGTGGAGATGTGTGAGATTGTAGAAGTCTTCTGCTGCTTTGTTTACAAAGCAATGGTTGATGGTAACTAAGCCCCTGCAGAGAGGCCCACTCACCCAGACCTTGACTGTGGTGTGCTTTCCATTGAAGTGCTGCTTTGTAAACACAGAGCTTCAGCTCAGTTTTGTAGATCTCTGGCATGGAGTGTGACAGTTACATTAAAAGTATAGTTGAAGCCCAATGTGGATGCTTACTCCTTAGATCTAAGCACCTGGGAACCCATGACAGATTGAAGTTTAAGGTCAGCTGTGCTTCATAGTGAATCTGAGTCCAGTCCAAATTAAAAACTAAGACACTGTCCAAAAAAAGGCAGGTTGTGGCAGCCAGCACCAGTGATCCTAGAACTGAGGAGATAGAGGCAGGGGATCATAGCAGTTTTGAGGCCAGCTTAGTCTACACAGTGACTTTGAGGCAGAGATCGCCTTCCTTTGGGCAATGTTGAAGCTCGTGGGTCAAGGTGAAGGGTGTAGAGGCATCATTCTTCCCAGGTCTCTCTTCTAACTGTTTTCTATCTGTGGTTCCACCCAGATTGGTACACAGAACAGTCTGGAGCTTCTGGAAGACCCGAAAGCTGAGGTGGTTGACGAGATTGCCGCCAAACTTGGCCTGAGGAAGGTATGAGGCTCTGTCAGCCAGGTGCTCTTTAGGGAAACCTGGGCTCCATGCTGGGGAAATCCAAACAGATGGAGTGGCTAAGTCTGCTCTGGGACCAAACCTTGAGCTGACAAGATCAAGTGTGGGCTCAGCCCCTCTGGAACCTCTGTTGTGTTTATTGGTGCTAGTAGCTTTGATGGTTTCCTGACTTGGAGTGAGGTGAGAACATCTCAAGTGTCAATATGAAGCTAAGAGTTAGGCACATACGTGTCCACTCTGTCATCGCCCCTCCCCGCCTACACTTTGCTGGCTGAGGCAGGATGATCAGTAGTTCAAGGCTAGCCTGATACATAGAGCAAGAC
Source organism: Mus musculus (assembly GCF_000001635.26). Taxonomy (NCBI): domain Eukaryota; kingdom Metazoa; phylum Chordata; class Mammalia; order Rodentia; family Muridae; genus Mus; species Mus musculus. The sequence continues at coordinate 120,411,316 of NC_000077.6, read as the reverse complement.
TTATTTATAAGGTATGAAAACACAGCTTTTCACCTTGATAGCCATAGTTCCTAAAGATAGCTGCACTCTATAGGAAAGTTTGTTGTACATTGCACCCAGAGCAGAAGAGAGCTTGCTCTTCATGGGGCTTGCTTTACTTGGTGCTAGTGTCCTTTCTACATCAGCATTGGGCTCCCTGTGTATAATGTAGGTCTCTGACCCTGCAGTTGTCTGTGTCTCTGGGACAGTTAGCAGATAGGAGAGTCCTTTCAGTCTATTACTGTGATTTGTTTCACACCCTTGACAAGTGTCCTAGGAATGGTAGCTTGTAGTTTTTGTTTTTAAGACATGTCCTTTTGTAGCTCACACTGGTCTAAACTTAAATCCTCCTGTCTCAGCCTCCCACTGTGAGGATTGCAGACGTATGCTACCATCCCTGCCTTGTTAGGGTTTACAGGCTCATTGAGTCATGAATTTGAACACATTGTGGAAGTTCAGTACTGGTAGTCATGTAAGTTTTGTCCTTTATTTAGACAGAGAGGAATGATCTGTGTGGATCACTCCACCTTACCTCTCTTAGGTGGGCAGGAAGACCTAAAAACATGACTGGGAAAGTCATAGCATGGCTTTACCTTGAGGCAGAAATACCTACCCTACAGGTTCTGGGGCCATACTCTACTACAAATTCTGGGAGTTTGGTTTAGGAGGAAAAGTGGCCCAGTGTTTAGACCCGTGTGTTGTGGATTTATGTTTTGTAACATCATGACCATGTAAAGTCTGAAGTTATGTAAGTTACTTTCTCAGAACCCTCATTCCTTGCTTGCTCTTCCCTCAGCCTGGTTTGGACTGTGCCTGTTGATTGGATCCTCTGTGCTACCATCCTTTTTGGTTTGTGCTCATCTGAGAATTGTTACAGCAGTTGTGACCCATAGTATACCAGACTTAGGTGTAGATGGTGGTTTCATGAGTTGAGTCTCAGTTTTGTGGAGAGAGTGGTGACCATCTTGTCAGTTTTCCCAAGGATGGAACTGGTGGTGGCTTTGCTTGTCCTCAAGCTCCAGTCTGATGTCCTCTCACTGTCTCCTGGTGCTGGAGGCCAAGGTGAGCAGAGATGATAGAGCATGCAGGCCTGTCACTGTAGGACATACAGGGGCTGCACAGCACCTGAATTGTAGGATTGGCCTTTAGGGAGCCCCGGTGGTACAGCTTTACAGCTTGGACCCTCAGCGGTGGCAAGCTGAAACCTCTGTTGTAACACTCCTTTCATCTTAGGTGCCTCTCTCCAGGGACACTGTTTCTTCCTTGTGGAAGACCTACTCCAGGAAACCATACTGCTTGCTTCTTGTCTGTCTTCTTTTTGGAGCATAAACTCCTTGCCTCATCCTTTTGGTCTCATTTACAAGCTGTTCTGATTTCTAGTGGAGTGCGGGCTTGAGTGGTCCTAGGCAGAGTCTGTTTGAGGGGCGCATGTTTGTCATCGCAGCACCAGAGGGAGGTGCTGGTCTCTCCCTGGCAGCAGAATTGAGGAACTGTGCTCTCAGCTTTTCTGGCTCGGGAGTGGAAGGGTTGTCTGCAGGGCACTGCTTTTACCCTCCCTGGACAGAAGCCATCTGTTGTGTGGAGATACTCAAAGATGCTTTCCTTTTCCATTAAGGTTGGATGGATATTCACGGACCTTGTCTCAGAAGACACCCGAAAGGGTACAGTCCGATACAGTCGGAATAAGGTGAGACGGAGGAGACAGGAGTGTGGCTTGGCCTGAAACCTCACTCAGGTAGTGCTGACTTAGACCTCTCAGTCTCTGCACAGCTTGCAGTTAACTCTGTAGACAGTCTTGTTAGTCAAGGCTCACCCTGCTGAATCGTCCAGCCGGTCAGATCCCACACATCTCCACTTGAGGCCTGTGGGAGTGGGAGCCAAGGTCTTCTCCTCTCTTACTTTGGTTTTTTACACGAGTCCCTGATAGCTAGGAATTGCTGATATTCGTCTCAGTGTGATTTTTTGAGGCATTGTGGATTGCTTGCTTATTTATTTATTTATTTATTTATTTAAGACAAACTTTTCAGCCTTGGCTGTCCTAAAACTCACTGTATAGGCCAGGTTGACCTCAGACTCACAGAGATCCACTTCTGTTTGCTTCCCAAGTTATTAGCATTAGAAGCTCTTCTTCTTCTTTTTTTAAAATAATTTTATGTATTTGTTGTGCATGTGTGCACACATGTGTCACAGCACACAGGTGGAGGTCAGAGAACAGCTTGTAGTTGTTTCTCTTCTTCCATCGGAGGGAACCTAGGGATTGAACCCAGGTCAGCCTCAGTGGCAGGCATCTTCACTGTGAGTCATCCTGCTGGCTCAACTCTTAGTTGGAATCTTAGACAAAATAGAAGCTTGTTTTGACACATGCTGTAAAATTTGATATCCCGCCTTTCTTGGCTTAGGACACCTATTTCCTGAGTTCAGAAGAATGCATCACTGCAGGAGACTTTCAAAACAAGCACCCCAACATTTGCCGGCTCTCTCCCGATGGTCATTTTGGATCCAAGTTTGTTACTGCAGTGGCCACAGGTATAAATGGGGCAGAGTGCCACAAATACTACTGCCCATTAATGTTTGTTCTTCTTTGCAGCAGCTTCCCATCTTTACCTTGGTTACAATAAGCTTCTTTGTATGTGTGTTTCTTTTTCAAGATAGGGTTTCTCTTATAGCCCTGGAACTTGCTCTGTAGATCAGGCTGGCCTTGAACTCGGAGATCAACTTGCCTCTGTATCCTGAGCGAGTGGGATTAAACGTGTGCACCACCAATGCCCAACTTAATTTCTGGTTCTTATAATAGTGTCCCTACCAGTTCACACACAGTCTGCATCCAGGCTTCTAGTTCAGACTTCCTTCTGGCTCTTTGAGAATCCGCACTAATTCATACTGCCTTAATGCAGGGACCTAGGTCAGCTCCCTGCTGTCAGTGGGTTTCTGTTTCGAGAGACTCAGCATTTTTTTAAGCCTTGCTAAATGCTAGTAAGCTTGCCTTTTCCTAAGAGGTTATGGTCTCTTTAGATCTACAAGGAGGTACTTCTCCCACTTCACTCCCCCCCCCCCCGTTTTTTTTTTTTGAGTGAACATCCTTTGAGGAGTGAAAGACACTGGTCGTGTCTTTGTTCTACCATGCTTTTGATTAGAGGTATGTTGATTGTTGCACGTACAGATTGGTGTCATATTTTTCTAAATTTTTGCTCTAGTTGAGTGTTAAAGGGAGTGAGTGGAGGTGTTGGTTAGGGTTAAGGACCCCAGAGAGTCCTTCCTTGTGGGCAGGTAGGGCAGAAGGCACCTATACAATGGCAGATGTAAGGCCACTTGTGTGGTCAGTATACGCATAAGGTTTGACGGCAGATCTGCACTAACCTGTATCCTGATGGTTAGGGTGGTGGCCTCCTGGGGTGCTTCATGCTTTATCTTGTTGCTTCCTTCACAGTTTTGTGGCCCTGGAGACCTCAGATTATAGTCATGTATGTATGCTTTCATGATGGTTTATAAAGTAACATTGATTCTAATCTCGGATCATGATGGTAGGAAAGTTTGCCTACATGAATGTGCAAGGGCTATGGAACACTTGTTATTGTTTGTGACACCTCTTATCTGGCAGGATGCCCAACATCTTCAACATCACACAAAAGCTGGCAGTGCCCCTTATTGAAACAGCCAGAAACACCTTCACAGACTTCCAGAGCTGTCACCTTCACTGAGAATGGCTGTTTTGGGCTCCTGTGGGTTCCCATAGTAATCCAACCTTTTAAATTACTGTTTCTATGGGGAAATTGTCCCATGGGCCAAAAGAACTGGCACAGTTTTAGAATTGTAAGTAGTTTACATCTTGGAGACTGCCACCTTCAATTATTGAGTCACATTACTTGTTGAACATTTGGAAATCAGATCATCCATGAAATTTTTGCATCCAGAATTGGCTCTTAAAGGATCTGGACTATGAGGTAATGACTGACCTTGGTTACAATAGGATGTCAGTCAGCCTGCTTTTGCTTGAGCATTAAATCCTCCCTTTTGTACTTAGTCTCATCATCGCCCTCTCCAGATGGGGCAAGTGGCTGAAGAATGGCTTTGTATAGTGCTGGAGATCTTAATCCAAGCTCTTAGCTACCACAGTGAGGGCACGGGTTTTCTAACTCCAAGTGTGCTATTTCTCCTTCGTGTAGGGTCTTTTGGCCAAGAGCAAGTGGGAATCCTCTAAATGTTCTGGGAAATGGACCTGCCACAGTCCCATCTCCTTTATTGGAGAGGAAGTTGTGAGTCTGCTTGTTTACAGACAGCATCCTAAGAGTTGGTGCCTCTTGTGCTGAGCTCAGGTACCTTCTGGACACCACGGCCTTTGCCTCTAGGCTCTCCCTACCTCCTGTGATTTTTTTTTTTTTCACAGCTTTCTGGCTCAGATATGTATAGTGGTTTGCTCAAGAGAATGCCATATGTCTTCCTCAGTGGTTACCTGCTTGGCTCTTGGGTTGTAAATGACTTTCTGGAGCCCCCAGGTTTGCAAGAGCTTGGTTCTTTATGTCACTGCTACTTTCCAGCACGTGCTCCATTTTGCATGTGGCATTTCTAGCAGGTGCTTTGCATAGGAAATGAAAGTTAACTTGCCCAGACTCCTCAATGTCTTATTTAGCCTTTATGAAGTTTCCTGAAAGATAAGTAAACCATGTGGGTTTGTGCATGTTTCTTCTCCACTTGGCAAAGGAATGTGTGTAGCTCAAGCTACTTTCAGAGACTACCTGTGTGGACCAATATTACTCCCCCATCCCTTCTTTGTGATGTTTGGGATTGAACTCAGGGCTTCAAACTTGCTGGATATACTGAGCCATGGGGGGTGGGGGTGGGGATATGGTGGAGAGGTAAGGATCTCGTGTCATCCAGGCCAGCCTTAAACTCCCCATCCTCTTTTTTCCACTTTACAAGTACTGGAATTAGAAACATATATCACCAAGCCTGGTTTCTGATGCCTTTTTTAAAAAACAAACAAACAAACAAACAAACAAAAAACCAATGTTGTATTTATAGGTACTACTTACCACTCTCTTCTCACAAGGTTTTCTTTTCCTAATGACCTGTCACACTTAAATGACTGATCTGAACCCATTCCTGGTTTGTAGTGCCCAGAGGAAGCAGTAAGCAGTTGTGCACCCATGCTTGCCTGCATGTCTCCAGCTTTGGTCTCTGCTCTGTACTCTGAGCCACAGAGCTCAGGTATGGTGCCATGTTCTGTGTGTTACCAGATAAGCTGCACAGCTAAACCTGAATGTGCTCATGGCCGGAACTGTGGTCTGCTGAAGACGACAGATAACGGGCAAAGCTCTGAACAGGACAGTGGCAACTGTTTTCTCTGAGGGCTTGGTCACCAGCTGCAGCTGGCCTTCTGTGTATGAAGATGAATGGCTTAGGGGCCAACTTTTACCTTTGTCTTCTACACTTTTTTTATTGTGTTTCTGGGGTCTGGGTCAGATATGTATTTGAAAACCAGATTGACTGAATATCTGTCCTGATTTGTAACTTTAGCAAACTGAAATAATGGTAGGTTTTTTAAAAGTCTTTAGAGCTCTAAAAGAACAATGAGCATTGGCGTTTTCCTTGTGTAGTCCTGATTCTGGGATTACACCTACTTACTTAAGTTATACCCGTTACGTCCTCACCCCCTTAATTTCAGGGTCCAGTGTAACTGGCTGGGTGACTCTGAAATAGCCATTTATATTATCTTTGTCTTTAATGTTTTCTTTTTTAAAAATCATATTTTATTATAAATTACAATATTACAAATATGTAATTTTGTTACAGTCTACCTTTGTGTTTGTGGGCACACATATGACATTGTTTGTGGGCACACATATGACGTATCCTATAGAATGCATGCAGAGGTCCAAGACAATTTGCAGGAGTCAATTCTTTTTTTCATGTGGATTCTAGGGATCCAATTCAGGCAGGCAATAGGTGTCTTACTAACCTGTCTCTCCAGCTCCCTTAATGTTAGGTCTTTATGGATGGTGCTTGGAAAGAGGGATACTCTTCAGGGTTTGTATGTATCTTTAGTGTGGAGAGCTGTGAGTACTCTTGGGGTGCCCATTACTATTGGTCTGGGCAGTGTCCTGGCACTCACAGTATGAGATACTGGAGCACTGACTTGATCGGACCACATAGATTTCTGTAATCTGGAGATGCTGCATGGTTGATCTGCTTGTTAGCATCAGTTTTCTCTTTTCAGTTATTTGGAGAGAGAGAGTAGAGAGGCACATGGGAGCACTGTGGTGCACACATGGAAGTCAGTTCCTCTTTTTTGTGTGGGTTGTAGGTCTCAAATTCAGGCCAGTCTCCAGACTTGTGTGGCTGAGCCTTCTTTTCTTCTTCTTTTTTTTTTTTTTTTTTTTTTTTTTGAGACATTGTCATGAAGCCTAAGTTGACTTTGAACTTGCTCTGTAGTAGAGGATGACCTTGAATTTCTGATCCTCCTGCCTTCATCTCCCAAGGGCATTTACCACTATGCCTGGTTTATGCTGGAGAGTGAATCTAGGGCTCCATTATGCTAGACAAGAACTCTGCAACCCAGCCCCATATAGAGTCTGTTGTTACCCCACACCTGTACTTGCCAACCTCCTGCCTGCAAAGGAATGTGCGGTTACTCCTGACCTCCTTCACTGAGGGGCTAGAGCTGCCAGGATGTGGAACAGTGTCTGTCCTCCCACTTTTGTGTCCAAGCTGAGTCTGAGTCTGTGTGCTCTAACACACACACGCACACACACACAGTTCTGCAGATAGGGCTAGGGCCACCCTCCAGGTTACCCAGCATATTCTTGACTCTTTGCTTACTAGTGTTGGATGATGGGTGATGTGGAATGCTTCTAATTATGTTTCTTTCTTTTTTTTTTTTTTTTTTTTAATGTTTCTGGTAGCTTCTCTTAAAAGGTTTTTTTTTTTTTTTGCAGGTGGTCCTGACAACCAGGTTCACTTTGAAGGGTACCAGGTATCCAATCAGTGCATGGCACTAGTCCGAGATGAGTGTCTTCTACCTTGTAAGGATGCCCCTGAGCTTGGCTATGCTAAGGAGTCCAGCAGTGAGCAGTATGTTCCTGATGTGTTTTATAAGGTAAAGCAGAACAAGAATATTACATATATGTAGGGTGATGTGAGTCTCTTTGCCTCTTGTGGTTTTGCAATAGTTTGGAGTGTGACCTCATCCATTGTATTTTAAAGCTCAGCTGTGGATCAAGGCATCTGTCACATTCTGAAGCTTGTTACTCATGGGTGTGTGTGTGTGTGTGTGTGTGTGTGTGCGCGCGTGTGCGTGTGTGAGTGTGCGCGTGTGTGCGTATGGCATTGTGGGGTATAGACAGAAAAGGAACCAGACATGTTGGGTTTGAACATGTTACATCAGATCTCACTGTGCAGCCTCCTTTGTAAAGATGAGGTATTTGCGCCATTGTTAAGAATTCTGCTTGCTACACGGACCCAATTTTTTGTTGTGAGGCTTCCAAGAAAAAGAACAAATAATGGTAGGAAGGAAATATCATCAAATCAGACAGGCTTACAAGCATCCAGCAGAAACTTGAGTGAGAAGCCTGCTTGATGTGGTCACCTGGAGTTCCGATCAGAATTCCCCAGGCAGAGCAATATTTCCTTACGAGGCTTCCAAGTAAAAGAACAAATAGCAACAGACAAAGATAACATCAACCCAGGTGTTTACAACATCTGTAGAAGCCGATGGAGCTTTCTCTCCACAACTGCTGGACTTTGATCTCTTTCCCACTGTAGGCCTTTTATATCATGGGTGAATACAGTAATCTGGAAGTGACATCCTGCCCCCAAGGTCTTACTCTGGGCCTGTTCTGTTGGCTTCTTCTCCCTGTCACAGAGTTGGAAGCAACACATCACTAAATAGGAGAACTTTAGAAAACACTTTGAGAAAACGTGCTTGGATCTGAAATGGGGTGGGGCAACCCCACTTCCAAAGCCAGTTCTCAGTGAGCTCAAATTTCACAGGACAGTCTATTGATAAAATGTGCATTATAGCTTGACAGGATAAGGGTGTCATTGCTGCTCTGTTACCTACCTGCTGCCCTATCACCTGTTGGTTTGTTTTGTTTTGTTGAGTAGTTTGGCTGGCCTTTCTCTTAGGAATGGTTTTACTCTTGATTACTTTTGGTTCCTTGTGTACAGTCTTAATGTTGCCCAGGGACTCTCTTGGACCACTCATGATGCCTTTTTGTGTTTGCTTGTTATATAGCTCTATATATCTATTTGATTAAAAATTTTTTTTTAGAGGGGCAGCAGAGTCTTACAAGACAGTATGTAGACTGGGCTGGCCTCAAACTTACAGAGATATTACCTCTTCTGAGTGTAGGGATTAAAGGTGTATAGCAACACACCTAGCATTATTTATATGTTTTGTGTGGGAATGTTTTGCTTTCAAGTAAGTCTGTACTGCACGTGTACAGTGCCCTTGGAGGCTAACTGGAGTTACAGATATGTATGAACCACCTGTGTGCACTTGGCCCTGAACTCAGGTCTTCTGCGAAGAGTAGGAAGTATTCTTAGTCATTGAGATATACTTAATTTGTTTTTATTTTTATTTATTCTATAAGAATAAAGTTTATAGCTGGGTGTGGTGGTGCACGCCTTTAATTCTAGCACTCTGGAGGCAGAGGCAGGTGGATTTCTGAGTTCGAGGCCAGCCTGGTCTACAGAGTGAGTTCCAGGACAGCCAGGGCTACACAGAGAAACCCTGTCTCGGGGGGTAAAAAAAAAGTTTATTTGCTTTTATTTTCTGAGTATGGTGTTGCTGCCTGTATGTATGACTGCACACTCATGCTTGGTTTTCATGGAGGCAATCAGAGGGTGTTGGGTCCCTTGGGACTAGATGAACATGGTTAAGAAGGAGTGAACCTGGATCCTCAGGAAAACCAGCCATTACATTTAACTGAGGAGCAGTCTCTCCAGTCCTTATTTATATTCTCTTTCTCTTTCTTTTTTTTTCTCTCTCTCTCCCCCTCTCCCCTCTCTCTTCTCCCTCTCCTCTCTCTCTTCTCCCTCTCCTCTCCTCTTTCCCCTCTCCCTCTCTCTCTCCCTCTCCCTCTCCTCTCTCCCTCTCCCTCTCCTCTCTCTCCTCTCTCTCTCCTCTCTCCTCTCTCTGATGCCCCTAAGCGCAACTCTGCCTAGGGACCTTCAAGAGTCAAGGAAACAAGGCCTAAAGAGGCTTTGTAAGGTGGGCTGTCACCTTAGAGAGTCTATTGTTGAGACATACTCCTTCTAACATAACTGCAACCATTTTTTCTTCAGTCTCCATTTTGTCCATAAGGTGAAATTAAGTTCAGATTCTCAGATTCTACTTCCTAGAAGTAATTATCCATAGCTGACATTAAAGAATGCTACTAATAAGCCAAAAAGTTATGGTTGAATCACTTAAACCCTGTTAACTCCTATTTACACCCTTGTTACCTCTCAGGACCAATCAGCTTAAAGGTTAGCTGACCATGCTTTGTCTAGTTAGCCAGAAATGCTGTACCTCTTCACTGCTTCCTTTTGAACTTTAGAACCTCGTTTTACATGTAAAAAGCCTGCCTTGAGGACTGGACTGACTGGTGCCACAATTGGGTTTTTCCTTCTTGTGGTCCTGCACTTACAGTATTATGGTGTGTGTTCGATAAACTATTCTTGCTTACCTGAGATTGGTGTACATATGGTTTGAGTTGAAATTCCCAAGCCACCATACTCTGTAGGCTGCCAGGTGAAAACTGGGGGACTGACTCCAGAGGCATAGAAGAAACAGTGATGGACTGGCTAAGGCTTACTAAAAACAAGTCAGATCTGAGACTGCTGTTCCTACTGCTATCCTGCCTCTGCTTGCCTGCCAGCAGAGACAGAAGCTCTGGAGTCTCTGATGTAATAGATGAAAAGAGCGGGCTGGCACAGTGTCACTCAGTGGGTAGTGTCTTGTCTACTTTCACCCCAAGCATCAGGTAAACCTGGTGTGTTGTTTTTCTTTTCTTTTTTTCTTTCTCTGTCATTTTTGGGAGATTGGGTTTTTTATTTGTTTGTTTGTTTGTGGTCTCCCCTCAACCCCCACCTCCATCCCGTGACAGGGTTTCTCTGTGTAGCCCTGGCTGTCCTGGTACTCACTCTGTAGACCGGGCTGGGAGCTGGCTTTGAACTCACAGAGATCCTCCTGCCTCTGCCTCCCCAGTGTGGGATTAAAGGTGAGCACCACTACCACCAAGATAAACCTGGTATGTTTTACTCCTGTAATTCCCAAACTCAGGAGGTAGAGGAAGGAAGATCAAAAGTTCAAGAGCTACACAGAAAGGTCAAGACTAGCCTGAGAACACACACACACACACACACACACACACGAGACAGAGAGAGGAGGAGGAAGAGAACCATTGCTGCTGCTGTCACAAGGAGAGAAGGCTCAGCCATTAAAAGCATTTGCTGTTCTTGCAGAGAATAGGATTAGATTCCCAGAACCCACGTGATGGCTTATAACCACCTCTAACTCACCAGTCTCATTGGGCAAAGGAGCATGAAGCTATGCCTGCCTGATACCTGAGTTAAACCCAATGTTCCTGATGATGGAGGACGAACTGACTCCCACAAAGTGCCCTCACACTTACATACAACCAAGTGTGTCTGACTTTGTCGCTCCAGCCTGGATGGATGACATAGTCCCGCTGGACACTCGCTTTCTGCTCCGGCCTCTTCTGAGAACAGAAGGGATGGGGCTTTTATCTTAGTGTCATTGCCCATTCAGCCTAGGGCTTCCTTGGGTCCACACAGGCTTTATTGTCTTAGTTCATAAGACAGTAGGAGTCGGCATCCTGTCCTCCTTTAATTCCTAGCAATGAAAATGGTAATCCAAACCTATGGAAGTTAGCTCTTTGTCCATGTAACTTAGGATGCACTCTGTTTTAAGGATCTCCATGGTGTGATTCTGGGCCCGATTCTGTTTTGTGCAGGATAGTTCTGTGCCACCTGCTTTACTACTGTTGCTTGAACTAGTCCACTGCTGCTCCCTTGCTCTTTCCTAGGAGCAGGACTGTCTTTGGCCAGGGTGACCCATGCTCAACTTTGAGGCTGCTTTCTCCTCCTTGGACTTGTGCTCTGTTGTCTTCCAGAGGCTTTTAGGATGTCTCTAGAGGACCTCTGTGAGGTCACTCCTAACTACTACTTCATACTTTCCTACATGTTTAAAAGTGTAGTGTGTTAGTTCAGGTTTCATGGGTGTGAAGTAGCACCATGACCCAGGCAGTTCTTATCCAGGACATTCAACTGGTCTGGGTGACAGCTTTAGAGTTTCAGTACATTATCGTCATGGCACAAAGCATGGCAGTGCTCAGGGAGAGGTGGGTTGGAGGATCCCAGAGTTCTATTCTACATCTTGATCTGAAGGCAGCAAAAGGAGTCTTTGTTCCACACTGGGCAAAGCTTCAACATAAGAGACCTTAGAACCCACCCCCACATTGACATACTTCTTCCAACAAGGCCACACCTCCTCATAGTGCACTCCTCATGAGCCAAGCATTCAAACATGTGATCTACGCAGGGCCATTCCTATTTAAACCACACAGTACTTACGAAGAAGCCATCCTTGTTCATTTATTTATATGTATATGTGCATGTATGTGGAAGTCAGAGGACAGTCAGTGTGTGGGAGTCAGTTCTACTTACATCATGAGACACCCAGGAATTGAACTCCTGTATCAGGACTGGTTGCCAAGGTCCTTATCCTCAGAACCACCTTGCTAGCCTAAACAGCAACATTTTCTACCTTTGTCTTTAAAATGTATTGAAAATAGGTTAACTTTGCATCAGAGGTGGTGTTATCTGTGATGCAGCTCTTTCTGTCGGGTGTGGTTTTATTTCTGTCATCTTGTGTGCTGGCTGATATTCCGGAACAATGTCAGTCACTGGCCACCTTCATCCTTCTCTCTGGTTGAGGGCTGTGGTTGGAGCCAGACCTTAGTGGATTGCTGGTCTCTAATTCATAGGCCTCCTGTCTTAGACGTCTGTGTGTTGACTTTATGGACATGAGGCAACAATTTCAGTCTTTTGTTTTGTTTGAGACAGAGTCTTTCTGTGTAGCCCTGGTTGTCCTGAAACACTGTACACACCAGGCTGGCCTCAACTCACAAAAGATCCCCCTGCCTCTGCCTCCTGAGTATTGGGGTCAAAGGTGCACACCACACCCAGGCTTTGCCTTGTCTTCCTTCCTTCCTTCCTTCCTTTCTTTTTTCTTTTTTTCTGGACTTATTTATTTTATGTATATGAGTACAATGCAGCCCTCTTTAGACACACTAGAGAAGGGCATCAGATCCCATTACAGATAGTAGTTTGCCACCATCTTTCCAGCCTGTACCTTTTCCCCCTTCCCTGTTACCCCTCCAAGAGTTTCTCACCCCGTCCCCTCTCCCCATTCACTTCCTGTTTAATCTTAAAGAGCATGCTGTCAGGGTTTCATCACCATGGGTTTTCAAGTATCTTTTATCAAATAGGAAACCTTTTTTTAAACAAAACAAAACAAACAAGGTCTCTTGTATAATTTTTACACTTAAGGAGACAGCAGTGATTTCCTTAACCCTGTTACTCTCCTGTCTTTGTCTGGTCTGAGAACTTGCAGAAGAGCTTCTCTCTTGGTTATAGCTCCATGGGGTTGAGGTGCCTGCTCATCTTATGTTTCAGAGACATATCAGTTGGAGCAGAGAGAACTACAGAGCAAATGTTGGAGCAGTCCTGGTAGTCCTCCTGTGGACTTTGTGGCTGATTTTAAAATGCGCTGTATAAATGACACCAATAGCCAGGCATGGTGGCGCACGCCTTTAATCCCAGCACTTGGGAGGCAGAGACAGGTGGATTTCTAAGTTTGAGGCCAGCCTGGTCTACAAAGTGAGTTCCAGGACAGCCAGGGCTATACAGAGAAACCCTGTCTCGAAAAACAACAACAACAACAAAAATTTAAAAAAAAAAAGACACCAATATTTACCTAAGTCTGTTGTTTATCCCAGTGTCATCTGTGGTTACAAACACTGAAAATGGTGATAACAGAAGGACACTGGATAGTCACAGACCCATGTAGAGTGCTGTTCGACCTTATCTGTGTAGTCAGATTTTAGCCACACAGATAGAGGTACAGGTAGAACTCCATGTAAAAGTTAAAGCAGCTACATAGAGCATTATTCTCGTATCTTGTGTTTTATAAACATCTTGGTGTTTATATCTGTATGTGTATTTTTCTTGGACTCACAGGGTGGGAGCATGGAGCCCAAGTGTGCAGTGGAAGAGGTGCTGTTGTTTGTATCCTGGGCAGCAGGGCAAGAGCATTGGGCAGAGACTCCTGATCCTGGCCAAGTAGCTGGGAGACCTAGTGGTGCATTGCCCCACGTGTGCTGTGAGGAAAACAGCAGAGACAAATGGGCTAGCTGTGTGGACAGAGACATACCAGCTAGCTGTGTAGACAGAGACATATGGGCTAGCTGTGTGGACAGAAAGTGACTCCCTGAGGAGTCCAGCTGTTGCTGCTTGTTCCCAGGACAGTCAGATGTGAGGGAGGGTCTAGGAGTTGTTTTCTTTCCCTCAGCTGCCTGCACTCCACACAAGGATCGGTGGAAACTGGCTGAACTCACTCATTGTGATCACATTGTTTCTGTAGAGAAATTGGAATTAGACAATTAAAGATAACAACTTAAAAAAAATAGATTTACTTTAATTTGTGTGTGACCAAATCAGAATATATTTCATTAGTTGAGTGCTGATTGCTACTTCAGTTATTTCTGTTGTTGTTACAACTGGCTACATCTTGCAACTTCATATTAGAATTGTCCTGCATGAGATTTTTCAGTTTTGACAGATGTCAGCTTGCTCCCTAAAATTTTGTTCACAAAATTGTCAGTCTTTAAAAGTGGGAAGGGGTCTACACAAAATTCTAGGACCAGCTAGAGCCATGTAGTAAGATGCAGTCTCTACATTCAAGTGGGGAACTTGAATGGATTTTAGAATTTGTGTGTTTTTGTAATGTATGTGTGTGGAAGGGTATGTGTACAGCCATATACCCCCCGTGGTTGGGGGCTTGAGGTCAACATTATGTCTGTTTCCTTGTCATTCTTGATTCTTGTCATTCTTTGAGACAGGGTCTCTCACTGATGTAGAGCTCGCCAGTGTAGTCAGAGTAGCCAGCCCTGATCCCCGGCAGTGCTCTTGCCTCTGTCTCATCAGTGCTAGGATTGCAGGCTTGTGCCACCTGGCTTTTTAATAGGTACTTGGATCTGAATTCATCATGGCAAACTATTTTCTCAGCGTCCTGCTATTCATTTCTCTCCTTCCTTTCTCTCTCTCTCTCTCTCTCTCTCTCTCTCTCTCTCTCTCTCTAGTTTTCCATGCCAAGGTTTCTTGTGTGTTTCTTTTTATAATTAGAAACAATGTCAGTACATTAGTTTCTTCTGGTGCACTGGTGGCCCACATGGGTAGGGTGGACAAAGTCTTTAACACTTGAGGATCTTTCCATCAGTTGTGAGAATGACACCTCTCCTTTCCTACCCCATAGGACCCGGGGCAGAAAGCCCTCTAGGTTTGTACCCTATAGAGTCTATAGCATAAAGCTTTCAGGATTTCTGGCCATAGTTTACAGCTTGGTGGATTTGAGGGAACTACTTATGCTAACATATCAGTGAAGTGTCTTTAGCAGGAGCCTGGCATTTTGTTGTTGTGATGTGGTGGTTTTGTTTCATACTTAAAAATGTCAAGCTAGGTATGGTGGTAAAAGCCTTTTAATGTCAGCACTCTGCAGGTTGAGGTACACCTTTGTGAGGTCCTTCTGTAGCCAACTAGGGCTACAGAATAAGACACTGTGTCAAAACAACAAAAAGGTTGTTTTGGCCGGGCGTGGTGGCGCATGCCTTTAATCCCAGCACTTGGGAGGCAGAGGCAGGCGGATTTCTGAGTTAGAGGCCAGCCTGGTCTACAGAGTGAGTTCCAGGACAGCCAGGGCTACACAGAGAAACCCTGTTTCGAAAAACCAAAAAAAAAAAAAAAAAAAAAAAAAGGTTGTTTTGTCTTTTCGGTAGCAATCTCTTTCAAGGGAACTAAGCCAGCAAGTCTGAGAGCTCAGCCAAGGGATCATCTTAAAATGCTGTAGGTTTGAACTGTGGCTTTCCCATAATTCCCCATAGTTCCCACTTTGCACCCTAGCTTCAATAATGTGAGAGGATTCAAGTGTGTGCCCTGCCTGGGTACCACCTGAGATCTGCTCGAGAATGGTTGGACTGGCCTTATACTCTTCCATCACTTTGGAGCTGATGTAGTAATCTGTGCTGTTACAACAATACCGTAGACAGTGAATGCTGGCTTTTACTCTTTGGCCTCAGGCCATGACACTGTCCAGCCCACTGATATATTCTGCTGACATCCTCTTTGTTGCAGGTAGCTATTGCTACCCCGCCTTAGTGTTAAAGGAATAGGCACTACCAGCCCCTGCCCAGAGAATATTGGATCCACAGATAAAAAACACAGACACACATGTTGCTCAATTTCAACCTGCTTTCTTGGCTCAACTGCTGGTGCCTCCAACCTACTGTGGCTGTTGCTCAAGAATAAGATTTAAGGCCAAGCATTGGAGAAACAGTGTCAAGTTGCTCAGGGCCGTTTGTCTAGGCCCCATGGCAGGAGAGAAAAAACCAAGACTGGGCTTTTGTCAAGGTTAAGAAAAGTGAGAGGGGCCGAGCGGTGGTGGCGCACGCCTTTAATCCCAGTACTTGGGAGGCAGAGACAGGCGGATTTCTGAGTTCAAGGCCAGCCTGGTCTACAAAGTGAGTTCCAGGACAGCCAAGACTATACAGAGAAACCCTGTCTCGAAAAACCAAAAGAAAAAAGAAAAAAAAAAAAAGTAAGAGGGAAATGGTGACCAAAATCCCAACTGCCAAGGAGCGAGGAGAGGAGAGGAGAGGGAAAGGAGAGGGAGGGAGAGGGAGAGGGAAAGGAGAGAGAGAGGGAGAGAGGGAGAGGGAGGAGAGGAGAGGAGAGGGGGAGGGAGAGAGAGGAGAGAGAGAGAGCGAGTGAGAGCGCACGCAGAGTGAGAGGAGAGGAGAGAGAGAGAGAGCATATGCTAGCTCAGATGTCTAGAAAGCTTGAGAGAAGGCTGAAGAATCTAAATAAATGTGTATCACCACCAGTAACAGGAGGCCATAGGTCGTGAAGTTACCAGGCTGGCTGGTCAGAGGAGCCAGCCGAAGCTGAGGTTGTACTCTTTGTTGTTGTTGTTGTTTAAAGATTTATTTATTTGTTTGTTCATTTATTTAATGTGCATCAGTGTTCTGCCTGCAGGTATGTCTGTATGAGGTTATCAGAGCACCTGGAAGTGGAGTTATAGACAGTGAACTGTCATGTAGTAGCTGGGAATTGAACCCAGGACCCCTAGAAGAGTAGCCAATACTCTTAATCAATGAGCCTTGTCTCCAGCCCCAATATTGTGTCTTTGAAGCAGTTGTGATCCAAAGTAAAACCAGCAGAGAGTGGCTGTATGCAAAATGGCCCTCAAAATCTCATTAGAGGGTTTTGTTTATACACTACTAGAAGTCATGTGAGAAGCGAGTGCACACTGGTGGGACTAGAGAGCTGTGAGGAGCACTACTCACATAAGGAGCACCACTCACAAGGGTGTCAGACACCAGAGACAGGTCAGCAAGGGAGGTCAGAGGTGGAGATGTGTGGACTTACGATCTATGCAGGATGTGCCAGGGCTGATAGAGCAGCAGGCCGCAGGATCCCCTGGACATAACCTTTAAGGAGCATGCTCATTAGATAGCACCAGACTTTCCTGAGATAACATATGGGACATTTTTCCTAAAATAAAACCACACATCTGCTTACTAGAAAACCCGAAATATTAAATGTACAGGAAGTCTTCATACAGCTCCCATTACATGTTCCTTCCGTTCCTTTGCCCCATGCACTTGTAGCAACTGTAACCACAGCCAGGCTGCCCTCCTTCTTACAGAGACTGTTTGCTGGGCACTTGGGCCTGAAACCCTCAGCAAGTAGTCATAACTCGACTCTTACTTTCAGAGTTGGATGATGGTCCTTGTAAGGGCAGGCAGGCAATCAGAGCTGAGACTATAAACATGATGAGGTAAGCTAAGGCCAAGCAGAGTCACTTCTAGGGGGACGTATTTGCATCCAGAGAGGCAGTCTTTTCAGTATGGTTGTTGGTGGACATGTCAGGCCACAGAAAAAGATATGGAAGGTAGTTTGGGATTATTCCTATTAGATAGAATCATTTAGAAGAGGAAGCTTAGCAGGCAAGTATCAGATTCAGGAGGTCTTAATGATGGGGGCCAGAGCAGAGGGGTGGGACACAGGACTGGTGCCAGTTACAAGCTTCACTGGATAGGTTGTGACAATACAGTTGAGAGAGAGGTCTCTGTTGTAGAACGTCTATCCTTTGGTCCACTGTGGAGTTAGGGAGCTTAGTAGATGCTGCAGATAACACCAAACTTTCCATAATAATTCAGAGGCATTTAAGAGACCCAGTGAGGAGCAGGAACAAGCCAGCCTTTGGGCAAGCATGGGTTTTCTGGAATAGTGTACTGGGTCTGTGTGGAAGGACGGGGAGACCAGGCGGCACCATTTGCATCTCCTGGTTTTGAAGACAAGGTGTTTCTGTATAACCAGAAGCTTAGGATCCTCTTGCCTCGGCCTCCTGTGTGGTAGATGTGCGCTGCCGTGCCCAGCTGACAGAGAGTTTTGAAGCTGCTCTGTACTGGCATAGTAGCTAGTTGTCAGCTGTCGGTAAGGCTGAGAAAAGCTCAGGCAAGAAGAACAACGAATAATGCCAAGTTCAAATGTGTCTGCATAGGAAGTACAGATTATAGTTCCCAGACACAGGTGAGAGAAGTTGGGACTGTCAGGAAAACCAAAGGAGCATATTGGGCAAATCTGCGGGACTGCCCTGACAGCGCTGGTTGTGAAGGGACCCAAAGGTGGTGCTCTCTGGAAGGAGTGATGCTGTGAGTGTGCTGATGAGTGACTTGGGCTGCATCATTCCTTCACAGGGAGAAGAGAGAACACTGCTGACAACCATGAGCTCCATTCTAAGGTTGGGTGCTGTATACTCCACAGTGGAACCCACATGAGCAATCCTCTTATAACTAGTTCCTCATGCACACTACTACTTAAATCTTGAGATGAAATTTTCAGTTAAATGAGTCCTGTATTCTCCAAAACTTTCCTCACTGTTATATACACTGGCTCTACTATCTGCTACTTACTGGGCTAGTCAGTCACAGCAGCCTATCATTTCTCATGCACTGGGGCAAGGATAGTGCCTGTGACACGTGTAGTTGGGAGTGGGAGGGGCAGCGAGACCAGGACATGCAGAATCTATCTAACCTGGCAGGTGCCTGAGAAGCACCATGTGCTGCTTCTGTCTGTCTCTGGCAGGCGTCCTGCAGGTGTGCTGTGAGTGGAGCTCCCGGGCCCACTGCTCTTGTGCTCTGAGTGCCTCTCAGATCCTGCTGCTAGTTACCTGTCCTACCAGTTGTTAATGGAGCAGCAGCAGCAGGCTAAGGGTTCATCCATCTATCTAACGCAGGGGGATACCAGCTGGTCAGTGAGTCACTCACCAAGCCAAACCTGTGTTGGCCAGGATAACAAGGACATCGGTATCTATGTTTCTATGGCACCATGACACCAGTGCTTGCAGATGTGGACTGCAGTAGGCAGTGAGGTGTGGGGGACCATGACTTCTCATTCTCCCTTGTCTCGCTCAGGTGTGGATAGGTAAACTGCTGGCACTATGGCAGCTGTCAAATTTAGAATGAAGATGTCTACCTTCCAGTGTGTTCTGCCTGACATTTGCTAAGGCCCATAAAAAGTAATTGCCTTTAAAATTGTGTTTGGGACTAGGGATTGGCTGGCGAGTGAAGGCGTGGGGGCGGGGTGTGCAGATACAAGTTACCCTGTTTTCCCCTAGGGAAAAATGGGAGCTACAACACCTTTATTTTTGTGGTGAGCAGAAAAGGTACAGTTGGGTAGTTAAGTTTGAACGAGAATAGCACAAAGAAAGGGTGGGGGTTTTTAACAAGAAAATTCCCTGGAGGGGAAGATTAAAGTGAACAGGTGCTGGAAAAATGTTTCTGCATATTAGAGCTTAATTAGATTTGAAGATGAATTCCAGATGGGCTAATTATGTGTGAGTTGTTGCAGGTTATTTCTTGTAGGGGCAAGCATGTATTTTTGGAAATGGTGATTTAGTTTGATTGGGTTTGATTCCTGCCTCCTTCCCTGTCTCCATCAAGAAACTGTCTCTTTAGAGGCCCAAGACCCCCCTCAGTAGGCCCACATCTTTGGGACTATTGTCAGACATAGCAGAAGCACAGAACATGGAGACCATCCTGACCTTGTGATCACATGTGTAGGGAAAGACAGGTGACCCTTTCCCAGATCAGGGGACTTCATGGCAGGAAGCAGGCAGAGCCTGGTGGGTATTGGCGGAGCATGAGATCTCCTTGTTTGACATGGAGAAGGAACTACTCTCACACTTGTCAAATAGGTGCTGCATGGGTTGATACAGGGTGTGTGTGTGTGTGTGTGTGTGTGTGTGTGTGTGCGTGCGTGCGTGTGTGCGCGTGTGTGTACGTGTGCGCGCACTTAGGCCAGAAGAGGACAAGTCTTTGTTAAAACCTCTGACCTCTGTAGGAAACAGGACTAGTTTGGGGCCAGCTTAACTTGGGAACAGCTTGCAATGATTGTCTCAAAAGATAGCCTGGCTCTATGCTGTCCCTGAAAGGTGTGGATATGCTGGGAGGGACCCTATGGCATACCTTGGGATTATATGTTTAGCAAACAGTTTGCGGCTAAGGGCTTCCATAAACAAATTTTTATGTAAGGAACTATAATTAGAAATTATCGACACATGTATGTACAGCACAATGAATGATATTAAATGATGATTTAGATAGAAAATATAACTCCTTGTGGGATTTTTTTTTTTTTTTTTTTTTTCCATTTTTTATTAGGTATTTAGCTCATTTACATTTCCAAAGCTATACCAAAAGTCCCCCTTACCCACCCACCCCCACTCCCCTACCCACCCACTCCCCCCCTTTGGCCCTGGCGTTCCCCTGTACCGGGGCACACAAAGTCTGCGTGTCCAATGGGCCTCTCTTTCCAGTGATGGCCGACTAGGCCATCTTTTGATACATATGCAGCTAGAGTCAAGAGCTCAGGGGTACTGGTTAGTTCATAATGTTGTTCCACCTATAGGGTTGAAGATCCCTTTAGCTCCTTGGGTACTTTCTCTAGCTCCTCCATTGGGAGCCCTGTGATCCATCCATTAGCTGACTGTGAGCATCCACTTCTGTGTTTGCTAGGCCCCGGCATAGTCTCACAAGAGACAGCTACATCTGGGTCCTTTCGATAAAATCTTGCTAGTATATGCAATGGTGTCAGCGTTTGGATGCTGATTATGGGGTGGATCCCTGGATATGGCAGTCTCTACATGGTCCATCCTTTCATCTCAGCTCCAAACTTTGTTTCTGTAACTCCTTCCATGGGTGTTTTGTTCCCACTTCTAAGGAGGGGCATAGTGTCCACACTTCAGTCTTCATTTTTCTTGAGTTTCATGTGTTTAGGAAATTGTATCTTATATCGTGGGTATCCTAGGTTTTGGGCTAGTATCCACTTATCAGTGAGTACATATTGTGTGAGTTCCTTTGGGATTGTGTTACCTTACTCAGGATGATGCTCTCCAGGTCCATCCATTTGGCTAGGAATTTCATAAATTCCTTGTGGGATCTTTTAATAAAGAGCATTAGTTCTTAGGAATTTATTTCTAGAGCTCTGTTTGAACTCAGCATGTTTGACATAAATCACATCTAATTGTCATTTTATGATTAATGAACATATGTTGGCCATTTTTACCCATAATTAAACTTTATGTCTTGTGTATCTGACAAAGCAAAGCAAGTTTAGAATTTGACATATTGGTGGTTTTTGTGTGTGTGTATACACTTTTTTGTACACGTCTTTGTTTTGTATATGTACTAAGTTTTTATAAAGTACAGTTGTCAGAGGTGTAAGAGTTTTTAAGAAAGAGGCTGAATGACTGTGGAAGAACCTGCAGGCTGTTGCAGCCATCTGTGGCCAGGTCATGGTGGGGTGGGGGTGAGGGTGCTTCCTGTGTTCTCCCTTGAGATGTCCTCCCAAGAACAAACAGGACAGGTTGTTCTCTAAGATCAAGGCCATAATACAGAGTTCTAAAAAAACAATGCAGGGAAATAATTTCAAAAATATGTAGCCAGGCAGTGGTGGCGCACGCCTTTAATCCCAGTACTTGGGAGGCAGAGACAGGCGAACTTCTGAGTTCGAGGCCAGCCTGGTCTACAGAGTTGAGTTCCAGGACAGCCAAGGCTATACAAAGAAACCCAGTCTCAAGAAAAAAAAATGTACATTTTGTTTGGAGACAGGTCTCTATATATTCTTGGACCTCACTAGTGTAGTCCAAGCTGGCCTTGAACTCACAGAGATCTTCTTACTTGGTACACCAAGTGCTGCATTTAAAGGCATATGCCATCACACCTGCCCAAATCATAGTATTTTAAGAAAACCGGGCTTAGAGATGTGCACCTGTAATTCCAGCCCTGGCAAGACAGAGATAGGTTGCCACAAGTTCAATGCCAACATGGTCCTCATAGAAAGTTCCTGGGATGCTGTTTTGAAAATAAATGAATGAATGAATGAATGAATGAATGAATGAATGAATGAATAAAGAAAGAAAGAAAGTAAGAAAGTAAGAAAGTAAGTAGAAGCTGGTGTGAAAGCATACTGTGGCTTCACCTTCTCTCATAGGCTGACTTGTGTTTGCTTGTTTCAGGACATAGACAAGTTTGGCAATGAGATCACCCAGCTGGCCCGTCCCCTGCCTGTGGAGTATCTCATCATAGATGTAAG
Source organism: Mus musculus (assembly GCF_000001635.26). Lineage (NCBI taxonomy): Eukaryota > Metazoa > Chordata > Mammalia > Rodentia > Muridae > Mus > Mus musculus. Next base: position 120,389,362 of record NC_000077.6, on the reverse strand, counting down.
TACTCCTTTGTATTCAAACTCACAGGCAGGCTGGTACCATAGTCCCCATGAAGGTCAGAACTCCTAGATGATAGCCACTTGAGGAAGGGAGCCAGGGAGGTTTGAGTCACGTGCTGCTGCAAGGATTGTTTCTTGCAAGTCCCAAGTTTCCAGAAACTTTACAGTTTAAGTAACCTATGGATTAACTTTTCTCGGGCTAAAGTATAAGCAAAAGATACCTACCTCCAGTTCCACCCTATGGCCTCGGGGAGGCAGTGAGTCCTGGGGCTCTGATATTCCTATATATCTAGGCCTGGCTGGTAGCTGCCCACTGCCCAGGAGGTACAAATGTTGCTCTGCCTGGCACAGCAGTAGTACTCTTGGGGGCCACTTCCTCAAGAGTCCTGGGACATAGCTGTAACTATGTGTCTGTGAATAGGGAGGGCCAGCGTTGCTTCTGAACAAAGTTCTAGGAAGTAAGAAGAGCTGGCTCTGCTGTATCTTCTCAGAATGTCACAGGAGTTTCACGGTCACAGAGACACATTCATACCGTTGGCCACAGGGCAGTGAGTACAGGATGAAGCCTATGACTTCTTAGCAGCTGGAGTATCACTGCCTGCCGTGGTTCTGTCCAGAGGGTTGGCGGTGGCTACGTCAGTGCTGTGCCAGAATATCTACTTAGGCTGCATTTGGACTTAGGATGGGTATGTGATTCAGGCAATAAAATAGCATTGCATTTGGAGCCGTGTGTTCCCCTGAGCCTAGCGCACTGAAGCTCCATTTCAGTCGACAGTTCCTGAGAGCATCTTTATTAGCTAGGCCATAAGGCATCTGTTACTCTCTTACCTGGGGTGTGATTGAAAAGAAAGCGAATTGATGGATGAGCCGGCGTGATTTAGAATGGGCTTCGTGAGCTTCCCAAGCTTCACCTTAGCAGCTCCTCCAGCAGCACTGGGCAGCCAGAGAACATTCTAACCTAGAGAACCACATTCTCTGTCTGAGAAAATGAGGTCTAGGAGAGCCTTAGATCAGCTGTTAGCTCTTTCTCTGGTACCAGAGATTGTGTAGATCAGGACTATGGCTGTCTGCCTCTCCCTCCCCCAAGCCCACTTTTTTTTTTTTTTAAAGATTTATTTATTTATTATATGTAAGTAGTACACTGTAGCTGCCCTCAGATACTCCAGAAGAGGGCATCAGATTTTGTTAGGGATGGTTGTGAGCCACCATGTGGTTGCTGGGATTTGAACTCAGGACCTTCTGAAGAGCAGTCTGTGCTCTTAACCACTGAGCCATCTCGCCAGCCTTCCAAGCCCACTTTTTAGGCAGGGTCATGCTGCATAGCCCTCACTGGCCTGTACCTCTTCAGGGCTTCAGTTAGAGATGTTAGCCATAATGTCCAGCATATCTGCTGGGGGTTTTTTTGTTGTTTTTTTTTGTTTTTTTTTTTATTAGGTATTTTCCTCGTTTACATTTTCAATGCTATCCCAAAGGTCCCCCATACCCACCCCCCCAATCCCCTACCCACCCACTCCCCCTTTTTGGCCCTGGCGTTCCCCTGTACTGGGGCATATAAAGTTTGCAAGTCCAATGGGCCTCTCTTTGCAGTGATGGCCGACTAGACCATCTTTTGATACATATGCAGCTAAAGACAAGAGCTCCTGGGTACTGGTTAGTTCATATTGTTGTTCCACCTATAGGGTTGCAGATCCCTTTAGCTCCTTGGGTAATTTCTCTAGCTCCTCCATTGGGGGCCGTGAGACTCTGCTGGGTTTTTGTTGGTGATTTTGTTTGCTTATTTGTTCTTTGGGGGGACATTGTTGTTTTGTTTTTGAGACAGGATCTCAGCTATCTAGCCCTGGCTGGCCTCAAATTCATAGAGATCTGCCTGTTCCTGCCTCCTTAATTTTGGGATTAATGGCATAAGTCACTTCACCCTGAATATCTGCTGCTCTTACATTGAGTTGAGAGTAGGATAGTTTTCTCACTGCAGTTTTTGCTGAGTCATCCCCAAACCCGGGGAAGTCTGAGCAAGGCTGGGCACTGGGTCAACTCAGCAATCCCCTGGAGCTCTGTTGGTGCTGCTCCCAAGCCTCTTTCAAGGTTAAAAGAGGGAATGCCAGCCCCTTAGAGGCTGAATGCAGAGCCTGCATGCATGACACCTGTCATTGCTATCTGAGTTTTCATTATTCTGAGGTAGGTGTTCCTTTAGTCGCCCTGCTCTCCTGCTTTGGCCTCGTGAGTGACTGCACTGCAGGTGTGAACCACAGTAACTATAATATAATATAATATAATATAATATAATATAATATAATATAATATGTTCTTTAGTTACCCTGCTACTCATGTTTGTGACTTCCCAGAAGAAGAGACCTGAGTACCCTAGGCTGTCGCTCACAGCGTGGTTATACTCCCTGTCTAGTGTCACACATGGCTGGGGCTGTGCTGTCAGTCCATACTCAGTGCCTGCTGGGAGACACTCCAGGCATCTTTCTTACATGCCACAAGTCCACATACTTGGCCTCGTGGCCACAGATACTTTTCTGTGAAGGGCCGTGTATCTCTGATGCAGCTGATGGTTCAGCTTGTCCTTATAGAGTGCTGACATTGGCAGAGCTAAATCCAGAAATAGCCTGCTGCCTTTGCTGGTGTAGAAAACAGATCACAGCGACCAGAGCAACATTTTCATTCTTTTAGAAATCGCCCCACAGGAGCTCTATATCTATATCTGGAAGGGGTCTGACCTGATGCTGCTAATGTCACGTGCAGAGAGAAGTATGCCAGACAGAAATGTTAGTAACTTGCACTTGGGTGCTCTTGTGGGGAAGAGGCCTTTGCCATAGGAATAGTCTGTGTCTGTATTGATTCCTCCATGTTCACCAGTGGCCCTGAGGCTTCTATTGATTACAGGTTAGGTTTAAATGCCCTCTGCTTTTAGAGTCAAAGGAAAGATTTGCTCACCTTCCCTAGAGGCTTGACTTTGTTTCACTTACCTTGGAGGAAAACAACTGCCCTGCTTGTAAAACTGGGGGTCTCGTGGAGTGGTCTCTTGGAGATTCTGGAGGGCACACATACTTCTCAGGTCCGTACTGGCTGACTCCACACTTGCCTCCAAGCACAGCATGGAGAATTCGGTGCCTTTAGTCTGCCTCTTGCCTTTTGGTGTTCTATTCCTTTCTGCAGTACCCTGGTTTGACCAGATGAGCTGGTCATATACATCTGTAGGGTTGCGGTTAGGTGTCGTGCAGCCGCTGAATAGCCTGGAGCTGCTCACATGTGAGCCCAGTAAGATACACACATTTTTACTGGGTGGTAGTCACGCATACCTTTATTCCCTGTACTTGGGAAGCAGATAGGCAGATCTGTGCGTTCAAGGCCAGCCTGATCTATAGAGTTGAATTCCCAGTCTCTTTCAACACAGCTTATAGGCTCTGATTGGTGCCTAGCCTCTTGCACAGGCAGGAGTGTACATTCTGTTCAGGCACAGTGTAACAGTCTGGTTTGTTGTTGTTGTTCTTTAGATCACAACCACCTTCCCCAAGGATCCAGTTTACACTTTTTCTATTTCTCAAAATCCGTTTCCTATCGAAAACCGGGATGTACTGGGTGAAACACAGGTAAGCTCTTTGTCTTAGAGACAAAATTTAAAGAAATTTCTAATTTTTATCTAGCATTGGTCTAATTTTTCCAAAGAGTGCCATTTCCACCCTCCCTTGATTCTTTATCTGACAAGTCCCATTAGGCCCTGTTCACTTAGATGCCCCTTTTTACTAGGCAATAGATAACTCTGCTTAAGTCCTCTGTAGCCCATGGGCCAGGCTTGTCAGAAATCCATCCTCACTTGTCTTCTTGATCTTTCCAATATTATTGATCACTTTTGTTGTCTGCCAAGCTTCCTCTGGTTTGTATGTTAATGTCTCATACAGTAGCGATGCAGATGGTCTTGGTTCCTGTTGGTCTTCCCTACTCTGCTGTGTCTTGGGCTTGTAGGGTCCATCAAGCTTCTCTGGGTCCCACGTGGCCTGGTATATGGTGCTGACGGGCTGGCTCTGTTTTTATATCTCCTACCCCAACCTTTGTGCTAGCCGCACATCTAACCAGACCTGAGTTTCCATGACTGCCCAGTACAAACAGTGTATATACTTAATTGTTTTGGGGATTGCTTGGTACCAGTATTTAAGGATATGGTTGGCTAAGGAATAGCTCTAATACTTTTGGTGTGGTTCCTCACAGCCTCACATCTAGAGCTGTTAGATGCTTGAGGGTGCAGGATGGTGCCAGTTACTTGGCAGAACTTGGCATACCCACGGTGGTCCTCTCAGATGTGTCTGGTTGTTTAAAAGCTGCCCTTACCAGGTGTGATGGTGTATGCCTTTAATTCAAGCACTCAGGAGACAGAGGCAGACATCTCTGATTTCAAGGCCAGCCTGGTACAGACAGCTAGGGTAGGTAAGGGGTGATTCCTGTCTACCTGAGCAATGCCTTGAATGTGAACCCGCTTACATACCTGGGTCAGTTGTGCTTAGGTCTCCCCTGGGCAGGAAAGTCACTTTAGCCCCAGGCTCTCTGCACCTCTCCTGCAGTTCCTTGGTGATTACTGAGACAGGATCGTGCATCTGTGTTGTTTACTATGTGTTTGGTTAGTAAGAGGCAGCACTCTTTCTTGATTTAATGCTAAGGGTTTGTGATTAAACTTTTTTTTTCCTTCCTTTTAACTCATTCCTTAGGACTTCCATAGTTTGGCCACCTACTTGTCCCAGAATACCTCATCCGTGTTCTTGGATACCATTTCCGACTTCCATCTCCTGCTGTTTCTGGTCACCAATGAAGTCATGCCGCTGCAGGTATCAGCTCTGCTGCCCTTTTCTCTCTTTCCTCAGATCCTAAGGACAGGTGTGAAGCTCGGTGTCAAGAGATAGCTACCCTATGCACAGCATGTGAGAATGTGCCCTAGGGACCCCAGAGCTGAGACTGTCCCTGTTGCATAGCCTCAGAGCCAATGTCTCTGCAGTTTTCTGACCTTATGACCTTCCACTCTCACCCTATGGCCCAGCACGGTTAATGGCCTGAGCCCAGAAGGTTTGCCAGCTTCCAGGTCCTGCACACACCATTGTGCACTTGGCATTTTAGAGACACCATAAGGGAGAGTGGATGTGAATGGTTTGCAGATGGTAGGTGCTCTCTGAACAGAGCAGGGCAGCAGGTCCCACCAGGAAGCCTGTGTGCATGCCTTGGGCACTCACAGTTTGAGCGTCGGTCCTGTTTGCATGGTCTTTCTTTGCTTGAGATCCACAGAAATGCAAAGAAGATGGGAACAAGTCACCTGAACTTCATCACACTGACACCACCTCCTTCCTTAAGGGTGACTAGATAGAGCTGTCCTTCCCAAGATATTTCTTTTATTTGTTTGTTTATTATATGTAAGTACACTATACCTGCCTTCAGACACACCAGAAGAGGGCATCAGATCTCATTATGGATGGTTGTGAGCCACCATGTGGTTGCTGGGATTTGAACTCAGGACCTCTGGAAGAGCAGTCAGTGCTCTTACCCACTGAGCCATCTCTCCAGCCCCCAGGATATTTCTATCTAGCAGCTTGTAATTGTCCTTTTATCTTGCTGGGAGCACAAGGGTGTAGTATTGGATGCCGTGTCTACCATGCAGTGTGATGCTCTCTACATGAGGAACTGATTTTTCTGGTTGTGTTCAGCCCTCTGGATTCAAGGTCAGCCCTGTCATCTGAGTACACAGCATCTTGTATTTTGCAGTGACAGCTTCTGAGATTCTTTTTCAATTTTCTTTGAAAGATGTATTTTGAAAGGCATATTTCTGAGTTCAAGGCCAGCCTGGTCTACAGAGTGAGTTCCAGGACAGCCAGGGCTACACAGAGAAACCCTGTCTCGAAAAATCAAAAGAAAAAAAAAATAGTAAGAGTGTTTTACCCTCAATCAGAGCAAAATGCAACCCTCCTTGTGGCTTCTTGCAGGACAGTATCAGCCTGCTGCTAGAAGCCGTGAGGACCAGAAATGAGGAGCTAGCACAGACATGGAAAAAGTCTGAACAGTGGGCCACCATTGAGCAGTTATGCAGTAAGTGTTCTCGATTCCCTTCCACCAAGGGTCATAGTCAAAATATAGGGCATGAGCTCTGTCATTTAAATACTGGCCCTCTGGCCCAGGTGCCTCCTTGGAGTGCTTGGGCAAAGGGACAGACATGGGTGGCTGCTTTAGCTGGATTTACTAACAGTTTGCAAAAGAAGATGTAGGAATATACTATCATTCTTCAAGGACATGGCAGGGAAAGCATGAGACACCACTGCATGCTCATCAGAGTGCTAAAATGAAAAAAACCAAAACCAAACGAACCTGACAGTATCAAGCACTGTGGAGAGCATGGGGCAGGTTGGACTTGAACTCTACTTGGGAGTGGGTGTGGTATTTGAACTGGGACGTAGCCGTCTCAATGTTGAATCTTTACCAGGGTAAAGGAAGATACAAAGAAAGCTCCCAGAGTTTGTGTGAGAGTGAATCTATGCAGATGCTCACTACGGGGTGTGAGGTTCCCGCAGAAATACCTAGCAACAGGGAGCAGACTTCAAGTGCAAGTAGGAAGGTGTTTGCTGACTGGAGCCAGAACACTTGATGTGCTGACAGTTTGGGCTTACGCAGTAGGGGCTTTGAGCCACCCTGCCCTGCCATCTGGCTCTAAGGAGATGTCTTTTTCTGTGCAGGCATGACGTGTTCTCACTTTACCCTACAGGCACCGTTGGTGTGCAGCTCCCAGGCCTCCACGAGTTTGGTGCAGTCGGGGGCTCTGCACGCGCTGCTACCTCTGCCATGTGGGCCTGTCAGCACTGCACCTTCATGAACCAACCTGGCACAGGCCACTGCGAGATGTGCAGCCTCCCCCGGACCTAGGGCTCTGGGCCTCTGCTGCATGGGACTGGGCCAGCCCAGCCCTCTGAAGTCTGGAGCGCCACATGTTCCCTATAAGGCCTGAAGCCCACAGCCCTGAAACAGTGGGGCCAGCTGCCCTGGTATTCCAGATACCCTGAAGCGTCTCCGTGCAGATCTTGAAGAGAAAGAACCTCGGCTGCTGTGCTGGGGTTGAACAGAGCCTCCCACCTGGGAAGGCAGAGCAGACCTGCCCAAGAGCTCCCCACACGCCTCACGTGTTGGAGGGACTGAACACGTCCAGCCAATCACCTGAAATTGGGGTGTACAGAGAGGGTGCTGCTGTCACCCAGCTATCTCTCCTTCCTCTATGATCTTTGTTTTCTGCCTTCCCACCTTCTCCCCCAGTGTTCGGATGAATGTTCCTGGCTGTCTCTGTTCCCTTGCTGTGGGGCTGTGTCCCTCCTTTGGGAGCATGTGTGGCTAGGGTGTGGCAGCCTTTGTCTGACATGCAGTATAGTAGGTCCCTGACCTTTACTTGCCTGAAATCAGCAGTTATCAATAATTCCCACCCAGGAAACTTTTATTTATTGTTTTTTAAAGATAAAACTGCACAGATGGGAGTGAGAGATTTACCTCTGCTCCTTCCTCCTTCAGTGCAGCCCCTCTTGGGTGGTTTATTGGGCAGGAGGCCACCATCATTTCTCCTCAGAAGCAAACCTCAGTGCCTGAGACTTTCCTGCCACGCTGCAGACAGTGGCAGTTGGTAGCATGGGTGGTTCATCAGAGCAGTGGTGGCTCTTGCCTGGCAGTCAGCCCCTTCAAGTCTGGACAGCCCTGGAGTTCTGGTCCCCTCTCCTAGCACTGTACCTTTACCCAGCGAGTCCCCACACTGTGGTCTTCTTGCACAGTGTGTGGCAGTTGAGAAAGCCTAGAAAAGGTGCCCATTTGACCACTGTGAGGCAAATAGAAACAGTCCCTAAGGGTCCTATGTGGCTGTGTTGTGACAGCCCTTACCCAGGTAAGAGATGGATGTCGTGATGCCTCGTTGCCTTAATGAGAGCTGAGTCAGCTGTCCTTCACCCTGGGAAAGTCCATGCCAGCTGTGGACTGCTGGGAGCCATGTTTGTCACCTTAGTAGAATGCACCAATGTTCCCTTCTGCATCTCTGGCCCTGTGGACAGAACACTTATTGCTAGGTTATCTATCGTGTGGCAGGGCTGGCCAGCACCGTTGGGTCTCACCTGGCATGAGATCTGAAGCTAAAGCCCTGGGACTGTGGAGCCATTGGGCTTGGTTTGGTATTGACAGGGTCATCCTGAGGGGTTAGCAGTGGTAGAGAGCAAGGCAAGTGATCTCTCCAGCTACCTGCCAGCAGTAGAGAGAGAGAGAGAGAGTGCTGAGGGCTGGTAGTGTCTCTGGCTAGGGCTTCACCTTTCGGTTTTTTGTTTTTTGTTTTTTCTGGTCCCTGAGTCTGGCATTTCTGTCTGTGACTTAGCTATGTTTCTGATGCCAATCACACTAGCACCATTACATGCTGGGCAGGTGCTGGGCAGCACAGACGCTGGAGACCTGTTTGCCACTGCTTGTCCCCCATTCATCTTTGTCTACAAAGTTAATTACGTTCTCATGTTCTGGCATCCACATAATTCTTGTTTTCTCTGACTTATAGCTAAAGAAATTTTTGTGGTTTCTCTGCTTATGGTTTTGAGTTACTCTTTGTTCAGTAATGCACTTTATTTTATTGTCCAAAGAGAGTCAAGCTAAAGCTACCACCTTGGGGTGAGCCCTACAGAAGGTTCAGACCCGGGCAGCTCAGCTACCTCCTTCTACATGGAGGTGGCCCTGGTCCCACCTCTAATCCCTACTGTCATCAGGCACTACAGCCCAAAAAGAGGTGCTTGTGAGCACACCCACCCAAGTGAACCCAGTGGCTGCCATGGTCCTCTTCAGGCTCAGAGATGGGTCTAGCCCTGGCCTTGCTCTGATCAGCCTGCTCCTGGGGCATGGGTGCTCCCGCTTCTGCTCTGCTTGGGCTCACAGGTATGCACTGGCTGGGTGTGGATGAGTATTTTTCTGACCCCAGCCCTGCAGTGGAACCTAATAAAAGCACCTGAAGCGATTGTCCTGCTCCCAGTGCATTGTTCCTGTGCCCAGAACCACAGTCCACCGGTGTGGCATGGATGTGTTGCCTTGTAAGGACAGTCCTGAGTGTTAGAACCTGGTGTGCAGAAGATAAACTGACGATGCTTCCAACCCTGGAGGTGACTCCGATGCTGCAAAGAATTCATCTCCCACTTGTTTCCACTCAAGGTGTCTTCAGAGCAGCCTGGGGCTTGGGCTCAGATCTGTTTCAGAGACCACTCAGAAATGATAAAATAGGTCCAGGCTTCACCCTTGGGTTAAAGTTGGTTTTTGTTTTTTTGTTTTCACTTAATTTACAGCTGGGCATAGTGGTCTGTGCCTTTATTCCCAGTACTCTGGAAGCACAGACAGGCTACAACTATAAAGCCTAAGAAATAAATATTTGGGGCTGGGGGGTGTCCAGTTCCAGACAGAGCTTTTTGTTTTTTGTTTTGTTTTGTTTTCATAAGCGTTGCTGTTGTAGAACTAGCTTTGTAGACCAGCCTGGCCTTGAACTCAGATCCACCTGCCTCTGCCTCCTGAGTGCTGGGATTAAAGGTGTATACCACCACACAGCTTTTATTTATTTAATCGTATGCTTTTGTACACATAAATACCTTAGTAAAAGATGTAGGAGCCCCTGGAGCTGTTGGGGGTTGTGAGCTTCCCTATGTGGATGCTGGGAATCAAACTTGGGTCTTCTGCAAGTACAGCGTGTGCTCTTACGGCTGAGCCGTCTCTCCAGCCCCAGGATGTTGTTCTGACATCTACACTAGGGTTACACTATGCTCTCTAAGTTCACAGGACGTTTTGTGCCTGGTTGTGACCCCACACACCTTTGTAGATTTGTCCGCTGTAATTTTCAGATGAACGTTCTTTTAAGAGTCAAGGTTGCCTGCGCTGGCTCCGAACTCAAGTATTCCTGCCTTCAGCCCTCCGAGTAGCTGCCACTTCAGAAGCATAGGCAGTGGTGTCTAGTTTCTGATGAGTGCTCTGGAAGAGTAGTATTTCATCTTGTACTTGGAGCCTCATTCCAGGGTAGGATTCTCCGCCTGCTCCCTCAGGGAGCCCCAAGAAGAGCTGTCATTGAAGAAAATGTGGTTTCCCTTAGACCCAGCTCATTAGGGTTTTCAGCATCCTCTGCTGTAGAATCACATCCTGCCGCGTTCATGAGTGGAGCAAAGGCTCTTCTGGATGGCTGGCCTGAAGCACCTTTTTCCCTATCAAGGGACTGAATGGTGTGCTGTGCCACCCTACTCCTGAAACCCCGTGCTATACGGGTGGTGCTCTCAAGTGCTGTCACAAAACGGTGCCAGGGCAAGTGCTGCATACAAGCCTTGCACCAGAGCAACCTCTGCTCAACAGGTAGGTGATCCGAGGCAAGGGCCCTGACGCGGGCCCCAGTGAACTTGCAGGACTGCATTATTTGGCTACCCTCTGGCTTTGTGCCTCCCGTTGTGGCTCTTTGCTAAGCCACGGTGTTTGGGGGCGTTCCCGCCCTCTAGCGGACCGTAGAGCAACTGTCCCCGCCCCTGCAGCAGGCTCCGGCCACGCCTCCGCAGCGGCCGCTTTACGGCGGAGGCCGCGCCGCGCCGTGGGCGGCCGTAAAGCCTGGAGGCGGCACCGCCCCTCCGGGCTGAGCTCTGGCCCGGCGCCCGCAGGATGGCGGGCGCTTCCTCGCGCGTGCACTACCTGTCGGACTTCTGCTGCCCGCTCGGAGGCCGAGCGGCGGGGAAGCCGTTTGTGCTGCGGCATGAGGCTGAGGTCTTTCTGTCCACCGGACGCGAGTTCGTCTATGTGTATGACCAGGAGGGCGGGCTGCTGACGGTGAGCGGAGGGCGGGAGGGCGGGCGGGCGGCGCCGTTCCGAGGTGAGCCGGGGCCGCGTGTGCCCTCGCCTGACCTCGCTCTCCTGGCGCCCAGGCGGTGTACCAGTTTCCCGACCAGGTATGGCACCTGCAGCTCCTGGCCATCCGCAGGGCACTCTACGTCCTGTGTGCCCGGACTGGCATCTACTGCCTGTCGTTGGACTCGCTGGACAGGTGAGGGGGCGTGGCCCCACGCGGCCGGCCAGTGACAAGTCGGGTCCCCAGGGAGGCCGGCTTTCATGTCCTCCTAGTTGTGAGAGGTTTGTCCCAGTAGTAGTCCCTTTGACGGCCACTGACAACACACTGGGGTAGGAAGCAGAGGACTGCGGTCTAGGCCGCCCATTCCCGCTCTCTAGTACCTGTGCATATGCAGGCGTGGCAGTTGTGTCTGCTTTTGTGAAGTTCTTAGCTGTTGAGGCTCAGGTAGTGAAGTCTGCAACCAGGAGCACCGCTATCACTGCCCTCCGGTGCCTGGCAAGACCTCTTGGAAGTGGGTCTCAGAAGACGGTGTCTCTGGCAAGCAGTGAGTGGCAAAAGCTCGTGTCCCTTGGCTTGTGCTGGAAGAACTCACCGTGCACAGCCCAGGCAGCCTTGGGAATAGTTCCCAAGCTGCCTCGATCTGCAGAGCTATGTTTCTGGCTGATCCTGTGTCAAGCGTGTGTGTGTGTGTGTGTGTGTGTGTGTGTGTGAGAGAGAGAGAGAGAGAGAGAGAGAGAGACCTACCTGCTGAATGGCCTGTGATGTCTCCTGCCTAGCCTACTCAGAGCAAGTCAGGTTACTGCTGAGCACGGTGTGAGTCTACCCCACCCAATACTGACTATGCTTCCATTGTTCCTGAAGGTCTGGGAGCCAGGCCTGTGAGGACAAAGAGGAAGCGGCTCCCCCCTACCCTGTGATCCATGTGGACCCGGATGCGTGTGTCCTCCCTGACGCTGCCCTCTGTGCCTTCACCGTGCTGGATGATATGCTGGTCACCCTGGCACAGGGCCCCACCCAGTGGAAGATGCAGCTGTTTGAGCGTCCCTGTGCAGGGGAGGAGCCTCTGCCCAGAGGCCAGATTGGTGAGGTGGAGTTGTCCACTTGCACCCCACCAGGTGGGGTGCCAGAGAAGCCTGCAGCCCCCCGCTTCCTGCCCGTGCTGTGCTGCGTGTTCCCACCAGACTCCAGGGCACCTCATGGTCACCCCCAGGGCTGTGGGTGCTTCACGCTGGAGGAGGCTCTCTTTGGTCTACTCTTTGGAGTCGATGCCACCCTCCTGCAGTCCCCTGTGATCCTCTGCGGTCTCCCTGATGGCCAGCTTTGTTGTGTGGTCCTGAAGGCCTTGGTTACTTCTGGGTTAGCCCCTGGTGACCCAAAGGTCCTGGTCAAGATCCTCCACCACCTAGAGGAGCCTGTGATCTTCATTGGGGCTTTGAGGGCAGAGCCACACGAGGAGGAAGCAGCAGGAGAGCTGCTGCCTGGCCAGCATGAACACTCTGACTGCCTAGTAGCCCTTGGTCACCAGGGCCGGACACTGGCCATCAAGGCCAGCTGGAGTGAGTCAGGGAATCTGGTGCCGGAGCTGCGTGAGTATTGCCTCCCAGGGCCTGTGCTCTGTGCTGCCTGTGACAGGGATGGCCACGTGTACCACAGCACTCCCTCAGACCTCTGTGTGGTAGACTTGACTCGGAGAGACAGTCCTTGGAACCCTGAGAAGCCAGACGGGGCCATAGGAGGTCTACCCTCTGTGCTGTGCCCAGCCAGCTTGAACATCTGCAGCGCCCTGGCTCTGTGTGTGACAGCAAGGGCACCTACAGGTATGAGCTGCCATTCGTCATCATAGAGGCGCAGGACAGGCTCCTCCCTGACGGTCTCTTCCCTCAGCTGTCCTTCTTCCTTGCCTTTTTGTTTGGTGAGACTTTTGCTAATTCAGCAGGTATGGGCCTTCCTCATCAGGCTCATCACAGACCAGAAGTTCACTCACTCCTGTCTTGGGGTCAAGGACCTTTGTATGTGTGTCCTCCCTGGAACACGGCTGTGGCCCCTCAGTTGGGCGGGCGCCACAAGCATACGGCTTGTGGGGTTGGTTTAAGAGCATCTCCCACAGCAGCTTTCAAATCGGGTCAGGCCAAACCCCCACATGTCCTCTGAGAGCTCAAGGAGCCTGCTTTAGCTGCTGTGTGGCCTGTTTATGAGCCATTCAGAGGGTGTCTCGAAGCTCTCTAAGGAAGCCTTAGCTAGGTTTGCCTGACTCTGGCATGAGAGGAAGACATCTCTCCCCTCCCCCAGTGTCTTCCCATTAAGATCAGCTAAGAGTATATTAAAGCCTGCTACAGAAAACATTTAACAAGAGAAAAAAAAAAAAAAAAAAAACGCTTAGAAGGAAAGACCCAAACCACTTCAGGTGAGGGGCCGTAGCCTAAGACCAGGATACCTATGAACTGACTTCCAGCTACTAACCTGCCCACTTCGGGGTCCATGTTAAGAGCTGTGTTGGGGGATGGGGAAGCGAGCAGACCCTTGGCAGGGGCAGGGCAGGAGGACATGGTAGAGATGTTAGAGATTGAAGCAAGCAGAACTCAGCCTCTAGGGCACTTTTCTTTAGAAGGCTCAGCAGCCTTGCTCTGTTAAAGGCTGTGACACATTTGAATAATTGGGCACCATACAGTGTCCTCCTCTGGCCCCTCTTTGTTCTATCTGTGTGGACCAGTTGCCACCATGGCATCACATCTGTGGTACATCATCTTGTGTAGGCACTTCAAAATGTGTATAGAGATCAGTGGTCCCCATCTGTGCAGATCCCCAGTACGGGCTTCCCAGACATCCCCTTATTGCCTTCCTCGGGCACTGCCTGGGTCCTCTGCCAACCCTTTTTCTGGAGCCCAGAGTGAACAGCACTGAGTGCTCCAGATTTATGACCTGACCGGCCCTGCGTGTGTCCGTCATCAGGTAGCACCGAGCTCCTCGCCCTGTCTTCTAAAGGACGCCTGATCACCTGCAGTCTGGACTTGAACTCTGAGGCGCCTGTGCCTGCCAAAATGGCCATGGCAAATGCAGGCCAGAAAATTAAGGAGCTGCTCTTGGACATCGGTGATGTCTCTGAAAGGTGAGCTGCAGTGTCTGGCACAAGTACAGCTTGTGCCCTGTCCTTAAAGGTTAGCATTCTGTGTGGAGCTGACCCAGGCTAGGGAGGTTTTGGTTAACAACCATCTATGCGGCTGCCTCTGCCTCTGTCTCCATCAGGGACAAAAAAAGAAATCTACACACAAATCCTCAAAAGACAAGAGACCCCTCTCCCCTCTGACAGGACTCCGGAATCTTCTAACACCAATCCCTTGCCTGCTTCTGTGGACTCTCAGAGGCCAGTGGGACCCTGCTCTCAGCAGAGCTTCCAGCACCAGACCCAGGGAGCACATCTTTCCCTAGCCTGTCCCCCCAGCCACCTTCAGTGCTAGTCCCTCGTGTTCTTCCTGACTTTGGGTTTTATGGCCTTGTGACTTGAGGATATTCCCACAAAGCCTAACACCTACTGTCACTGTGGAGCGGAGCGTTGCAAAAGGAAAAGAGGCCCGATTGGGACATGTGAGGTGACCTATGGGGCTAGCCCATCCCTAGGCGTCAAGGGCCGGTTCAGCACCTCCATCCTTCCCTGCCTTGTAGAGCCAAGAGTGAGGATCAGGTCAAAGGATTTCACAGTCAGGGCAGGCAGAGAAAGATGTCCTCCTTCGGCCTGGGAGCTGCTTGCATCCTCAGAGAGAGAGCTGATACTTGAACCATGATCTGGTTCCTTCCTCCCCAGGGAGTCTGCAGCCATGGCTCCTACCCTCGGCTGTGAGCTCCTTCTCCTGGGTGCCATGACTGTCCTTTGCAGGGTGTCCTTTCTGAAGAAAGCTGTTGACCAACGCAACAAGGCCATCACAAGTCTCAACGAGGCCATGAACGTGAGCTGTGCCCTGCTGTCCCATCCAGAGGGCGATCGGCCCATCGCGTGCACCATCACCACCTCCTGGAGCCGCCTGGAGCTGCGAGACATGCTGATGGCCACCTGCACACTAGAGAACAGCAGCAGCTTCAGCCTGGACCAGGGCTGGACCTTGTGTATTCAGGTGCTGACTAGTTCCTCTGCCTTAGACCTGGATGGGACTGGTTCAGCTTTCACCTACACCATTCCAGTGGACAGACTGGGTCCAGGCAGCCGGCGGGAAGTGACGTTGCCCCTGGGCCCTAGTGAGAGTGGTGTGCTCGACCTGCCTGTGACCATGTCCTGCTGGCTCTTCTACAGCCTCAGGGAGGTGGTGGGTGCGGCCCTGGCCCCCTCAGACCCTCTAGAGGCCCCCTACTTGGAGCAGTTCCCTCTCAGCCTTCCTAAGCAAGAGGGCGTCTGCCTGCCCCTGTGCAAGCGCACAGTGGACATGCTGCAGTGCCTGCGCTTCGCCGGCGCAGCCACACACCCTGCACAGGCCCCCTGTATGCCTGGCCCTGCCTGTGAGCCTGTGGAAACTTTCCTGAAGACCTGCCAAGCCCCTGGCAGCGAGCCTACTGGCGCTGCCTCCCTACGGGCCAAGTACCTGCCTCCATCCACAGCCTCCATCAGGGTGTCTGCAGGCCTTCTCAGAGCTGCCCTGGAAGACAGTCACTCAGGTTGGTGGCACGGCTGGCCTCGCTTTGGCTTCAGGGCCCTACAGCCTGTAGAAGTAGGGGGTCCCTTTCTCTTCCTGTGGCTTCTGTGAGTCCCACTGCACCCAGACCACTGTTGGATCTTGTGTTGGGTTGCCCTGTCTCCATCCTTTGTGTGTTTCTTAAAAACTGAGGTGGCACAGCCTAGGCAGAGGTAGATGTCACCAGAGAGCAGCTTGGTGAGTTCTCACACACAGTGCACCTTGGAGTCTCCAGACCAAAAGCTGTTCTGTCTGGGCCTGGCTTTTGCTCTCACTGTGTGAAGTCATTTGTATTGTTTTGGGCTGCATCTGTGGCAGAAGTGTCCTGGTTGTCAGTACCTCTGTCCTGGAGAGAGCTGCAGCAATCTTGCGCAGCATTTCTTGTGTGTGCCCCGTAGTGCAGCTGGGACTGCACTGTCGTGTGGCTCATAGGACTACCTGAGTCCCTGGTTCACGAGTTCCTGACAGTCCCTATTCCTCCCTGCCTCTTGCGTAACTTGCCTAGCTTCCTACTTGTACAAGGGCTGTGAGCATTTGAGACACTTAGGTGGCACTGGAAAAGAATCCTTTGGCGGAAGCCGCACAGGTGCCTCAGCTCCAGCAGGCGCCTCTCTCTTGCAGGTTTCCACCTGTGCAGCGCCACCCTGCGGTGGCTCCTTGCCGAGAACGCTGCTGTGGATGTTGTGCGGGCCCAGACACTGTCTTCCATCCAGGGAATAGCCCCAGATGGAACTGATGTCAACCTCACCGTCCATGAGGCAAGCAGGGGCCACTTGTCTGTTCTTGGGGAGACGGACGTCAGGGCTCATGGTCCTCAGTGAAGAGTTACTTTAACTGGCCTGTCAGTCTCGTTGAGATTGTGTCCCTGGGAGAAGCAGCCCTGTCAACTCTGTCTGTCGTGGGTTCCCGTTCTTGTGCACTGCTAGGGTTGCAGTGGACAGTGAATGCAGAAACCTCCCAAGCTGGTAACAGGTCACTGTTGGACCACCAAAGGACGATGTGCCCCTGTCAAGTGAGACAGCCCATCCCCCGCATGCACACACGCACACACCAGAGCTTTACATTTGCCTGTCAGAGACTCTTGGAACAGAGCTGTGGGCCTCTACCCCAGAGCGCAGGCTGTGTCCTCCAAACTCCTTAGCCCCACTGTCCACTATACTTCCCCTTCAAGCCAGGCTGTAGCCAGCTTCTAACCCAGACACCTTCCTAGGCCAAGTATAGGAACTGGCAGTAGTTACGGTTGATGGACAGCCTCTGTGCTCGCAGCCACACGGAGAAACCCTTGGTTGCCCAGGCCTTTCTACAGACCCCACGTTCTGGGTCTTATGTCGCTGTGTGGAGAGAAAGCCATGGCTACCCAGCCTGTAGTTAGCACAGGAAGGACCTCCCAGAAGGGGCTGAGATGCCCACAGACGGGCTTGTCAGCTCCTTGTGTGAGGACCTTACTTCCTGTCATGGAGCCAAGTATAGCTTGATGTGGCTCAGAATGAGGTGGGTCCTACAGGATTGGCCTGTCATCCTGATACTGTTGTCCCCTGCCGGTGGGTTTCTCTCCATTGTTTGTACGGTCTGCTTACCTTTACAGTGTAAAGGACAGCCCAGACCGTGCTGCGGCTACTCAAGGCCTCTGTGTTGCAGGTAGCTGTGACGGATTTGAGCCCTGCAGGCCCCATTCAGGCTGTGGAGATCCAAGTGGAGAGCTCCTCTCTGGCCAACATGTGTAGGGCGCACCATGCCATCATCAGACGAATACAGGTACCTCAGCCACAGGGGTAGGGGAGGCTCTGAAGGCAGTAAGCCCCTATCTGGGTTTCCGCTGTGGACCCACACAGCTGTGGGCAACAGGATATAATGCCCCGTGAGCCCTCCCAGCAAACAAGATGCCCCTCCAGATGTCCTGTCAGCCCCTGTGAAACGTTCAGAAATGTCTGAGTCCATATGTCTGATAAGTTTGTAGTCCTTGTGTCCCTCCCATCTGGGTCTGAGCCCTGGGAATGGATTTTAGACCAGTGTCCCTGAGTTACTAGGAGGGAACAGCTAAGGAGGCCACTATCATGGGGAAGTTACATGAGCGCTGTGTCTCTGGCCTACTCAGATGAAGAGCTTACAAGTCTGGGTGGCTCCACGTCCCGGATCTCCCCTGGTTCCTCAGGTGGCTGTCCAGATCAGCTATCACCTGCTTGTGACTGGTGTGACCCAGCCCCAAGGCAAGGTTTGCAGCTGGTTCTTGGCTATAACACCCCCCCTACACACACACACACACACACACACACACACACACACACACACCCCGCTGACCTCAGCTTGGAACTTGACCCCTAAGAATCGGGAGCCGACCACTGACAACTCAGTGAATGGGAGACCAGGTTGGAGGTGCTAGTGGTTTTAAAGCTGGAAGGCCAGCCCTTGTGTTCTCTCCTGGCACGTGACTCCCAGTTGTGAGATCACTCCATGAAGTGAGTGACAGGCTTCGTGCGTCCCGTGTAAATGCCCTGTAAGGTTCAGTCTCCAAGGTGTGGGATAGCAGGGGAGTCGCCAAAGCAGTGGTGCCTCCGGGGACTCGTCGCCTTTTGCTCAAATTTACCATTATAAGGACATAGTCTCGGGCGGTGGTGGTGCAAGCCTTTAATCCCAGCACTTGAGAGGTAGAGGCACACAGATCTCTGTGAGTTTGAGGACAGCCAGAGTTACACAGAGAAACCTGCCTCAAACAAATACACACAAAGGCTCTTTGGTCAACCCTAGTGGTGTATCCCCCAAATACTAGATTGTGTTAGGTTGTGTCAGGAGAATCAGGAATTCAAGGCCAGCCTGCTACATAGCAAGCTTGGGAATTCCTGCTGCTCTGAGGAAAGTCCTGGTGAATGGGTGGGAAACACTAGTGGGTAAATGAGTGGGCTCTCCACGGGACTCAGGGTCAGCTGAGCAGAAAGCCAGGAAACAGATAAGAAGGGGTCACTCCACAGAGGAGCGGGAGGACCCTACCCTCTAGTCTCGATCACCTATTCTAGACAATGGGAAGCACTCCCCCCTCTCACACACACACACATACACACACTCACACACATCCTTATCTCCTCCAGACAATGGTCACAGAGCAAGCAGCCCTAGGCTCCAGCCCACCTGACCTCCGCATGCAGTATCTACAGCAGATCCATGCCAACCACCAGGTAAGCCCCAGTGTCTGAGTTTGGGGAGTGTCCCCAGATGGCATGGAAGGAAGACAGCACTCAGAAGGGACCAGCCACAGGGGCTGCACTCTCTGCATGGGATCAGAATATATAGGGCCGTGTCCATTTCCCCTTTGCCCACCATACCAGTGTGGCTGTGTGTTACATACTTAAGGCTGTGTGACCCATTGCTCCTCTTTGGACTGCCCACTACCTCCCAAGTATAAGCTGTTCCCAGGTGGGGACAAAGGCCTGAGCTTGCTGCCCACCCGCAGGAACTGCTCCGTGAGGTGCAAGCACTGCGCGACCAGCTGTGCACAGAGGATGAGCTGAGCTCCTGCTCCACGGCCCAGAAGCTCCTGCACATTTACAAGCAGCTGCGCAACCCTAGCCTCGTCCTGTTGTGACCAGGTAGGCCCTGGCCCACTCGCTCTCCACACTTTCTCCAGTATGCTAACCCTGGTGCTTTACCTAGAGTAGACAAGGCTACCCTTTGGTTCCCTGGCTCAGGCAGCTACACCTCTTGGATAGTCAGGAAGGCAGAAAAAAAAGGGTGTGTGTGTGGGGGTGGTGGTGACATAGGTTCAGGCATGTCTGAACCTAACAGACTTTAGTGCCTCATGCCTTCCTCCTTCCCAACAGCTGCTGGCCGGCTCCACGTCACTGCAGGACACACTTGGGGCTTGCCTGGCAGCATTCCTCAACTGGAACCTCTGCACCCTGATGGGAAATACCGTCACCCAAGAACTCAGGCCATGGAGACACAGGGTTTCTGGGGCTCAGACTTCCAAGTTTGCTGACCCCAGCACACCCCAGGAGTGCTGGCTGCCTCTCTGGGGCCACCAGGGGGCAGAGTGCTCACTGCAACCAAAGCACAAAGACCATGGGAGAGCTCCCGGCGACACCTGCCAGGCATGGGCTGCCCCCAGCACTGTGCTGCTCTCTGGTCCCTGTCCCAGCCTCCTCCTTCAGCTGGGCCCTGCCCTGCTGCTGGTGCTGTCGTTGCCGTGGGAGGGGAGCGTGTCCACAGAGCTCTGTGCCTGCTCCTGTTGTCTGTCTGTGAGGTGCTGTGCTGACAAGCTGCCTTTTGTGAAGTTCCAGGTGTCCACTGAAGTCCACTCAGTTCTACCCTCTGCCTCTGTGTTGTGCTCTGTGTTCTGTTGAGCTCTATGCAGTTGGGTGGGCAACCCTTCCCAGCTTCTCCTTGCCCTTTGGCCAAAGGACACTCCTCAGGGCCCACGTACACTCCACCAAGGCTCCTGTGGCCATTTGGGGCCAAAGATCTGCCCTTCAAGGTCTGACCAGACTGAGGCTACTGGCTCCTGCCACCTTCACCTCACAGGGCATTTACACGGGAGTCTATCCATCCTACAGGACAGAGTTCTCCTAGAGGCAGTTAGGAAGTGGAACGGGCCCGCTCTAGACACCGCGTTGACTCTGTACAAGACTGGCTTTTGTAACCCTCATCCCCAGGGCTACCAGCTGACCTTGGCCCCAGACGGCCTGCTAAGAGCCCTGTCCACAACTTGTCCCCAAGGCTCCTCTTGCCCAAGGGACATACACCTGTATGTACTGTGCTTTCAACAAGTTAGAGAGGCTGGCTCAACCCACAGGACATAAAGGGCCACCTTGGAAAACGGAGGTGTCTGCTGGGCTGCACTGGCTTTGGTCTCTGTCAGAGTCCACAATTATGAATGTCCCCTACTTGCCGTTATACCCCAGAGATGGGGAGGCTCCTCCTTAGCCTGAGCTGGAGCACGTGTCCTCAGGGGCTGGTGCTGATGCTGCCCTACCTCCTCAGCCTTCCTAGACTCCTGGGCACAGACCTGCATCTGGGCTGGGGCCTGTTATCCTTGGGACTGGATGAGTTAGTAGAGCCCATGCCAGGCTTAGGTGGCTGCCAGAGGAGAAGAAATACCGATCTTAGCTGGAGAGTCACACTTGACGTGTCACCGTGGAGTAAGAGTCACCATTATTCCAGCTGGGTCCCCAGTCTTGTTCGGCACCTGTGTGGTGTCCCTGTACATGCTAGGCAGGCCTGACATCCGAAACACTGCAGGCCATGGACCACCAGACTCTGAGACCTGGCCCACTCTGGATGGCTGCTAAGGGCAACTCCAAGGGTTAGTAGGGATATTCCCTGACGTGTCCCTGGTCACTTTGGATAAGCCAAGGGCAGTCCTAACAGTGAGGGCACGAGTCAGCCACCACTTTCTTCCCAGCACGCTTCCTGCCTTCCCCACCAGCTGCATATTGTCTCCCCACAATGTTGTGGGCTCACTGGAAGAGGACTTTGAGCCCCAAGTCAGCCAAGGTCACAGGGGCCTTCCTCAGTCTCTGACCCAAAACCTAGAAACTGCTGGGGCAAAATGGGTGAAGGGACAGAGGCAGCCCCTACCTCTAGCCATGGCCCTTGCCCAGAAAGGGGAGGGCTTCCCCAGGGCAGAGCTCTGGTACTGAGCAGAGGGGACTTGGGGACTCCAGGACCCTTCCTACTACCAAATGGCAGCTTGAGCCCACGGCAACTCCGCAACAAAGGTTTAATGCTGGGTCGGTGGGCTCTGGGGTTGACCCCCTGTGAGTCCTCAGTATTCCCAGAGAGCTTCCCCCACAGGCAGGTCTGCATCAGCACGCAGGAGCCCTGAGGCTCCTCCACGCAGGTACTTGCCGCTGAGGGCTCGGATGGCCAGACGGCCACGCTCTCGGAACTCAAAGAGGAAATCTTCCGCCAAGTCACCGTCGCTGCACACGCTTCCATGGCTGCCTGTGTACCAGAACCCACCTCCACGGCCTGGGGGCAAGGCTGGAGGTTAGCAGGGCCCAAGTGCACCGAGCCCCCACCCTTCCCCCTGCACGTTTCTCTCCCACACCTCTAATCTGATAGGCGCCATCCCTGAAGCTCAAGTGGAAGACGTCGTAAGTGGAACGGTTGGTGTCCAGCTGGTTGGAGCCCCGGCGGTGGCACACAAAGCCATCCAGGCCACGCAGCACCAGGAGGGGTCGATTGATGAGCTTGAGGGTAAATAGCTCGTCCTCGCCTGCAGGAGAGGGTGATGTGGACTGACCACTCCCCACCCCCATCTGTTCTTTCCAGGCCGTGGACTTGGGGGTCCAGGTGTGCCACTGCCTAGTGTGCTGCTGTGGCAAGGAGACTGGCACCACCACAGAAGCAGGCATTCGTTACTAATATAGAAGGTGTGAAGGAGGTGCCCAGGGTTCCCCAAAGACAGGAAAGGAAAAGCCACCCGGGGATGACTCCTGGATGGATCAAGTTGACCTCAGGTGCACAGACTCTGGATGGAGAGCTGCCCCAACTGACAGGCAGGGAATGCTCACCCACAAAGTCGCTGATGGCGGCCAGCTGCCCGTTTTTCTTCATGCACACAAAACGCCCGTTGCTGGCTTTAAGTGCCACCCGCCGGCCATGCCATTCTATTTCAAACATGGTGTTGGCAGAGCTGTGGGGGAGGGGGGAGATTTCAGAGGGGGGGGGTGCAGAGTTTGGCCTCCCTAATCCTCCTTGGGTTCCAAGGTGGAACAGAAGCCTGCCCTCCACAGAAGTACCCATTGCCAGTAAGAGCGACTCCCCATGCCAGTGCACGTTCTTTTCTGATTGGGCTGCTATTCTCACTGCTGAGGCTGTGCTCAGGGTGCCGGTGGAGGTGATGACCGAAGTGACAGTGGTCACCAGGTGTAGTGGCACCAACCTTTAATCCCAGCAGAGGCAGATCTCTGGGTTGGAAACTACATTCCAAGCCATCCAAGGCTACATAGTGAACCCTCTCTCTCAAAACAAACAAAACCAAAAAAGTGATGGTGGTGGGGATGTTGTGACCGTCAGTCGTGGTTGTAAGGGTGATGATGGTGAAGGTGACAGACAAGGACAGGTGCACTCACACTTGTGTGGCTGTGGCCTGAATGCCCCCATGGGTGACCAAGGTCCAGTAGCCCCCAGTGCTGGAATAGAAAGTACACTTCTTTGTCTCCTGGTCGATTTGCATCAGGAATGTCTCATGACCCAGTTCTTCATCCTGATTGGCTGAGACATTGATTCCTGGAGGGAGAAGACAACAAGGAAGCTGCTCGCACCTCTCCTGGGAGGCCCGAGAAGGATGGGGAAGTGTGCTTTGGGGTAGCATGAAGTCATCTGTCAGAGGCTGCCCAGCACCATCAGCGACCAGCACACCTCACACAGACATGCCTCTAAGGATGGCTTCTTACCCCAGCTCTTCCCACACTCCCTGACAGCACCTTTCATGCTGCTAAATCCCCATTGTGCTGGTCAGCAGGTAATCTGCTTGTCCCTGCTCTCTTGACACAGTTTCTATTTATAATTCACCCTTAGGCTGCCAGGTGGGGTCTCTGACCTTCCCGCTGAGGTGACCTAGATCATAGCCAGTGACTGGTAACCAGCCCACCTCCCACACATACACTTGAGTCTCTGGGGAGGACAGGGTGCCCAGAGCCTGCCTGGTGTTCCTGTAATGTGGACAGAGAGGCCAACTGTACCATGGCCTGCCTCAGCATGCCAGCCCTGAAACAACCTCAGGATTGTCCCATAAGCTTGGGCTCCCTCCAACAAACTGCATCAGTTTCTATGGCAACTGGTTATTCTTGAATAGTGTGGCAGGTAGAGCCCTCAAGATCCCA
Organism: Mus musculus; assembly: GCF_000001635.26. NCBI lineage: Eukaryota > Metazoa > Chordata > Mammalia > Rodentia > Muridae > Mus > Mus musculus. Next base: position 120,366,044 of record NC_000077.6, on the reverse strand, counting down.
GGGTACTCAAAGTGTAACAGTAGGAGGTGGGGGACAAAGCCTGAAGGTCAAGCCACATTTGATCTAACCGTGCAGAAGAGGGGAACAACCAAACAGCAGCCCCTGGAAGAGGCTGAGGTGTGCTGCCTTTTTCTAGCTCCCAAAGGCCATGCCCAGGCCCTCTAACGCTGAAGATCACTGTTCCCATGCAGAAGAGCAGCTGACAAAGCCCCAGGAAAGGGCCCACTCAGGCCAGAAGAGGAAGTCAGATCTCCTGGCACTGGAGCTACAGGTGGTTGTGAGCTGCCATGTAAGTGCTTGGAGCTGAATGTGGGTTTTCTGGAAGAGCAGCCAGTGCTCTAAACCACTGAGCCACCTCTAAAGACCCAACAGTCGTTTTTACTGCTCCCACCTCTGGAGCTTCAGCTTTGTAGCAACAAATACTAAATTGGGCCGTGGTGGAGCCAAGGACGGCCCTCAGCTCTGTGTATTGTGGGATTCGGGATGGTGTGTCATGTGCATGTATGCTATAGACTATAAGAAAAGTCATATCTCAACAAAGATCCATGCAGGGACAGAAGGCAGAACCAGGTCAGAGGACCTTAGCTGGGCATGGCAACTAGCACCGTCCATCGACCTCACCCTCACCTCCATCTCGCAGGCCAAGATGCTGTGTCCCACGTCACGTCACGGCTCCTGCCTCTGCAGACAGAGTGCCCACACGCACCTTCCCCCTCATGCTCACCTGCTTGTAGGGAACTGAGCTGGCAGTGGGAGGGGCATAGAATCCAGAATGATCTGGACTAGTGTGAGGTGTGTCCGCTAGGATTCAGGAAAGGGGTTGAGTAGGTCTGTTACTAGTAGAGACAAATGCTCACAGCTGAGCTACATGTCAGCCCTACAGCACCAGTGAATGCCGAGACAGGCAGACGGTAGCAAAGAAGCCTAGTAGTGAAACTACAAAGTGGCTGCTCATAGGCAGCTCCTGGCTAGAAGACGAGTCTGGGGCTGTCTCTCCAAGTGACCAGACCAAAATGGGCTGCTACTCCATAGGTGCTGTGCTGGCCAGGACAAACACCCAAATCACCTCTCCGGCTTCCTTGAGCTGGACGTCACTTCCACCCCCAACTCAAAGCCCTACCTGACACCAACGCGGAGGTGGGAGCTGCTGGCAGGCACCATCAGCCCCAGTGAAGGAAGCACAGTGTGCCTCTACTTCACTGCCCTTAGCAGGAGAGTCCGCCACCAAAGGACGCAGTCACATACAGTGTGCTCAAGAGCGGGGCAGAGGCGGCACACACCTCTGATCCCAGCAGAGGCAGGCAAATCTCTGGGTTGGAGGACAGCCAGAGCTACACAGAGAAACCCTGTCTCAAAAAACAAAAGGGGCTCGGAAGAGACCACTTGGATTGCTCAGCAAGTTAAGGTGCTTCCTTTGAAAGCTAGTGATCTGAGACTGATAGCCGGAGCCACGTAAAGGTGGCAGGAAAAAACAGACTCCACAGAGGTCTACTTTGACCTCTACGTCACGGCATGTGTGTGCCCATATGTCACACACACACAGCAATAATTTTTTCTTCAAGACGGTCCTACTAAGCAGCTCTGGCTTTCCTGGAATTCATTATGGCTGGCCTCAGAGATCCACCTGTCCTTGCCTTGCTGGGACTAAAGGTGTGTACCACTGTTTCCAGCTAGTTATTATTATTTTGTTTGTTTGGTTTTTTTTGTTTTTGTTTTTCGAGACAGGGTTTCTCTGTATAGCCCTGGCTGTCCTGGAACTCACTTTGTAGACCAGGCTGGCCTCGAACTCAGAAATCCGTCTGCCTCTGCTTCCTGAGTTCTGGGATTAAAGGCATGCGCCACCACCACCCAGCCCAGCTAGTTATTATTGTTTTTTATTGTTTAAGAGACCGAAAGGGGCTGCAGAGATGGCTAGGGTTTAAGAGCACTTACTGTTCTTGCAGAGGACCTGAGTTTTGTTCCCAGCACCCTTACCAGGCAGGCTCCAGAGGAGCCAATGTCCTCTTCTAGCTTCTGCAGGCACCTGTACTCATGTGCCTGTACCCTTCCCCCCCACACACATACACACCGTGTTTTTAAAGGCTGGGAAGCAATCTACTATCCTACCCAGCTCCATGACTCTCAGATCCACCATCTTTTTTTTTTTTTCTGTGTTGGGAATGGAACTCGGTGTTATATGCACTAGGCAAGTGCTTACCACTGAGTGACATCCTAAGCCCACATCCCACCAATCCCCAAGCCTCCGTCACCACCTCTTCTTCACCCCCCTCTCCATCACCATCTTCACCACCTCCACCGTTTTCACCCAACATCATTAACCTCCCTGCCAAGCCACATAGCATGGCCACCAGTATAGACACTTCTGTCACCACCTCCCTTCATGAGTCTGTTACAGGCCATTTGTTACAATCCGTGTCTGGCACCCTCCACCCCCTCTTCTCCAGGAAGCACTCCATTACACTGCTCCAGCTAGCTTGCTTAACTGAGGTCTGCGAACATTTTGACCTTTCCCAGGCCAGGCAGTGTGGCTGGACGACAGGGATGGTAACTCTAGTGCCTGTTATTGCCTCAGACTGACCTAAAGACCATGCCTGCAGTTGCAGGTTCTTCTGGGCAGCCTAGCCTCCCAAGTGGGTATCCCTGGCCATCTGGATAGGACATAAGATGCCCAAGGACACTGGACATCTATGTGCTACTATAGCAGTGGGCAGGGTCACGACAGGCACATGGGAGATGCCCTTTTTCTGGCAAGTGCTGGTGTAAGGGGGTCGAAGAGAGTAAGGAGGAACCTTTCCTGTCTCGCCTCTCCATTTGAGTGAGCTCAGAGCACTCAGGCCAAGGTATATCTGGGCACCCTGGGGTGCATGAGCACAGAGCCCAAGATGGAAGCAACTGTTCCTTCTGGCCTGGGCCAGACTCTTGGCTTCTTTATAGAGCAGTAGGAACACTGTGTTTACCTCAGACTGCTCAGGTGTCACACAAGTGACCAGTGGCCAGGAAACGACGAAAACCAAGACACACCCCACGGGTAGACATGGCACCCTCCCCTTAGAAACACAGGACCTAAGTAAGGTTGGGTTAGCCATGTCTAACACTGAGGATAACAGTAAAGTCTCATTCTTGGGCGGGGGGGTCCCACAAGGTTCCCAATGGTCAAGCACTTTGCCCTGCCCTTGTCCCTCATCTCCCCCAAAGATGAGAAAGTGGGTGGTATGAGAGCAAAGGTGTATCAGTCCCCAGCCTGCTTCCCACCCTCCTATTGCCCCCAGATTCTGCCTCGCTACGCTGCTACACCTCTCCAATCTTCGAGGCAGCTGCAGTCTAGCAGGCACCACATTTGGCTGATACTCTCCAGATGTCTGGAGAGTGACGAGGACTCCTGAAGCCAGCAGCCCCACTTACACTGTGTGTAGAGACACCCATCTCCAGTAAATAGCGCCCTCCACCCCAGCATGTGGCAGGTCTCTGCATACGTGCACACACTACACAATATCAGCTGCCCTACCCTACCTTGCCTCACAGAGATGTAGCGCCGGTTGGCAGCTACCAGCACCACCTGTGGGTGACTTTGCTCCAGGTCGAAGAGTTCATCCTTGCTGGGCCTCGTGTTGCGACCAGCCTTGAGTGTGCCAGCAGGCCCCACAGGTGCCAGGTACCGGCCGTCACAGTCCTTGAAGGCCAGCTTGCCTGCCTTGAACTCCAGCGTGTAGCAGGCATGGGCTTCAGGTTCCCAGACAAGGCGGCCATCGCTGCGAAGGTAGCGGCTGTCATAAGACTTGAGGCAGTACCGCCTGCTCTGGAAAATGAGGGTGACTAGTGCGTCCACACCCCATGGCATGTCACCGTCTGCTGCCATCTCATCTTCCTGAAGGCACAGGTGCACGTAGCGCCGACGGCTCACACTCAGCAAATGAGCCTGTGGGTGGATGGCCAGGTGCACAGTCCACAGCTCTGCCGGGGAAATGGCCGTGGCAAAGCAGGACAGTCGGTCCTCAATGCCACCGAAGAAGCGGCCGTGTGGCTCTGACTGCAGCACCCAGCGCCCATCAGGCTGCGGCAAGACCAGGAAGCGGCAGTCACGGCCCGGCTGATCCATCTCACAGGCCACACGTCCATCTTCTTCTGCTGACAGGTAGCGGCCTAGGTGACTGCTTCGGAACAGCACGGCAGTGCCCTGCCCCGGGTCAGGCTCCAGGACCCAGATCTGCTTCCTCTTGAGGCTGGCTGCGGAGGCGTTGACCTTGAAGCCAAAGCTCTCTGCAGTCAGGTAGCGGTCGGCATCGTTAACAAGGCCAAACTGGATCTTCAGCACCTGGTGCAGACCGTTGGTTGGCATCTTTGAGGCTAGCCACGTTGCTTCAGGGGCCTGGGAAGGAACTCTCTCTAAGTGTTCTGTTCAGGGGGCCTGTAGCCCCCCCTGAGGCCCAGATCTGTTTATCTGACCCTTGGCTCCCAAGCCTAGCCAGCGACATGGACGCTACCTGCTCCAATGCTGCCTCCCTCTGTCTTGTGGCCTCGGCCACCCAGGCAGATCTTACATGGCCAGCGGGCAGCCGAGGGCGGGTGAGAGGGGCGGATCAGAAGTGCACCGGCTTAGAAGCAGTAGCCAACTTGCCTTAGCCCCAGCTTGGATTTCAGTGGCTCCTGGATGCACCAAGTCCAGAGTCAATGTCCAGCAGGACAAAAGCGAGGCTGACCACCTCCTTGTCCTCACCCATGGCTGCCTGGGTCCTATGCCCTATAAACTGTAGATTCCACGGTTCTTAGTCTCTCTTCTTACTGCCAATTGCTTCAGGGCTTCCCAGTCCCCACCTGAGACCCTGCTTCCAGCCCAGCTCTTTTCCAAGGTAGAAAAGGCAGCCCAGTGGAAAACTCACAGCAGACTGGCAACCTGATCGCAGCCCTCCACCCTCAGTGGCCCGCCAGATCCTCTTCAGGATCCAGTTACTGCATCTCTGATTCCTGCTGCCAGGAGCAATACGGCCCCCTGTAGCATGCAGCAGCAGCCTGTCCTATCCCCCTGGCCACACAGTTCCTATCCTTGTGTGTGGCCCTGAGCTTGACACTGTCCTGTGTCTGCCCCTGAGTCATGGGCTGGGGAGGCGGCAGGGAGGACCTAAGTGGCACACATAAGCTGGGACACCTTGACCCTCAGCAGGGATGACAATGCTGAGACAGATACCCTGGTGTGCCTCGTCCACTTGGTTTGGAAAGAGCAGCCTCATATGGTATGCTAGGCAACCATGTGATGCTCACATCCAGGACTACATGTGCAGGGACACACCTGTGTAGCAGGGTATGCCAGGGATCCTATGTTCCCTGCTGACTCTCGCTCAGGGCATGATGCTCTTCCCTTCTGTGCAGGGAGCTCAGGGTGGTCTAGCTTCAACTGCCTTTGACGGAATTGGAGACCTGATTACTGCTGCCCAGATCACAGGGTTATGGGCTTGGCCTGTGGCTTTTACAGACTTGAATATAGGGGGGCTGTGTGGGGCACAGTCTTCCCCGTGCTTCTAAAAGCACTCCCATAAAATCCAAGAGGGAGCTGGGTGGTGCAGCTTAGGAGATGCTGGAAGCTGGCCGCACCTGACCCCTGACCTCTTATCCCTGGGACCACTGGCTGTACCCTGTCCATCCTGAGTCTGACAGGCATCGTAGGGAGCGTCAGTAGTCCTGCTCAGTTCTTACCCTGCACCTGCCTCAGGGGACCAGAGCCAAGCAGGAAACCAGAGCTGTCCATCCTGGGCCTGAGCCAGAACTGGCGTCTTCTTCCTCATAACTGTGTGACCACGCGGGAGGGCCTTCCTGAGGGACAGTAACAGGAGGATGTGGAATGCTTCCAGCTGTGACCCCAGTCATCCTTTCCTCATTCCGCGCCTGTCAGCCCTCAAGTGGCCATGGCCAAACCGACACAGAGGTCTATATTAAGGGAGGATGCAGAGGGTGAGGTAGGTTGATCAAAGCCTCTGAAGACCCTGAGGAAGTAAGAGGAACCGTGCCCAATAGAGGGCTCAGGGTAGGATCCGTGACAGATTGTCTCGTGCTAACCCTATTGCTGTCAGCCCTCCCTGCAGGCCAGCTTTATCTACCCCTGTGACCCACGCACATGTATGAGACACTGTCAGAAAGTGCAGTCAGACTGTGTGTCAAGTGCTGCCTTAGAGATCAGCTCAGTAGGTGGGGCATGATGTCCGTGCAAAAGCACCGGTTGCCAGAGTTTCAAAAGCCCCAGTTGCCAGGGTGGTGTCCGTACTGTGTTCCAAGTGTTCCAAGCTTGGAGCAGCCTCCCATCAGGTCCCGAGGGTCTGATTAGGTGGGTCTGTGAGGGGAGAGGCCTGAGGGTCAGCTATGCCCACGGTACCCTAACCCCACCTAGCCAGACTGCTTAAGAGCCCTGAGAGTCTAGTCCTTCTGATTGGCATAATGGCTTCATTAGCCTGACTGGTGCTGGCAGGGTTCACCGGCATCAGGTGCCTGGCGGGAGGAGGCCTGGCCGCCAGGCGCTAAGTGTCCTGGCTCTGGACAGGCTGTTGGAAATAGAGCCAGAAGTGTCAATGGCTACTCAGTTTTGGGACACTTCCCCACAAGAGCCCCAGGTGGAGCAGGGCCATTGGCATTGGCATTTGTGATAGGAGGGCCTGCTGGGCTCCAGGGTCTGCCTTGGCAGGAGGCAGCTTTCCTGGGTCTCTCCATACAGACCTCCACTGCAGTCTCCAAACTGTGGTGCACTGCCCACTAAGGGTCTTTCCCTTCCAGATCCCACCAGAGTTCTACTGCAGAATAGAGACTTCCTCTCTGTCTGAACCGGTGTTGGATCTCGTTCCTGTGTAACACACTGCAGCTCTGTGGAAAGTCGTAATACTGTTGACAGGTCTGTGTGAAGGTTCGCGGAGAGAGAGGCAAGAGTAAGCTGTTGTGGTCACCTGGTGACCCACCCCAGCCTCTGAGGATGCTGCTCTAGACACAAGCCTCACACTCGCTTCTGGATGCTGGCACAACAGTCAGGTTGTGCACTGCCTAGAGAATCCCCTATCCAGGGTACAGGTCATAGCCTAGCTACACACAAGTCTATGGCAGGCTGGGCCCTCAGGCCATCTACAGGGTACTCAGATGGCAGAAAACACCTCTTATTTTGGGTGCACAAAGGTGTGCCACTGTGGCCTGTCCAGGCTGCACCCTGGGACATCTAAAGTCAGTTCCACTTTAGGGCCCTTTACCCCCATGAACCAGAGGGGAAGATGGTATGCCTAAGGTATGGCTGTCTGATGCTACTGCAGCGTCCGAGTACAGATGTCAGGCTGCCTGACAACTTCAACACATGTCTGTCCTGCAGGAGGAGCACCTTTGATGGAGTCTGAGAGGACATTTGGGTGAGCAATGCCCCCACCCCCTACTTCAGAGAACAGCCCACTCTGAGTGGACACAGCAGTGGGCCATTCTAACCACAGCTAGGCCTGGAAGGCTACGACCCCCTCAGGGTTAGACTGGCTATGGCAACCTCGATGAGTGCATCTGGGAACAGGAGCAGAAGGGCCCTAAAGGCCCTAGACTACTCAAAAGGTGTTCACTACACACCTATCTCTTGGAAAACTTTCTACACCACGAAAAGGGCCCCTTTGCCCTATCCCCCAAGCTGGTCTCCAACATTGCTAATAGTTCCCCAGAACACAGATGATTTCCCCCACCTCCATCTAGATTAGCCCAGCCTGGGGCTTCTGCCAGCATGTAGCCTACTGCCATGGCAACCAACACGTGGGCCTCCGAGTTGAGTTCGCATTCGGTGATGGTGTGAGCGGTGCTGGTTTGTGCATGCAGGGACCGGCATTCTCTTCTTGCTAGCCAGAGTCTTGGAAACTGGGAAACAACTGGGCAGGCCTGTGGCCAAAGGCTGACCTTTCACAACCCTTCAGGGGAACCAGGAAACCACACTACTCTCCCCTCCCAGAGATGCTCCAAGCCCCACCCCTCAGCTGCTGCTAAGGTTCAGACCTCCATAGCCAGCTTCCCTCCTGGCTCCTTGGCCCTGCTGTACAGCCTACAGCCTTGATTTCCTCGTCCTGTGAGGGGCTCCTGCTCCTGCCCAGAGTCCACTTTGGCAGAGGCCCAAGACCCCGCCTCCTGCTGTACTCTCCCTCCCTGGGCCCTTGAATCAATTTTTCATGAAGGCTGTTTGCAGTTCCACTTACACACAGTCGAGGGGGAGGGGCCTCGCTTCACTTACTCTGCCTAGGTTCACTTACTGAGGCCTGCAGACTTGGTTTAGGGTAACAGGCTCCACTTAATGGGTTATGTTAGAAGGAAGAGCTTGGGGAGGGAGTTTCTCAACTGCGCAGTGACCACCTCATCTCACCCATCCCCTTTCTCACTCTTCCCCCACAACCTACCTGACCCCAGCCTAGGCGGGGGCTTACTGAAGCACCTGCAATCTCCTTGTTGCTGTTTTCCTTTATTTTTCAGATCGTAATATAATAACATAATTTCTTCCACCCCTTTCCTCCCTCCAAACCTTTCCATGTAGCTCCCTGACACACACACACACACACACACACATACACACACCTTGCTCTCTTTCAAATTCAAGGCCTTTCTTTTTTTCTTTTTCTTTAAGACAGATTTTCTCTGTATAGCCCTGGCTGTCCTGGAACTCACTCTGTAGACCAGGCTGGCCTCGAACTCAGAAATCCACCTGCCTCTGCCTCCCGAGTACTGGGCTTAAAGGTGTGCGCCACCATGCCCGGCTGCATCTTTTTTTTAAAAAAGATGTATTTATTATTATATCTAAGTACACTGTAGCTGTCTTCAGATGCACCAGAAGAGGGCGGCAGATCTCATTACAGATGGTTGTGGTTACTGGGATTTGAACTCAGCACCTTCGGAAGAGCAGTCAGTGCTCTTAACCACTGAGCCATTTCTCCAGCCCAAGGCCTCTCTTTTTGTTGTTTTGAAGACAGGATTTCTCTGTGTCCTATAGACTAGCCTCCAACTCAAGATCCTCCTGCTTCTGCCTCCCAGGGTTGCAATTACAGGCGTGTAAAGATACATCTGGCTAAAATACCTGTTTCTGTTGTTGCTGTCTGTCAGTGACAGAGCCTTTCTCTATCTGTCAGGCGTGAGGCCCTTGGATGGATCCCCAGGGCCTTCAGAGTACAGAAAGGGACTGAAACATCTCGTGTATGTCACTCCTTGGCTACCCTAGTCCCTCTCACAAGCAGATGCCATAATATCTCCTGGCTCTCGCTGCTTGTAAAACCATAAGGCACCGTCGTAATGCCTCACAAGCTACAGCAAGGGAGAGAAGAAGGCTCTGTCATGTCAGAAAATCCAAGGCTCCAGTAAGGCCAAGAGTCGCCAAGAGGAATGGAGGGTGTCAGAGGAAGTCTGTGACCACTAGGCCATCCATCCCTCAACACTCAGACCTGAGCGAAGGAGGGAACCTGCGACATCTGCAACCCAGAATGTGTAGGATTCAAGGAGGAGAAGACGGATACACACAGACCTTGACAACCCTGAGTCTTCAACACTAGGGGGCCAAGGCAGCCTCTGCCCCAGCTTTCCTGAGAACTTACCATTTCTGTTCACACATAGGTCCAAGCATGCCGAGACACAGCGACAACGGCAGCAGAGCTCAGGTCACCAAGACCTCAGCCCTCCTCGAGTCAGTCACAGGCACGGCACGTTTAATGTGTGTGTATGTATCTTTTGTACTGGATGCCTTTCGATCGCTCTCCATCTTTCCCTTTATGTATTTACTTATTAACTTAGCATGCCCGTGTGCATGTGAGAGAACAACTTTGTGGGCTCAGTTTTCTCCTTCCACCTCTACATTGGTTGTGTGGATCAAACTCAGGTCACATTTTCTCAAAAGATGTCTTCTCTGCTAAGCCATCTCATCTGCCCCCACATAAGTTTTTTTTTTTTAGATATTATTTATTTAATGTATATGGGTACACTGTAGCCATCTTCAGACACACCAGAAGACGGCATCAGATCCCATTACAGATGGTTGTGAGCCACCATGTGGTTGCTGGGAATTGAACTCAGGATCTCTGGAAGAGCAGTCAGTGCTCTCTTAACCGCTGAGCCACATCTCCAGCCTCCCCCACATAACTTTTTGAGTCTGGGCCTTCCACCTGGAGCTCACTGATTCAGACTGACTGGTTGGTCAGCAGGCTCCAGAGATCTCTCCCTATCCCCACTTCCCAAGTGCTGGGAACATTGGCACTCGTCTATGCTGCAATCCATTTGTCTTACTGCTGTAATAAACAACATGACTGTTGTAGTCAGGGTTTCTATTCCTGCACAAACATCATGACCAAGAAGCAAGTTGGGGAGGAACGGGTTTATTTAGCTTACACTTCCACATTACTGTTCATCACTAAAGCAGGTCAGGAAGCAGGAGCTGAAGCAGAGGCCATGGAGAAATATTACTTATTGGCTTGCTTTTTTATAGAACCCAGGACTACCAGCCCAGGGATGGCCCCACCCACAATGGGCCCTCCCCTCTTATCACTAACTGAGAAAATGCCTTACAGCTGGATCTCATGGAGGCATTTCCTCGGGGGAGGCTCCTTTCTCTGATAACTCCAGCCTATGTCAAGTTTACGAAAAACCAGCCAGTACAATGACCAAAAGCAACTTGGGGAGGGAGGGATTCATTTCATCTCACAGCTGAGAGGCCATCATCCAGAGAAGTCAGGGCAGGCATCAAGGAAGGAACCCAAAGGCAGAAAAGAAAGCAGAAGCCATGGAGTCCTGCTTACTGGCTTGTTCTCCAACTTAAAAGGTCTCGCATGTGAGTGTGTGTGTGTGTGTGTGTGTGTGTGTGTGTGTGTGTGTGTGTGTGTGTGTGACACGCATGGTATTCTAACAGGGAGTTGTGAGTCTCCCAGGATGAGTGATGCCAGTTAAACTCAGGTCCTCTGGAAGAGCAGTGGGAACTCCCAACTGCTGAGTCATCTCTCTGCCCTGGCACTGGATACCCGCTGCAGTCTCAGCACCTGTAGCTAATTTTATGAATAGTCACAGAATGAGAGGTCTTGGGAATTAAAAGTATGAGTGCTGATGGCAATAAAATGCAGTGATCCTGGGTTATATCTATAAAAAAACACTCGAGAATACTATTGGGCAAAAGTCATCCCCGACGTACAGCCTCTATGCAGGCTACTGTCAAGGACGTTTGCTGCTGTGTTGTAAGGCACGAGAGCAGCATGCTGGACCACCTTGTATATGGCTCAGAAATGACAAGAGACAACGAACCTAATCTGTCAGTTACAACACATTTAAAAACAGTTATATTTGACATTACATCAAAATAAAGTTTAAAAATGAAAAATTTCAGGCCAGGTGTGGTGGTGTACACCTGTAATCACAGCACTGGGGAGGCAGAGGCAGGCAGATCTCTGGGTTTGATGTTAGTGGTCTACTAAGCAGGTTCCAGGACAACCAGGGCTACACAGAGAAACACTGTCTCTGGAAACACGACAATGAGGAGGGGTGGTGCTGACTTTAATCCTAAAGCTTAATATGACTTTGCAGCCAGCCTGGTCTACAGAGCAACTGCATAGCAAGACCTTGTCTCAAAAATAAAAAACAGCCCGGCGTGGTGGCGCATGCCTTTAAGCCCAGCACTCGGGGAGGCAGAGGCAGGCGGATTTCTGAGTTCGAGGCCAGCCTGGTCTACAGAGTGAGTTCCAGGACAGCCAGGGCTACACAGAGAAACCCTGTTCCGAAAAACAAAAATAAATAAGTCAAAAACAAAAGGTAAAGAGGTGGAAAAAAAATAAAGCTTTTGACTCTTGGGGATGGGGCAGGGGGTGGGGTGGGGGGGATGACGACACTAACCCCGAATCTGAGCCACTTCCTGTTCTGTGACCTGCACCTACCTTCTCTCTACTCGTATCCACCCTTTTCCTTTTCCTAGAAATGACAGTTATTAGGTGGCTCCGTGATGGTATAACCCAGTGACACCCAGGAAGTGCAAGGCAGGAAAGCTGGGAGCTAACCTCCCACAATAGTAGACAGACAAGCCAGGTCACGGTTGTCTGTACTTTGGGGTCTCTGAGTATTTGCTCCCAGACATCCATTGGGCCGGTCCTATCTGGCAGTGAACCTGTTCTTTCCTCATCTGTTGTTCTGGGTGCTGGCTGCACCAACCCCACCTCCTCCCCGTGCGTCAGCACCAGCTGAGGTCACCCGCCGCTTGGCCGCAGCCCTGCCTGGGTTCCCCTATCGGAGATGACTCAGCGGTGGGTCCGCCCTAGCCCTGCCTGGTTAGTAGTTTCCTGGTCCCTCTTGGCCTTTAGGGTGAGGAGGACTTGGAACCGCAGGTGTGCTGCACCCCTCACTAAGTGGCAGTAGCCGGACCCACCTGGCGGTCCACATAGGAATGACACTGGCCGCCACTGACCTGCCTCCCGCAGGGGCCATGCCAGGGGCGCCATCTGCTGGGCCCTGTACCCAGGCTCGAACCCCAAGGTCACTGCCCCAGCATCCAACCACCTGGGACAGCTGCGCGCATAGTACCGGCCCAGCGTTCTCCTGCTCCGCCCCAGGATTTGGACTCAAGGGGGTGGTGGTGGTGGTGGGGTGGGTGGTGGTGGAGCTGGAAGGTGGCTCTTTCCTCCTGTCTGAAGTTTGAGGTGGCCTTCCCGAACTCTCAGCCTCATATGCTGAGGACCCAATGAGCGAAATGGACTGCGGACTGGGCTCCAAGGATGCGGGTGGCCAGAGGCTTGAAGGGGGATGAATGGTCTACTCACTACTGTAGCGGGCCACACACTGGATTTAGTCCTTTAGTCCAGACACTTTCACTGAGCTCGCCCGGGTCACACCTTCCTCCCCTGACCCCCGAGCCCCGCCCCGGGAGGGGTAATGGCAGGGTCAGAGTGACCCGCAGAACTCCAGCCTAGCCTCTGCCTACCTCCATGACTGCTGGGGCAGTGGCAGGGTACAGACCGTCCAGAGCACCAGCATTCTGCCCTTGTCCAGCCCTGACCTGGCTCCCAGTCAGACGCTGTGTCCACTTCCTGAGGGTGGTACACAGGCCCTGAGCCACACTAGCTCTGTAGGCTACTCCATGCTAAAGCAGGAGGTCTGGCTGACCTGTGTATTTCCCTGTCCCACCTCCTGGGTAGCTGCTCCTTGCCCATCTGGGATCACTAGAGCTTGGATTGGGGGATTCTTTCTCTCCACAGCTCCAAACCCTGCATTTTAGGATCACGATGGAAGTGGGAACCGGGTCTGCCCCACTTGCTCGGTTGTCCAGGCCCTGCTCACTTCCGCTGCCACCTCCTGAGCTGAGAAGCCTTCCCTCTCCCTTCCTTTGGCTTCCTGCCATGTGCACCACATCCAGCTTCATAAAGGACAGAGCTTCTTTGTTTAAAGATTTATGTCTAGGAGCACACTGTAGCTGTACAGATGGTTGTGAGCCTTCATGTGGTTGTTGGGAATTGATTTTTAGGACCTCTGCTTGCTCCGGTCAGCCCTGTGCATTCAGGCTCAAAGATTTATTTATTTTTTGGGTTTTTTTTTTTTGAGACAGGGTTTCTCTGTATAGCCCTGGCTGTCCTAGAACTCACTCTGTAGACCAGGCTGGCCTCGAACTCAGAAATCCACCTGCCTCTGCCTCTTGAGTGCTGGGATAAAGGTGTGTGCCACCACACCCGGCCCAAAGATTTATTATAAATAAGTACACTATAGCTGTCTTCAGCCGCACCAGAAGAGAGCGTCAGATCTCATTACGGGTGGTTGTGAGCCACCATGTGGTTGCTGGGATTTGAACTCAACACCGTTGGAAGAGCAGTCAGTGCTCTTACCTGCTGAGCCATCTCACCAGCCCACGATGGAGTTTCTGTGGCTAGCTACTCAGTGGGTATAAACAGAAGCCTCCAGTCCATGGGCCTGGGGGTGGGGGCAGTCAGTGGCAGAGGTGGAACCCAGTCAGTGACACCAAGGTGCGCAGAGCATGGATGGAACAGATCAGAAACCTGACTGGGGTGGCCAGCCTGCTAAAATGAAAGCTGAACTGGAAGCAGGTACAGACAAGCGGGGCTGGTCAGAGGACTAGAGGTGGCTGCAGGATCTGCCTCTTGTTGTGCAGAAAGTGGGTAAGAGCTGCAAGGGGGCTATCAGCTTTAGGAGGTGCATGTCTCTCAGGAGGAGGCAGCCAGCCCTTGGACACACTTTCTCAGACCACTTACCACATCCACATCTCACCACAGCAGTGAGGAACAGATGGTCCCTGGGTGCTGGAGCGGCTTAGTGGGCATAACAGGGAGCAAGGTCCTGAGAGAAGAGCTTTCTCTTTTTTGAGACAGTTTTCTCTATGTAGCCCAGGCTGTTCTGGAAGTCACTGTGTACACCAGGTGAGCTTTGAACTCACAAGAGATCTGCCTGCCTCTGCTGCTAGAGTAATGATTCAAAGGTGTGGGCCACCACACCCAGCCGAGGTGGAGCGAATCTTTGAGATCAGGCCAAGGCCTAGGCAGGCAGGCCTGCCTAGTCAGCCTCAGGTCTGACACAGGTGCACTAAGTGGCTGGGCACACCTCGGAGCAGCTGGGAACCTCCTCCAGCCGGGCAGATGCCCTTCCTAAGGGTGGGTGGGGAGGCTCTGTTTGTTGGCCAACACACTTTGTTTCATGTGTGCAGACCCTTGACCTTCATGGTTGTAATGTGTCCTGGCTTCTGCCACCCGAGGCTGGCTCAGACTCACCCTCGGTTTACTGCCTCCCTTCCAGTGGAAAGGCCAGACCTGTACCTCTCGGCACAGACAAGATGTCCCCACCTGCATGTGATGTGTCTGCAAAGGCCTAGACAGGAACGTGGACTCCAGTTATTTAGACGTTGAGCTCCTCAGACTTTTACAGTTCCCTTTTTATTCTGGGCTTTTAGGTTTACTTAAAAGTTTCAAAGACATCAGAGGAGTTCACTCATTACACTGTAACGTCAGCTCCCTTACTGAGGGTAACCTTGGCATACATTCCAAACCTGGCCTGATGCTCCCGGCCTTTTCACTCTCTTCTGTTCTAAGGTTAGGTTGACACCCCTGAGGGCAGGAACAGTGGAGACCATGTTTCTCGTTCCCGTTGCCTAACAAGGAGAAAGTGAGTATGAAGTGCCTTGGTGGGCGGAGCCTTGCTGGAGGATCCAGGTACCAAGCACAGAGGTGACCGGACTCTCCGGGGAATCCAAAGTGGCCGCAGGGAGAAGGAAGTGACAGGTTGCAGTGACCACCTGGGAGGGTGTCGGATGGAGCCAGCCTGCAGTAAATCTCCCCAACTCTTCAACTGCTGCATTAATCCACCGGAATATGAAATAAGATGCAACAACGTCACAATAAAAGCCGACCAAAGCCAGCAAAGGAAAAATGTTTTTTATCATTTCTCTAGACTGAGTCTTTCTTTACAACGGAGACACGCCCACTTCTGGCAGCCCTGCAATCGTGAGCCTGCAGCCCTGGCCTGCAGGCTCACGGAAGCCAGGCATTCTCAATTCCTGCTCCAAGTGGGGTGGGGCCGCCAACTTCCACAGCAGGCAAGAACAGCCCGGACCTGACCTTGGGCGAGGCCTCCCTCACACTGCCCAGTTGCAAAACTGACAAATCACAGCGCCTCCTTCTCGTGCACCGCGTTAGGAGGCCGGGCTGCGGCTCCGCTCCGGCGGGGCTGGGGCTACCCCTCCCCCGCGTCCCCAGGGAGGGCTGCGTCTCGGATCCCAAGCGCACAGGCGAGGGTCTCCGCGCGCACCGGCCGGAACCGCCTTTGTCCTGCGGGCCAATGGGTAGCCTGCTTGACTAAATAAGGCGAGGAGCGCGGCCCGGCGCCCCGTCCGTTACGTCCGCCCCCGTGACTCAGGGCGGCCACTGGCCTCCCGGCGGCGGGCGGAGCGCGGGTCGAAATCGCCAAATATGGCCGCGCGCCGCCCGCCGCCCCTGCCCCCACCCGCACACCTGAGTTGCACCTTGGTCCCGCGGCGGGACAAGGCGCCCCCGCCGGGGGAACCCGGCCTTACATGGCCGTTCCGTGCTCGCAGCGCCTTCTGCACACAAGCAGACAAAGGCGTCTTAAGAGAAGGCTCGGATTTGAGGGCCAGGCCCCCGGCAGTACTTCTTGGGTAGCCATGGGCGTGTCAGAGGTGTGAGTGCTCACCGAAACCTTCCACTTTCCCCACGACTCTCACCCCCACCTACAAGTGTTAGTTAGCTGTTAGCTCCTGTAGGCTCATGGTGGGGTCCTGGAGGTCCAGCCCTGCATCCCCCTCATGGGTGGTGCTCCCATTTGACAGGCACCTCTGTACAACCACAGGGCCAGCGCCCTTCTTTCTAGGCCTGATGTTGCACAAAAGGTGACTGAGTGTTGGCACGGGTTTATGGCCAGCAGGTAAGCAGGGCAGGCTGCTTGGTCCCCCTGGGTCTTGTGTTCATGTCTCAGATGGGGAGCTGACCTTGCAGGGCTGCCTGAGAGCGCCTGTGCATAGGGTGGGAGTGGCACCCCGTACCTGCTCGAATCAAGCTCTGTGCCCTGTGACCTTGGAGTCCCTCACCTCACTGCTACCCTCCGCTTCATTCCACAATGAACCATTCCAGAAGCTTACAAATAAAACCCGGTTAACTCCCGTGCCAGCTTTCTCTTCAGGCACCATCTAGGACGGCAGCGCCACGACCCTGCTAAGGGTGACAAGTTTCCAAACAGCCGGGAGAAGGGCAGCGAGGCCGGCCCGCCCCCCACGCCTGTCCGGAGGGGACTAAGGCCTAAGCATTCTGTGCCCAAAACCAGTTTGACCCGGACTTCATAATCAGTGGAGAGGAGTCTCGCCAGCTGACCCACGCGGGGGGCGGGGCTGGACCATCCTGAAAGTCGGGAGACTTCCCCTGCCTCAGTTTCCCTACAATGTGTCCCGCAAAGCCAGCATAACACAATGCCCACTCACACCACCACCACCACCTTCTTTGATGCCCAGGGACACCCAACCCCGTGACGACCCCTCCTCCAATAAAGGGACATGGCTGAAGTGGAAGAACTGGTGACCCTCTCCCACGTGACTGGGATGTGATGGCCGCTCCCCGGACCCCCGGGAATCCCTCCAGCCCGTCCCCAGCCAGGCACACACGGACCCTGTAGAGAAAGGTCCTGGGGGGTGTGCGGGGCACAGGATTCACATAGGGGCGGGGGCCACGGGACTCACCCCAGATCGGGGCGCGGCCCGCCCCGGGCTTGGCAGTTTCGGGGCGCAGCCCGGGCCCTCCCTGCTACGCGGCAGTCCCGGGGCAGGGCAGGGCCGATCGCACGCACGCCACTCGCCGAGACCCCCGCGAGCAAGAACCGGGCCTCCCGGGGTCGCGAGCGCGCGGGGGCGGCGCGGGCGGGGCCGTTGGCGGCGGCGCGGGCCAGGGGCGGGCGGGCCCGGGCCCCACGTGTCCCTGGCGGGCGGGCCAATAGGCGCCCGGCTTTTGGAAAGATCGCCATATATGGACATGTTCTGGGGCCGCGCGCGCCCCCGCCCGCGCGCGCGGCCCGCTCCCGCTTAAATAGCGGCGGGGGAGGCCGCGGTCGGTCTCACACTCCGCCGCCGGCTTACACTGCGCTTCTTGCCGCTCCTCCGTCGCCGCCGCGTCCTTCGCCGGTAAGCTGCCGCTCCCCGGGCTTGGCCCAGTGACTTCCTGTGGCCCTTTCTTCCCGCTCACCCTGCCTGCCGCACCGCTGCGGAGCGGAGCGGAGCGCAGGGCGCCTGACGGGTGGGCCTGGGTCTGCAGCCGCGGCTGGGGGCAGGGCGGGGCCCGACGCAATGCGCAGCCCCTCCTCGCCGCGGCGGAACGGGGCGCTGCCGGTAGCCGACGGTTACGCCGCCCGGGGTGGGGACTGCACTCCTCCGGGGTGGCTCGGCCCTGGCCGAGGACATTTTCTGAGTTCGGTGAGGGCTGCGCTAATTCCGGGGCTTCTTCCTGCGCAGATCGCAATGGAAGAAGAAATCGCCGCACTCGTCATTGACAATGGCTCCGGCATGTGCAAAGCCGGCTTTGCTGGCGACGACGCCCCCAGGGCCGTGTTCCCTTCCATCGTAGGGCGCCCCCGACACCAGGTTAGTTGAGAGGAGTGGCCTCCCTTGTGTTCTCTCTGGGCCCGGGTCGCGCGGTGGGTGGGGCGAGTCTGACCGCGGCCTTTTCTCTCGCAGGGCGTCATGGTGGGCATGGGCCAGAAAGACTCATACGTGGGTGACGAGGCCCAGAGCAAGAGGGGTATCCTGACCCTGAAGTACCCTATCGAACACGGCATTGTCACTAACTGGGACGACATGGAGAAGATCTGGCACCACACCTTCTACAATGAGCTGCGTGTGGCTCCTGAGGAGCACCCGGTGCTTCTGACCGAGGCCCCCCTGAACCCCAAAGCTAACAGAGAGAAGATGACGCAGGTATGCTTGAGCCGGGACCTTGCCTCCCCTTGGGCGTGACGAGTCATTTTGTGTTGTGCCTCATTTCCTGACATTCAAGCGTTTCTTTGGTGTTTCTAGGGTTCTGTTCCTCTTCTCCTGGCATTTCCTCCCTGAAGCCTCCAGGTTTCTGTTTGCGTTTCTGCTTGCGTTCTGTTCTTTTTTTCTTCACACATCACATTTGTGGCATGCAGCATGCAGAGTGTGGGTGTGGGAGGCTCAGGGCCCCTGCTACTCACTCACTCAGGTGTTCTTTGTCTTTCCACAGATAATGTTTGAAACCTTCAATACCCCAGCCATGTACGTGGCCATTCAGGCGGTGCTGTCCTTGTATGCATCTGGGCGCACCACTGGCATTGTCATGGACTCTGGTGACGGGGTCACACACACAGTGCCCATCTATGAGGGCTACGCCCTTCCCCACGCCATCTTGCGTCTGGACCTGGCTGGCCGGGACCTGACAGACTACCTCATGAAGATCCTGACTGAACGGGGCTACAGCTTTACCACCACTGCTGAGAGGGAAATTGTTCGTGACATAAAGGAGAAGCTGTGCTATGTTGCCCTGGATTTTGAGCAAGAAATGGCTACTGCTGCATCATCTTCCTCCTTGGAGAAGAGTTACGAGCTGCCCGACGGGCAGGTGATCACCATTGGCAATGAGCGGTTCCGGTGTCCGGAGGCACTCTTCCAGCCTTCCTTCCTGGGTAGGTGTCCACAACATGATTTAGGAGCCAAGGGGCTCTCAGAAGGGATGGAACACACAGAATGTAGTGGCTAAATGAGCTCTGTTCCCTAGGCATGGAGTCCTGTGGTATCCATGAGACCACTTTCAACTCCATCATGAAGTGTGATGTGGATATCCGCAAAGACCTGTATGCCAATACAGTGCTGTCTGGTGGTACCACCATGTACCCAGGCATTGCTGACAGGATGCAGAAGGAGATCACAGCCCTAGCACCTAGCACGATGAAGATTAAGGTGAGTGGCTACCACCCGGCCTGAGCTGGCCTTAGGACCTGTGGCTGGGAAGTGGGACCCACAGGAAGGGCATGAGTGCTCATTCAGTGTTTTTCCTCCACAGATCATTGCTCCCCCTGAGCGCAAGTACTCAGTCTGGATCGGTGGCTCCATTCTGGCCTCACTGTCCACCTTCCAGCAGATGTGGATCAGCAAGCAGGAGTATGATGAGTCAGGCCCCTCCATCGTCCACCGCAAATGCTTCTAGATGGACTGAGCAGGTGCCAGGCATCTGCTGCATGAGCTGATATTGAAGTATCAATTTGCCCTGGCAAATGTACACACCTCATGCTAGCCTCATGAAACTGGAATAAGCCTTTGAAAAGAAATTTGTCCTTGAAGCTTGTATCTGATATCAGCACTGGATCGTAGAACTTGTTGCTGATTTTTGACCTTGTATTCAAGTTAACTGCTCCCTTGGTATATGTTTAATACCCTGTGCATATCTTGATTTAGTCCTTAGTTCATGTGGCTCGGTCACTTGGGGGCTGGGGAGAGCACGCTGTAGATGAGAAAGCCCCAGCCTGGTGGATCTCTGTGAGCACCACTGAGTGATCTGTGCAGGGTATTAACCAACAGCAGACTTCCAGGATTTCCTGAGGCTGGCAAGGGTTCCTGAACCAGTTACCACTCCTTCTTGCCAGTCTAACAGGGTGGGAAAGTCCGAGCCTTAGGACCCAGTTTCAGTTCTGGTTTCTTCCCTCCTGACCACCATCGGTTGTTAGTTGCCTTGAGTTGGGAACGTTTGCATCGACACCTGTAAATGTATTCATTCTTTAATTTATGTAAGGTTTTTTGTACTCAATTCTTTAAGAAATGACAAATTTTGGTTTTCTACTGTTCAATGAGAACATTAGGCCCCAGCAACACGTCATTGTGTAAAGAAATAAAAGTGCTGCAGTAACTGACCATTGTTTTTCTGGTTTGGCACAGGGCTGTGGGGTAGGGTGGAGTTGGGAAATGGAAAGGTGTGTCTGGTTGCCTAGCAGCAGAAAGCCTTCCCATTGGTAAGAAAGCCTGTACCCCAGCTTAAAGCCAGCCATGCTTGGAGCAGATTGTTCACTCCCTGCCACATTCTCAAAGGGTAAGGAATTAGGCCAGACAGGCAGCCACAATGAAGGGCCTCACACAGAAGCATTGGTGAGGAGAGCAGGCAGCTCTGGTGTTATCAAGTCATGAACAAGTAAGGAATGTAGCCATGGTCAAAAGAGAAGTAACCTAGATGTCTTAACAATTGCAGCCTTTAAGAGGCCATGCAACATTATTCCTCTATACAGGAATGAAGCTTAGCCACATAGACAACCTGGTAAGACTGGTTATCCAAAGGTGGTGCTGTCAGCACAGGGTTAGGGTTTGGCTGCTCAATGGGAACAGTCTAGGGTGATGAGGCTCTGGAATTAGGGCTAGAGATGCATTTCAATAGATGTTGGAGCTGAGTGCTTGCCAGGCCCTAGGTTGAGTTCCAGGAACCACCTGAATTGAGCATGCTGGCATGCCCGTTAGCAACTCAAGTGGAGGTGACAGGATCAGGAATTAAAAAGTCTTTTAGATTTATTTATATGTAAGTACACTGTAGCTGTCTTCAGACACTCCAGAAGAGGGAGTCAGATCTCCTTATGGATAGTTGTGAGCCACCATGTGGTTGCTGGGATTTGAACTCCGGACCTTCGGAAGACTGCTCTTCCGAAGGGTGCTCTTACCCGCTGAGCCATCTCTCCAGCCCCTCAAAAGTCATTTTTATATATGCAGTGAATTCAGCCAGGCCTCCCTGAGACCCTGTTTGTTTGTTTGTTCGTTTGTTTTTTGTTTTTTTAAAGTGGATGGGGGTTGGTGGGACTGGAGAGTGGTTAAGAGTAGAGAACCTAGTTCTCAGTACCTGTAACTCTAGTTCCAGGGCACCCCATGCCCTTTTCTGGCTTCTGGGCTCCTGCAAGAACTGTTGCATATAAATCGTTGCATATAAATTCATCTAGGCAAACACACATTAACAAAATAATTTTAGCCAGGCAGTGGTGGCGCATGCCTTTAATCCCAATACTTGGGAGGCAGAGGCTGAGTTCAAGGCCAGCCTGTTCTACAGAGTGAGTTCCAGGACAGCTAACAGTTATACAGAGAAATCCTGTGAATAAATAAAAACAACCCCAAAATAATTTTAAAACATTTTAAAAACTGAGTGTGATTGCACTGGGAAGGTAGGGGCAGGTGGATCTCTTGAGTTTGAGGCCAACCTGGTCTACAGAGTAAACTCCAGGCCAGCTAGGGCTACAAAGTGAGACCCTGTCTAAACAAAATAACCCCCCTCACACATACATACACACAATAAGCCAGGCAGTGGTGCACACCTTTAATCCCAGCCCTCTGGGGGCAGGGGGAGGTGGATCTCTCTGAGTTGGAGGCCAGCCCCTGGTCAACAGAGTTCCAGGACAGCCAGGGCTACAGGGAAAGACCTGTCCTGGAAATAAATACATTTAAAGATACAGCATTACAGACAAAAAGAGTCTAGACAGCTAAGTAGCAACATGAAGAGATACTGAGGCCCCAGCCCCAGAAGCTAAGACTCCTACCTTCAACACCAACCCTAGTTCACACTATGTTGCTTCTGGGAGCCCAGCTTGGCCGAAGGTCCCTGGCCTGTGATGAGAGACAACCTTGGCCACTGGAACTCACCTTGGACTATCTGCCTGATGGTGACTAGATCGGCTTGGGCCGCTGGAATGTCTTGGACAGAATAGGGCACCTGAGGAGGAAGGTAGGGCAAAGTATAATATAGATAGACAGAGGATGGACGGACAGACAGGCAGGCAGATAAAACTGGATGGACTGGAACCTCTGAAGTGGACTCTATATCTGACAATCCAGAAAATGAAATGCCTTTCCCGGCCTGGAGCACTGGCCTTGGTGATGCCCCTGCTCCATCCCCAGCCAGCCCTCACTGCCTGCTGGTTTCTGATGTAGATCTTTCCTGCCAGCTCCAGACTACCTAAAAGTTAATCAGCCAGTCTGTCTCCTTAGATTCATAGAGACCCAGGTCTGGTGTCACCATCACACCTGGCACAAAGTCAGCCTTGAATATACATTTGTAAGATGACAGAACATGGTCACACCAAACAGTTTTAATTTACTTAGTTTTATTTGGCAAGAGCATACTACTAGCTCATCAGAGATCGTTAAGTGCTCCTTAAAGAGGTGATCAGGCTCAGGCTTGGAATAGGGTGACTCAGTATTCTAACCCTTCACCAATGCCAATGCACCAGTGCTCATTCTAGCCCGAGCCTGACCTGGTTTTGGTTTTCTTTTTTCTTCTTTCTTTTTTTTTTAAATGTTCTCTCTCTACTTATCTCTATCATCTCTATCTATCTATCTATCTATCTATCTATCTATCTATCTATCTATCTATCTATCTTTGCTGTTTGTTTTCGAGGCAGGGTTTCTCTGTGTAGCCCTGGCTGTCCCGGAACTCACTCTGTAGACCAGGTTGGCCTCAAACTCAAAGATCCGCCTGCCTCTACCTCCCTAGTGCTGAGGGTAAAGGCTGCCCAGCATAAAAACCAGGGTTATATTGGTCAGAACAAAGTGAAAGGAAAAAAATGTTTGAGATTGGGGGAGTAATATTTGAGCTGTGGGGGATTGTTTTGCTGTTTGTTTCTTGGGACAGGATCTCACTGCAGCCCAGCTGGTCTCAAACTTAACCACTTTTAGTGTGCAGCCCACGCTGGGCTTGAACCGAGTCCTCTTGCCTTAGTTCCCCTTCTCACTGGGACTCACAGGCTGCAGCACCAGGCCAGTCTGTCTCATGTGTGCGTGTGAGAGATGCATCCAGAACATTCACAAGCCAGAGGCTGACATTTCTTCATCCCTCTACCCTTTTTTTTTTAGATTTATTTATTTTATGTATGTGAGTACACTGTCTGTCTTCAGACACACCAGAAGAGGGTGTCAGATCCCATTACCGATGGTTGTGAGCCACCATGTGGTTGCTGGGAATTGAACTCAGGACCTTTGGAAGAACAGTCAGTGTTCTTAACCACTAAGCCATCTCTCCAGCCCTCTACCCCTTATTTTAATTTATGACTTTTTTTTTTTTTTGTTTTTTGTTTTTTTGAGACAGGGTTTCTCTGTAAAGCCCTGGCTGTCCTGGAACTCACTCTGTAGACCAGGCTGACCTCGAACTCAGAAATCCTCCTGCCTCTGCCTCCCAAGTGCTGGGATCAAAGGCGTGCGCCACCACCGCCCGGCCTAATTTATGACTTCTTTTTTTTTTTTTTTTTTTTTTAAAGATTAATTTATTTATTACATGTAAGTACACTCTAGCTGTCTTCAGACACTCCAGAAGAGGGTGTCAGATCTTGTTACGGATGGTTGTGAGCCACCATGTGGTTGCTGGGATTTGAACTCAGGACCTTCGGAAGAGCAGTCAGTGCTCTTAGCCGCTGAGCCATCTCACCAGCCCAATTTATGACTTCTAAGACAGGATTCTTTTTTTTTTTTTTTCTTGGTTTTGGTTTTAGTTTTGGTTTTTTCGACACAGGGTTTCTCTGTATAGCTTTGGCTGTCCTGGAACTCACTTTGTAGACCAGGCTGGCCTTGAAATCAGAAATCTGCCTGCCTCTGTCTCCTGAGTGCTGGAATTAAAGACGTGCACCACCACGCCCGGCCTAAAACAGGATTCTTACGGAGCTCACAGCTCCTAATTCCAATTCAGCTAGACTGACTGGTCAGGGAAGCCCTGGGAATTCCAGTCTCCTTCAAGTCCAGCACTGGATTCAGACATGTGCTGCCACACCCAGCCTTTCACATGTCAATTCTTGCTCAGTAGGCACCTTACTCCCTGTGCCATCTTCTCAATTTCTAGCTGTTTATTTCTGAGATAGTTCTGTCCCTCTGTCTGCCCTTCCTTCCATCTGTCCTTCCTTCCTTGAGCCAGATTTGAAACAAGGTTTATTAAATCCTAGACTGCCAGATCCACCCTCAGGATTCCCAGAGTGTAGTAGAGATAGGTAGGCTTTTTCTTTTCTTTTCTTTTTCTTTTTTTTTTTTTAAAGATTTATTTATTATTATATGTAAGTACACTGTAGCTGTCTTCAGACACACCAGAAGAGGGAGTCAGATCTTGTTACGGATGGTTGTGAGCCACCATGTGGTTGCTGGGATTTGAACTCTGGACCTTCGGAAGAGCAGTCGGGTGCTCTTACCCACTGAGCCATCTCACCAGCCCCAGGTAGGCTTTTTCTATGTAGCCCAGGCTGGCCTTGAATTTGCAATCCTCCTGCCTCAACCTCCTGAGTATCTGGGATTATGGGACAGTGCCAGCAGGCTCAGTTGTCTGTTTGTTTTAAATAAAACACATACACTGACAATAAATCATTAAAATAAAAGAAATTAAGAAGTCTAATTTGGGGCTGGAGAGATGTTGTTCACTGGTTAGGAACACTGGCTGTTCTTCTAGAGGACCCAGGTTCAGTTCCCAGCACCCACATGACAGCTCACAACTGTCTGCAACTCCAGTTTCTAGGAGTCACACCAATGGATATAAAATACAATTAAATAAAGTATTTAAAGGTTTTTTGTGTTTCTTTTTTGTTTTGTTTTTTTGAGACAGGGTTTCTCTGTGTAGCCCTGGCTGTCCTGGAACTCATTCTGTAGACCAGGCTGACCTCGAACTCAGAAATCTGCCTGACTCTGCCTCCCAAGTGCTGGGATTAAAGGCTTAATTTTTTTTTTTTTTTTTTTTTTGGTTTCTTCTTTTTTGGTTTTTCGAGACAGGGTTTCTCTGTATAGCCCTAGCTGTCCTGGAACTCACTTTGTAGACCAGGTTGGCCTCGAACTCAGAAATCCGCCTGCCTCTGCCTCCCGAGTGCTGGGATTAAAAGCATGCGCCACCATGCCCAGCAAAGTATTTTTTAAAAAGAAATTATAAACCCTGTCTCAAAAAACAAAAAAAAAAACAAAAAAAAAACAAAAAAGAAGTTATAATTTGTGTGAATGAATGAGAGTTTGGGGCTACTTATTATGCAGCAGGCAGAGCCTCCTGACTGATCCATGAGTGACGCCTGTGCCAGCAGCTGGGTAGGACACCACAGCTGGGAGTGAATAAGGTCTTGGGTGAACGTGTTTTTGACAAGAGCACAGCCATGTCAAAGATTCCAATGCCTCAGACTCATGGAAAGGCAACCGCCCTCCTTGGCTGTGGCTCAGAGAGATGTCAAAGTCCACCCTCCAAGTACAGATGTTGTGAATGATTAACCAGTGTGCGCAGAAATGATCAATCCCAGCTTCCTTCTCCGGTGACTGAAACTCTAGACTGCTCCCCTGCAGAGGTGTCCTACCAAGATTAGCTAACTCACCTCTTCCTCTTTCAGTTCTGTACCTCATCCTGGATTCAGACACCTAGAGTAATCCCACTGGCACTCCAAGCTGCTGTGGTGCATCTCCACCAGAGTGGGTCCACCCGACTCCAGATTTCCTGTGCGTGCACACGTGTGTGGGAGTGTGCGCGAGCCCACATGTGCGTGTGCTTGTGTACTTATCTTTTCTCCTGTCCTTCACCACCACAGTTGGGTTAACCCCAAAGCCAAGCAGGTCTTTGTGTAACCAGAGTGCTTCCATTTCCTCACTCCAGTGTCTGTGCTGCTGAAACACTCTTGGGTCTACAGGGTTTCAAATAACCAGTCTCAGGCTGAGCTCAGACTTGAACTTGCTATGGAAGTAAGAATGACCTTGGCCTTCCTGCTTCAACCTTCCAAATGCAGGTTCACAAGTGTGTACTACTAGGCTTGGCTAAGATATACATGTGAATAAGGGGGGGGGGGAGGCGAGGGGAGGCGGGGGGAGGGGAGGGGAGGGGAGGGAGAGGGAGATAGTGAGAGAAAAGTGGGGGAGGGGAGAGAGTGACAGTGAGAGGAAGAGAGAGAGGAAGGAGAGAGAGGAAGGAGGGAGTGAGAACAAGAGGAAGAGAAAGAGAGAGCACAAGAGACAGAAAGAGAGAGAGAGAGTGTGCGTGCAAGCGAGCACATACACATGTGTTCTCTCTGTTGCCGCCTTTGCTTGTGCTTCTGGGGGCGTCTCCTGTCCTGCCTTCAGAGCCCGTAGAGACTCACAGTGCTGCGTATGGCTGTAGAGGGTTCTGGAAAGCCAAACTCAGGTCTTCAAGTTTGTGCATTGCACACTTTATCCAGCTGAGCCGTTTCATCCAACAAAACTTTAAAATTGTTTATTGTTATGAGAATGTGTGTATGCTTGTTCGAGTTTGAGTGCTCTATCTTGCACATGCCTGTCAGAGCCTATGTAGGACAGAAGAGGGCATTGGGTTCCCTAGAACTGGAGTTAAAGATGATGGTGAGACACTACATGGGTGCTTTAAAAATTCCGGTAAATGATTGTAACAAAATTTATTCTTTTTTGTTTGTTTGTTTGTTTTTGTTTTTTTGTTTTTGTTTTTCAAGACAGGGTTTCTCTTTACAGCCCTGGCTGTCCTGGAACTCACTTTGTAGACCAGGCTGGCCTCCAACTCAGAAATCGCCTGCCTCTGCCTCTGTGCCACCATGCCCGGCAAAATTTATTCTTTTAATCTTTATTTTAAAAAGATTTATTTATTATTTATATGAGTAACACTGTAGCTGTCCTCAGACACCCCAGCAGAGGGCGTCAGATCTCATTAAGGATGGTTGTGAGCCATCTGTGGTTGCTGGGAATTGAACTCATGACCTTCTAGAAGAGCAGTTGGTGCTGCTCCTAACAACCTCTGAGCCATCTCTCCAGATCTTTTTTTCTCTCACCAGTACTAAGTATTGAACCCATGACTTCTATCATGTTAGGAAAGTGCTATACCACTGAGCTACCATCTCTGATTTCTTTGATTTTTATTTTGAGATAGGGTTTCACAGTTTAGCCTAGGCTGGCTGGCCTTGCCTTGGAAGAGCTCTGCCTTAGCTTCCTAAGCGGCTACAATTGTAGATCTGAATCAGCCCAGGGTCTCTTGTGGTCTCCTCTCTCTTTCCCCTCTCTTTTAACTATTTTTAAGTATACATCTAAAAGGCGTGGTGGCCACATCTGTCTTACCAGTGCTGTGAAGAGGCTAAGACAAGAGAAGTGCTTTGAATTCAAGGCTAAAGAGCAAAACCCTATCTCAAAACAGTTACCAGGGCTGGAAAGCTACCTCAGTGGTGAAGAGCATTGGCGGCTCTTGCAGAGGACCTGGAGTTGTTTCCCCAAATCCACATAGCTGCACACAATTTTCTGTAACTCCAGTTCAAGGTGATCTGATACCAACAGAGAGCACATGTAGTGTGTGTACATACATGCAGACAAACACTCATACATATAAAATGAAAATAAGTTTAGTGTTTTGTTTTGTTTAGTTTTAGACATATTCTGTCCATCTAGTACTGGCTACTGTGGAATTCACTATGGATGCCTGGGTGGCCTCAGACTCAGACATTCACCTGCCCCTGCCTACATGTGTTGTGATTAAAGGCATGTGTCACCACACCTAGCATGCCCCATAATAAATAAATCTTAAAACACCCAAATAGAGCCAGGCGTGATGGCGCATGCCTTTAATCCCAGTATTCGGGAGGCAGAGGCAGGTGGATTTCTGAGTTCGAGGCCAGCCTGATCTACAAAGTGAGTTTGAGGACAGCCAGAGCTACACAGAGAAACCTGTCTGGAAAACCCAAAAAAAAAAAAAAAAAAAACCAAACAACAAAAAAACAACAACAACAACAAAAAAAAAACAAAAAACAAAAAAACACCCAAATAACAAAAGGCTGTGCAGCTACATCAGGGCACTGCTTCCACTTTTTTCTTTTTCATTATTAAATTGTTGAAACATTTATGTAGGCTGGAGAGATGGCTCAGAATTTAAGAGCATTTGGTCTTGCAGAGGGTCTCAGTTGATTTCCCAGCACCCACATGGCAGCTCACACTGGCTGTAGCCCAATTCCAGGGGCCCTGGCGCCCTCTTCTGACTTCCCCAGGCTCCTACACCCGTATGGTGCACCCACATAACATACATTCAGGTTCATACACATAAAATAATTAAGTACAGGAATCTACAGAGGCCAGAAGAGGCTGTCAGAGTCCTTGGACTTATGGGAATTCTAAAATCACCATGTAGGTGTCAGGAGGCCAGATAGATACTCATTTTGTTTTGTTTTGAAGATTTATTAATTTATTATATATATGAGTACACTATAGCTGTCTTTAGACACACCAGAAGAAGGCAACGGATCCCAGTGCATATATTTGATCCACTATGTGGTTGCTGGGAATTGAATTCAGGACCTCTAGAAGAGCAGTCAGTGCTCTTAACCGCTGAGCTATCCCTCCAGCCCTAGATTTATTTATTTTAGTATTTTGCTTGTTTGCTTTTCTGTGCATGTTGTATGCCTGGTGCCTACAGAGGTCAGAAGAGAACATTAGATCTCATGGAGCTGGGATTAGAAATGGTTGTGAGATTAGAAATGGTTGTGAACTACCACGTAGTATGTGGAATCAAACCCAGGTGCTCTGTAAGAACAACAAGTGCTCTTAACTGAGCCAACTCTCCAGGCCTAGAGCTGATATCTATTCCTACTAAAGCACAAAGACCTTCCTCTGTGTTTAGGGCCATTGCTCAGTAGATGGGTAAAACTGATGCTCCCTCCTGGGTGCTCCTTCCTAGCTTCCCCGATGATGCTAATGGGCCTAGGCCTCATACTCACTTCTTTATTCCACAACTCCAGAAGTGGCCCCCTGGAAGCTGTGCAGGAAACCCTGACTGATGGATTCTCTCCAGGCCTTTCAGGAAATACCTGACATTGCGCTATAGGACCCAGAAACCCAGCCCAGGGACATCTCAGAACTTGGGCAACAGGACCAACCCAAAGAGAGGTCAGAGCCTCTATGTCCCATGGAGGATGGATGAGTGGTGTGGAGGGTCCTGGGGCTCCCAGGGCGTGGAAGGGTGGTTCAGAACTCCCTGGTGCTTGGATACCATGGCTCAGACAAGTCTCCCCGACAAAGGTCTTGGTTGTCCTGGATGGATGCCGGGCCCTCCCAGCTAACAGAAGCAGGAGAGCTAATGTATCTGTGTGTGTTCACCCTGTGTATCTGCACACATACCAATGTTCCCTTGTGTGTAGCCCTGCAGCATCTGCCAAGCAAGCCCTCCCTCCCTCCCCTCTTGTTACTTCATCCCCGGGCTCTGCCTGGAAGTTCTGAGTGCAGGTGTAGTGGATGCAGTATGGGCCAAACTTGTGGATAATTTTACTGCTAGAGTCAACATCTCTGTGGCTTCCTTTGCTGTTATGAATTCCAGTAATTTTCAGCTTCTGAGGTTATGTCCCCTTCAGTGAGGTCAGCCCTCCCTTTCAGCAGGGAGCTGAGTGCATTTCCTGATGCAGCCAGATTCTCCTGTTACTGTCTGAATTCCATCCTGGGATCCCATCACTTCTAACAATGCATGCTCTCTCTGTATGTCTGTCTCCCCTCCCCCTTCCCTCCCCTTCTCCCCCTCCATGTCTCTCTCTCTCTCTCTCTCTCTCTCTCTCTCTCTCTCTCTCTCTCTGTGTGTGTGTGTTTGAGGTAGGGTTTTATTACACAGCCCAGGCTGGTCTTAAACATGTGATTGTCGGTTTTTGCCCAAGTGCTGGGATTACAGGTGTGTGCCACCATATCCAAGTTGTGGGCATTATGACTCTCTTTTCCTGCATGTGTTTCTTTGTTTTGGTTTTTGTTCGGTACAGTGATGGCACCATACCAACCTCAGGCCTAGCCATGTGCCTCACAAGCCCTTCGCCACTAGGCTACATGCCCAGACCCCTTGGCAGAGCTTGATGAATGTAGTGTGAGACGCTCATCATTACATCAGTACCCAGAGTACTTCCTCACCCCAGAGATCTGGTCCCTGTTCACCTTTTCAATCCACCCTGTCTCCAGTCCTTCATGGTGGTTGCTGTGTAGTTTTGCCTTTTCTAGAATGCTCTATAAGTGGAATGACATGGTGGGTGGCCTTTGCAACTGGCTCATTGCCCTGGGAAGCATACATCTAAGGTTCCTCAGGCTCCCAGCCAACGTTGGTTCCTGGTTATCACAGTCCCTGGACCGGAAAAACCTGGGTGTGTTCACCTCCTGACTGAGGAGAACTCCCTCCAGCTTCTGGCCATGACAGGTAAGCATCACTGAGGTCTTGTGTGTTTTACAATAATTTGGGTAAAACACCTAACAGGGTTTTCTGAGTAGTGTGGCCAGATTTTTTTTTCCTTTGTCACATATTGCCAAGTTGTTTTCCAAAACAGCTGGATAGACTGGTTCAGAGCCTTTCCACCAATGAATGAAAGTCCTCAGTGTCCTATGTTCTTGGGGACATTTGATATTGGTAAGTTTTGTAAAATTTACAGTAAGATACATATTGCTTAAGACTTGCTGTCCTAGCCCCTCAGATAATGAATCATGTGGGAAGCCACATGTGCCGTTGCAAGGTGGTGCTGGCTACTGCTGGCCACCACGCATAAGTTTGGATAAACAACCAATGTGTACATATGCAGTAAAGTTTTTTGCCAAGACACTGCCTGGCCCGGGCATGATAATGAGGTTCTGAGAGTATAACCAATCAGATGTGAGACATGCAAATGAGGTATGATAATGAGGTTCTGTAAGGTACTGAGAGAGTAACCAATCAGATGAGGAACATGCAAATGAGGTATAGTGCATAACCAATCCGGGTGTGAGACACACCTCTCCTAGGCCTATATAAGCAGCACCAGTTCTGGGCTCGGGGTCTTTTCGCCTCTGCAATCAAGCTCTCCCAATAAACGTGTGCAGAAGGATCCTGTTGCAGCGTCATTCTTGCTGGTGAGTCGAGCACGCGCAAGAAGTGGTGCTGAAACCCAGCGAAGACCCCCTGCTACAGGGAGGATTCAGAACTGCATCACGGGAAAGGAGCGGTTAATAAAGTGTTCCTGTAAAATAGACTGCTGAGAAGGATCTGGCGTGGATTCAGAACTCTTCAGGTGGGGAATGGTGGTACCGGTAAGTATAAAGAAATTAATGTGAGTCTCTGAAAGGCATGCTCTCCTATGAAATAGATCCGATAATTGTCGCTGGGGTTGTGCTGCTTGCTATCTTTCTTGACTTAATTTTATGCCATTGCATTAATTGTCATCGCCCAAAATGTAAAGATACAAAAGATAGTATAAAAAATAAAAAACAGAAAATTAAGTCAATTTACCCTTCTCTCGAGGACTCTGAGTTGTTAGAATTGTCTAGCTCAGAGGATTTGGAATTATCAGCAGGGGAGGAGGAAGATTTGAAGGAGGCTGCTGCGGAGTATGATGCAGAAAGATCTGGTCCAACAGGGAGGAGTTTTGGTGCTCCCCCACCTACTCTGCCTTATGCAGATAAGAAAGCAATTGGCAATGGTCACTCTTTTTGCACTCCTAGAGGGTTGCAAAAAATATGTCAGGCTTTTCCTGTTTTTCAGGATCATGCTCAACAGTGATATTATGAGCCAATATCGCATAAATAGGTGAAAGAGTTAGCAGAGTCAGTAAGGATCTATGGAGTTAATGCCTCATTTACTCAGTCCCAAATTGATAGACTGGCTCACAATGCCATGACTCCTTTTGATTGGATGAGTGTGGTAAATGCATGTCTTACGATGGGACAGTATCTAGATTGGAAGTCTATATGGCATGGTCTATGTTTGAGTCAGGCCCGTGCTAATGCTACTGCAGGGCAACCAGCATGGAGCTTTGAAATGCTTACAGGTCAGGGTATATGGACAAACAATCAATTAGCATACCCAGTGCAGGTCTATGATCAAATCAATCAGGCAGCAGTGAAAGCTTGGAAAGCATTGCCTAATCGAGGAGAGGTATCTGGTAACTTGACAAAAATTATTCAGGGAAATAATGAGCCATTCTCTGAATTTGTGGCTCACATGATGGAAGCGGCAGGATGCATATTTGGTGATTCTGAGGCTGCAGTGTCATTAATTGAACAATTAGTTTACCAGCAATGTACCAAAGAATGCAGAAATGCTATCACGCCATGGAAAGGGAAAGGACTACAAGCATGGATGAAAGCCTGTAGAGAAATAGGAGGACCCCTTTCAAATGCAGGGCTGGCTGCCGCAGTTTTGATGGCACAAACAAAAGAAATAACCTGCTATAATTGTGGACAAACAGGTCATATGCAAAAGCAGTGTACAAAGGGTAGACAGAGTAGATTTGAAAAGACAGTACCAGGTATTTGCCCAAAATGTGGGAAAGGAAGACACTGGGCAAATGAATGTAGATCAGTCAGAGATATAAAAGGAAGGCCAATACCTCAGTTTAAAGTACAACAGCCAAAAAACGGAGTGAGGGGCCCCCGTCCCCAGGGCCCCCAAATGTATGGGGCATTTCAGACCACAGTGTCCATGAGGCCACCCAGAGACTGAGGAGAGCCACTCCGGGTTCAGCAGGATTGGACATCTGTGCCACCTCCAGAGTAATTCTTACATCTCAAATGGGGTGCCAACCTATTTCATCAGATTTTAGAGGTCCCTTACCATAGGATACAGTGGGCCTACTGTTGGGTAGGTCCTCTTCTGCTTTGAAAGGATTAATGATACATCCTGGAGTTATAGACTCAGATTATGAGGGACAAGTTAAGATTATGTGTTCTGCACCCCGAGGTATCATAGCCATTTCTCCTGGAGATCGCATTGCTCAATTGCTGATTCTTCCTAGTTTGCATAACATGTTCCCTAGTAGCCAGGATTCCCGAGGAGATCAGGGACTTGGTTCTACAGGAACTAATGTGACATACATATCTTTAGATTTGGATAATCTAAATCTTTACAATTACAAATAGAAGGAAAAACCTTTCAAGGTATAATGGATACAGGAGCAGATAAAACCATTATATCCAGTAATTGGTGGCCTGCTTCTTGGCCTGTTAATCAATCGTCACATAGCTTACAAGGATTAGGATATGAGGCTACCCCAACTATAAGTGCAAAATCCTTACAATGGAAAGATAAAGAAGGAAGGACAGGGCTTTTTCAACCTTATGTACTCCCTTTACCTGTAAACTTATGGGGAAGAGATGTGTTGTCAGCCATGAACTTTATATTGACTAATGATTACTCTCAGAAAAGCAAGGAAATGATGAAAGGAATGGGATATATACCTGGACTAGGTCTTGGAAAAAACTTACAAGGTAGAATTTCACCAGTTAAGGCCACAGAAAAAGCAGATAAGAAAGGGCTGGGTTGTTTTCTAGGGGCCTCTGAGGAGCCTTTGCCCATTCTGTGGCATACGGAGGATGCGGTGTGGGTGCCTCAGTGGCCTTTACCCTCTGAGAAGTTAAAAGCAGCTAAAGAATTAGTACAAGAACAATTAGACCTGGGACATGTGGAACCCACACAATCACCCTGGAATACCCCTATTTTTGTTGTAAAGAAGAAGTCAGGTAAATGGAGATTGTTACATGACCTAAGAGCCATTAATGCACAAATGCAAGTTATGGGTCCTGTACAAAGAGGACTCCCCCTACTCTCAGCTCTACCTAAGGATTGGAGAATTATAGTAGTAGATATTAAAGATTGTTTCATTTCCATTCCATTGAATAAGAAAGATCAACCTAGATTTGCATTTACCCTGCCTTCTATTAATCATATGGAGCCTGATAAAAAGGTATCAATGGCGGGTATTGCCCCAAGGAATGGCAAACAGTCCTACCATATGTCAGTTATACATAGGAAAAGCTTTGCAACCAGTTAGAGATGGTTTCCCCTCCTTAAAAATTTGTCACTATATGGACAATATTATGATTTGTGGACCTGAAGAAGAAAGTATACAGCAAGCTTATGGCTTGCTTAATGAAACTTTAAAAAATAATGGCTTGATTATTGCACCAGAAAAAGTATAGCAGTCTAATGAAAGTCATTTTATAGGAGCCACTATTACTCTACGGTGTGTCACCCCACAAAAGATTAGTGTAAGAAAAGATCATCTAAAGACATTAAATGATTTTCAAAAATTATTAGGAGATATAAGTTGGATTAGACCTTATTTAAGGATCCCTACTTTGGAATTAAAACCTTTATTTCAAATTTTGGAAGGAGAATCACATATTACCTCATTGAGACAACACCTGAGGCTTCTGATGTTCTTAGGAAGGTGAAAAGAGCTATCCAAAAAGCACAGTTAAATCATATAAATGAGCAAGAACCTTTGTACCTATGCATATTAAGAACCATAAATTTGCCAACTGCTGTGTTATGGCAAGATGGTCCTTTAGTATGGATACATCCACATATATCCCCTAATAAGACTATAGAGCATTATCCCACCATGGTGGCAAATATGGCCCATAAAAGTATAAAAAGTTCAATTACTCACTTTGGAAAAATGCCTGATAGCATAATTGTTCCCTATACTGCCGCACAAATGCAAATGTTGTGTGTGACTATAGATGAATGGGCCATTCTTAGATGCAGTTATTCTGGTTTAATTGTTAATCATTATCCTAAACATCCTTTATTACATTTTATGCTATTGCATCCAGTGATATTTCCAAAGGTAACGGCTAATACTCCTATAAAGGGAGCCGTTGATATTTATACCGATGGATCCAAAACAGGAATTGGAAGTTATGTGATAAATGAAAAGGCTGTAAGGTTGTAATTTACACTAGGAGCCCCTCAATTAGTAGAATGTTTTGTGGTTTTAGAAGTCTTTAAAAGATTTCTTATGCCCATAAATATTATCTCTGATTCTGTTTATGTGGTTAATGCGGTACTAGCATTAGAGACTGCCGGAAAATTTAAGCAGTCTAGTCTAGTATCTGAAATTTTGATGAAAATACAAGATTGTATTTTTATGCATGAGCACCCCTTTTATATTCAACATATTAGAGCACGTACATCAATACCTGGACCTATGGTTAAGGGAAATGCAATTGCTGATTCAGCCACCAGAGATATGGTTTTCCTATCACAAAGCTCTATAGACAGTGCTAAGAATTTTCATCAACTTCATCATCTCCCTGCTTCTACATTACGACAAAAGTTTAAGCTCACACGAACAGAAGCTCGAGATATTGTCCTACAGTGTGGTAGATGTGTAGAATTTATTAATGCACCTTACGTGGGGGTTAATCCTTGCGGATTGCGACTCCTGGATGTTTGGCAAATGGATGTCATGCATATCCCAGCTTTTGGGAAATTACAATATGTACATGTGTCCATCGATACCAGTTCTAGTGTCCTACATGCCTCTCCCTTGACAGGGAAAAAAGCAGTTCATGTCATATCTCACTGCTTAGAGGCTTGGGCTGCATGGGGCAAGCCCCTAGTGCTAAAGACAGATAATAGTCCTGCATATACTTCTTCTAAATTTAGCCAATTTTGCAAACAAATGCAAGTGAAACATATTACTGGGTTGACCTATAATCCACAGGGCCAAGGCATCATTGAGAGAGCCCATCATACTTTGAAACAATATTTGCAAAAACAAAAAGGGGGTATAGAGGCTATGACGCCAAAGATGGTTCTATCCCTTACAATATTTACTCTTAATTTTTAAAAATTGGATAATGCTGGAAGATCACCAGCCGAAAGGCACGGACAATGGCCTCAATCACCCAATGGAAAAACGTCCTTGGTCAAATGGAAAAACGTCCTTGATAATAAATGGTATGGCCCGGATCCTATATTAATCAGATCCCGGAGAGCTATTTGTGTTTTTCCGCAGGGTGAAGAAAATCCACTTTGGGTTCCGACGCGACTGACAAGGACCATGAAAGATCAAGATGAATCCGAAGATGATCCTGCTATTCTTACTCCTGATGATTGAGACCGGGATAAGTATACCTTTGTGGGCCATAGTAAGATCATGGCCAGTACCTTTACTGGTACATTCCAATTCTTCTACCTAGCCTCTGTTTTTTCGCAAAGGAATGTTTTTTGGATGTGCCTTGTGCACGACAAACTCCTCAAGAGCCACGGGTGTATAAGAGTACGAGTTTTCATTTAAATTATACACTATGCTTTGTGCATAATGTGGATAAACCTTTTACACCCTGTATATTTTTTTTTAAGAAAAAGATTATCTCTAATTGGGCAGATCAAATTAATACTGCTGACATCATAAGTCAGATAGCAGAAAAATCATCTGAAGCATTGATTACCCTGCAAAGGGTGGATTCTCATATTGCCTCAGGGTTAATGTTAGTGAATCAGAGAGTGGATATTTTACAACATAATATGGAACAGATGATGGATGTCACACAAATGAGTTGTGTGGCATCCACTTCGCATGTGTGCATTACTCCCAATAGGTATATTAATAATTCTTTTATTAAAAGTACAGACCTATTGAATTACCTGAAGGGGAATTGATCGCAGGGGTTGGAAAGGTTGCAGACGAGGCTGCAGTTACAGATCCTGAACCTTAATGGGACCAGAGTGGAACCAGTGACCCTCAGAGACTTTACCTCTTGGCTTACCTCTGCTTTTTCGTATTTTAAGGAATGGGTGGGAGTGATTTTGTTTGGTGCTGCCATATGCTGTGGACTGGTGTTCATGCTCTGGTTGGTATGCAAATTCAGAACCCAACAAAAACATGACAAGGTGATTATAACTCAGGCACTTTTAGCTATTGAAAGCGGCTCCTCCCCTGAAATTTGGTTATCTATGCTCAAGAATTAGTTGGCATCTGAGTTCTCTGCTCTTGCACCCCCCGGATTTGTGAATCCATTGCACTGGGATGAGAGAGACTCAATGATCATTGATCAGCCCTTGCACATCGCTGAGGTTTCCTCATTGCACGAGATAGGGTGATCATGATTTCCCCACTAATTCATTTTTAAAACTTGGCTGGCCTCTTTTGCAGAGTTTGCCCTAGGTCATTTAGCAGTTACTGTCACACAGCACTGCGGTATCCAGAGACAGGCAACTTTCCTCATGCACAGACCAACCTAAGACACGGGGCCCGGTGGCGATAGGGTTACCCTATGATGGGTAAGGCTGTGACATTAGAGGAATGACCTAAAACAGGAGCCACGGTGGATGGACATAACTGCACAGGCCTAGTCCAGCCTCATTTTATTAAAACAAAAAGGGGGAGATGTGGGAAGCCACATGTGCCGTTGCAAGGTGGCGCTGGCTACTGCTGGCCACCACGCATAAGATTGGACAAACAACCAATGTGTACATATGCAGTAAAGTTTTTTGCCAAGACACTGCCTGGCCCAGGCATGATAATGAGGTTCTGAGAGTATAACCAATCAGATGTGAGACATACAAATGAGGTATGATAATGAGGTTCTGTAAGGTACTGAGAGAGAGTAACCAATCAGATGAGGAATCTTATTAAACGCGTTCTCACGCCCGGCCAGGAAGAACACAGCAAACCAGAATCTTCTGCAGCAAAACTTTATTGCTTACATCTTCAGGAGCAAGAGTGTAAGAAGCAAGAGAGCGAGAAAACGAAACCCCGTCCCTCTTAAGGAGAATTATCCTTCGCCTAGGACGTGTCACTCCCTGATTGGCTGCAGCCCATCGGCCGAGTTGACGTCACGGGGAAGGCAGAGCACATGGAGTGGAGAACCACCCTCGGCACATGCGCAGATTATTTGTTTACCACTTAGAACACAGCTGTCAGCGCCATCTTGTAACGGCGAATGTGGGCGCGGCTCCCAACATCTCCCCCTTTCCTTTTAATAAGAGCAAATAGGCCACCCATATTAATGAGAGTGGAGATAGAGGTCAAATCCCCAGTGTGTAGGTAAAGGAGCCATGTACAGGATTAGCTCTTAGGCTCACAGGCTTTTACCCAGAGCAACCCTGACCTGCTCCCGTGTCGTTTTGCCTGGAGAGAAGGACACTTGGACACTCAACCTTCTTGAAAGATGACATGTCTCCCTAGAATAGGCTCATATATGCCGCAGAGCCTTTCTACTGCAGTGCTTAGCCGTGCAACTCTCTCGGGCTGCTGAAGCACACTCACTCTATCCCGTGCAATGAGTCTAGCCTCATGGGATATAAGAGCTGAGTGGCCAGCGACCTATTGCCTAAGCATAGATATATCAGGGGAAGCTCCATGTTCTAGTCCTGCAAGCGCCTGGGCAATAACCACCTTGTCTCTCCTAGTTTGGGCCTTAAGCTTACAGACCAATCAAAGAAGCAACACTAATCCACAGCAAAGTGTATCTCCAAATAATATCAATCCCACCCATTCTTTAAAGAAGGAAAATGCTGAGGAGATCCAATTGGGTAATCCTTTGGTCAGGGACAGGTCCAAGCGCGTGGAGTTGACCTGAAGTCTCAATTCCCGAAGGATCTGTTCAAATTCAGCCATCCAATTCTGTAACATATACTGAGAAAGACTTTTTGACAAATTAGCTGCCCTAGTAAATTTAACATACTGAATGGAAATAACACACAATCCCGGAAACTTTTGTTCACATCTCAGCTGAGCTATTTGCCATAATACATCTAGTTGTTTCTGGACAAGATCTATGAGTTGATTAACCAGCATGAGACCTCTCTGTATCTAGACATTAGCTGAGGCCTGTTTATCTATGACTGTAGTCACTGAGGCTGACAAAGTGTTAATGGTGTCAGTCGTCTGGACCTGTCCAGACAGAGCCAAGGCTGTCTGAATCAAGGCTAAACCCAGTTCCTAGTTAGTGGTAAAAAAGCAGGAGAATACTTGAGCATTATACATCACCGTCATTGGGAGTGGAAATGTCGACATTATCCCCCAACGCTGCTCTCTCTTTATTATTGACGCCCTGGACATCACCAAGACGAGGGACATCAGTATTCCCTTGGTCAGTCTGGATTTTTCGGGTGAGTCTTTCTGGTATCCAAAATGGGTTGTCTTCATTCTGTGGGAAAACACAGATAGCTCCCCTGGATCTTATCAAAATAGGATCCGGGCCATACCATTTATTATCAAGGACATTTTTCCATTTAACCATCTCATTGGGCCTATCTGGCTCTGAACAATGACGTTCAGCCGCAGTATGGCCATGAGCATCAATATTTAAAAAATTGAGTGTAAAGAGTGCCATAGACACAGACACTCTTGGTGCTCGGGGTAAAATCTCTTCAAAAGTTCCCCTCTTCTGTTTTATAAGATAGGCTTTGAGGGTGCGATGCGCACGCTCAACAATACCCTGTCCTTGAGGGTTGTATGGAAGTCCAGTCAGGTGGGTTACGTCCATCTGACGGCAGAACTGCTGGAATTTTTGAGATGTGTAAGCTGGTCCATTATCAGTCTTAAGGAGTTTGGGTTTCCCCCAAGCACTCCATGCCTCAAGGCAATGTTGAATCACATGTGAGGCTTTTTCTCCGGTTAACGGAGAAGCAAACATGATGCCAGAACATGTGTCAATGGACACATGGAGATATTGAAGTTTTCCAAAGGAAGAAACATGTGTAACATCCATTTGCCAGACCTGTAGAGGTCGAATACCGCGTGGGTTAATTCCCACATGAGGAACTGGCAAGAACTCACAGCAGCTTTGACATTGAGTAACAATGTCACGGGCTTCTTTTATTGTCAAGGAGAAACGACTGCGTAATGTTTCAGCCGTCACATGAAAATTGTTATGAAAATTTCTTGCAGCCTCTACCGGGGATGATAGGGCAGCAGCCACCACTTTAGTGGCCTTATCTGCCAAATCGTTTCCCAGAGCCATGGGGCCAGGTAGGCCTGAATGGGCTCTAACATGAGTAATATAAACAGGAGATCTTCTAGATAACAAAACTAATTGTATCTGCTGAAAAATATTGGCAACTCTACTGGAAGGCTTAATCACTCCAGCCACTTCTAAAAGATTTACTGCATTAACCACATAACAGGAATCTGACACAATATTAAGGGGTTCTAAAAAGGTTTTTAAAACTTCTAAAACCACTAAACATTCTAGCACTTGAGGTGAAATTTCATTATACTGTTTGGATACCACTTTACCATTAGCCACATAGGCACCTATGCCAGTTTTTGATCCATCAGTATATACCACAATCCCATTTTTAAGTGGGTTTCTTACTGTTATTTGTGGAAACACAACAGATTGATTTTGGGCAAACTGTAAGATTGGATGCTTTGGATAATGGTTATCTATTTTTCCTGAAAAGGAGGTAACTAAAACTGCCCAATCATTAGATGTGGCTGCCAAGGTTTGAACCTGTGCAGCGGTATAAGGTACAATTAAAAGATATGGACTTCGCCCAAAGTGGGTGATTGCTGCTTTTAGACCTTTAAGGGCAAGCTGTGCAATTGCATCAGGATACCAATCTATTATTTTAGCTGGGGATACGTTTGGATGGATCCACAACAATGGCCCATTCTGCCACAAAACTGCGGTTGGCAATTGTGCTGTCTTAAAGACACACAAACTGAAAGGCTGCGAATCCTCAATACGTTGTAATTGTGCATTTTGTAAGGCATTTTCCACTTTTTGTAAGGCCTGGTTAGCAGCTAGAGTAAGAGTCCTAGGGGAGGAGATATGAGGATCTCCTTCTAAAATACCAAACAAAGGCCTTAACTCAGCGGAAGGAATCTTTAAAAAAGGTCTGAGCCAATTAATATCTCCCAACAGCTTTTGAAAATCATTTAAGGTATGGAGGTGATCTCTTCTTATCTCTACCTTTTGGGGCACAATCTTATCTGGGGACACCACAGAGCCCAAGAATTGTCCTGTATCAGAAATTTGGACCTTTTCTGTGGCTATCTGTAAACCCCACTGACTTAAAGTTTTAAGTAGAAAAGGATATGCCTTTTGTAGCATGGTAAGGTCTTTATGGCACAGGAGGATGTCATCCATGTAAAGGAGCAAAATTAAAGAGGGGAATTGTTCCCTCACTGGCAAAAGAGCTTCTTGCACATAAAGTTGGCACATTGTAGGACTATTGGACATTCCCTGTGGTAAGACCTTCCATTGATACCTCTTATCAGGTTCCATGTGATTAATAGAGGGGATGGTAAAGGCAAATCTGGGCCTATCCCTTGGACACAAAGGTATAGAAAAGAAACAATCTTTAATATCTATAATAATTAAATTCCAGCCACGTGGTAAGGCGGAAAGTACAGGGAGACCCCTCTGTACTGGGCCAAATAAGTTCATTTGCTCATTAATGGCTCTGAGGTCATGGAGCAGTCTCCACTTTCCTGACTTTTTCTTAATTACAAAAATTGGAGTATTCCAAGGTGAGGTAGATGGCTCAATATGGCCTAGTTTTAATTGTTCCTCTACCAGTTGAATCACAGCTTCTAGTTTTTCAGAGGATAGGGGCCATTGAGGAACCCACACTGGATTCCCCGTTTTCCATGGTATGGGCCGTGCTGCCCCAATGGCCGCTATGGAAAACCCAGACCCTGTCTGTCTTGGTTTCCATTAGGTGAGATGGGCTCTATCCTTCCCTGTTCTTGATGTCCTAACCCTTTTCCTTCTTTATAACCCATCTTTGCCATGATATTTTTTGCTTTAGTTGAATACCCTCCCGATGGGGCGTTTTCATTGGACAAAATAAGGCCCAAATGCTGCATAATATCCCTTCCCCAGAGGTTAACCGGGAGTGGGAGCACATAAGGTATGAATTTCCCTTGCTGTCCTTCAGAGGATTCCCACGTCAAGGCAACGGAGCTTATAGTGGGACATGATTGATAACCTAGGCCCTGTAATGAATGAGATGACTCTGTGGTGGGCCACGCTTTGGGCCACCAATGTGTAGAGATTATACTTTTATCTGCTCCGGTATCAAGGATGCCTTCAAACTCTTTTCCATTAATCTTAAGGCGGAGCTTAGGTCTATCATTCAAAGATACAACCAAATAGGCAAAATCATTTCCTGAGGAGCCCATTTTCTTTATCTCAGGTCCTGCAGATTTCTCCCTGGTATTATCAGGGAGGAGCAGCAGCTGAGCTATCCTATCTCCTTTACTAATAGAAAAAACGCCCTTAGGGCTTGAGCACAGGACCTGTATTTCAGGGGAATGTTGACAATCCATAACTCCAGGGTGGACTACTAAGCCCTGCAAGGTGAGTGAACCCCGGCCGAGAATAAGGCCCATGGTTCCCGGGGGCAAGGATGGTATAGGCTCCACTGGCACCGGCTGAATACTCATTTGAGGCATTAATAGGAAGTCGGAGGCGGCACGCAGGTCCACCCTTGTGGGTCTTCCTGGGTCGCCTCTCTGACTGCTTCCTGGGTCCTGACAAACCGGTTCCCATATCTTTGAGGGCCCTGGGACCGAGGGCCCGATGACCCGTTTTTTGGCACATAAGCTG
Source organism: Mus musculus (assembly GCF_000001635.26). Taxonomy (NCBI): domain Eukaryota; kingdom Metazoa; phylum Chordata; class Mammalia; order Rodentia; family Muridae; genus Mus; species Mus musculus. Next base: position 120,323,326 of record NC_000077.6, on the reverse strand, counting down.
ATTGACTATCAGGTGGGGGAAGAATTCTGCCCTTTATATCCCTCACAGAGCGACACTGGTCGGCTCTATGATAACCCTTGCCACACTTAGAGCAAAGAGTGAGAGTCCCCCCCTGTTTATCTGGAGCTCTGCAATCTTTCTTAAAATGTCCAGGCTTTCCGCAATTAAAACATGTCCTCTGATCATTTCTGCTCATGGAGCGGTTCTGAGATTGGAGGATGGCGGCCGCTAAACCTGCATTGCTGAGAGGTCCCCCAAGCTCTCGACAGACCCTGAGCCAGTCTTGTAAGCCTTTGTTCTTTCTTGGGGCTATGGCCGCTCGGCACTCCTTTGTGGCTTGCTCATAGATTAGCTGTTCTACCAGAGGCGCGGCTTGCTCTGAATCTCCAAAAATACGCTCTGCTGCCTCTGTCATTCTGGCCACAAAATCTGAGAAGGACTCCTGAGGTCCCTGGACAACTTTTGTTAATTGACCAGTGGTTTCACCTGCTCGGGAGAGCGCCTTCCAGGCCCTAATAGCCGTGGAGGAAACTTGGGCATAAGCTCCCCAATGGTAGTTTGTTTGATCAGCAGAATAAGCTCCCTGACCCGTTAACAAGTCAAAAGTCCAATCTCTCTGCTCTGGAGTCAAAGCAGCTGCGTTTGCTCGGGCCTGCGCTTGTGCAGTTTCATGCCAAAGAGCTCTCCATTCCATATATTTGCCCATACTAGGGAGAGCGGCTTTTACAACCGTTTGCCAGTCGGCAGGAGTTAGTGCCATGCCGGCAAGCCTGTCTAACTGCACCAAGGTAAAATTAGCATTGGTTCCATATTTACGGACCGACTCGGCAAGTTCTTTAATTTGTAAGTATTCTACCGGAGCGTGGACACGCCCACCCTCGGCTCCTTCAAAGACTGGAAATGCCAGTTGTATTTTCCTTTGTTCCTCTCTGGGAATGAATGAGTCTGCGCACTGCCTCTCTGCGCACTGCCTCTCTGCGCACTGCCTCTCTGCGCATCTCTCTGCGCATTGCCTCTCTGCGCATCTCTCTGCGCATTGCCTCTCTGCGCATCTCTCTGCGCATTGCCTCTCTGCGCATTGCTGACGCACTACGCAGGGCGGGGGCTCCGCATAGGGCGGACCTTGAAGCCGACTGCCCTGAGGCCAATCAGCAAACTGGCCTTCGCCAGCCGCTTTTGGCTTCCTTAACTGATTAGCTAGCACTTTACCTGGCTGGTACCCTTTTTTCTCATAATGAGCTGCTTCTTCCTCCCAGTCTGTTTCCTCAGAGGAGAATTCTTCATCTGCTTCAGAGCTACTAAGAGCTGGCTCCCCGAGCCCATCCAGCGATGAGCACAGGCTCCTTTTCCTAGAGACCTCCGCTAATTGATCTTTCTTCTTTTCCCTTTTTCCTCTTTTTCTTCTAATCTCTCTCCAGGTATTCCTACCTAACCTTAACTTTTCCTCGGGTTCAAGACCCTTGGAAAGGCCTGTATACTTATTTTGTGTACCATATTTTCTCTTTGCTCCTACTCTCTCTCCCCGCTTTACTTCTGATAGATTGCCCTGAATTTCATCTAGAATCCGCCCTGCCTTAACCACTTGATAACATGTGAAAAGGAACAAAAGGGCTTCTAACATTAGAAAAAATTCAAGGCCAAACATTTTCCACTTTACTTCTGATAGACTGTCTTGAATTTCCTTAGAAAGTTCAAGGCCAGGCTTACCTCGTAAAGCTATACTCACTGGTACTCTCGTTCCCCAGCTGAAAAGTTCTGAATTCATGCAGTTGAATCCTTCTCAACAGTCTGTGTTGTGGGAACACTTCATAACCGTGACCCGCAGTTCTGGTTCCGGAATGAGGGATCTTCCTTGCACCGGTGATGGTAAACTCTCGTCCCGAGTTTTTTCTCGTCCCGGAATTCGGCACCAATTCTTATTAAACGCGTTCTCACGCCCGGCCAGGAAGAACACAGCAAACCAGAATCTTCTGCGGCAAAACTTTATTGCTTACATCTTCAGGAGCAAGAGTGTAAGAAGCAAGAGAGCGAGAAAACGAAACCCCGTCCCTCTTAAGGAGAATTATCCTTCGCCTAGGACGTGTCACTCCCTGATTGGCTGCAGCCCATCGGCCGAGTTGACGTCACGGGGAAGGCAGAGCACATGGAGTGGAGAACCACCCTCGGCACATGCGCAGATTATTTGTTTACCACTTAGAACACAGCTGTCAGCGCCATCTTGTAACGGCGAATGTGGGCGCGGCTCCCAACAGAGGAACATGCAAATGAGGTATAGTGCATAACCAATCCGGGTGTGAGACACGCCTCTCCTAGGCCTATATAAGCAGCACCAGTACTGGGCTCGGGTCTTGTGCGCGCTCGACTGGCCAGGAAGAACGACGCTGCAACAGGATCCTTCTGCACACGTTTATTGGGAGAGCTTGATTGTAGAGGCGAAAAGACTTTGAGCCCAGAACTGGTGCTGCTTTTATAGGCCTAGGAGGGGCGTGTCTCACACCCGGATTGGTTATGCACTAAGCCTCATTTGCATGTTCCTCATCTGATTGGCTACTCTCTCTCAGTACCTTACAGAACCTCATTATCATACCTCATTTGCATGTCTCACATTTGATTGGTTATACTCTCAGTACCTTACAGAACCTCATTATCATGCCTGGGCCAGGCAGTGTCTTTGCAAAAAACTTTACTGCATATGTACACATTGGTTGTTTGTCCAATCTTATGCGTGGTGGCCAGCAGTAGTCAGTGCCACTCAGCAACGGCACATGTGGCTTCCCACACTCGGAGTCTTTTCGCCTCTGCAATCAAGCTCTCCCAATAAACGTGTGCAGAAGGATCCTGTTGCAGCGTCGTTCTTGCTGGCCAGTCCGGAGCGCGCAAGAGAATCAGTTGCAAACCTGAAGGCTGTTCCCTTTAGCAGAAGCCTCGGGCCCTGCTCCGTCAGGTTGAGGATCACATGAGCCATGGAGCTGGAGCTGGGGGCAGGGGTGTAGCAGACAACCTAAGCTCTGCTCATAGCTGCAAACCCTGAGAAGCCAGTGCAAATCCCTGGCCCCTGCTTTCAGATAATGCTTCAGTTTTTAAAATGACAGCAGGGCTCCACCCCAGGGCAGTAGAATGTCTCAACCCAACTCAGCCATGAGACCCATCCTGGACTTTGAGCATGCCCAAAAGGAAATTAGATATGAGCTATGAAGCAACTAAGAAAGCTGTATCCTACAACTCAGAACGTCTCATCTCTTTGTGTGTCTCTGTCTTTGAGGCTACAAATCTGTGGTTCCTGATGTATTGAATGCTAACCTACCCAAGCAATTCCCTACATTTTTTTTTTCGTTTTTTTTCGAGACAGGGTTTCTCTGTGTAGCCCTGGATGTCCTGGAACTCACTTTGTAGACCAGGCTGGCCTTGATCTCAGAAATCCGCCTGCCTCTGCCTCCCAAGTGCTGGGATTAAAGGTGTGTGCCACCACCGCCCGGCTCCCTACATCTTAAATGCAGATAAATGATCTAAATGAACCCCTCACCAAAGAAGATACAGAAAATCAGAAATGAGTCACAAACCTGTGACCCTAGTACTTAGGCTGTGGAGGCAGGAGGATCAAGGTCACCATTGGCTATATAGTGAGATTGAGGCTAGTGAAGGCGACAGGAGACTCTGTCTCAGATATCCCCCAACTCCCCCCACACCCTCCAAAGAATAGTAGCAGGGTGTGGTGGCACACACCTTTAATCTCACACGTGGCAGGCAGGTGCAGGTGCAGGTGCAGGTGGGGCTATGGGTTTTCCAGGACAGCCTGGTCTACGTGAAGTTTCAGGACAACCATGGTCGCCAAGTGAGTTGGTTCTGTGTACATAACAGGTGATATCCGGCCCAATCACTGTTCACTGATGGACTGCTGGCCATTCCAGGTTAGGCTTACAAATGAAGCTGCTGACTGTCCCCAGTGCTGGGATGGCAAATGTGACCCCCCAAACCCAGTGTCTTTTATCTTAGATAAACTGAGTGGAATTGCTGGGTCACGTGTAACTTTGTACTAACTAGACAGATGAGCTCTCATTGTGAATGGCACACCAGTAATGTCTGAAAGCTAATGCTGGGCATGGTGGTGCACACCTTTAATCCCAGCACTCGGGAGGCAGAGGCAGGTGGATTTCCGAGTTCGAGGCCAGCCTGGTCTACAGAGTGAGTTCCAGGACAGCCAGGACTACACAGAGAAACCCTGTCTCGAAAAAACAAAAAAACAAAACAAAACAAAACAAAAAAAAAAACAAAAAAGAAAGTTCATGCCTCCCCCCACCACCATATGATATGGTCACAGATATGGGTGACATTTTAATGAGACTATCATTTACATTTTCCTGATGTCTTTTTACTGTTAATGTACTAACTTATTCTAAAGATCTACTTTATTTTTTATTTTATCTTGTTTATTGTTATTTGGTTTTTCGAGACAAGGTTTCTCTATGTAGCCCTGGCTGGCTACCATCCTGGAACTCACTCTGTAGATCAGACTGGCCTTGAACTCAGAGATCCACCTGTCCCTGTCTCCTGAGTGCTGGGGTTAAAGGTATGCACCATCATGCCTGACCCAATTTACTTTATTTTTTTAATATGTGCATGTGTGTCTTCGGGTGGGCATGTGCACTTGAGTGGAGGTGCCTTCCAGGACAAGAGAAATCACTGACATTTTGAGCTGGATGTGTAGAGCTTGCATACTCCCTCACACAGGCCCTGAGAACTGAACTCAGGTCTGCTGCTTGTGTAGCGTGCATCCAGCCACCCCTCTGGTCCCTGAATGTTTAAAGTATCCTTTCTCCTTGGTTTACCTTTCTTTCTTTGTTTTTGAGATGGTCTTTCTCTGTAGCCCAGACAGGCCTTGGACTACGCACCTCCCACCTCGTGAGCGCCGAGATCACAGGCCTGCATCACCAGGCGCTGTCACATTTGAAGAATTTTTTTTTTCGCGATAGCTTTCTACATTGAAAATGTATTAAGCCGGGCGAGGTGGCGCACGCCTTTAATCCCAGCACTCGGGAGGCAGAGGCAGGCGGATTTCTGAGTTCGAGGCCAGCCTGGTCTACAGAGTGAGTTCCAGGACAGCCAGGGAAACACAGAGAAACCCTGTCTCGAAAAAACCCAAAAAAAAAAAAAAAAAAAAAAGAAAGAAAGAAAATGTATTAAATCCAGGCAGAGGTGGTGTATACCTTTAATCCCAACATTCAGGAGGCAGGGCCAGGCAGCTGAAGGCCAGCTTGGTCTACAGAGTGACCAGGATTACAGGGCTACACAGAAAAATCCTCTCTCCCTCAACAAAACAAAACAAAACAAACAACAACCACAAAGACAAAAAGAGAGAAAGAAAATATTTTAGCAATTTTTTATCTTTGTTTGCTTAAATTAAACATTTTCTCCTAATTAATTTTACTGTGATATTCTTTTGAGATAAGGTGTCATGTAGCCTAGGCTGCCTCAAATCTACTACACTGCTGAGAGTAACTCTGAATTCTTAACCCTTCTCTTTCTACCTAAAGGTTCTAGAATTCTTTCTTGCAGGGGAGGAAGGCAAGCAGACTTGGGAGTTGTGACTGGCCACTGCTAGAGCAGGCTTGACCTGTTTTCCCTCCACTGTGGTATTACGTGAGCCTTGGTGAGCTCTGGTTAGACCCGGAAGCCTCCGGGCAGCTCCGCAGCACAGCGTTGGCTTCCTTTTTGTCCATTCCCCACCCCCACTCCCCACCCCACCCCCCACCCCCCCGGGAATGTTAGTGAAACACAAATCTTGCTGTTTGCGTTTGGTGGACAGTACAGACACCTTTGTCTGGTCTGCCTGGTTTTGTCTTCTATTCATTGCTTTTACAAGAGCAGGTTACATGCTGGTCAGAATGACCCACCATAAAGAAGTGGTCCTGAGGTCCCAATGAATCAATGTCTATCCGTATTTTTGACCTTCTCACACGAATACGCAATGTGCTCTGGTCACATTTATTCACCTCTGTCCCTCACTGTAAAGGACAGACATGGCTTCCATGTTTCTCTTTTTCTTTCCCCTCCTTTTTTAAGTTATAAAGAAAACATTGATTTTGACTCTTGATTCTGGGTCAGGGTTGGGAGCAATGTGCGGGGGAGCCTCAGGCAGCACAGGGCGAGACATGCTGAGAGACAGGAAGTCAGTCCTTCATGCTGTGACTCTGGAGAGGCATGTAGTATCTGGAGTCCCAGCAGCCACCTCGCCGCCACCAGGGAAGGAGGGAAATCAGCACCCACAGGTGTTGCAGGGGAAAGAGCAGAAGAATCTGGGACCCCGCCCGACGGGACAAAATCACACCGCACCTCTAACTACCTCAATTCCCAACCCCTCACCCCATCGATAATGTGAGAAAAATAATTCTTGCAAACTGAATCCCTGCTAATTGGCTCTCTGTAACCAAACTGACTAGCGAGCAGCTTCCTGGACATGCCTCTGTAGAGGACACCAGCCCCTGTTGGGAGCTTGGGGCTTGCAGAAGCCGGGGTTCTGGGGAGCTATGCTACAGCATGCAGGATTCCTGTCTGTAGTTAACAGATTTCAGCTCGGGGTAGCAGAGTGAGAAGACAGTCTGGGGACAAGATAAGGGTGCCCAGCGAAACCCTGGGGAGCCGTTTTCAGAAAGTGAGTATCCACCTGGGCAACAAGCAGCCGGCGTCCACGGTGGCCCGGCCTCTGCCACGATGTTACCTCGGCACTAGGGACCCAGGCTCGCAGACAACTGCTGCTTACCCCAAGACACTGAGCCCTCACCAATTGGGAGTGACCTTTTCCTGTTTAAAAGCAAGTACTGAAGTTGGTCAGGAGCCCGCTTTCTTGTTTTGTTTGGTGTGCAGCTCCAACGCAGGGCCTGGAGCTTAAGTGTTAAACATCAGCGTACACCTCCAGGTATGGCTTCTCTTCCGTTTTCTCAGCTCTGCCCTTCACACTCCCCTCTCCTCGCTCCACACACTGCTGGCTCGGCAAACAGCAAGCGTGGACCTCCGAGATTAGAAGGAACAAAAGCCTGGGGCTCCCAGCAGCCCTGCGGGCAAAGAGAACTTCATTATGATTGGGCGAGGCCGGGATTGCCTGAACCAATCACAATGCAGGGTAGGCAGGTCTGCTCTGGTTGGCTTGTGCTGGTGCTGGGCAGGATGGACGCCCAGCAGCTACTGTCTGGTCCGCAGGACGTTTTGGGAGACAGGAAGCAAGTGGTTTTGCCCCAGGCAAGCCTGAGAGTGGACCTAGAGCCAGTTGCTAACGTCAGTTCATTTCGTCCCGCTCACTGACCAGTTAGACAATTAAGTCCCGCAGCCTCGATGCCTTGCTTTTTTTTTTTGCCTGTGTGGTGGGGTTCACAATGCTGGGAGCTGTGTGCTAACTTATGTAAACGAGTGAGTGTTAATATGCGCGAGCCAGTGCGCGCGCGCGCGCGCACACACACACACACACACACACACACACACACACACACACACACACCACACAGCCACTGAGCCCTCACCAGAACAGAGGGATGGATGTCATTATTATGCCCTCCAGTCTCCTAACTGTGAACAATGCCTTTTTTCTCTATAAAGTGAGCCCATCTCCCATATTTCAATATAGTAAAGAAAAATGCTCCAATGCAGATGGCGTGTCATTTCTTTATTGCCAGGCAACAAATGACCTTACAACCCTGGAGCTTGAATAGACATCTGTTACCTCACACAGTGTTTGAGAGTGGGCAGTCGGCAGACTGGGGTGGTTTTGGCTCAGGTTCTCCCATGAGGGTGTGGCCGGGCTGGGGCTACAGTAGCTCACCCACTGCCAGGTGCAACCTATGTGGAAGAGAGGAACCAGAAACCATGGCAACCTTCATAGCTGGATTCCATGCGCATTATCACTCCTGTGGCCACAGACACTGTGGGAGGGTAGATGTAGGCAGAGCGGGAGCACCAAGATGCTGCAGTTTCTGTGTCCACCTATGTTGGTCTTAATCTCTCGGCATTCAGTTTTGTAAGGAAGCGCCAGGTTTTGCAGCAGTTTGGGAATCACACCCCAGAAGGCGAAGATGGTGCGTGCCCAGCCCTCTGTGGGAGGTCCCGCAGTTCAGTCCACTCGGGCCCACCCAGTGTATTCCAAGACCTGCATTTCTTTTTTTCTGTTTCTTTTTGCTGAAAATGCCCACATTGGCTGCAAATAAAAACCTTGCCTGGACATGTTGACTTTGTCTATCATGATGATAGATTTTAAGGAATGGGTAGGATCCAAGCTCTCCCTGTGAGCCACAATCAAAAACTTGTCAGCCTCAAGGAGGGTTCGGGGCTGTACCCTTACCCAGATTGCACAGTTTTACGAAAGTGAGATTGCAGCCACAGGCTGCAGGCAAATGAACTCACTGGCAAGATTGTACAAGAGGAGGCTATCTCAGGGGGTGGGACCAAACGAACAAGAGGAGGCTACCGCAGGGGGCGGATGCTAAACAAGCGTCAGAATCCGGGAATCCCTACAACTCCAGGGGCCTATGGCGCCAGACACTTGAGGATCAGGGGTTAGATTTTCAGCTATCTGTCCTGTGAAGCCTCCGAGGAAATAAGTCAGTCTGCACCACTTTAAAACAAACAAACCAACAACAACAACAACAACAACAACAACAACAAACCTAGCCTGGCGGTGGTGGCTCACACCTTTAATCCCAGCACAGAGAAACCCTGTCTGGAAAAGCCACAAACAAAAACAAAGCAAAACAAAACAAAAACCTAAATTAAATATGTCCACATAGGACAATCTTGAGGCAGCAGTGAGGAAGGGAGGGTGGGGAGTCAGACAAGGCTGTCAGTAAGTGTTCTTGGGAGTGCTCTGGCTCCCTCCCACTGACCACAAGGTCCTGCAGGCCCGTCCTTATGTGAGTCTAACTGCCTACACCAGCTTAGTGTCCTTGGTCAGCCATAGACCAGGCTCATCCACAAAGTGTCACAGAAACATCAAACAATAGCTGAAGGGGGGGGGGCGGGGAGGCGGGAGGCAGGAAGGAGGTCTGTCTGTCCAGAAAGCATCTGTGGGCCCACTCCTGGCCAGAGTGGTAATGTCCTTGTCCTGTAGGGTCTGCTTAGTTTCTGCACACAGCAGTGCTCAGAGGAGGTCTGTCTGGTCCTCCTGCTCTTCTTCCTTTGTGGGAAATTTCAGGGGCTGGAGTAGCAGGTCCAGCATCCCAGGTCTGCCTTTTCCCCAAGCAGGCCCTTCCAGAGTCCCCATGGGACAACTTCCTTACACCGGGAGTGTTTGCCAACTTGGCAGATAAGTAACCACTTGTGACTGAATTTTCGTTCTTTCTTTTGGGGAGGCTATGAAAAATCTTTGATAATCTTTGCTCATTTCCTACTAAGTGTCCCTGTTTTCCTTACTGAAGAAGGACCTTCTAGAATATTTGTTCCTATTTAGTTAATTTTGAGACAGAGTCTGACTGTGGAGCCCTGGCTGGCCACAAACTCCCAAAAAGATCTGGCTGTCTCTACCTCCTGTGTGCTGGTGGTATTTGTCTCTCAACCGCTTTGGTGTGCAGTTTGAAAGAAGCTAGCTAGCTGTGGCTTGAAAAAGGCTTTACATTCAGGCCGTCTGTTGTGTGTCAGATGCATGTAAGTGACGTGGGTCTACCATTCATGCACCTGCAGAGCCCAGAGGTCAATGTGGGCTGTGCTCCTAAAGGGCTTTGCCACATTGTGTTTTTTTTCATTTATTTGGTGTGTGTGCATGCATATGTGTATATATGTGTCTGTGCATGTGTGTATACATGTGTGTGTGTGTGTGTTTAGTTTAGAGAATAACTTGCAGAAATCAGTTTTTTCTTCCATATGTTAGTTCCAGGGACTGGGCTCAGGTTACTAGGCTTGGCAGCAAGAGCCTTTTTCTCTCCAGTGTTCTGTTTTGTCTGTTTTTCTTTTCTTTCTTTTCCTTTTTTTTTTTTTTTTTTGAAACGGGATTTCTCTGTGTAGCAGCCCTGGGTATCCTGGAGCTCTCGTTGTAGACCATACTGGTCTTGAACGCAAGCCTGTCTCTCCATCTTATTTTTTAAAACAGAGTCTCTCCTGCCAGTTTCCACACTTAGCCTTTATGTGGGTGCTGGGTATCTAAATTCAGTCCCTGTGCCTGCTGCCGGCACAGCAGGCCTTCACCCTGAGCCACTTCCAGCTGCATATTTTCGTTGTTCTAATTTCACACCATAGACTGGTTTGAAACAATTCAGAGATGCCGTTTATTGTCAGGTGTGGTGGTGGTTGCCCTTAACCCCAGCACTCTGGAGGCAGAAGCAGGCAGATTTCTGTGAATTCGAGGTCAGCCTGGTCTACAATGCAAAGTCCAGGACAACCAGGGGTAGATAGAGAAACTCTGTCTCGAAAAACCAAGACAAACAAAAAAACCAACCACACAAAAAATGATGTAGTTCATTAAGATGAGATTTTAAAAAAAGTTTTAAGCATTAATATGTAGATCAGGCTGACCTCAAACTTGGGTGATTTTTCGGCTTCACCTTTTAGGTGCTGGGATCATTGGCATGAGCCCTACAGTGAGCTCAGAACTAAGTCAATAGTGAGTGTATGTGTGCCATGGCTTCCTAGTCAGTTTGAGGTAGGCTGGGAAGACAGAAGACATGAAGGATGTTCGAGGAACAGAGCCCCCTTTCATCAGTCTGCTCAAGTCTTTCGCTGAGCGTCAAGAATTCCAGCATGATTCATAAAATTTGTTGTGAAGGTTGTCTCTGAAGAGACAATATCCCTTTTATACAGAAATATCTCAAATAAGAATAAACCAGCAATAAACCAGGCTTGAGACCTAAAGTACGTGACCTCTGACCTCTGAGTTCGGCCTCATTCCTTTCCCAGATATAAACCTGCAATTTTCTAGGAATCTCACAGGCAAGATTATAAACCCCATTATGGTAACAGACATGGCTTAACCTGTGTGCAACCCTCCCAACCCATGGTTTCACCACATTAGATTGTCACCCTACCCGACCGAACCACTTCAGGAATTGCCGGATCTAATTTACTGAAGGTGGGAGGGGGTCACTTCCAAACGCCTTGAGCAACAGAAGCCTCAGCAGTCACCAAGAAAGTACATATATGGTTACTGCTAGTCGCTCAAAGCAGGAAGCTCGAGAGAAAGGCCACACTCACATCTAGGTGTGCAGGACCCTTTCCCTGGTCACCTTTGATACTTAAAGCTGTTAGCAATCTCATCTTAATAAACTCTGTCTCTGAATCCTGGTTTCATCTGAGAACTGCTCTGAAGGAAATGCCTCAGACTGCTTCAGGCACCAAGGTGGAGCTGTCTTTTGCTCCCATTACTGCCGACAGATGAGCAGACTCTCCTTGCCCCCAGCCAGATAAGTCAGACCCATCTAGCTGAGGGACTAGGTTATAAAAACGTCGTTCGCGTAGGGAGGTCACAAAGTAGCGGGGAGCCAACACTTTGGTAGAAGCTTCCCCATAGAAGGAGGGAGGGCAAGTGTCCCCTGAAGCGAACAGTTTTGGTCTTGGAACCACTTGGAGGCCCGTGGAGCCAAACAGGTGCACAGCACAGGGAGAGAGGTGGGGCCGCGGGTTCCCAAGTGTCCTCTTAGGGTTCTGAGTAAGAAGGGCTCCTGTGCAATGCAATGCAATGCAGCCAGGTGACATACCACAGGTCTGCAGAGATAGAAATTCCAAGCCCAGGGGCCTACAAAGCTTATAGGCGAACCTGCCAGGCAAGGGTCCAGAGGCCCCACCCACCCACCCTATGGTCCGCCAGCCTTTGTTCCCCCCTTCTGTGGTTTGGGGCTCTGGAACCAACAAGCTGGCCCTTGGGGAGCAAGGTCCAGGTCAGGGAGGGCGTAACATGGCCGCTTGAAGCACTACACCACATAAGGCAGGAAAGACGGCTAGGTGGTGAGGGTCTCTTTGGATTTGGGAGGATCCGGGCTTCCTGTTGTTCTTTGGTCCCTTGAACTTAAGTGCAGCCTGCTTCCTTGAGGCTTACATCGTCTCCTTCATCTGGGCGGCAGGAGTCCAGGGCGACGCGGGTGGTCAGCCCAGTCCCCCAGCACTCCCAGGGCGGGGGCCCCCGCTCGCCCAGGCCTACCCGCACCAGAGAGCGCGGCCCTGGCGCTTTCTCCTAAGGAGAAACCGGCTCCCAGTGCCCAGAGTGGGGCGTGCCGGATCACGTGGTGACCGAGGGACCCAACAGTCGGCTCAGCTTAAGTCTCGGACCCCCCCTCCCACTCCCATCCCCCACCCGCGCTGCAGAGCCCAGTGCCCGCGCGCGCGGCTCACCGCCCACCGCATTCCTAGTAGACTCTCGGGTGCTGTGCGTTGATTGGCTCGGGCTGCCGTTCTCTCAACCAATAGGCGCGCGGCTGCTGGCTAGCGTTTCGCGGTGAGTGTGCTTCTCTGCGTCTCCCGGCGAGGTGCTGCCTTTGCCTAGACTGCGGTCAAGGGAAGGGATGCTCTGGGGTGCAAGCCCGTCTGGACGCACCAGCGTACTGGAGCGCAGTCTGCAGGCGCAGACGCCCTGACCTTGGTAGGACTCTTAACGCCTGACCCTGTTTGGCTTTGGGTGTTCGTCAGTGTTGCCCCATCCCTGTTGCCCCCCCACCCCCAACACCTCAGCGAGCCTCTCCAGCCCCAAAGGCAAGCCAGCCTATGCTTGTCAAAAGTGTCGCAGTAGGGCTTGATGACACACACCTATAATTCCAGCACTAAGGGAGGCAGAGACTATTCTGGGTTACATGCCAGGGTTGGCTGAAGTTGTAGCCAGGAGTGTTTGCCTAAATGTACAAAGCCTCATAATACTGGGTATGGTGGCCCACATCTGCAAGCCTGGCACTTGAGAGGTGGAGACAGGAAAAGGTTATTTTGGGCTACATATGGAGTTCAAGGTCAGCCTGAGCTACATGAGACCCTGTCTCAAAAAAAAACAAAACAAACTCAGTAAGTCTCAGTAAAAATTAGTAGTAATCAGCAGGGCAGCGGTGGTGCACACCTTTAATGCTAGCACTCGGGAGACGGGCAGGCGGATTTCTGAGTTTGAGGCCAGCTTTGTCTACAGAGTGAGTTCCAGGACAGCCAGGGCTACACAGGGAAACCCTGTCTTGAAAAAAAAAGTAGTGATTATAGCTGAGGTATTTTTCTAATATTTAGTAATTAGATATATGCTTCACAATAAAAATCATTGCTTTAAACTGAAAGGTGCCTCCTGTATACTAGTCTTCCAAGAGTTGTTGGTGTTATTCATAATGGACAAAAGATGGTTTCTACCCAGGACAGATGGATAAGCAAGGGCAGACTATGCATAGCTTAACAAGGGGACCTTAGTAAGGAGGAAGCTATAATATTCTGGCTTTTGAAAATATGCTAAGCCTAAGGCAGTCACCTAGGACAAACACATGAAGCATCACCTAAGTAGGAGAGCTTAAAGGTTTTTTTTTTTTAAGATTTATTTATTTATTTTATGTATATGAGTATACTGTACAGATGGTTGTGAGCCTTCATGTGGTTGCTGGGATTTGAACTCAGGACCCTGCTCACTCTAGCCCAAAGATTTATTTATTATTATATGTCAGTACACTGTAGCTGTCTTCAGATACACTAGAAGAGGGCATCAGATCTCATTACAGATGGTTGTGAGCCACCATGTGGTTGCTGGGATTTGAACTCAGGACCCTGCTCACTCTAGCCCAAAGATTTATTTATTATTATATGTCAGTACACTGTAGCTGTCTTCGGACACACTAGAAGAGGGCATCAGATCTCATTACAGATGGTTGTGAGCCACCATGTGGTTGCTGGGATTTGAACTCAGGACCTTCAGAAGAGCAGTCGGTGCTCTAACCCACTGAGCCATCTCTCCAGCCCAAGTTTTTTTTTTTTAAGTTACTTATTTATGTGCACACTTTGCTTGCATGCATAGTCATGGAAACCAGAAGAAGCTGTGGGATTCCCCCAAACTCGGGTTACAGATGGTTGTAAACCAGCACATGGGTGCTGGGAACCAAACCTGACCCTCTGTAAGAGCAGTGGGTAAATCTTAACCATGGAGCTATCCTGTCACTATAGCCCTGTGACAATGTAAAGCTGGAGAGTGTACTTATGTGGCTTCTGCCATGGCTGGTGCTGGTGGCTGCACAGCGCTGTAAACACAGTTAAGGCTACATTGTAATATATGTGGGTCCCAGCAACCTGTGGATTTTATGTTATGTGTAGCTCGTGTTTCAATAAAGCTGTTACAAACTTCACTGCTTATCCTGGAAGCAGTGGGTTCTAGCCGTGCTCTCCAACCAGGCGTGGCAGGATTTGCTTCCAGGAAGCAGTGGTTGTGGATGAGCCAGAGTGTGCTTCCCTCCCAGAGCAAAGGCACCGATACCCACTGGGCATGCGCTCCACAGCTGGCGGACAACTGCCTTGGGAATTACCTATTTGAGGGCTTTGGGGAAGTCAGAGGTTGGTGAAGGCTTTACTTTTCTTAGGACACAGCCTTAGGCAATGATGATAAATCATCATTAGGAGTGCTCCCAGGCTCCCTGAGAAGTGCTCCCGGGCTATCTCCAGTTTCTATCCATGTGTTCCTGACATCTCCTAATATGACAATTCTGGCTTCTTACTGGGCTGGTTCCATTCCGGTTAGGTGATCTCTGGCCACACCCCTTCAGGACCCTGGTGGAGTCAAATAGGAAAGTCAGTGTGTGTGAGGTATATGCATATGTAGCGCTCTCTCTCTCTCTTTCTGTGGGTGTGTGTGTGCTCGCACACACGGGGGCTAAAGCACATGCCAGGCGTCTTCCGGACCTTGTCCTTGTTCTGACTCTGCCTGGAGATAGAACCTCTCATGGAATCAGAAGCTTGTTGGTAGCGTTAGGCTGGGAGAACTGTGGGCTTGGAGGATTCACCTGTCTTCTGCTCCCAGTGCTGGGGCTATATAGGCAAGGACAGTCAAGCACAGCTTTCCAAATGGGTGCTGGGGATTCAGACTTCTATTTGCAGGTTACTGCACTTGGCCACGGAGCCATCTGCTTAGCCGTTTGGTTGCTGCATATCCCGGTGCGTGTGCCTGGAGAAGCCAGAAGGGGGCATCAGATTCCTTGGAGCTAGAGTTACATACAGTTGTGAGCTGCCTGACATGGGTGCTCAGAAACAAACTCAGGTTCGTTCTCTCAAAGAGCAGCAAGCTCTCTTAGCTGGCGAGCCATCCCTCCAACCCCTTTCGTTTATTTTTATGTAGCCTAGGCTGCTCTCAAACTCAAGATCCTCCTGCCTCAACCATCTGAGTCAGGATCGCAAGTGTGTACCAATACACCCAGCCTAATAGGCATCTTACTATTCCCCCTCTGCTAAATCGTTCCTTTTTCTTTTTTCTTTTCTTTTCTTTTCTTTTCTTTTCTTTTTTTTTTTTTTTTTTTTTTTTTTTTTTTTTTTGTAGTTCCCAAGTTGCCCACGGTCCAAATCAGGAGCATTTGGATCCTGGAGTCTCCCCTCCCCCGTTGCTGCCTTCTTGTCTCCCGCCAGTTGCCATATTGAATGTGACCGCTGGAGGGCGCTCCCGCACCGCTCCTACTGGCCAACTGGTTCCTATGGGAGGGCCCCTGCTGTGTGAATGCCAGATTGATTTCCAGATTCGAAAGACAGAGCGAGAAGAGAGGCTGCAGAAGTGAGTTTAGACTAAAGTTCCCCAATCCACTTGGTGGCAACTTCTTGAACCAGGCTGTAGGTCAATTCACTAGGTCAGAGAGGCAAAAATACGAAAAGAGCTTTGTGTAGTTAAGCACTGTTCACCTGTCCAGGTGCCCTCTGCCTAAGCTGTGGGCTGCATGGGTGCCCAGCGCCTTTGTCAATGAGGCCATGTCCAACGCAGATGAAATAATACTGCCAGATGCTTACTGGCAGAATACGTGCAGACCAACCAGTGTTGTCTGTCACCAAGCCTCCAACATTGAACATAAAGGCAGAGCTGGCTTTCCCAGTGATGGTGACCCCCATTGTTACCCTCTCCTCTGCCCGTCCAGACGCTATGCATTTTCCTCCCTTTGATGTGTCCTTCCTGTCGCTTGGTCCAGTGGCCGGGAGTCAGCCCACACATATGGCTCATGACTGGGCTGGACACCTACAGAGGCCTGTTCCCAGAGGCAGGCTAGCCTCATCTCCAGTTATTTCCTGTACTCTTGACCAACTCCCGATCTCAAGTTGGCCAATGCTCTCTCAAAGCCTTCTGGCCTGGGGCTCCTGCTTACTTCAGATCCTGCTGAGTACTCGCCCCTCCTGGGCTTAGGGAACCCAGTATCGGTTGCCTGACTTCAGATTAACATTGAAAACACCCTAGAGTGCTGCTACAGAGGACAGGCAGTTTGGTAGGTCCTAAGAGTGTCTGGGTGGCCAGCTGTGACTGCAGGTGACCGTAGCTAGCTCTCCTGACTCATAAAATGCACCCTTTTCCCACCAGGCATTTGAGGCTGTCTGAGAGCAGCCTGGACAGGAGGAATATGGTAGCAGCTTAGTCAGGCTCCCAGGCAAGGTCTGCTCCTAGTGGGCGACCCACACTCAGGATTCCTGATACTTCTACAATGGGCTTCCCACCACCCCGGTACACCTGGGAAGTCTCAGCTCCCGATGAAGACTTCCTGTTTCTTGCGGGGGGGGGGGGTGGCTGGAGCGACCTGGGAACTGTAGAGCTCCAAATGCCGGAAGCTAAGATGCCCAGGTGCCTGAGGGCACAGGAGCAGCACCATTCCCACACCAAACAGTCCAGCAACGTTCACTCTCTGACCAGCAGAGAGGTTCTCTGGGCTCAAAACAGCAGGAGAGGAATGTGCTTAAAACTTCATGGGGTGGGGATTGTCCTCCCCACCTGCCCCGCCAGACATTCACCATTCCCAGCCACCCAGGGGAAGAAGAGCCCACAGATGTAGCCTCAAATACCCCGTCCTTAGGACAGACACCTGCTAGAGGCCTGGGGCTGAGAGACCTTCCAGAACCCACTAGTGTCAGGCTGTTGGGAGGTGCAGTTCACTGTATCACTTGCTAGGAAGGCACTCTAAATTCTGATAGGGTCTTGTAGACGCCCGGTTCTAGGAGGGGACGTTGGAAATGCACTTCCACACCCCATACTCTCTCTCCTTCACCAACCTAGGCTTGAGCAAGAGCTTCACTAAGTCCACTCATGTTATGGGGATACTGAGGGTTCCCTGACTGACCCCGCACCCCACAGGCTGTGTGGACACTGGGTGCCTGTGTCCACAACCCGCAGCACTGTGGCCTCTCCGCAGCCACAGCTTTGCTGTGTAAAGGGCTGAAGCAGTTTCTAGATGGAGGGTGTTGGGACCAGAGGTCAGACCTGCCTGACTCCCTGACTCCCCCAGTTCAGCCTAGAAAGCTCTCTCTCTGGAGTTTTGCTGGCTCTGGGCTTCTGAGGCACCATTTTCCACTCCAGACAGAGTCCACTACTACCACTGACTGACTGAAGGTTTAGGAAGAGTTAGCACAGATGGGCAGTCAGGGCAGAAGTTCTGTCCCATTCCCACGGAGCCCGTGTGAGTCTTGGATAGGAACGGAGCTCATTCTGCAAACAGGATCAGGTTGGTAAAGATTCTCTCTCGCTAAGCAGTTTCCCACGTGGCCTCACTCTTAAGAAAGATCCAGAGCCCCTCTTCTATCACTGAATGTTAGGTTTTTAGAAACATTCCAAGCTTGCTGCCAGGTTGGTTCTGTTCTTCGCCACAATTCCTAGGAGACAAGGAGAAAACGAGGGTAAGAAACCCGGGAACGGAGAATGAAAGAGCTCGTCCAAGGTCAGACCCTAAGAGGGCTGCGTTGCAGGCGGCTGCTCCTAGTTCGCGTGTGCGAACAAGCGGGGGGTTCCGGGAGGCGCGCAGGGCCGGAGTGGGCGCGCAGGTGGCGGGGCCGGAGCGGGCGCGCGGCGCGGGCGCAAAGAACAAAAGGGCGCCCCACTCCCGTCCCACCCGCCCTCTCTTAGCCAATCGGCTTGGCCTGAGCAGCAGAGGCTCTCTAATTGGCTGCACAGCGACCAATCACACTCCAAGGCTGAGAGCCCCCCCCCCCGCAACCCCACGTGGGGTGATGTTCCTCGCTAGAGAAGGGCGGGGCACGGAGCTGGGCCTCGCTTGGCGCGCCTCGGGGACCTGACGGCGACCCGTGCAGCCCTGGGGGATCCCCTGCGGTCGCCAGTGGACCTCGTAGCCTCCGGTCCCCATGGGGGCGTCGTCAGGCTCCTTCGGCGCCTTGGGAGTGCAGAGCCTCCCGGATGGGAGGTGGTAGGGCAAACACGGGGTTGACCCCCGCTCTCATGGGAGGTGTTGGGGGATGCAGAAGAGCGCCACCTGGGTTTGGCTCGGAGGCTGAAGCTGGTGGGGTGGAGGAAAGGAAGACACGGTCCTGCTGTTTAGTGGCAGAGGCATCAGTTCATTCTTGGATGGAGTCCGGTTTTGACACCTCCTCTCATGCCCTGGGGACACAAAGAGAGGTGGCCTCTGTGCAAGCTTGGGGGCTAGTCCTCCCCAGGCCGTTTCCATTAGTCTCCCCTCCAAACTACTCCATGTGGAACATACTAGAATGTTTTTTGATACGGGCAATTGACACGGTCTTACATTTTTATGGCACCCTCAGACGGGACATTTGAGGAGAGTTGAATAAATGGAAAATACATGACTTAAAGGAGGAGATGTCTAGTACCCAAGCCGGCAACCAAGGGGAGCTGCCTCCACCCTAGACAGGGAGGGCAGTTGCAGTGGAGAAAGAGGCCCGTTTAGGAGCTGTGACCTTGGAAAGGGGACTCAGTGACCTGACAGGGAGGTGCTGGGTGGTGCAGCACCAGCTTGCCAGCGCTTCCCACTGGCCGAATGGAGGCCCAAGCTGGAGCAAAGGAACCCAGGCCAACACTGCCTGCAGCCATTTTCTGCTATGGGTAGGGAGATGGGGTAATGGTGGGGATAGCTGTGGTGGTGTGTCAGGGTGCTGAGGCCCAGCAACAGGAGTGTGTCCTGCGCTTGTACTCAAGTGTGAATAGAGTCTTAGGAAACATTGGGTTTCGTTTGTGAGCAGTAGGCATATGTAACATAGGTGAGGCCCTGAGGCCGTCCACCTGTGCAGCCTTGGGATGGATTGGATGGGACTGGGCAGAACCTTTGTTCCCACAGAAGACAGCCTGCAAGGCACAGAGTGGTCTCAGGGCAATAGTAGGGACCTAAACTCTGTCTCAGGGACTTGGGTCCTGCTTACTGGTGTCCTGGGGCCCCGCCCTGGGGAAAAAACGGGCACAGACCAGGCATGGAAAAGTTTGTGGTCCAGATGAAGATGTGCGGGAACCACAAGAGGTCTAGAAAGGCTCCTCACAAAAAAATGGGAGCCAAGGAGAGGTGTGGAGCTTGATGCGGCGTTTAAAGGCCGCTAGGACTTGGGTGGGGGGCAAGGCACAGAGAAAGGCGCAGAGCAGGGAGGTGATACCAGGTGTCCGGAGAATGTGGCCCATGGCGGGTGTGGTCGTGTGCAGCGGGCCTCTGACAAGAGGAAGGCGGGGGACACTGGCAACACCCCTCCTCCGTCATAAGGTGGTAATGATAGGATTATCTGGGAGGCTGCAAGGAGGATGTGCTGTGTGCAGTCCAGTGTCTTGCAATTGACAATTGCAGGCTCAGTGCACGCATATACACTGTCAGTACAGGCTCTGGTCACAGTCAAGGAGACGCGGGCCGTGGGTGTGTGGGCCGAGTCTTCTGTGTGGATACTGTGGAGGATTTCCAGTAAGGATAGCTCCCTTGCTCTTCTATCCTGCATTGTCTGAAGTTGCTGTCCTATATAGTTCACAGGTCTGGCCCCGGAGTCCTCGGCCTCCTGCCTACCTCTACGCAGCCTTCTTGTGAGCAGGGGCAGCAGAACCAATCCCAATCCTGCTGTTAAAAACGGGTGTTTATGGGCCTGGAAACAGCAGTGTTGGGTCCAGATCCAGCTGCCCCGAGCCCTAGGGCAGCCACAGAGTGGCACTTTGGAGGCAAGTCAGGCATCGTCCTCAGAGGAGCAGCCCTAGCTGTGGTGCTGGGGTCCAGGTGCCCTGGGGAGTTGGAACAGCCTCAACGTACCAGGAAAAAGCAGACATCATCTCCTGATGAGACCATAGAGAAGATGGTCCGGGAGCAACCAGAATGACTCAACCTGAGCGTGGTGGTATAGAGCCCCAAGCCTCCAGTGGAAGGCAAATGCCCTGGACAGGGATGGAAACAGAAAACCCAAAGGCTGGTCTGATGGTTATAGTGACAGTTCCTTCAGATACACATGTGGCAATGTGACATCAGACAGATCCATGGTATGCATGCATGCATGTGTGTGTATATGTATGTATGTATGTATGCATGCATGTATGTGTGTATATGTGTGTACGCATGTATGTATGTGTGTATAAATGTGTGTATATCTATATGCATGCATGCATATATGTATGTATGTGTATATGTATGTATTTATGTGTGTATGTATGCATGCATGCATGTGTGTATGTATGTATGCATGTTTGTTTATATGTGCATGTATCTTATGCATGCATGCATGCATATATGTATGTGTATATGTGGATATATGCATGCATGCATGTATGTGTGTGTATGTATATATATGCATATATTTTGTAGTGCTGGGAGATCCTTCCCCCCCAACCTTCCCAGCCCCCATGGCCTTATATCTTCCAGGAGATGGCTCTACTACTGAGCTACACTGTCGCTCTGCCTCTTCTTTTTATCTTAAACATTTGGAATAAATTCTGCCCTGCATGGTTTTTCCTGGTGTCTTTCCCCCTCCCGCCCATGAAGCAGGAGTTGCTTTTATTTCTCCCTATTGACTGGCTTTGCCTGGCTTCAGCCAGGGGTGGTTGTGTGGTTGTTACTGTAGCTCCCGGGGGCTTTCTCTGCAGTGCTGAGCTTATGACCTTCATGTTGTGGGGCCACAGGGTGTTCACTGGCTTCTGCACACCTACTGTCACTCAGAACAGGGCAGCAGCAGGTTCTAGTGGCCCCGTATCCTCTCAAGCATTTTGTATTTCCATCCCTTCCTGTCAGTCATGAGGGAAATCTAAGGGTATGCATGCCACTCCTTAATCTCCCAATGCTCAAAGCAGCCTCTCACCCCAGCCACACAGGCTCCCTTTCCTCCTGTCTGAAACCAGAGTTCAGAAGACCAGACTTTCTGGGCCTGAGTCTGCTGCAGGAAGGCTTTGGTATCAGTAAGAACAGGCCAGAGAAGAAGAGGTCTGGGGTTGAGATGGGGTGGGCAGAACTCTGGGTCAGAACAGACACAGAAGCAGGTGTGGCCTGGGAGCGAAGGACAAGGTGGGGATGTCTCCTTGTGCCCAGACCTCTGGATGCTGAGGA
The DNA here is from genome assembly GCF_000001635.26 of Mus musculus. Classification (NCBI taxonomy): domain Eukaryota; kingdom Metazoa; phylum Chordata; class Mammalia; order Rodentia; family Muridae; genus Mus; species Mus musculus. The sequence goes on along the minus strand of NC_000077.6, from coordinate 120,301,940 downwards.
CACTGGTGAGCACTGAGGCAGGCACCCTGCCAGCCACCATGTTAATGACAGGCCAGGGAAGGCAGCAGTCCAATAAACCCACAATAAATGCATAATTGCAGACTGTGGTGAGTGTTCCATGCTGTTAGAAGGCCTGACCTGGCAGTGGCATCAAACTATAGGAGACTGTGCCCTCGGGGACGAGAGTGCCCCAGGGACTCTTAAAGGGTGTCCTAGCAGAATGTGGGTGGGGGCTTGTTCTGGAAAAGTGCAGAGTGCAGGCCAAGGATGAGGAAATGGGGAGGGGGAGTGTCTCATAACTGAAAGTCATGAGATGGGGTGTGAGTATGTGTGTCCATCATCAGAAGCCCAGGTTCCTGTCTTGTCATCCAACTGTTTCCAGATGAGGATAGTTGATGCTCCAACTCTCTAGTCTACATTTTAACCAGTGGGAAGAGAAAAAAGGCACAGCTCTATGTTGAAGGACGCTTGCTTCCCACTACACGTTCACTAGCACAGCTGCATATAGCTGCAAGGGAAGCTGGGAGATGTAATTTTCACTCTGAAGGAAAAGGAAAGGGTTGGTGTTGGGGATCTTCCTGCCAGCTTTAAAGGAAAAAAAAAAAAAAAAAACTAATGCTGAGAACAGGAGACTGAGGCTGTCAGGCCAATGCCAGCTTTATCACATGTTCACACACGAGGGAACCAGCTCCCAGGGAGCTGATCAGTCTGCCCAATCCAACTGGGGACAGCCTAAGGAGAGACAGGCTAGGAAAATCCAGAACTTTGACTCATGAGCTCTTCTCTTCTCTTCTCTTCTCTTCTCTTCTCTTCTCTTCTCTTCTCTTCTCTTCTCTTCTCTTCTCTTCTCTCCTCTCCTCTCCTCTCCTCTCCTCTCCTCTCCTCTCCTCTCCTCTCCTCTCCTCTCCTCTCCTCTCCTCTCCTCTCCTCTCCTCTCCTCTCCTCTCCTCTCCTCTCCTCTCCTCTCCTCTCCTCTCCTCTCCTCTTCCCCTCCCCTCCCCTCCCCTCCCCTCCCCTCCCCTCCCCTCCCCTTCTCTCCTGTCCTCTCCTCTCTTTTCTCCTCTTTTCTCTCTGCTTCCTTTCCTGTCTGTCTGTCTGCCTGTCTGTCACTCTCTCTCTGAATACTGAAAGCCTCATGACTTTGTGTGTCACCCCGTCACCCCTGTACAGGGGCCATGCTAATCTTCTCCATACCATCCCAGCTCTAACATATGTGTACACGGTTTTTTCTTTCTTCAGTCTCCTTCTCTTTGGACTCCTTGAGAACTAGATAGCCACTGTGACCTCTGTTTATTTGTAGACAAGATTCCTCTATGTAATGCTGGTTGGCCTGGAACTCACTGTGTAGACCAGGCTGGCTTCAAACTCACAAAGATCCACCCGCCTCTCTCCCTCCTAGATGCTGGAACTAAAAGCATGCCCCACCACTGCCCAGCTAAGGCAGACATTTTGAGAGCTGTTTCCATTTCAGTGGTACTGGGGATTGAACCCAGGGCCTCGGCTATGGTAGGTAGCACTCTGCCCCCGAGCCATTCTCAGCCCTGAGTTCCGTGTTGTCATCTTTTAAAATGAGCTGTGAAGGACTTTCGTGTGCACTGGTATTTTTTGGTTTAGTTTTTTTGGTTTTGGTTTTTGTTTTGTTTTATTTTTATTTGTTTGTTTTCCTCTTTCTTCCTCCTTTCCCCTTTCCTTCCACCTTTATTTTTCACAGACAGGGACTTAGAGTAGCCTTGGTCTGGAACCTGCTTTGTAGGTCAGGCTGGTAGAATTTATGGAGACCCTCTGACCTATGCCTCCCAAGTGCTGAGATTGAAGGTGTGCACCACCAATGCCTGCCCGAGCCTTAACCTTCACCATGGCTCCGCTAGTTGACACTGTCAGCCCCTGGACCAAGGCAAGGAGGGCTCTGCTCCCTCTTGGTCCTGAGATCTCACAGAGAAGGGAAGAATCCAGGCATTTGGAATAAAATGCCGATGCCCTGTTTAACTGGAAGCTAGTTCAGAATGTGAGAGGAAGTATGCGTGGCTGCAGACAAGGCGTCCCCCTTTCTGTTGCTTTCTACGTCGTTCCTGGGCAGAGGTGCAGATGGGACGGCCATTCCCTGGTTGGGCAGACCAGTCCTTATCCCTGGGGCCAGCCCTTGTGTCCTTGCCCAGTCAGAGTTGCAAAGGTCCTTTGTTATCACATCAGCACTTCGCAGAGGGTGTTTCTGAGGTTCTCTGTCCACAGGCAGGCCAGTCTGCCAGCCCACATCCTATCTCCCATCTCCCTGCAACTGTGCTTGAAGATCCTTGTCTGTGAGCCACCTGGTGTCTTATTGTAAGTCTCACGCCACAGATGGCAAGGCTCTGATACAAGACAGGAGGCTAAAACCTGGACACTGGTGGTGTGACTAGAAAACCCAAACTCCTCCTCTGCTCCTGCCTCTGGCTAGGACCTGCCTAAGTCTGGCAGGGTCCTGGGTGCCCAGGTAGCAGTGAGGGCTCAGCTTCTTGTAAAACTGTTCTTAAACACATTATGTTGCTGTGGGGCTAGAGGGGTGCTCTACAGAGAGACTGTGGTCTGTCCAGTCCAGAGTATTGGCCACTAAGCGACTGCCCAAGTCATGATGGAACGGCTCACAGAAGCCACAGAAGCAGGTTAAGTGCATGAACCACAGATGACGTCAGAAGTGTGAAGATTTTGTTTTTGTTTTTGTTTTTTGTTTTTGAGACAGGGTCTCTCACAGCCCAGACTAGCCTCAAGCTCTATAAGCAACCAAGTGAGGCTTGAATTCTGACCCTTCTGTCTCTACCTCTCAAATCCTGGGATCACAGGAATGGACCACCAAGGTGTGGTCATTTGCCTGTGGGAATCCAGGCCAGCTGTGGACACTAGAGAGTCCTATGACGTGATCCTTTCTGTCCACAGGCCCATTAAGGAAGCCTTGGGCTAGTTTGGGAAGGTCATGTGCCCTCTTCATTTTCTGGTGTGTGTGCCTTTGATGCTGAGCACACAGTAGGTGTGCACAGCCAGGCACAAGCCAATATATCTTCTACCTTCTGTGTCACAAACTTTTCTGTGTCACAGACACTGAGACAATTGCTCCATGCTTTTTAACAACCCTTGGAATAGTTTTTCTCTTTTCGTTGGTTGGTTTTTTTTCTGAGGGAAATACTGTAAAGGCTTAGTTGTCTACTTGAGGCTGAGCTGCCACTCTCAAAACAGCTGTTTGCAAAGCTGGGTTGCCACCCTTTTGGCTAGCCAGCACTTCTCAGGGGCCATGAGCTTTAGGTAAAGACGGCCAGAACAACCTCTGTTGTGTACTTGGTTCTAAGCCATGCAGGACAGCTGGGTGCACCTGTTTATGACCAGGGGGGCTGGGGCATACTCAGTTTGAATTGGACAGCTGGACGTCACAGTTGCTAGTCTTAGCCAATAAAATATAAAATGTTAGGTTAAATTCAAACTTCAGATAAAGAATGAGTCATTTTTAGTATTAGTATTTCCCAAATATTTCATGCAACATTTATTTTTATTTTTATTTATTTTTAATTTTTACTTTTTTGAGACAGGGTTTCTCTGTATAGCCCTGGCTGTCCTCGAACTCACTTTGTAGACCAGGCTGGCCTCAAACTCAGAAATCTGCCTGCATCTGCCTCCTGAGTGCTGGGATTAAAGGCATGCGCCACCACGCCCGGCGCAACATTTATTTTACAAATATTTTGTAAATTCAAATTTTATTTTCTGAATTCAAGTTAAATCCCAAGTTCTGAAATTTATCAGCGAGTCTGGTTCCTGCCAGCATCCTGGTACCAAGAGTGCTGGAGACAACCCACAGAGAGGCCGGTATACGGGATCCCCTCGTGGCCACGCCCAAGAAGGACTTCTATGTCTATTGTTCGCCAGGAGAAAGCTCTGATTGATTGGCTCATCCTGGGTCAGCTGCCCTCCTCAAAGCCAATCACCATTGCTGGGGGCTGGCTGTAAGTGTCGTGATTGGCCTACCCTGAGTCATGTGACTAGAAAGGCACATGGCTGTCTGTAGACTCAAGGGAGAGCAGGGAGGACTTTATAGCAGTCTGTAGACACCGAGTAGGCTCTTCACTGTCATAGCCTGGGCACTGAGGTCATGGTCCTTTTGATGGCTTCTTGGTACTTAACTTCATTAAAATTCTGAGCATTAGAAACTAGAAGTGTCGTTGCAGGCACCTCAAATAGCCCCTTCTGCCTCCAAGAGTCGATAGCCCTAACCGAGGCTGCCTGGTGCTCTTGTTTTCTGCCTTGTCAGGATCTTGTCCGTACTCACCTCCAGCCCTCCGCATTGCTCCCCTTGCTCGGAGGTACCCCAAAATGGGAGACATGTTAGGGGCCTCGGGCCTAATTACTTCACGTGGGGTCAGAGATGGCAGCTGAGGGCCTGGAGGGGAAAGTGTAATTCCCCAGCAGTGTGCATCTCCTCGAGTGCCTGCTCACCGCAGCCCCGAGCCTGCTTCTCCTGAGTGGAAACAGATCTCCGGAAAAGGGGCAAGATCACAAACGTCTTTTGAGGCTTGCAAATAAAAATGACTGTTTTAGCTTTCCCTCCCCGGCAAACCCAGGATGCTTGGAGATTGGGCAAGGTGAAACCTCAGGTGAGTTCCAAATTAGCCTAGGGCAGACAGAAAGACAAACAGTTCAGAAGGAAACAGACAGTGGTATGCAGGTTTAGGTCACAGCTCTCAGGCGGAAGGGCCATGCGCTAAGAACCCTTCTCTGATGGTCCAGGACATCATCACAGGCCTCTTTTGTAAGCATGGCTAGTCCTGACAACTTGGACCAGTCACAAGCCACTTCTGGCCACCATCGGGGGTTTGAGTCAGCTGCTGAGGGAAACGGGACTGAGCAGGAGGTGGTGGCCTTGTGACCTAGGCTGGTCTTGTTGATCTCTCACATTTACATTCTGAGGGTGTGGGCTACCTGCCTTGAGTGCCCCAGTGAACAGACAGGGACACCCTCTAGCTGGTATGGCCCATGTGAAGTATCTCTGCACACCTGTGACACAGACACTGTGGAGTCACACGGAGCCCTTAAGCGGAGCCGGCTCACACAGCCCTTATGTGGAGCCGGCAGCTGCTTGCCCTGCAACCCTCCTCCGGACTTGGCAGCTGCCTTCTGTGCCCCTGGGGTCTGCTGCTCCTCTGGCTTCAGGAAGGCCCTCCCCCAGGCCCTCAGGACTCCAAAGGGTTGAATGGAGGTCAGACGTGTCTAGACTACAGAAGTTACCCAAACACCCAGAGAACTCTCCTTTAATATTGCCCCAAACTGGTAGCGATGGGGCGGAGGCAGGACCCATTCCTCTGTCTACATGGACTGGGTGTTCTCAGGACTCCTTTGGGTGGGGGTAGGGTGAGGGGTGGGAGTGGGGGCCAGAGCCTCTGTAGAGGGAGTGACTGAAGTCTGCAGAAGGCGTTCTTCTGAGCAGCTACCAGTCAGAGCCCCTCCTCCACAGCCCTGTCTGTAGCAGGGATGGTTTCTAGCGCCTGCATCAGTTCTCTCCTAGGGCCAGGCTCTATCTCGGTCCCAATCTGGCCTTTGTTGCCACCAGAGTTGGTCCAGGTTTCTGGTGAAGAAGGTGTGTGTGGGATCCTCAGAGCTATCTGTGGGGCCACACAGCACCCCTCCATTCCTTCAGAGGGGTGACACTCAGGTAAGTCTTCTTGAGATTAGGCTTGTGGGGCAAAGGAGACCTGCGGGTTGAATGATCCGGCTGGGGTCCTGCTCACTCCTGGGACCCTCCCCTGCCAACGCCCCCCCCCCCCCATGCTCTACATGTCTCTGATCTCTGTCTCAGCCTGCCCAGCTGTGGGGCTCTCCATGCTCCTGGAGAGTCCCTCACAAATGTGGAGAGAGGGGCCCATCTCTGATCTATCAAATGGGGATGGCAGGTAGGCAGCAAATTTACATTTAGTGCAGATCTCTGTACAGGGGATGAACAAATGCAGCCTCGGCCTGCCCCTCTGTGTCCCCCACAGAAGCAGATGCCCCAGGAAGAGCCCAACCAATACAGGACTACACTCCAAGGGAACCCATTGCCACCGGGCTCCCAAGGAGCTGCTGGGGAGAAAGAAGCTGGGACCCCTGTCCTGACAGCAGGAGGAAGCCTCTGTTCTCTGTGCCCAGTTGTCTAACTGGGGTCTTGTTATATCCCCACATCTGAGTCCCACCAGGAGCTGTTGAGACAGTGAACCTGGGAAGCTGCCTCCTTACGATGGGGCCCCTGGTAGGGACTGGGTTAGCCCTGCCCACATGCTGGTTCCCACAACCCTCACCCTAGTCTCATAGCAGGTTGGGGGCGAAGCCTGTGATGTAAGAGTAAAATCAGAGAGCAGACACTGCAGGGCCTGGGTTCCCCATGTCCCCACTTGCCCTTTGCCCTGCCTACCTCTTCCCAGAGTAGGCTGGAGGGCTGGGTTATAGCCTTATGGTTCCCTGTCAGCTACAGTCTGGTGCCTGGGGGGCAGAGAGAGAGGGCTGGATGTGTGACCGAGGGAGAGCTTCCTCATCGCTTTGTGCCGGTGACCTGTGGAGATGCGAGGAGTGTGCCCAGGAGTGGCTCAAAGAGCGGGAGGCTGGATCTCTGGTTGTCAGAATATAAAAATGGGGGCTCCACAGGGCCTGTGGGAATAGTGGGTGGGGGTAGGGAGGCTGAGGTAGAGGACTGGCTGCAGGATGGCAGAGGTGAGGGTAGGGAATCATGCATTCATTCTCCTGGCCGGCTACTCCAAGAGCTTCCTTAGCCTACCCGAGAAACAAGCCTCCTGGATGCTTCAGACAGGTTGCTCAGGCAAGGCTGTGACCCCAGGGTCTCTGAGCACCTCTCAAAGTTGGTCGCTGGTGAGGGTTCCTCTACGCCTGGCCTACGTAGTCTCAGTGCTCCACCAGCCCCTGGCAACCTTGCCAGGCCTGGGGCCCAGCAATTAAAGCCCCCTCGTCTCCAATTCGTTTGTAGTATTAAAAACGAATTGCGATCAGCCGGGTTGTCATTTCTACCTGATAAAACATCACTTTTATTGATCTCTCTTCACCCAGTGCCGTCATTTATCTTGCCCCAGCGTTTCACATAATGGCTCGTTTGTCTTGATCAAAGCGGAGTCTTGCATGTTTAACCCTCGGGATGCCACAGCCCGTGTGTCCTCTCCACGTCCCCCCTGCCCTTGGACCAGTCCCTGTTCTGAGGGCAGCAGGTCCTGAAAGGCCAGGACCACAATGTCTGAGGGAGCCTGGAGACAAACAGCCAAACTGGGAGCCTGCTCCGACTGAACTGTGTCCCACCTGTGTCCCTTGGAGCTCCTATGGGTAGGTCCTGAACTTGAAGGCTGACTCAAGCAGGATGTGTGCCCCTGCTTGGGTCTTGCCCCACTCGCCATGTTCCTAGGTGTATGAGCAGCACCCTCCTGGCCCTGCCTAGTGCTCTTTCATACCTGTGCCTTTGTCTTGGTGCAGAGTCCATCCCAGTGTCTGGACCAGGCTGGCCCCTTTAACTCTGACCCAAGGCCACCAGGGGAGCCATTTGTCTGTGGACTCTCAGTGTTCTTGGGGTGATCTGCTTGCCAGCAAGTAGCTGTAAGCTCCATCCTGCTAAGGGCTTTGTCCTTGAGCCTCTGGTACCCTCCACTCTGTCCCCCTCTCCACTTCTAGCCACCGTGTTCCTCTTCCCTCTACTTGCTCTGCCCTTCCTGGGAGTCCCTTCTCCAGGAAGCTTCCTGGATCAAATCAGGGACAATCAGAGCCGCTTGCTTCACCAACCACGATGGTCCCCATTAGCTTGAGAACCCAGTGCAAGTCACCTAAGAGTTCTGGGTTGGAAACAGCATGACCCACCTCATGTTGCTGTGCGGTATTATCTTGGCCACCTAGCCCCAGTGTAGTGTAGTTTCCAGCCTCTCTGCCTGCCTGTCTGGATCTGGAAGCCCTGGTGTCTTGGAGGCTGGCTGTTCAGCTGCTCCCTGCATGCCTACTGCTCAGCTCTGCTGCCTGTGGTGGACTTGGTTGGATAGAGAAGCCCAAGGCCTGTGGGAGGGGTTTCTGCCAGGCTTCATGGCAGACAAACTGACACCCTTCAGGCTCTGGCCCTGCCCACTTCCTTTCATCAGAGCTTTTTTGTATGACCTCCTGAGCAATCTTTTGTGTTCTGTCTCCATCTCTCCCTGCTCTCTGTCTCTGTGTGGTGTATGTGTGAGTCTGTATGAGTGTGTATGTGATGTGAGTGTGTGAGTTACTGGGATAAAACCCGGAACCTTGCATAACCCAGCTATGCACTCTACTACCAAGTAACAATCCCAGCAAAATAGGCTCAAGTGGCAGAGAACACTCAACACTTCTGTCTCAGGGGCTCCAGGAGCCATGCAGAGACCCAGCCTCCCTGTGCCTAGCTGTGTCCCAGCCAAGAACGCAAGTCCCTGCAGTTGGATGTGTCAAGTGCACAGAAGGTCCCTGGGCCAGAATCCCCGTGCATTGCACCCTAGTTTCCAGCTGTCACTTTGTCTCAGGCCCCAGGTGGGCATGAGGCAGTGGCCACTGCCTCGAATGGCAGGACACCATTCCCAAAGGTCACGATTACATATAACGCCAGGACTCAGTGTACAGCCCCCATAGCTGACTACTGCACCCTGCACACCTGACCTTAGGGTCCTTACCTATCAGCTTTTGGTGGGACTTGGAATGGGGTGAAGGAAGAATTTGGTGGTAGTCAGATACCTGCTGGACCACACAGGCACTTAGAGCTTACCCTGTTTCCGTGAGAGGGGCATCCCTTAGCAAAGCAGTTCAGGGAAGGGCAGGAGGTTAACACTGGAGAGAGAGACATAGCAGCCGGGCAGGGCTGGGGTGTGTGTATATGCACATCCGTACACATGGAAGTGGGAAGCTGAGGACCCCACTCAACTCCCAGAGCCAACCTTGCTGTTGTGTATGTCCTGCTGGAATTTCATCTCAGGGATTCAGGAGAGAATTACAAGTCCCAGCTGTCTTGCCTGGTCAGTGTTGGGCTTTCTTTGGCTCTGCAGCCTCCTGATCAGGCCACATATGGTCCTGTCTCTTTCCCTCTGATCTTGGCTGCTAGACTTGCAGTCAGTCCTTTGCTTAGCAATGAGAACTTTTTACCCGGAACAGATAGGGTCTCACCGTGTAATCCTTGGCCGGCTTGGAACTTGTTATGAGGACCAAGCCTGCTTTAAACTCAAGGGGGCTCCTCTGCTTCTGCAACCTGAGCGCTGAGGTCACAGGCGTGCGCCACCACGTCTATCAAGACTGTTTCTTATTATTCTTGGCATAGCTGTCTGGCAGGAAAATTTTTTTTTTGTTGTTGTTGTTGATCAAACCCATTCAGCCCTCGGCAAGGCAGGCAGCGTTCACAAATATGGAGCAGCGGGTAGGGCTCTTCTACCACTTGCCCTGTGTTTTGTGGACTCTACTGTACGAACTGGTTCAGGCTGGAAAGGTGACTAATATCCAGACCTGACTAACAAGTCCAGCTCCAGGGTCAAGAAAGGCCTAAGACTGGGGATGGGGTACAGTGGGGTCTCTAAGCCTAAGGCCACCCGAACCCATGCTAGACAGTTTCTCCTCAGCCCACACAGGAATGACCATGTGACACACATAAAGGAGGCAGGTACAGTCACAATCCGGACCACTGAACACCTGTACAATAGTCATATATTTATTCTTAAGCAAGTTATCAATAAAAAATTTAATAGTAAAATGCCTTTACATAGAGTCTGCTGTTCATAAAACCTTTGTTTTTTTGTTTTTGTATTTAGTGTTTACATTGAAAAAAAAAAACAACAAACCAACCAACCAGCCTCTTAGTTTACACATTTACAAGATTCGTGCTTTTTACCACGTTAGCCACAGTTGGGGAGGAGGAGTCACGCCATTTGCGTGTACACACAGAAAGAAAGGAAAAGGATGGGGGGACCTAAAGATAAAGACAGAGCAAGAGGACAGTTCAGCAGAGGGCAGAAGAAACGCGGAGAAGGTAGCACACAGGACAACAGCCTTTCTACTTGCTCCGGGGCTCCTGGGTACTGGGGTTCCGGGCAGCCTTTCTAGTGACAGCCCTGGTCTTGATTCTTAAGTCACCATCTTCCTGATTCCCTGGCTGTGAGCAGGACCCTGGTGGTCATCTCTTCTGATGACCACCAAGGATGGAATATTGCACTCATGTGGAGAACAGAAACCCTCAGGGTGGTGGGACAGCCAGGAACGGGCACCCTTGGTGTTCCTGTGGACCACCAAGAGGGACCCTTGGAGCAACTAGTAAGAAAAACAGAGTCCCTGGGATCAGGATAGACTCTTGGCGGGCCTGAGCAAAGGAAGAGAGGCCGGGGGTTCCCAGTTAGGGCTGGGTGACCTCCAGTACTCCCCACTTCCTAGGAAGCCTTGGCCGAGTGGACACTGGGGAGCACGGGTGCCACAAGGCATTTCTGAGAACAAAGGCTTTTGGTCCATGGGTCTAGCCTGCTCTTTCCATCATGGGAGAAGTGAGGACTGCCTGGCTTTCCTGGTACTTGGGGTCAGGATGTGTGTACAAGAGGCCAGAAGGGACCCTTGTTGTATATACTCTGTGCATGAGCCTGCCATGCTATCTGCCCTGCTGAGTGGATATAAAAAAGGTCCAGAAACTGTGTAGGTGTGGGGTGGGCAGAGGGGGCCCAGGATCAGGGTCTAGGTTGAGAGAAGGGGAGCCGGATGGGCGCCCCCTTGGGTGAGCAGCATCGCCTTTCTACTGTTGTGACTCCAGAACCTCTGGCTCAGCCTCATGGCTATCCACACTTGAGGCTATCCAGAGGTGGTGGGACCCCAGGGAAAGTATCTGGTGGGGAAAGGGGGTGCATCTTAGTGGTGAGAATGTTCTCATGCAGAACTGTGGACCAGCCCCAGACGGGCCCCAAATTCTGGCCCAGACAGGGAGCTGGACCAGCTGCACCATTGGAAGCCCTGCAGCTCTTGGGGGAAGGCAGCTGTTGCCCTGGAGGATAAGGAAGGGGCCGAGAGCTGGTGGGGACGGAGGGGGCCGGGGGCCGCCTGCACCCTGCTCGAGCAAGGCCAGGCTTCTCTCCCTGCATCAAACTGGCCATGGAAACGGAAACCAGAAATAACTTGGAATATTCAGGAAAGAAAGTCTAAACATCCATTTTTCTTATTGATATTTCAAAATATTTGTTCATTTGTTTTGTTTTAAACAGAGGTAAGAGATACGTGGCTGTTGCCATACTCCTGGGCTGTAGAGTGGGGCAGGCCGGTACCGGCCCGCAGGCTGATCCTGGTTCTCATCCTGTGGTTGGAACCCCTGGTCGTTCCAGGGGACCGCCATCACTGCCCCCACCCAAATACTTTCATGGATGGGATGTATTGAAAGGAAATAAACCGCAGTGTAATTTCCTTCACAGTTGGCCCCCAAGAGATTGGAGGGTATGACTGGGTCTCATGTGACCATCCCACGGCCTTTGGCCACGCCCCCATTCCAGCAGCCTCTGCAGTCACAGATGCCCCTGTTGGAATTCAACTAGGCTGAGAACAGTGCACTTCCAAAGAAAACCCCAGGACAAAAACCCCTACACGCACACACGCATACGCGCACGCACACACACACACACACACACACACACACACACCCTCGTCGCGCATCCACCCTTGTCGCAAAGGTGGGGAAAATTCTTTTCCACTTTTTCCCCCATAAAACTTCCCCACAGAAATACAATATTTACATAGAGAAATAAATAGACAACACACCTGATTTCTGCTTTCCCTGGTGGGAGACAGTCGGAGGTACTAGGGAAATATGGCTTGGATTCTAATCTCTCGAGAACTGCGGTGCAGCGGCAGAGCAGCCGGTCCCCGTGGGACCAGCCTGGCTCTCCCCCTGGAGCAGCTAGGATGGGACTCGGGGGGTCTATCCTAGGAGCTCTCTCCAGAGAACTTCGAAGAGAAGCCTGATCCCGCCTTGGGGGGGTTGCATATTTGCTCAGACCAGCTCCTGGCTGGCTGACCTCTTGGCTGCAGTCATGGGCGAGGGTGGGCAGAGGCAGAAGCAGCTCAGCACAGGACGGGCACGCCGTCAGCTGTCACCAGGCGCCCAGTAGTAGGATCATAGGTGCCTGCCAAGTAGTACAGGTCCTGCTGGTCCTGGTACTTGCGGCCCCGCATCATCTGTTCATACTGCTCTCGGCCCACCACCTGACATTTGTGGGAGATGGTCTGCACGTCATTCTCATCTTCGTGGCAGGACTGGTACAGTGCGTTCTGCCGGGCGAGGGAACACATACAGTGTCGGGGCCGACCTCGGCAGAAACATGCCACACCCAAGGAAAGCGCCCATTCCCCCAGAGACCCAGGGCAGGGGCTGGGCCCCCACCGCACCTGCCCACACCTCACCTTCCCGTCACTCTGCCGCTTCCCCAGCTTGGTCTCCTCTGGGTGGTAGAACCATTTGACCTTCACCACCATGTTGCTGCCCCAGGACTCCCACAAGCTCTCGATGCGGCCTATGTAGGGCAGGTTGGGCCGGCCGGCCGAAAGGAAGACCGCACAGTCCCCGATGCGCAGTGTCTCCTTGCCTCGGACAATGGCCTTGTAGAATAGTTTCCTGGCTTTCCCCTTCATGCCTCGTCTCTGCAGGGCAGACCAGCGGATACGGAAGGATGAGGAGGGACACAGGATGCTTGAGAAAAGGTGGTGGCCAGGGAAACTGAGAGCACGCAGAGGGGACAGGTGGTGTGTCTCTGCATGTGTTTGGGAGGGCAGAAAATGGGCACAGGATGGGTGAAGAAGTGTCATGGCCACCACAGGTTCCCTATGAGGTGGGCTACACTCGGAATATCTCTGCACACTGGTCATGACAGAAACACCAGCAGAGTTCAAAGGCAGAAACGTAGATGAGATGCTCACTGCAGCCTGGTTTACAAGGGTATAAAAAAAGCCCACAGATAGCTGAGCAAGGTGGTACACTGCACCTTTAATCCCAGCATTCTGAAGGTAGGGGCAGGTGGATCTCTGTTGAGTTCCAGGCTAGCCTGGTCTACAGAGCAAGTTTCAGGCGAGCCAGGGCTACACAGTGAGACACTGTCCAACCAAACACCAAAAAGCCAACACAAACAAACAGCAAGCCCACAAACAAGCGCAGGTCCCCTGCAGATTGGTCAGCAGGAGAGTCTCCTCTGGCGGCACAGCCAAGGGGCAGAGCAGCGTGAAAAGCAAGCAGAACACACTCCCAATGTGCGGGTCATTTGTGTGACCACACATGCAAGACGACGCTCTAATGTACCAATCACAGTGCTGGCTATTTGTCTCATTAGGTTACTGGTGGGTTTCTGTCGTTGCCTGAGGGTTTCCAAAAAGGCTTAAGAAAATAAAAATCAAAATAAAACCAAAACCAACCCCCCAAACAAACAAACCAAAAGAAAAACCAGGGCTACAGAGATGGCTCAGCGGTTAAGAGCACTGACTGCTTTTCCAGAGGTCCAGAGTTCAATTCCCAGCAACCACATGGTGGCTCACAACCATCTATAATAGGATCCGATGCCCTCTTTTGGTGTGTCTGAAGACAGCTACTGTATACTCATAAATGAAATAAATAGATCTTTAAAAAACAAACAGAATTCAGGAGACAGAGAAAGATGGATCTGAGTTCGAGGCCAGCCTGGGTTACACAGAGAAACTCTATAGTGGGGGAAAAAAACCTTAACAAAAACCAAACCACCACCACCAAACCCAAATAACAACAAAAACTATGTGAATGCACAGATTCCCCCTATAGTTAGAGTTAGGGACGGTTGTGAGCTGCCCTATGTGGGTGCTGGGAGACAGGCCACCTACCTGCGTGGGGTTTCCTGACCACTTCCAGAGCTGCCGGGCAGGCAGGAAGGCTGAGATCTTTGGCCGGTTTTCTACGGAGGGCAGCCGTTGCCTCCGAGAAAGCTCTTTGGCTTTGGAGAAGCTCAGGGCCTCCTTGCGCTTGAACTTGGATTTGCTACCACTGGGGCTGGCCCCTGCACCTGCACCAGCCACCCCAGCCCTGGACAGGAAGCAGCGCTGGGCGTGGGTGTGCGCGTGGGGGCTGCTACCCTTAGAGCGCAGGGCTTCGGGTGGGGCCAGGAGGGCGGGCACAGGGCGGGTGAGACAGGTCTGCAGCAGCAGGGCAGGGTCCTCGTCATCTGAGCTATAAGATGAGTCCTCATTGTCTGAGGAACAGAGGCTGGACGTGGACACGGAGCCTGAGGAAGAAGACGTGGACGAGCCAGAGGAGGACGACGACATGGATAGGCGGGTGAGGAATCGGGAGGGAACACCGGTGGCCAGCCCCGGCCCATCCTCGTCCTCATCGGAGTAGGAGCTGGGGCAGTCACTATCACAGGGCAGTGGGTACTTGCGCAGAGCCAGCCCCATGGGTAGCGGATGCACAGGCGCCCGACCCTTCTTGTCCTTGCCAATGAGGGCTGGGTGTGCGTAACTGGGGTTGCTAAGAGGTCGCCCCAGCTTGGGTCCGAAGTCCTTGTCGCTCATGAGCAGGGCCTTGCAGTTTTTGTTTTTGGGGGAGGTCACACCCTCATGGTCCAGCTTAACCAGAAACTCGCCGCCTGCCCGCCGCCTCCCGGCCTTTTCTGCTTCAGCCCGTTCAGCCTTCTTGGCCCTAAGCAGCTTGTGGGCTCCTCCGGGAAGGCCTGCCCCAGCCCCTCCAAGGAAGGGTGTGTAGGAACTCGCCAGGCTGCTGAAGGAGTCAGCTCGGAAGCTGTTACCAAACACGGGGGTAGCCATGCTATGCATGGGAAACAGGGTGTCCCGGGCCCGCAGCTTCTTGGTGCTTCCGTTGAGCTGGAAGAGGTTCTGTAGTACCCCCGGCCCTTTGCCACCTGCCGCCGCCGCTGCCGCAGCCACCGCTTTCCGCTTGGTCTGAGCCACTGCTGACCAGCTCAGCAGGGGGCTGCCTCTGCGGCCTAGGAAGTGGTCTGAGGCCCCCGTGGGGGACTTGGCACCTGAGGTTAGGAGGTCGACTTTGCCTGGGGGGGAAGCCAGGTAGGGTCAGCTGTACCTGCTGGGCCCACCCAGCTGTCTCCACTCTCCCCTCCCCGACCCCAGCAGGCCCCATGCGCCTCCCAGTGACCACACCCCCAGGGGCCCTCCCTTCCCAGTTCTCAACAGCTCTGCAAATACCAGCTTTGTCTTTGCTGCCAGATTTCTTCCCAGGGGTCTTAGAAGTTTCAGGGCCATCCGGCACTTTAGGGGACAGGCTGGGTGTGGGGGCTTCGCTGGGCGGGTGGCCCTCATTGGCTGCTTTTTTGGTCCTCCGGCAGCTGCTGGACACCAACAGGGCTGGCGAGGGCTCTGTACCTGTGGAGTGGACAGAGGGGCTCACCACGGGCCTGTTGGTAGGTGGCTACCACCCTTTGTGGAACACTTGGGAACATCTCCAGTTTTGGTGAGGCCCAAGTAGGAGGGGGCTTCCGGGAGCTGCTACAGGCAGGGGGAGCCCCACCCTTAGGTTATATATTCCTGGGGTGCTCACACTGGATCTTGAAGTCCGGAGGCAGCAGCCTGATGTTAGAGACAGCTATGTGGCCTGTGTCTCCGTCATCGAACTCTACCAACACTGAGTCCAGGTCTTCTTCATCGCTTGAAGCACCTGCAAGGGGGCATGTCCCCGAGTAGTGTCAGCCCAGCTTACCAGAAGCCAGGGGAGGGCAGGAGGACCACAGGGGAGCTGAGCAGGGTGCTTTGCAACTACACTGGCAGCCTGATAAACCAACATGGCACCCCTTGGCTACCTGGTTTTCTATCCACTGGCCCCACATACAAGCAGACACATGCCCTAGCTTCCCTTCGCACAGACGCTGGGGAAAAGACATCACTCTACATCTCCTCCCAGAAGTGTCCAATAGACTCCTGCCTATCTACCTATTCATCTGTAGACCTTTATTTAGTCTTCCCACCCCGAGGGCCCTACATGGCTGTTCTGTCCAGGTGTACTGGGATGGATACTTCACACAACCCAGGCACAGGATTCTGTGTCCTTTTCCTGCTGGGCCTGCTCTGATCAGCTGGACATGCCCGCCCCCACCCCCACCCCCACCCCACCTCACCCTCTGACTTCCTCACAACTGCCAGTGAATTGATCTTACTGGTCTCACTTAGGGCAGACCCAAGTCTTGTCTTGCTTCACCCTCCAAGATAGCTGGACTATGGGTAAGAACTCTAAAGGTCACAGAGGGGCCTCAGCCCTAGTCCCGGCCTCGAGCATGCTTACCTCGAACCACATTGCCTGGATATAGACACCGGGACTTCTGACTCCAGTAGGCACAGACCCGGGTACCAGGTGGAAGGTACCGACTGGACTGTGGCTGGACATCAAGAACCTGCAGGGAGCCGCAGAGCGGTAGTCTGTGAACAGTTGGGTCTGGCCACAGGGTTCAGCGTAGGGCCAGGCCAGGGTCCTCCTGGCGGTGGGGAAAGCCACCAGGCTTGTTCGCCCAGGCACGGGCCCATGCTTACCGCCTCCTGCAGCAGCTGTTCCAGCGAGTAGATACGTTGACGGTTGCCTCTCTCCCCCTCAATGACGATGCTGTAGCTGAGGGCGTCATAGGGATGTGTGAGGTTCCTGCAGGAGTCCCACTGCCCCACACATTACAGCCAGGGTGCGTCCCTCCCACCCAGGCCCGGGGCTCACATGTCGGGGGGTTGCAGGGTCCTGACACTGCCCGCATACAGCAGGCTGTCCTCCTTCGGGATCAGGACGGGCAGTCCGTCCTGCAGGTCTTCCTTGTGGATGGTGCAGGACCGTGCTGTAGAGGAAGACATCAGTACTGGGCCCTGGATACACCCACCCACCATTCCCTCCCTGGGCAGCGGCTGTCTCTTCCTCACCCAGGGCGGCGCTCTGCTCTGCGCTGAGCTGTACACCGGCTTCTTCCTCTTCTTCTTCCTCATCCGAGAAGCTGGTGTCATCCTCGTCAAACTCAAAGTCATCCTCCACAGCAAAGCTCTCCAGCAGCCGGCTCACCGCCCGCCCCTGGCCCTGGGGGGACGACCACAGGGGTCAGAGGAGGATGCTGGGAGGGTCCAGACCCCCCACTAGGCCCTGGCCTGGGAGGGCTGCTACCTGCTTGCTGACAGCCTCTCTCTTCACCTTCGTCAGCTTCCTGCTCTTTCCCAGGATGGCCTTGGCGTTGCGGGCTGACAGAGCGATGGACAAGGCCCCATTCTTCCGCTGGTCAAGAAGGGTGGACAGAGATGCAATGAGGATCGGAATGGCTTCCCGGCCAGTATGGGCTGGGACACGGGGTTCAGAGTTGAGTGGGGGAGGAGGAGGCTGTGTCCTTCTCCTTGGGATGCCCACTGACCACTCTGACGTCTACTTGACCGGTAGCCTACCCTCAGGACTGGCTGCAACATGGCGCTCTTGCGGGTGGCTCTCTTGAGGCGCTCACTGGCAAGTTTGCTGCCCTCCTCTCGGCAGGCAAAAGTCCGGGTGGGACTGAAAAGGGTGTCTCTGCTGGTGGCGGTTCCTGGCTCTGTACGCAGGCCAGTTTTCACCTTGCCCTTGGCCTTCTTCTTGCCTGGTGCACCCGGGGGCCGCCGCCCTGGCGCCCGCTCCAGCTTGGCTCCCACCTTGGTCTTTACTGTTCGTCTCTTGATCTTAACCTCGCCCTCGGGGCTGGACAGGCGGCAGGCCCCTGTGGGAGGGAGGCAAGCGGTCACCGGGACCCTGTTACACAGGCCCCTGTTCCCACTCTGCTCTGGTTTCTCAGTTACCTAGCAAGCCCTGCCTCTCCTTTTTCTTCTTGGCCTTCTGATTGGCTTCCATCTTGACCACGGAGGAAGGTGAGGGTCCCAGCACTGCCACACCAGACCCTGGGTGCAACACCAGCCCAGGCTCTCTGGGAGCTGCCTCTGTCCCCAGGAGTGCCTGGCAGTCCTCACTGTCATAGCCGCTGCCTGAGAACAGCAGAGAGGACTCAGTGACTGGTGTTGGACATGGCTATTTGGGGTGGACCTAGGGAGTACGGCCAATGAAGATACTGTCATCTTCTGGGCTGCTCAGGGGTGGTACCCCCTTGCAGCCCCACACTGCAGGACTGAGCTTCTCCCTGGGGAGTCCCTCTTTCCGTATTCTCTGGCCCAGCTGGCCCTTGCTTCCTGCCCCCAAAGCAGCATTTCCTCTCAGTCTCAGCCTTGGGAAGAGGGGCTCTGAGGGAGGAAGCATCTATTTTTCCAGGCTGCCTCTCTGGACTTGTCTGCTGGGGAAGGAAGAGATACCCCACCAACCTGCCGGATACTGCTGTAGGGCGGGGGTGCGGAGGGGCTATTTTTAACAGGCTTTCCAGGGTGTGTCCAGGGCTTCTTTCTGCCCTGAGAAGGGTGTGACAGATCTGGCCTGGGGACAGAGGCTCCTTCCCAACCTTCCTCAAAAAGTAAAGTTGTCCCTGGATCTGTCCATTTCACAGACTTCACTCGGATCTGGTGGCTCTGACCCCTGGGCAACGGATCTTCAGCCCCCAGGTGATCAAGACCCAGACTCCAGGCACTCACACCGCCAACTTGCCTGCCTCATGTGCCACAGCCACTGCGGGTTGGGCTTGGAATTTGTGCATCTCCCTGCCACTGTCCCCATCGGGGTGTGGATGCCGTGCCGCCCCTGACGCCGTGACGCTCTTGGCTCTAGATAGCTTCTTCTGGATGCGCCCACCTGGGGCAGCCTCTTTGCGCTGGAAGGCACCGAGGCCGGCAGGCAGCCCCTTGCTCTTGACCTTTGGCTTCAGCTGGGCCACCTTGTGGGCCACCGAGGATGGCAACTCGGCCTGGCCACAGCTCTTCTTGCACCGCACCTTCTCCTGCGAATGAGATGTGAACGTGCCATCCACAGGCACTGACTGCCCCTCCTTAGCCCAGGGCATGTGGGTTTCCTCTGTCATGGTGGGACCCAGAAAACAAGCACCTCTGAGGACTTGTCTTGAATAGGGCTCTGAGGACATCTGGCCCTGGCTGCCTACTGGAGCAAACACCCGCCCATCTACTTAGCGCTCCTCCACCCACTTCATATGGTGGGGGCCCAGGAGCCAGAGGTGCTGTATATCATGGGTATATGCTGTTTGCTTTTGTGAAATGGAAAGATTAAGAAGAAGAGTTCCCTAGGCACACTCCCCAGGCATAACCCACCTATGCCTACAGTGCAGAGATGGGAGGAGGCTGCACGGTCAAGGACAGCCTGACCTACAGAGCAAGTTCTAGAGAGTCAGGGAGCAATGGAGGCTGAAGCCACCACCACCACCACCACCAAACTATGTCAAAATCAAGCAGGCAAGAATAAAAACAGCCTTCTGACATGGAAGGGGACAGACGAGGTAACAATAGGTCTGGGACCTTGGAGAGGGAGCAAAGTGTAAGGACCCAGGATTCCACCGGGCACCGCAGACATGGTGGTCAGAGCCAGGCATTTTGGCTGTGGATTTCCCAACGTCAGTACACTAAGAGAACCAGCCACACTCGGAAATCTATATCTAGTGTGCCAGAGGCAACAGCCCCTGGTTACTATACCTGTCAATATATGACATTTCCTTTAACCAAGGTATCCAAAGCTCACCAAACCCTAGCTGGCTCACCTGAGCCTAACACCCGGTACCCGTTTCTAACATCTCACGTAGGGTGAGGGCGAGGGTGAGGGCGAGGGCAGAGGGCAGAGGCCTGGAGACGCACCGAGGAGACGGACTGCAGGCCAGTGTAAGGACTCTTTCCCAGTTTGCTTCGCTTCCTTGGGGGCTCATCACCTCGTAGCTCAGCACACAGCAGACTTAGGCTTGCACGAACAGCCCTAGGGGAAGGTAGTGGTTGGTACAGAGGCAGGGCCTGGGTATCAGGACCCCTCCTACAGTCACTATGGTGTGTCCTGAGGGGCAGACCTCGTGCAGGACACAGCCTCCTGTCTGGACTGTTAAGAGCAGGCCCTGGGGGTGTCGGACCAGTCCTGAGCCGTTCTACCAGCTCCTGGTGGTCCCTGGGGCCCTCAAATCTTGACTTCTCAAGCTTCACCCCATTCAAGGGTGAGCTGGGTCAGGGGCCAATATGGTCAGGAAGCTACTGAGGAAACAGCAAGAGCGATCCTGCTTGATTCCCCCACACCCCTCTGCTCTCGTGCCATGTGGGCAGACATGTCTCCCAGACACCCCAGTGTGTTCAATGTATGATTTCATTTCCTTCCTAGTATCCCCTCCCCGTGAGGAAATAACCACTGCCTGTTTGCCCACAGCTAACCAGGGGCTGGGGTTTGGCCCCCAACCCGTCAACCCTTTAGCCCTCCCAGAGACAGAAGGAAACTGGCTGCTCATGAAAATGAGTGGCAGACGGGGACCAGGGCCCTGACCTCATATGGCCAGACACTGCTCTCCACCTTCCCGTCCAACAAGGAGGCTGGACCTCTGAAGGCAGGGAAGGCCAGGCAGGAAGCCCCTGCAGCTCTAGGGGCCTCCTTGACCCCAGCTTCCTGCCACCTTCCCTGGCCCCACTTCCTGCATGGAGGAGGCCCAGCCTCCAGGCCCAAGGCCTGCTGCCCTCACAGGGTTCTGGAACACAGTTGGAGAGCCTGGACAGGAGCCGGAGCTGGGAGGAGGTCAGGAGACCTTCTCTTTGGAAAGAGAGGGTTGTGACTGTGGATCCTTCCCTACCCTAAGGCCTCTGGGTTCTTTGGGTCATAGGTGACTTGGCTACAGGGTTAAGCTTACTTGCTGGAATCTAGGATAAAGTCCAGCATGGGCAATGTGGCCAGAGCTGGCCAGAGGCAGAGAGCGAGGTCTGGGGAGTCTATCACTGCCACCAAGCAGGTTTTCCAATGTCCACTGGACCCCAACTTCCAATAGCCCTATCCTGCTTAGCAGCCCCAAGGCTTCAGATGGGTTCTCAGAGGGACCCCCTATGCTCCCTGCTGGGTGACACCTGGCTTGGGTAGGGTAACAGGACATCTTGGCGAGGCCCCCGGCCATATGGTGAATCTCCTCCGTTGCCTGTAGCCCACACAAACTCCCCCACCCCATAACCTTCTCTGCGTTTGCTAATGTTTTGTGACATAAAGCCCTGAGATTAATTTTTTGCCTCTGTCTTAATTGAAGGAACCGTTTAGTGCCGATTTAACTATTATTACCAAATCATCAGGATTGATGCTGTGCACACGCGTGCTCGCCAATCGTGTTTGGAGGAGCTCGGAGGATTTATGCAAATGGGCCTGCCGGGAGAGGCAATTTGTAGCCGAGAAGGACAATTATACCCGGCCCGGGAGTGCGCCAACGACTGCGCCGGGCGGGTAATGGATAATAACATCGCGCGGCAGCCGTGAGCAGCAGCGCAGCGTGACCAACGACTTTATACAGTGCAGATAAAGAGCCTTTTACGCAACGCTGCCCTGCATGCAAGGGGCCAGGGCTGGCCGGTGGGGTGATACCACAACCTTAGCCACTGCCAGGTTCCCAGAGTTGGTGCAGCCAAGCCTAGGCTGTGGTTACACCAGGAGGGGGCGCTGATACTGATAGCCAGACATGGAGAGAGGATGTCTGTGCCAGTCCCCAACAGGGAGGGCTCTCTATCTGCAGGACATGTGTCATGGCCTCAGGTTTTGGTAGGGAACACACTTGGCCTTCAGTTATTGTGTGCAGGGAGCCAGCAGTTCCTAAAGCCAGAGAGGGACTGTGGCCCCACCCCCACGGTGTCCAGACCTGTCCCACAGATCCCTCTCGATACTCACTTGGCTTTCTTGCTGTCACTTCTGGCAAGCTGGCCCCCGGGACGCAGGGCAGGCAGTGAGCTTGAGTGTTTGCGCTTTCTTGGCCTGCCAGGCCCCCGCCGTGCAGGGCTCCGTGAGCTCTCCTCTCTCCTAGGGGCCACAGAAAGGATGTTAAGAAACCTCAAAACACTTCACCCCTAGGCCTACTGGAGGGCATTGCCCTGCAGAGGAATGTTGGGGTCGGTCAGTAGTGCTCTCAGAGTGTAATGGCCATCAGGTTGAAGTCGGGCTCAACTACGTTCCTGCGGCCCAAGATCTAGAGCTAAGTGGATGACACTGTTTTCTGCTTTCCCCTGGGATTTAACTGCCTTGCTCACATTGGTCGGGAGGCCCACATTGTCCCTCATGCAACTGAGTAGGTTTCTTCTGCTCCTGCAGCAGGTCCCAGCTACCCCATGGGTCCCAAGTCCTCCTCAGTCACACTCATAGCTGCTTTAATCACCATTGCCCCTTGCCCTACCACCTTGTGCTGCCCTCTGCTGAGTGACCACATCTTCCCCCCACCCAGGCTTCACCCCTCTGTTTGGCTGCCTAGGTCTCATGAGCGCCATGCAGATCCCAGACTCCAGGCTGTTCCTGCACAGTCCCTGCCTACAAGGTGGCACAGGGCCCAGTAACTTCCCCGGAGTGCCTCCCCTTCCCAAGCGTCATACTCGTGGTCATGCCTGCGCTGCAGGCGAGCCAGCTCCCGTTGCTTCTCCTTGTAGCGCCTCTGCAGCTCTGCTAGCTGCATGCGCATCTCCACTTCCTGTGTGTCCAGCCGGTCGATGGCAGCCTTCAGGGGACATACCTGTGTGCAAGAGTTCAGGAACCTGAGTACTGTAAGCCCCAGCTTGGTGTGGTGGGACGCAGCCCGGACATGCAGAGTTCTCCTCTGTAAGTGGCTGGGCAGTGTTCTCACTTACAGGCTTTGTTTTAGGGGCCCAGGTGTCCTTGCGTTGCAGGATTTGCATTCTGGGGGTGAGCCTGGGGCCTCTGTCTGGGTCAGCAGCTGGGGCCTGCAGTGAAGTGACTGGGCTGTCCAGGTTAGCAGCCTCCACCAGGGACCAGGCTGTGGCCAGTGTGGCCAGGTGCTGCAGGTTGAAGGCCAGCACATCCTCATCTTCTGCTGGGGGGAGAGGTATGGGTCACTCGCTGCCCCCTCCCCAGCACAGACCCAGCCTCAGGCTGTGAGAACCAAGGGAGGAGTCAAGCCATAAGGAATGGCGGGCTCCACCATCTGAACCCGAGCAGCTTGGTCATCAGAGTAGTGACAGCAACGGACCACTGTAGCTGCAAAGGCTCCAAATCCAGGAAGGGCAACAAGGTCAGGATATCAGTGCATGGTGGGGTATCAATGCAGGGAAAACGAAGCCTCCATAGCTCCAGTGCTGCATTACCGAGGGGCAGGCAAGAGGGGCTGTGGGCCATCTACACCAGGGGACATAGGTGCCCCGGAGGACCTACCAAAAATGCATGGTCTGAATCTCCACAGGAGGAGAAAACATTGAAGTGCATTAGGTCCCTCAGAGTAATGGCAGTCACCTGGGTCAAGTATAGGAGGTAATGGGGATACCCAACATAGGGCAAAGCTGGAGGGCTCAGGAAACGTCCCTCACAGGTCGCTTCTGCAATGCTAGGAGGTGCCTGGAGGGGCAGCTGGCAAACGCTCAAACTTTTGGGCATAATTTTTTTTTCTCGCCAAGATCTCTACCTGGGAGACCTTCCAGCCTAGAGACAGGTTTAGGCCCCTAGCAATGAGAGCAGAAGTCTGCCTTTCTCCTTAGGAAGAAGGCAGACTTTGTATCACTAGGGGAGGCCCAAGGTAAACTTAGGTTACATGTGAGCCCTTCCTTTGCTGCTGGTACCCTTGAGGCCTGCACTTGGCACCTATGGCTCTGCCAGGCCTGGGCCGCCCAGGGTCTCCCTTTTATTCTGGTGCTAGCAGCTGGCTCCATACCTACGTTTCCCATTTGTCTCTTCTCAGATGGTTTGGTGGAAGAAGCTGATATGGCTGATTTCAGCCACAGTGGCTATACCTCGTAAGGCTACTGTTACAGCAGAGGCTTAGGATCAGCCACTGCGAGGCTGAGAAGGAGGCAGGGTATGGTGGTGGGCAAGGCATGGACTGTCAGCTACAACACCCACACCTGGTTATACAATGCCCTCCCCCACCCCAACACATACACTCTAACAAATGGGCTCTGGTCTTCCCAACATACCCAGGCAGTGCAGCATGTGCAGACACAATGCCCAGCATCTGACTGGTGGCCTGCGAGTTTCCCTCACGCTACTGTATAACCTTCATATGGCAGGCCCTTGCCGCTCAGCCTTGATCCTGGGATTCCACATTACTCAAGTGAGGCCCCAGCAGGGATCTAGCCAGGGTTCCTGGGTCTTTTCCCCTCTACAGAGCTGAGTGCGAGTTCCTCCAGTCTGTATTTCCTGGCACTGCCCATCCATTTTCCTCATGACTCTTGCCCCGGTAGGTTTGAGGCCAGGCTACACTGCAGCCCCTAGCTGAGGTCAAGGGCCTTGGAGCTTTATGCATCAGGAAAACAGGCTGAGCCTGAAGACTTGGCTAGTTCTACAAATACTCTGGTGCATGGTGGCTGGCTGGGGTACTCCTCAGTGAGGGGTCTCCTCTGCAGCCACAAGGGAAGGCGGTGTTTCTCTGGGCAGTGAGGAGCTGTGTGGGGTCTTCCTGCCGAGTAGAGACTGCTTAGGCTTTGGGTCTCATTCTATTACACTTACATTAGGACCTTTAGGTGGTTGGCCGGGTGAGTTTAGGAACTCGTGTGCCCCCAAACAGCCTGAAGCAGAAGACCTGAAGTTGTAGCCACAGCCATGGCTGCTGCCTGGTGGATGTGAACCCTCCCGAGGTTTGGGGGTTCAGGGATCTAAGTCTGGTGTCTCTGCCCGGACAAAGCAGTAAACTGGAGATTCCTGGCCTCCTTTCTGCTACCAGGCCCTCATCTAAATGTCTGCCTTAGGCCTCAAAGTCTCCTCCTCCAAGTGGAGACAGTTCAGAGGGCTGCCCTAGCCCTATGGCTTGAACCTGCCACAGGAGTGATCCTGGCCCCAGAGGTCCCGTCCAGGATCAGGTAGCTCCTCCAGGCTAGAGTGAATCCTGTGGCAGGTGGCACACCTGCATCTGACTTCCATAAATAAAGACTCGTTGGGGCTTCTCTGGGGATTTTTTCTCTTTAGGGACAGCTGCTCCAGGCCAAAGGCTACCACCTATCTGTCTGACCCCGAGGGTCCAGCTCTCAGGGTACCAGGGAAGAATGCTGTAGTTGGAGCTCACCTTGCATGGACAGCTCACTCTTCTGCCGCTGGGTCTCCAGGTCAGCCAGCTCACTGAGCAGGGCAATCCCATGAATCCCTGAGCTATGCGGCAGAGGAGCCGTGCTAAGGGGCACGGAGGCTGCTGGGGTCTGAGGGTCTGTCAGGCTGATGTCAGGCAGGTCTCCTAGGTCCACAGTAGCAGCCACCAAGGCATCCAAGCCTGGCAGCGCTTTGGGTGGGTGGCTATGGTTGGGAGTCCCCCAGTCCACCTCCGAGTCCCCCCCGCTCTCCTCAAGCTGGGTTTCTTCCTCCTGTAGCTGGGCCACATCAGGGACCTTCTGTGGACCTTCACGCTTGTCCAGGGCAGCTGGGCTCCCTGCTTCCTGTTCTAGTGCTTGAGGGGTAGCCCCCAAAGGGGGCTGTGGTGCCCCCTGATCTACAGTCCTCTCATTTTGCATCCCTCCCTGAGTAGAATTCGTCTGGCCAGTAGCCTCAGTTCCCCCTCCCTCGAGGAGGTCTCCAAATTTCAGTGCTTGTAACCCCTCGAGTGGGCTGGGGTCTTCTGCCTTCCCTGGTGGGAGTCCTCCCTCAACAGGAGGGGGTAGATTGGCAAGGTCCTGGGTGGCATCCCTGGCCCTTGAGAGCAGCCCAGGCTCTTCTAAGTTCCTGGGGCTGCATGGGGGTGGCTCCCCAGGGAGGAACGTCCTTGGGGGCTCAGGCCGAGTCCCTGGGGTAGTGGTTTGCATAGTTTTGGGGTCTTGGAGGTCAGAGGAGTGCACGTCTGAAGGGAGGGAGAGATCCAGGCCAGCTGTGGGGTTCAATCCTGGAGTCAGGTCTGTAAAAGAAGGCACACGTGAGGAGCCAGCTGCAAACAGTAGAGGAAGTGTGGCCGCATGACAGGGTAGATAGAGGAGGGAGGCTTCCTAGGGTAAAGGACAGGAGACGTGGGAATGAAGGGCCAACAGGAAGACAGGTTTCAGAACCAGTACCCGCCCCAACCAGGAACCCGCAGAGATCCTGGGGGCACCTCTGGTGTGGCTGTTTGAAAAAGAGGGATTTTTAAACCATGGCGCTTGAATTGGGGTTTTCCCTGAACGAGAACAAGCTGGCAGCCTCTGAGAGGCATTATGCCCCATTAACTATAAATAAAAAGATAGATAGATAGATAGATAGATAGATAGATAGATAGATAGATAGATAGATAGATGACAGCTCGCTCAAACACAAAACTTCTCTCTGCTGCCTGATTCAGAGAAAACCTTCGGGTGGCAGACACACGACCCGCCCCAGTACAGCCACCTCTCCTCGCCTCGGGCAGGGAAGATTATTTCTCTGACCCCCACTGGTGATGGCGTCCTCTCTCTTAGCTTTGTTAAAATCTGGGCTCACTGGCTGGGGACAGGTCCCGAGTCTGGTGCCACTCTCTGCGGCAGTTCAAGCAAGCTGCCACTCACACTGCCACTTGGGTCGCGGAGGCGTGGGTCTGGTTATTTTTCCCCATCTACCCAGGGTAAAGAGGGGCCTATGGCTGGATCATTACACTAACTGGATCATAAGTGGGCTGTCAAGAAGGAAGAGAAAGGAGAAGAACTTCATGACCTACAGACAGGAATACACGGGTAGAAGACGGACAGCCTTGCCCACCTGGTAGGGGCAAGACTTGCCAGGCCAAAGAGACTCCCTCCCTCACCTGGTTCCAGCGTGGTCAGGTTGGTTCCAGCCCGCTGGCCCTCCTCACTCTTGTCCATGGTACTAGGCACCTTGGAGCCAGGCCCTGGGCTGCCAGTAGGGCAGATGGGTAAAGTGCAGGGGGCGCTGGGCCGAGGTGGTGGTGTGGGGCAACTCGCAGGGGTCTTCAAAGTGGGCGACTGACAGCAGGGTGATAGCTTGACCAGGCCTGCAGTGGCGGAGGAGGGGGTGCCCTTGGCCATGGGGGTTAAGGCAACTGGCTTGTGGGTGGACTTTGGGGTCTTCTCCTGGGCAGCTTCCTCCAGCTCCATGTGGCGATCCTCAGGCTTGCGCTGTTGGGGGTGTGGGGGAAGAGGCTCAGACGGCCACACCCTCAATACCCGGGTGGCCTACCACTGCTTGGTGAGAGACATGCAGGGGTGTCTGGGGGCCATCTGCCTGGGACCTGGGGGGTGGTGTAGAATTGTCTTGGATCTCAGGTTGGGGTGGCTGTTGGGGACATGGTACCTGGAACTGGGCAACTCGCTGTAGCTCCAGGGCCTGTGTGGCCCGATGTTGCTGCTGCTGCTGTTGCTGCTGCTGCTGTTGTTGTTGCTGCTGCTGTTGCTGCTGTTGTTGCTGCTGCTGCTGTTGTTGCTGCTGCTGCTGCAGTGCATAGAGCTCTTGCTGCCGAAGCAGCTGGGACCGAGAATACACAGGGAGCTGGCCCGGGTGCTGCATGTGAGAGGCAGGGCCCCGGGCCCCATACATGGGGGGCCACAGGGAGGCCTGGTCCATAACTTCAGCTGCAGGCAGGACCAGAGGACTGTCAGTTCCAGTCAGAGATGAAGGACCCACCTGGGCCAGTTTCCCTCTTATCCACCAGCTTCATCTCCTGTCAGCCCTTCTCAGCCCATCCCTACCCCAGTCCCTGGGAAGATAAGCCATACAACTCTCTCCTGGTTCCTGGACGGCCATATTCCTGTCTGGCCCCAGGCCCCGTACCAAGACTGCTGCTGCCCTCCTCAAATTCACTGCTGACAGCCCCACGCGCAGACAGCTAGACTGCAGAGGGTCCTTACCGAGTGTGTGAGGGGTGGTGTGGGGTGTGGGTTCCGAGGGCAAGATGACCAACTGCGTGGCTGCATCTTGGGGGAGGGGGAACACGGAGGGCATGGAGCCGGGCACAGATGCGGGGAAGCCAGGGGGTAGGTTCTGGTGCAGGGCGGGGTGTCCGAGACCTGAGGGACAGAGGTGTAGTGTTCAGGCTTTCCCACTTCCCGGTGGTCAGCCAGGACAGGATAACCTCCAACCCCAACCCAGCCTCCCAGTCTGCTCTTGAGAGCACTGACCATAGGAATGTCCCCCCATCCACAAGGAGGGACTGCGGGTGCGGGGCAGCCAGTGGGGATGGGCAGGATGGGGGTGGGGGGCTGGGTCCCCGCCTTGCATCATGAGGTGGGGGGGCAGGTCTCCAGGGCAGCTGCTTGAAGGGTGGATCCGGGCAAATTCCACGAGGTCTTTGTTGTCTCTGTAAGATTAATAAGAGCTAGCTTGGCCCCTTCCCTTGCCCTGACCAACCCTGGCCCCTCAACAGCCCCTGCAAGGAGAGATGGAAAGCCTCAGTTGCCAGCAGTGGTGCTGCTGGCAGAGGGCGAGTGAACAGGAAGTACCCTTTGGGGACATTGGAATGCCATGCACATAACAGACCAGTGCCTGATGTCACGGTCATGACACTTCCCTTCCTCCCAAGAGGGCTCTGAGAGGGCAGGGCCACCAAGGGCAGCCACACAGCTCTTACTGTAACAGCAGCTCACGTCCAGGCAGACCCAGGCGCTCCTCGCACGCCCGTGACCTCTCCTCTTCGCTCTCCAGGTCTAGCGCATGGCTGGCACGTGGTCCTCCAGCACCTGACCAAGTAGAGAGGGCAGAAAAACCAGGTTATGGTATAGTCAGAGAGGCACCGACTAGAGCAAGCCTTCAGTTGGGGCTGAGGGACTAAGGCAGGGTCCCCCGGCCCTGGGGGTTTTGGAGGGGCAGAAGCAGGGAGTCCATGGGGTTCACAGGAAGAATCACTATGGCTACCACCAGCCTTGCTTCCCCAACCAGAGACGTCATACCTTTGAAGGTGGGGGCGGCCCTGCCCTGCCGCCCACTGTTGGTATTGTAGGCTGTATCGGGCCTGCCGACCGTGTCCTTCTGCCTGGCCAAGGCCACTGCGATGCCCACGGGTGGCTGCCTCACCTCCCCGTCTCCATGTGGGGCCTCATGCTCCCTGCTGCGGGCACAGTCGGGTCTTTCCACTGGGCCTGGGCCCTTAGTGGCTGGAAACTTGGCTTCCTGCTGGACGCAGCTGGCTTTGAGGCTGCCCAGGCCCACGAACGGAGCCTTCTGGCCCACGACTAGGGCTTGGTTGCTGTATTTCAGCAGGTTCTTCATGGCCGAGACCTCATCTGGCGGAGTGGGCAGCTCCTGGGACAGGAGGGCTGCCTGCTGTAAGCCACTTCCAAAAGGGTCGAGGTAGGCACTGCCCTTTCGTTCCTCGATGATGGCCATGGAGGTGTCGTGGCCCGTCTGTACACCCCACGGAGGCATGTGGTGGCCGCTATAACCCAGAGAAGCCAGCTCCACGGACTTGCGTTTCGTCTCGGCCCCGCTGCCTCCCGATTCTACCTCAGGAGCCACCAAGTGCTGCTGGTGCCGGATCCTGGCTACCTTCTGTCCCACTGGAGGGCCAGCAGGGGCCTCTTTGTTGGCCACTTTGTCTAAAGTGCAGCAGGCCTGGGTGGCCTTCCCACCCAGTGGGTCTTGGTGATTGGACCGGGCACAGTCCTGTGAAGTGGGCAACTCAAAGTAGCCACTTTTGTCCAGACCGCCTTTGGGAAGTCCAGGGAAGGGGGCCTCGGGGCCTGAACTGAGATACTCCAGGCCTTTCAGCCGGGGGTGGAGGGCCGCCTCAAAGCCCCCGGGTCGCCGCTCGCCCTTGCCCTCAGCTTTTAGGTGGGCGTAGGAGACTCCATAGGGTGCACCATGGTCGGTGGCCATGGCCGCATCCAGGTGCCGGTCCTTTCCATCACCTGCCACGGCACAGGCCTCTGCTACTTGGAAAGAGCGGCTCTTGTCAGCCAGGTGTCCCACAGAAGGCACAAAGGTGGGCCCGCTGGCCTTTAGGTCCCGGGAGACTTTGTCCTGCAGAGGGCAGAGCCCATCTGGGCCTGCATGCAGCTGCAGGCAGGGGAAAGAGCCCGCTGGGCCTGTGCTGAGGGGCGGGGGTGGCCCGGTAGGCAGGCCAGAGGGTACTGTGTAGGATACAGCATGATGCAGCATCTGCCGCCGCTCCAGGCACTCACTGAAGGCTGGCCCAGGCTCCACGGGGCCTGCCACCTCCTTGGCACAGCGTCCGGGTGCTGCCACACCTGTCCCAGGCCTGCCCAGCATGCCTCCTGCACAGCTGGCCAGGGAGGCCTTGCCCATGTCTCCATTGAGTACCTTGGTGTTGAGCAGGCAAGAGGTGAGGTGTTTGGGGCGGCCCTCACAGGACCCCCGGGGTGCAGGGCCTGCCTCCTTGCAGGGCCCCTCGGCAGGCATGGGCGGCACCAGCTTCTGTCGATCTTTACCACTGTCTTCCTCCACAGCTGGCCGCTCCCTGCCCTCTGCTCCCTTGCTAACTTTCTCTTTGCCCACCTCTTTACCCATGAGGAAGCGGTCAAACTCCTTAGGACCCTTCTGCAGTGAGGCAGCCTCGATGCGGTCCCGGCTGCAGGACCCGATGGGATGGGCAGGGGTGGCTCGGGGCACTCCGGGGAAGTTGTGGTTGGCGGGTAGTATGGTAGGCTGTGGGGGCAGGTTGCGCAGGTAGAAGTTATCTGTGAACCAGAAGTGCCAAGGTCAACAGGAAGTGTAGGGGCAGCGATGAGTCTTGAAGAGTGTCCCCGACCAGGGATTTTTTGTTTTGTTTTGTTTTGTTTTTCAAATCAAAGAGGGGGCTGGAGAGATGGATGGCTTTGTGGTTAAGAGCACTGATCCAGGTTTGGCTCCCAGCACTCACAGGGTGACTCATGAACCGTCCATAACTCCAGCTTCAGGAGAGCTAACACCTTCTTCTGACCTTTGTGGGCAGCAGACACACACCAGGTGCATGTACATACATGCAGGCAAACACTCATGCATGGAACATGAAATTTTAAAGATCTAAAAGGTGTTGTTTTTAAATCATAGACACATATACACAACCTAAATCAACCATCTTCAAGTGTTCAGTTAGGGGTACTGAGCGCATGAACTGTGTGGCCCCAGCATCACCTCCATCCACAGCCTGACCCTCACTGTCTTTCCAAACTGAAGTTTCCCTTTCTGAAGGCTGGCCATCCCCTTCTCCTCTCCTCTGTTTTAGTCCTAGGAGCCTGGCATTGCAGGGCCTTAGCCTGGTGTTTCCCAAGCCAGCTCAGTATCTCTGAGATTTTTTCAGAGGTAGAGATGGCTCTACAAAGTTCTAGCTGTGTGCAGCCCAGAACAAGGGCTGCGGTTAGCTGGGCACATAGTGGCAGAGTGGGTAGTGATGTCTGTAGCTCCTGCCGGCAATCTCCCACATCAAATGCTGTAATTGCCAGGGTAAGCCAGGGTAAGAGTGAGCCCAGAGTCTCTGAAGATGGGTGGTGTGGACAGTCTTTTTTTTTTTTTTCCCAATAAATTTTTGTTTGTTTTTGTTGTTGCTTTTGTTTTTTCGAGACAGGGTTTCTCTGTGTAGCCCTGGCTGTCCTGGAATTCACCCTGTAGACCAGGCTGGCCTCGAACACAGAGATCTGCCTGCCTCTGCCTCCCGAGTGCTGGGATTAAAGGCGTGCGCCACCACGCCTGGCTGGTGTGGACATTCTTAGGAGTCCCCAGAATGCACCATCTTACCTGACTTATTTCAGGCTAATAAGGCTGGAAATAATACTCTGCTGAGAAACAACTGTATTGTTGCATCTTAACCCTGGCAGCTGTGGGACCCTCAGCTTGGGGAGGGGGTTCCTAAGAATAGGCTGTCCAACCGGGGGCCCTGGATCTGGGACAAACCCTTTGTACCCAGGAAGGGTCAGCTCCAGGCTGTTATCAGTAAGCTCTAGGGACATCCACTCTTTGCCAGCCAAGCTGGAGCCACATTAGACCTCTGGCAGACTCTGGGGGCCCGCCCTGCCTCCCCCGGGGTGGGTGGGCACTAGGGCACTAGGCAGGGAAACAAAAGAAAACATTTGCAACTTGTAAAACTGTCCTCAGTCATGTAAATTCCTTGTCAACTTCTTCTAATTAGAAACCAGGGGGAAGGGGAGCAGGAAGGGGTAGCCCGGGAGAGGCCCAATTAGCTTAATTTCCCAAACCAAATAATGTTCTTGGACGAAGCTCCACAACAGTATTGTGAAAGCTGAGAGGCCTGGCCAGCAGCCGCCAAGACACCAGTCAGCCCCACCGCCCAGAGGGAGTCCTGGGCCCTGGTTCACTAGTCTGGTTTCTAGGGCTCAGACGAGCCACCTGCCCACCCTTGACAGATGCTGTCAAAACAGCTGCAGGCATGGGGGATGGCCGGGAGGCTGTGTGGACCTGGCCCACAAGTGTCCAAGCCTGGTTCCTGGGAGGATGTGGCAGAGCCTCTAGGATGACATCAGGCCCCTGGGTGGGGCTGGGGTAGATAGACTTCCTGGCCACACCCCAAGCAGGTCAGCCTGCACCAACCATAACTAGCCCAGTCTGAGCAAGGCCAAGGTTATTCTGAGCTTCAGGGCTCCAAGACATTTCTGTGCCCAAAGGTGCTGAACCATGTCAAAGATCCAGACAGGACAGACACACACTCTCAGGTCCTTAGTTCATCTTCCTGGTCCAGGAGAGCCACCCTAAAGGAATCCTGTACTCTGCCCATATCTCAGTTCCTAATGGCTTCTGGCAAGGAGACTGTCATCTACCCCAACTGGGGCTCTCTAGGGATTTACTGAAACCAGCCTCACCCGCTCTCCACCTGCTGCACACCTGTCACGTGAGGATTACTGCTGTCCAGCACACCAAGAAGGCCCCTAGACCTCCACCTCTAAGCTGGGTTTACCTCCTCAAATTGGTGGTCCCTCCCACACGCAGCCTGGGCTGGAAACTAGTCATTAGGAACACACACAAACACAGACACAGACACAGACACACACACACACACACAGACACACACACACACACACACACACATACACACAGACACACACGTCTGCCCTGGTATATCCTCCCTGACATCACTAACTCTGGCCTTATGGGACTCTGTCTGGGTTCCAGTCTTTTCTTGCCATGGGGTTACTTGAAGCTGAAACACGGTCCCTATTCTAGTCCTGGCCTCTAGCCACACCATAGGAGAACATCCCCAAGTGCGAACAGACCCTCAAAAACAAAACACCTCCACCTAGTGACAGAGCCTGAAATCTCTGCTCTTCCCCCAGCCTCCTCTAGTCAGGTCTCCACACATCCCCAGCTGGGAGCTCAACCACTTGCTCTTGCAATACCTACATGAGGAACTGTCTCAAGGGGTAGGGCTGGGGCAGGGACAGCCTAGAACTAGCTCAGCCCTCCCCCCAGAACACTTCCTGCCCCGAGTCCAAGAGCAGGGACAGGTCAGGGCATTCTCAATGAGCAGTGCACCTGCACCCTGCACCTGCACCTGGCACCTGGCAATGGTGCCAGGACATCCTCCTCTGAGTCCCACATAGTCTCCTGCCTTTACTAGTACCCCTTCAGCTCACACTCAGGATGCCTGCACCCCACACCAAGCCCAGAAGCACTTGCCTTTTTGGGTTCCATAGAAACGATGTTGCCCATAGAGAACATTGCTGTTTCCATGGTGATCCAAGTGGCTCACGGGTAGGAAGGTAGATGCCAGACTCCCCGAAAATCTGGGGTACGCAGGAGCTGGGGAGGCAAAGTACTGGTTGTAGAGACAATTCTTAGCTCCCCGGCCCTTACTGTCCTGACCCCACGGAGGCAAGACGCATCCAGGCAGTCTGGGAGCAACACCCTGCAGAGCCGCTCACAGCCTACCAGTGGGAAATCAACCCATCAATACATCATATTAACTCTGACTCGACTAATACCATCCCTCCGGTGCAGCACAAATTGAATTGCTGACGGGCCAGGGGCTGGAGAGCGGGGGGGGGGGGGGGGGGCCCTTGCCTTTGATTCCCTCCCAGCAGCACTTGGAGTGGCAGAAGCTTCCGGGTCAGGCAACAAAGGGGCTCAGAGAGGAGGCCTGAGAGGAAGGGTGCACCAGACAGGGCCTCCAGCCTGCAACCTCCACAGGCACCCAGAAAGCAGATGGGATGGTAGCGTTGAGCTATGCCACAGCTGGTCTGGGTGACTCACACTTGAGCTAGATGAAGCTAGGATGTGGCCAGTTACCACTCAATGGAAGCCACAGGTCTCTCCCCTCAACTGAGCTCTCTACAGAAGGGGAACATCTACTTGTGTCTACAAAGTCCTAGGCATATTGTGAACAAGGCCTTAGCACCAACTGCAACCTGGCAACTTTAAACAGTAGCCCCTCTCAGGCAGTGGTCTTTCCCCCCAGAGGCAGCCAAAGTTCTGAAGGGCTGTGCCTACAGGCCTCAGGAATGCTAACCACAGCCTAGAGTTGATCTTACCTTGTTGAGCTTGGGCCTATAGTGTCTCTTGTCCCCTGGAACAATATCCCTTTTTCCCCTGCCCCAGGAGATCCTGGCTGGCTAGAAAGATGACAGACCTGGCAGCAAGCCAGCGGAGGTGTGGTGGTAGGTGTGTGTGTGTGTGTGTGTGTGTATACAAAAGCAGCAGCACTGGGAGATGACACAGGGGTTAAGAGCCTGACTAAAGTGGTGCACACCTTTGGTCCCAGCACTCAGAAGGCTGAGACAGGCTGATACCCGAGTTCAAGGTCAGCCTGGTCTGAGTGAGTTCCAAGGTAGCCAGGGCTACCCAGTTTTGGAAAACAAAAAACAAGAACAAAAAAGAAAACACCGGCTGTTCTCTAAGAGGACCTGGGTTCAATTCCAGCACCTACAGAGTGGCTCACAACCAGCCATAACTCCGTTTCCAGGGAACTGAACATCCTCCGATCTTAGTGGGTACCAGGCACACATGTGGTGCAGACACACATGTGGTGCAGGCATACACGCAAGCAAAATACTCACATACATAAAATAAAACCAGTCCGTCTAAAATACTTTTAAACAGGAAAAAAAGCTGCAGCTCTCCCCTTGGGAGGGTCTGAACTGGAGGACCAGACGGCCACTGTCTCTAGAATTATGGCTTCCTGGCTGGTCCCTTCCACCAGGCCTGACAAGAGCATAGGGACCCATCAAGGAGTCTTCTCTGTTGGCTGGTAGTTTCTGACCCTACCCACTGCTGTCACCAGGACAGCTGGCTTTCTCTGCTAAATGGGGTGAAGGATCTTTAAGGAGACTGGGTCACACTGAAGGTACTCTTACGAGGGACCGCACGTCCTCCACGCCAAGGTCTTCCGTCAATTCAGTATGAATCTAAAGGCTAGCGGTGTGTGTGTAGGGGTGGAGCACTCTGAGGTCCTCTGTGAGCATCGGGCAGGGACGGAGGGTGAGCACTCAGAGATGCTCGGCCGGCATATCCGGCATTTCCCCAAATTACAGACAGACTAGAAGAGAAGCAGCTGGACCAGGCAGGAGTTGAGCTCTGCGTGTATGCTGTTCTGCGTGTCCCCATGGAGACCCTAGAAGAGCTTCTCTCTGGGGACACCACTGCTGTCCCCAAGAGTTCCCAACAGTCTCACTTCTCAGGCAGCACGGGACCAGGACAAGGAAATCCTTTAGTCTCCTCAACTACAATAAGCAGAGGGGAGGAGGATGCCATGATCCCCAGGGAGGAACCCATGGCAAGAAGTGCTGCTATTTGATAAAGGGCACTTGAGCTCAGTGTCACAGTGGGGTCATGGACAGGCTCACAGCCCAACTTCACTCAGGGCATCTTTACTTTGTTTCCCTCATTCTTTTACCACAGAATGCCTGTCTGTCCCTCACTTCCAGAAGCTGGTCCGTCTGGATGCTGAAGAAGGGGAGCCTCTGTGGCATGGGACCAGGCAGCTCTGGACCACCCATCCCTGGCACTCAGCTCAGGGAAAGGACTCAGAGCTCGTAAGCAGTTTACAACAGACACGCACAAGTCAGGATCAGAGACCACCTAGAACCCCTCAGATCCCACTGCCATGGGCAGACCCCTGACTAATGACACCGTGGGATAGTCCTTACTCCAGTGGCTCGTTGGCACCGCACTGGGAAGAGATCTTTCCATCTGCGTCACAAAGCAGGGGCCACGTGAAGACTCAGAGATTTCCGTGACACAGAAACCTGCCTGTATGGTGTGGCGCCATTGCCCAGATGGGAGCACACCCTCAGACCACACACAGGAGGACTTGGGGACAGTGCCCACTGCCAGGCCTGTTCCCCTCTTGCTGAAGAGCAAGCCGAGACTGAAAGAGCTACCCCCGTTGGCCTGGTGTGTGTGGACACATCTGCAGCAGATGTTAGCCAGATTAAACTCAGCTCCTGGAAGACTTGACAAAAGCCAAGAGGCCTGGGTGAGAGCAGCTGGGCAGGGGGTTGGGGCCTTGGGGGGGGGCTAGGTAAAGCACTGCAGCTGTCCCCCGTAATTGGCTGCTGTTAAATGTTTTACGGGCCTCTGGTTTTTTTTTTTTTTTTTTTTTTTTTTTTTGTAAACAGAAGTCTGTAAATTCCTCCTTCCCAGACATTTCCAGGCACAGACACCCCCTTCCCCCTTGCACCCCCTGATGAGGCCCGAGCCTCTCCCTGCTTTCTGGGGAGCAGTGGACACTTAGCTAACTGAATAAGGGTGCTTTGGGTGCCAAGGAAATGTTGGTGGCTGTCACTCCAGGGAATGGGGCTGAATCTACCAGCCAGTTCAATGCATGGAGGTTCTTCATGTCCCAGGCTTCAGATGGGGAACTGACTGAGAAAGAAGAACAGGAGAGGCAAGGAGCCCCAGGAAACACGGTGAGGAGAGGGGGGGTCCTCTTAGCCCAGCAACAGAAAGGCCCCTTTCTTTCTTTTTCCCAAGACTACTCCCCGAACTGAAGAGGAAAATAGAAACCGACTTTCGAATCAGAGCAGCTGCTCTGAGACCGGAAGCCAACGCAGGGGGAAGACCAAGTCTGGGCTGGGAGGGTCTAGGGAGGACCCTGGTGGGGTAGCCTGGGAATCAGGGAGATGACCCTGAGGCAGAGAGAGCCTCATGACTCACATGTCTGACCACCAGGTTGCTTTGCCCCTTCCCCGCTGGAAAGCCCAGACCCCAGGGCCTCCCTTTCCCTACAGCCTCTGTGGCTGCTCCAGAGATCACATGACGAATCTGTGGCCACCTGCTGCCTTGGGACTCCTGGCAGACTTGGGGAGGGAGTAGGTTTGGAAGTTGGGTTTAGGATGCTCCATTCTGTCCTACTGCTGCCACAACTACCAAAGCCCCTGTGATGGCCAACGTGAGGATTCCTGATCAATAGGCAGAAAAAGAAAAGATGGCTGGTAGCAAGGCCACCTAGAAACAACATTTAAAAGACAAGGCAGCAGGGTAGGCAGGTGAACAGGCACCTGGGTAGGGAAGCCATAAGGTAGGGCTCTCTTTGTCTACCCAGAAGGTCCTCAGATGGGCTACAAACCCCTACTTTCCTGGGACCTCAGGGGTGGGTCCTGCTCCTCAAGTGCCCTGTCTCATGTTTCCTGTTACTTAGGATGCTGCCACAGGAGGATGACACAGTGACTTGGTGCTAGCCCTCTCCCAGATGCCTGCCTGTCACTCACAGCCAGTGACTTCCACTGCACTTTACTCACTGGTGGACCAGGAGTGCTGCGCTACGAATCCCAAAGCCAGATTCTCATGCCGCTTAATTGACTAGTAATGTCTGCCCTGGGAGCAGACAGGATGTGGCCGCCAGTTCACAGGACACTTGCCATTTCTGCTTTAGTGACCGAAAGGAGTAACCTAGCAACAACCCAAGATCTCCCGGCCAAGTGCCCCTCCTCCTTCAGGGTCCCTTCACCCTATTTGGTCAGACTCCTAGCCATCCAGGCCAGGATTTCAAAGTGCAGCTAGCTCCCAGGATTGGCCACCCAAGTGGCTGGAGATTAGAATGGCACCCTTCAGGGTATGTCTCCTCCCTAAGGCTTGCAGAGTGCTGACCCACAACTGCTCAGGGAACAGGGCCCTGCAGTCTCCATACCCCCAGGCTGAGAGGAATACCTAAGTGCCCCGAGGAGCCAGGCTCCATGGGCAGGCTGCCCTGGATCCAAAGGGACAGCCTTCCACATCACAGGGAGGTAGGTGCCTGACCAGTAGGCAGGACAAGGGGGCTGGGGAACTCAACTGATGATGGGCAAACCATGACACAGGAGTATCCTGGATGTGGCCCCAGCACCTGCTGGCATTTAGGACAACAGCCCTGCCACCCACAGCTTCAGGGTGGTCCACTGTGCCGGGACTCCACTCATGGTCAGTGAGCAGGTGCGTCTGGCTGGCAACTGTTTTTGCCCAGGTTGGACTCAAGGAACCAGGAAGAACTTTGCCTGGTGACCATGGCCACTGGCCACCTCTGTACCCCCAATGTATATCTGAGGACAGGTGCAGAGAGAAGGAGCTATCTATAAAGCACTAGTCCTGGGCTGTTCTGTGTCCAGGCAGCTCTGATAACCAGTGTACTTAACAGGTGAAGAAACAGGCTCAGAGCCTTTGAGCACAGGAACTCAAGGCCAATGTAGCTCTTGGGGCTGTGACAAGCAGAGTGTGAAGCTCTGAGACCTTGTCATTGGTTCCTGCAGGTTGCAGTGAGGCTGGCTGGAGATATTCTAACAAGTAGGACTTCCTCATTTCCAGAGGCTCCTTGTGGATAAGGGTGCGGACAGAAAGGGGACACTTCACTCATAGAGACCGCAGGTGCACAGATGGCCCAGGCGGTTAGGTGTGTGTGCCCCTCCTGCAGAGGACTCAAGCTCTGTTCCCAGCATCTGTATCTGATGGCTCACAACTACCTGTCACCTAGCTCCAGGAGACCCAATGCCCTCTTCTGGGCTCCATGGGCACCTGTACCCACATAGAGAAACCCATTCGTACACATAATTAAAAATAAATCTTAAAAAAAAAAAAATTAAAAAAAAGGAGAGATTGCAGGGTGCAATGGCTCATTCCCACAGCGGCAACGAGGAGGCAGAGATCAAGGGATCATTGCAATTTAGAAACCAGATTCGTCTTCATAGCAAGTCCTGAGCCAGCCAGAGTTACATGGCAAGTCTGTTTCAAGAAAACTAAATGGAATAGAAAAAAGAATGGGAGCGACATCCAGGGTCTGAAGAAATAGCGTTAGGGTACGCGCAGCCACTAGGGGGCAGTACCAGGGGATGGAGTCTGATGGGCCACCCATGAGGGTGGATGTGGGATAGGACCTGTCTCCTGGATGGACATGTTCCAGCCCCTGCTTGCTTGCCCCTGTGGTAAGTTTTGGAGCCTCCTAAGGTACTGAGGGAGACAGGCAGCTGGAGAAACGAAGGAGTGTGTGGGGTCTGGAGGAGCAGGGTACACTTGGTGGTGGCTCCTGTCTCACTGGAATGCAGCCAGACATGGATGGAGAAGTGGCCACCAGGGTGGGTGTGGCTTTCACAGAAGCTGGCTAGGCAGGCAGCCAGTGCTGGCACGTGTACCCATGGCTCCCCCTCCAGGTGGCATAAGAGACCACGGACCAGCAGGGCTGAGTCAGCTCCAAGCTCCTGTATCCATCCCCAAGCCCCTAGCAACAGCATCTTCTTTCATTGCCCTGTGGGTGGTCCCAAGCAGGCAGGGGGGCGGATGGGGGGGGCCCTTACTGACAATAGGGCCAGCTGTGCCATGCCACACCCCAGCCCCGTCCACTCAGGCCAGGTTGGCATCTAGCCACTCACCTCTGCCCCAGGCTAGTTCTGCTGTCCACCCTACCCCAAAGCCCTGCTGTCCGTTTCTGGCAAGACACATCATCTTGGGTGAGCTAAGGGGCCAGAAGGCCTGGGGCTCAACAAGCAGATCCTGCTCTGGGCCAGATGTTCCAGGGCGGCTCCTCCAACACTAGGGTGCATCCCTTGAACCCCCAGCTGTTCCAGGCACACAGGAAGCCTGATCCCCCGCTCTACAGCTGCCTTACAGATGGTGAGGAGAGGGTGTTCTGGCTGCCTGAGAGTCCCCGTCAAAGAGTAGGAGAGCACCTACCGCTAACTCCCACATGAAGTTAGCCACTCCCTGTCAGCCCTCTCTGCCTGGCCTACCTGCCCTAGGCTCAAGCAGAAGGCAGCAGCAAGCAAGCTAAGCTGAGAGAGTCCCTGCCTCTCTCCATTCTAGAGGGGGTTTAAGGGAGCAGGAGAAGGCTAAAGCTGGGCCTCCTGGCCTATTGCCCAGGAAGCCCCCATGCTGATGGCCCCCATTCTTTGGCCCTGTCGCGTGCCCCCTGCCTGCCTTGCCCCCCACCCTCCTGTACACACATGGCCGAGAAACAGGCCCCAGCACGTGGAGCCAGCTGGCACCCCGTCAGACTAGCAGCCAGGCACGCTGCCAGGGCAGCCAGCCAGACTGCCACTCGCTCCTACCCCGCCCGCCCTGGCCTCTACCGCACAGAGCAGGCTGCACCATGTGGCCTGTCAGGGAGTAAGGCTGCAGACGTAGAAGACGGGGGAACCCCTGCGGGGAGGAGGGGGGACACCCTAGGGTTGGGAGGAGCTGATGGTGAAGAGGTAACCTGAGGCTCAGGCCTGAGAGGTATGCGCTGTCATATGACTCCAGACAGATGTGGACTTGCCGCCACTCTCGTGGGACTGGGAAGGTTGCAAGTGTGCACTTTCCACTTTGGGACCACTGCTTCTCCACATGCCTGTCTCCAGCCCCCAGTGGGCCCTGTGCTCTGCGGGGTGGAGCCCTGAACATCCTGCCTCTTGTCCTGCATGCACCCGGGATGGCCCTCCCCTACCTGACTCTGGGAACTTTGTCTTGCACCTGCCACAGTGGGTGCCCAGCAGCGGGCAAAGAGACTCCTGCTGCCCTTGGAGCTGGTCTCAGAGACAAAAGCTCTCTCCTTGTGACACAGCCAGGCCTCGAGTCAGGATGGGGGACAGAGCCGAGAACTCTCCGCAGCGCACTGCCTGGATACTGGCTTTCACCAGCCAAGTGGGCATCCTTGGGGCTTGGCCTTGGAAACAGGACCTGCAGAGGCTGGCCCTCAAGTGGGGTCTGAGGTTTGAGGGCGCTTAGGGTGGGTCATAAGCAATTTTACCAGACAACCGTTGACACAAGGGGAAGTAAATGGTTATGGGTGTCACCAGCAGGCCTCCACTCACCCTCTGGAAAGAGTGGCCCAATAGGGAACAGGACTGGACTCTAGGGCAGGTGGTGCCACCCACAAACTGCCCTTCTTGCTGGTGGTGTCTCCTGGGGTAGGATGGACAGGAAGCAGGCATGTGTGCCTACTGAGTAGGAGGTGGACAGACATTCCTGGGCACTGACGGGCCACTGCCGATTATGAGGACAGAAGTCAGGTCAGGTGGCCTGGGTATCCCAGTGCGCCTATGGTCCGTCCAGGGGATGCAGCTCTTCTTGAAAAGCCTCCATTGCCCGTTCTTCCTGCTTGGCCACCCTCATCCCTTCCTGCAAACATCCCGGGAGCCAGATGCTGTGACCAGCTAGGAGATGCCCAGCAGACACAAAAGGCTGGTCGGAGAATAGAGAGCAAGTGTTTCCTGCGGGGCCTGGGGCCACCCACAGCTGGCCAGGGAGTCTCTTACTAGGGCCCAGCTCTGCCGACCCAGTATCCACCCAGGACTCTGCTGAGAAGGCAGAGGTAGAAAGCATCACAGATGGGTCTGGGATGAAGACCCCACTCTGCTGGTTTGGTTCTCAAGACCCGGCTGGCCTACCCTCCACCCAGGAGAGAGCTGCTTCTTATCACCTGCCCAACATGTGTGCTCTGAGCAGAGCCCAAAGACCAGACTACTCGAACAACTGTCCCTCACTTGTCACCTGTCCTGTTTGGAAAACAGCCCCTTCTTGTTGCACAAAGAGAGGTTTCTCAGGCTTCCAGCAGTGCCGGGTGCTAATCTCTCAGCCTAGAACACGGGCGGGCTGTGCACCGTGTGTGGGTCCACTGCGCTCTGTAAACACGACGCCTGAGCGCAGCAGTCATTGAGTTACAGCAGTGCCTGGTGCCAGGAGCGAGAGCTCTATGTGCCCGCTGCCAACTGCAATTACCTCCCGCGTGCCAGCCAGGGAGGGGGGTTAACCCTTCCTGCACCAAGGGGGATGCACAGTCGAAGGAACACAAGTAATGACCAGGCCAGGGATGTTGGGGACCCAGGGCCACCTTCCAAGTTATAAGACCAAAGTGCAAAGCAGACCTCAGACGTCTGGACAAGGTGAGTTGTATTCTGGGAAAAGCCCGGGAGAGGCCTGGAGGTCCCAACAGGGCTCCAGAGACCACTGTTTCATGGTGTCTGAGGGCAACAGGTACCTCGGAGGTGCAGGAGTGCACCAAGTGCAAGCAAGGCTGGAGGCTGAGAAGGAGCTTCATCACAGGCAGGACTGCAGTTGGGGGCGGGAGCCACAGCGGTCTCTGCCTGCTGACAGCTCTCCTCTCCCTGTCTCCCCTTCCCAGCTGACACATCTGGAACCCATGCCTGCTTGAGTCTGAGGAGGTGGGGGCAGCCCATGGTGGAGGGCACAGCCCAGTCCGGCTGGCCCAGCTGCATTCCACATTTCTTTAGTTCCCTGGAGCCCTCCCTGCCCAACATCTGGAGCACACATCTGGCCAGGACCAGTGCCTACTGGGGCCATCCCATTTCCAACCAATTACCACCTCCCCTGAGAGCCTTCCTCAGCAGGGAGGCAACCCCCTGCCCCAGCACTCTTGACAAGGCCTGCCAGCAGGGAAGCCTGGGACCTGACTTACCTTCATGGGAGTGGGAGAACCAGATCTGAGAGGTGGCAGGGTGGGATCCTCGGTAGGCCGGCTCAGAGGGAGAGGATGTGGGGCCACTGGGGTGTGCCGACGCTGCTGAGCCCAGGCTGCTGGTGAGGAAGCTGCCCATAAAAGAGGAGGCTGGGGGGTTTCCCATCAGACGGCTGCTGGCTGTGGACAGAGGACCAGAGAGTGTGTGTGGGCACTCCATGATACAGCGTTAGAAACACAAGGCCATTCCTCAAAGCCCTCGTCCAGGGTGCCCCTCAGGTACCCTCGCTCCCACAAAGATCCAAATATGCAAAAAAACCATGGCAGGAAAGGCTGCCCACACAAGTGTCTGACAAT
Organism: Mus musculus; assembly: GCF_000001635.26. Lineage (NCBI taxonomy): Eukaryota > Metazoa > Chordata > Mammalia > Rodentia > Muridae > Mus > Mus musculus. The sequence goes on along the minus strand of NC_000077.6, from coordinate 120,258,894 downwards.
CACACCCACTGTCCTGAGCCTCTTGAGGCTTTAGTGTCTTAGGAGTAGAACCCTGTTTCTTTAAAACCACCATCTGCACCACTACCAACCACACCACCACACTACCACTGACACACCATCACCACCCACAACCATATCACTACATCCATATTACAGCCACCACCGTCCATATCATCCCTCAACAACACCATCAAAACCTACACCACCAACATTCAACACCACCGCCGCCTACATCACCCCTCATATAGTGCTACCAGAGCCAGCCATATCACCACTGTCACTATCCACATAACTCGGCCACCATCATGTCCTCACTACCACTACCAACCAGATCACCACCAGCAACCAGACCACCACCAGCAACCAGATCACCACCAGCAGCCAGATCACTACTACCACGCATATCACCACTACCACTCACGTCACCACACCACCCCCCACATTACCACTACCACCCAGGTCATCACCACCCCAAACCAGATCACTACTACCACCCGAATCACTATCACCACCCAGGTCACCACCAACAACAACCAAATCACTACCAACCAGATCACCACCTCCACCCACATCACCACCATCACCATCACTATCTACTCCGTGCCACCATTCCTATCACCACTAACAACAGATGTACCCCCACTGCTGCTGGCACACATATCACCACCACCATGACCAACAACTCTATCAGTAACACCATCAGCAACCCCGTCGCCTAGCCGTCATCGTTCCCTCTATTGTCGTAGGCACACACATCACCTCCGCCATAATAACTGTATGACCACCGGTTAATTACATTACCGTCATCACCAACTAGGTGCTTAGCGTGGCGTCAAAACCACATAGAGGATGCATGTTGGACAGACTCCCTGTGGGCCTTCTCATTAGCACGGCCCTCCGGCCACAGCACTGGCACCTGAAGGCTTCTCTGTTGCCAGTGAACTTGTCAGCCAGCTTTGCTTGTGCCTCACTGAGAGGGCCCAGGTGAGGTACCTAGAACCAGCAAGGCCCCAGCTGCAGGCTATGAGCCACTGCCGCAGGGACAGAGGTCCCTGCCCTGTCCTGGGCAGCATGGGAGAAATGCCCTTCACTTTTCCTAGTGCCATTTGGCTGGTTAGACAAGGGGACCCAGTCCCAGGTGAATAAGGGGAGACTGGATTAGAGGAAGATGGACTAGTCATGGGAAGAGTCCAGATCTACACAGAGTATCTCTTCAAGTCCTCCGTGGGTCACTTGGGACCAGTGGGTCACTTGGGACCAGTCTCTGATGGAAGTGACGTTGAGCAGAAGACAGTCACTTATCTGACAGTCAGAGTCCCCAGCTTCTTGGGCTGGGCCAGTGTTTTTCTCAGTGGCCTGGGAATGCAGCAGATGGTGAGCTGCCCCTGACCCTAGGCTAGCCTCCACAGCCTGCCCACCCTCTTCTCCTGCCCACCAGCCAGCTGCATCCTTCACTGGTGGGTGTCACGGACTGTGCCCCGTCTCTGCCAGAGTCCAGTCGTCAGAGCCAAGCCAAGGAAGTCTCCCTGGTTGCCATGGCTACTGGCTCATACATGTACAGAAAGCCTCTGCACACAGGGCTGTTCAGTGGGTGGTCTGGGCTGCAATGCTGGTCTTTTACCCCAGCATGTTGCTTGGGACCTTGCCACTTCCGTCCCTGGGCAGGCCGCCTAGTGCATGGCCATCTTGGGGTGGAGGGCAAAGCAGTGTAGGGTGGAGTCTGGCCAGCCCAAGGTGAGTCACAGTAGTAGCTTCCCGCCCAGGGGGCAGGGGAATTGGTATATTGGTGATGCCTCATCTCGCCTGGCGTGGCCCTGGGAACTTCCCAAACACAGGGTGACTCAGTAGGGAAGCAGTCAGTAGGGGAGGGGACTGCCCCTGTGGGACCCTGGCATCTCTACTGAGTTCCACTAGCTTCCAGCCTAGTGGTTGGAAAGTGGTTTCTTCCGCTCCTGGTCTGAGGGGATGAGGGGATGGGGCGAGTAGTGGAGGAGACCTTAGACATGGCCAGAGGAAGGGCATGTGAGTGCTGACCCGGGCAGGACTGAATGGGGTCCTCTGCTTTGTGCAGGCCCACGAAGAACATGCTGAAGGTACCCCAAGAGCCAGGGACTTCCCGAACAAGACCACATGGTAGGGATTGCCAAGGGACCCAGTCCAGACCACAGGCGTGTCCACACCAGGGGAGGAGGCTCCAGGCTGGGAAGGGAAGTGTCGGCCTCCCTGCCTTGCTCCAGGGACTGTGGGGGGCCATGCTTGTGGGCTGAGTGTGGCTGCCCCGCCTAGCTGGCCCCGGGTCTCCCAGGCCTTTCTACTTCTCCCGCCCCATCCCACCCCACCCCACCCCCGCACCCTTTTAGGGAAGCATCGCCATGGGAAGCAACGGAGTCCAAAAGTTGGGTCTGCAAAAGCAATTTCTCCAGGATCTAGGCCTGAGAATAGAGAACCTGGTGCTCTCTCACATCAGTGCACAAGGTGGCCGCAGTGCCCATGGATCCAGGAAACTGAGGCGAGGCAACAGCTCCCTCTGCAACCCCCGTCCCCTGGCAAGGAAGGGGGTCAGAAGGAAAACTCACTGGCTAAAATCCCCAGCTCCCCCAAGAGCCAGCCACTGGGTCCGGGCAGCTAGCCAGATGTCTGAGCAACTGGGCAGGCAAGTCAGAGCCCACTGTACCTCAAGCCATCATGTTCCAACCTAGGAGCTCGATCCTGACCCTGAAGCTTGGCTCCAATACTGTCTCAGAAGAGAGTCCTTCTGACTGGAGGCCTGAGGGGACAATTCAGCAGCCTGGTCAGCTCCCTACTCCACGGGCTGCTCCAGTGGCCTCTATTCTGACACGGGGGGGGGTCTCTTAGGGGGTCCCCTGTATCCTTCCACCAAGTCCTTTAAAGCAGGGGCTGCTGCCTGTGGAGTTTGTGAGATTAAAGGGATGGGGGCAGGGTCACAGGTCACAGCACATACCACCACCACCACCACCACCACCACCACCACCACCCCCCCCCCGCGCCTCGTGCGGGTTTCCACCTCTTTCCTCCCTCTCATGATGAAAAGCGAAGAGGGGAACACAGTCTGCTCACCCAGATGCCATGGGATCTGTCCAAGCAATAAAAAAGCAGCGGAAATCCCCTGCCCAGAGGTCACTGCCATGAGTGTTTCAAGGGACCCCCTTCTGGGCACTGGTGACTTTGGCACAGAGTTCTCTTATGGCATAGCCAACTTCCTGGGACACTGCTCCAAGGGACTTCATTCCCTGCAGCAGTTTGGGGTGGCCCAGGCAGGCCCAGCATAGACCACATATGGTCCTGACTCTGCCTGTGGAGGAGTGGGGCTCTCCCCACCATCCTTGTTCTGGCGGGGGGTGGGGGGGAAGAAGAGATCCTGCGGGCCTTGCCAGGGGACAGCCTCATGGTAGGTAGTGACCAACTCCTGGCTCCTTGAGGTTTTCTTCAGCCTACCCAGTCTCTAAGCAACCCAAAAAAAAAAAACCCAGGAGCAGGGACCTGTGTTTCTATTGTCACCTACACCGCTGAGGACTGCGGCGATGGCCGTGTGCCAGGCAAACAGAGCCCTGGGCAGACCTGGCAGCCACCTTCTAAACTCTGCCTGCTGACCAGGAGCCAACCTCAGACAGGGTTGGTGCAGTGGCTGCCTGGGATCCCAGTTCAGCTTGGGCCCTGGGCCAGGGCCACTGCCTCAGGCCAAGTCCGGCCAGGAAGTAGGCTGAAGGCTCTTTGCTCTTGGCAAAGTCCCCCGTCTATGAGTGCTGGTTACCAGACTAGGAAGGACACTGGGAAGCCTGGTACAGTGGACAAACCCAGAAGGGCTCCTGACAGTGAGTGGGGGGTGGGGGTGGGCTTCTCACGTCAGGCTCTCAGATCTTTACACCAACCGCACTGGTCCCAGGTCTTAAAGAACAGAACACATTCTACTCTGCACATCGCAGTCCCAACCCACAGCCCCAAGGACCAAGCTGAATAGGTCTGCAGAATGGAGCCATTGATCATCCAGTCACCTCTCTGTGGGACAAGATGAGCCCACTGCCTGAAAATCTTCCCAGGAAAGGTCTGGGAAGTGTGAGGGGAAAACGGCCTCTGGGACAGGCAATTCTGTGCATGTCAGACCCCACCAGCTGCTCTACTGGACAGCAGCTCTGGTCTCAGCTCCAGGCCCACCTCAGCTCTGCCCAGGACACCATGAAGGCCTGGCTTGAATGTCTGGCTGGCTGAGAAAACCGTGCTGGAAGCCAGCTTGCCAGAGGACCTACTTGACACACCTCAGGCAATGCGCGCAGAAAGCACAGCCCCATCCGTGGGAGGCTGCTCTGTCCCCACGCCAAGGCCAGCGACCTGCATGGGGCCATGGGCCACACCTGGATCACGGATGCTCTAGGGCTGCCAGCAGCAGGAGGGCTCGGGAAACTGCTAGACAGAGCAGAGAATGGCCGCTCGGAGGCCCAGGCCCCACACAGCTCTCAGATCCCTTTCTGAGAAGATGCTCTGCCGCTGCCGCTGCCACCACCGTGAAAGAGACCAAGTCACTGTGTTTGCCATGCTCCTTGGAGGGAGGGCTGACCATCAGCACCAGCACATGGGGAGAATGGACCCCTTAATGTCACTTGGGGCTACAGAGGAACTGCCTACATCAGGTTGGCTGTGGGTGCATCTGTGAAGATCCACCGTGATTATTAATATAGGAGGGCCCAGGCTGGCCGCCTCATTCCTTGGGCACATGGTCCTGGTGTGTGTGTGTGTGTGTGTGTGTGTGTGTGTGTGTGCGCGCCCAGGCTGGCCGCCTCATTCCTTGGGCACCTGGTCCTGGTGTGTGTGTGTGTGTAAAATCTAGCTAAACAGGAGCCAGCAAGCAGCATCCATCCATGGCTTCTTCATTGAGATTCCTGCTCAAGTTCCTGGCTTGACTTTCCACAAAGACAGACTACGGCCTGGGAGTGTAAGCCGAATAAGCCAAATAGTAAGGTTGTTTTGGGCCAGACCTGTTTAATCACACAAGAGAATGAAACCAGAAAACCGGAAGACCTCAGTGACCACGAGGCTTCTTTGTGGCCTGTAGGGGTAGCAACAACCTGCAGTGCCCAGGAGGCAAAAGTGGTCTACACGGCTAGACACGACTAACTCATGAGCAGGGGAGGAAAAAGAGACAGCCCTTTTCCTCTTGCTCATATGGCCGAGACAGTCCACAGACGTGATGTCATGAGACAACCTTAGGGTGCCTAGGAGCTTGGATGTGAAGGACCCTGGAGAACATCACCTTGAGGGTCTGGCAACCTAACACCGAGCCAAGGATCTCCCCCGAGGACCTGGCACACCAGAGCCCAGTTCTGGGCGGCTGGATGGCCAGGTGTTAGCTATAGCCTTCTGCCCGAGCACCAGCTCTCTGGCCAGGCTGTGTTGGCATTCTGACACTCTCCTGAGTCAGTGGGACAGGCAGAAGCAGAGTTACAGGGAGCGAGCATTTGTTTTGAGTTAAGCTAGCCTCTGAGACAGTGTCCTCCTCTTCTGGAAACTGTGAAATGGGTTGTAAAAATAACAAAAAAATAATAATAAAGCCACAGCTCCCTGAGATGGCAGCAGCTCCAGAGAAACAAGCCCCTTCCCAGGCTCTCTGGGCTCCTGTTGCTTCCGGAAGCCCAGCTGACTGGCTGCTGGCATGGGCCTTCTCGGTTCTGTGTCTGGCGGCTGCACCCACTGCCTGTGCCAGCTCCCACCCTCCTGCTCACACCCATTCAGACTCCCCTCTTCCTTAGGCTTCCTGCTCTGCCTCCCTAGGTCCCCTGTAGGGCTAACCAGGCAACGATGACATCAGGCTGGCCAACTACCCTGAGACACCAGGCTGGAGAGAGGTGAATCCTCAGGCATTTAAAGGGGAAGGGGGGCGGAGCTCTCCTCGCCCCTCAACCAAGCCTATCCCACAGGGAGTAGAGGAGGAAGGAGAGACAGCCCTTCTGCCCCACCCCACATTCCTCTCATTCCAGGAACCCTAGGGAGAACAGAACGTCCATCCAGGGCTCTCTGCAAGTGCAGAATGAGAGGAAAAGGCTCTAGTTTAGCCTGCTTGGAAGCTGGGTAATGCCTATCTAACCCTCCTGCCTGGTGGTAGCAGAGGAGGAAGAAGAGGGAGAAGAGGAGGAGGAGGAGGAGTTGTTGTTACGAGTGGGGGTGCCAGGCCCCAGTGGAGAAGCAGTTCTGAGACTCTTCCTCAAGCCAGGTGACTTGAAGCTGTAGGGTGAGGATTAGAGGCTGCCCCCTGGTGTGCACTGCTCTGTGGGCATGCAGAGACCCCTGGCATTCCCATCTGCTGGAGTCAACCAGCTGCCCCAGCACCAGGCGGCAGGAAACGTGGGCTGCACACATGGTAGAGGTGGGAACGGGTCTTACTTATGCAAGCACTTGAAGGGTGTGTCTCCTAATGTGTGCACATCTCTCTCTCTTAATGTACCTCTCGACAATGTGTGTGTGCATGGCTGGGAGGTCACATATATTGGGGTGCGACGAGCACTGGCTGCACACGCATGTCTAGACTGTGTGGCTTTGAGTATGTACCTACCCACAGCTGCATACAAGCCTTTATGAACTCTATTCCTGAGCACGAGGGCACATTGACTGTGCACGTTCTCCGGTCTTTAGCAGACTGACACTGGCTGACCTGGGTGGACCCTGGTAGGTTTGCCCACTACCTCCCCTGATGTAGAGAAACATCCAGGCTAGCTTTGGGAGGAAGGGAGCCAGACACAGGCTCAAGTCAGCCCCAGACAGCAGCGTTAAGACCTGTCTGACTCTGCCCGGCCTCCCAGCTGTCTCTCTTGTGGCAGGAAAGACCCAGACCTGAGAGTGGCTGAGGAATTAGGAACACTCTAGAAGTCAGGCCACATGGTCGAGGCTGTCTCCCCACAGCACCTGGAGAAGCAAAGTCCAGTTTTTCCTCAGACCTCTTCACCAGCAGGCTTGCTAGCAGGGGTCATCTTAAACTGGGGCCAAAATGCCCCCAAGCTTCAAGCCCACTGCCAGCAGGTGTCAGCCTGCAGCTCAGCTATCAGGCTTCCAGAACTTCCCCTTCAGCCCTCAGAGCTCTGGTAGGACACCCAGCCATCACAGGGCCCCACACCACAAAAGCCATGGGCCAGCTCCATGCAGGTGGCTAGAGAAGAGGCAAAGACAGGTCCAGAGAGGAACAGAAGGAAGGGGAGGAGGAAGCCAAGATGGAAGGCCCTGCAACCACAGCCTGGGGCGCGGGCCGAAGGAGAGGCCAAGAATGCAGAGCAGTGGGCGTTGGGCTTGGCCCATCCTTGGGCCTGGGAATGATCACCTAACCCGGGAAGCCCCTTGGCCAGTCCAAGAGAACCTTCCGGAAGTCCCAAAGGAAGTCACTCTCAGGCCATAATAGGAAAGCTCTGTGGTTGAACCACTCAACTGGGCAACCATGGAAAAGGCCGGGAGGCAGTGATGACAAGGGACAGGCTCAACCGACGGCCCAGAACTAATAAAAGAAAAGGAAAATCGGATATAAGTCTGGTTCTTATTAAAAGAGTAAATTTAGCCCCTTGGCTAGGACGGGAGGCAGGGTGGCCAAGGCTCCCCACTGGGGAGGTGCAGGGGGACTGGACTTCTTCCCAGAGTGATTCAGTGTCCCAGGACAGGCGGGCGGGGGCTGGGGTTGCAGGAGGGGCAAGGGCACATACCCTCTCTCTGTCCTTCACACCTCCCCTGTGTGCCTCCCTCTAGGGGTGGCTGGGAATCCAGGACCTCTCCCGGCTGCCCGGGCTGCTCCTCCGGGTGGTGAACGGGCAGCGAGGGTGTGAGAAGGTAGGTAGGGCTGCTCAACACCACTCTTGGGAGCCACACCCCCCAGCTTGGAGAGCTTCCACTACTAAACAGGCACTTCCCTTCCCAGTGTCTTGAAATAAGCCAGCCACATAAAGGAAGACCACCCCATTGTAGCTTATCAGGGCCTTCCACCCATGCACACTTGTTCACATCCATGTTCACAGTATACACTCACACAAACACCTTTATACATACACGTTCAGGGACCTACAAATGCACACTCACATGCTTGAGTCCCTTCTCAGAGAAGCATCGGCCCCATCGTCAGGGCTGGAAACTCTGATCCAGCTATGGACGCCCGCCTTGCTCCCTCCCTTGTATTGAGCCTCTCAGCCATGCCCGTAACCCTTAAGGGTAACCCTGAATATGGCCGGTCTCAACCACTCAGGGAGGACAAAGGATACCAGCATGGGGACACGGACCCTCACCTGGTCATGCTACCTGTAGCGTGCGTTTCCATGGAATTAATATCCATAGAAAACTTTCACTCTTCCTAGTTGAGTGTCTGTGGGCAATGACATCACCAGGCTGGCTGGATTTCCCCTTCTGCCAAGCGGACCATTGTCTATGTAACCCCTTGTCCCATCCAGGACCCACACTGGTGACAGGAGCTGCATAGACAGGGCAACCTGAGAGATTAAGGATATGGGGGAGGGGGAGGTTAAGGATATGGGGGAGGGGAAGTTAGAGCTCCTGGTGGCAGCTCCAGTCAGGTCCTTCGGTGTGACACCAGCCTCCATTCATGCTCACAAGGTGTGTGTCCTTGTGGCAGGGACCTCTCTGGCCCACAGCCAGAGTGTGATGGTTCTATGGAAAGCCACCGCCCAGACCCACAGCACTACAGGAACAAAGAGAACCGCTGCAAATCCCTGGTACTGGTGCCACTATTCTGCCTGTGGTTCCTAGCCCCTCTCCCGCTACCCTCTCTCTCCAGCACCCAGAGGCTAGGGACCTACACTAGGTGTCCCCCCAGGCCCAGCTCCAGAGCAACAGGTTTGTATGCTGTGGCTCTCCTAACTGGCCTGCCTTGCTGCATAGGGCACTTAAGAACTGGACGGACTAACTTCTTGCTGGAGGTCAGATTCCTTTTCTTTCTTTCTTTCTTTCTTTCTTTCTTTCTTTCTTTCTTTCTTTCTTTCTTCCTTCCTTCCTTCCTTCCTTCCTTCCTTCCTTCCTTCCTTTCTTTCTTTCTTTTTTTTTTTTCCTGAGAAGACAGTGTCTCAGTATTTGCTCTGACTGTCATGGAACTCGCTGTGTACACCAGGCAGGCTTCAAATTCAGAGAGCCACCTGTCTCTGCCTCCTGAGAGTTGGGACTAAAGGCATGTGCATGTTAACCTTTCTGTGATGTATTTATTTATTATACATCAGTACACTGTAGCTGGCTTCAGACACCCCAGAAGAGGGTATCAGATCTCATTACGGGTGGATGTGAATCACCATGTGGTTGCTGGAATTTGAACTCAGGACCTTCAGAAGAGCAGTCAGTGCTCTTAACCACTGAGCTATCTCTCTAGCCCCGGAAGTCAGACTCCTAAGCCCCCTTGATACATGAAGTATAGGGTCACTTGCCCGGCTGACACTGACTATCTGAGAAGTGTGGAGTACCCCATCTGCCAGAGGGGAGGGAGGGCCAGTCATGTCCCCCAGACACCATCCCACGGTTCCCTGGAGCAAGCCATAAGTCCGGAAGCTTGGGCTGGCTTGTACTTCCTGGAGGACGGAGGACTCATCCTATCCTTGCTCAACCTAGCAAGACTGAAGTCCATGAAACCTCTCTAGTACCTCACACCTAGGCAGGGCAGACACCGGCCCATCCGTGTCAAAGAGCTTAAGCAGGTAATACAGGAGCAGGGACAGACATGCACATGGTGGCCTCTGGCCCTGGGTCAACTGCCACACTAAGCTGAAAGAATTCCAGCTGACTACAGGAACCATCTGTCCTGAAAACTGGGAAGGAAGGCACCCAGAGCCGAGATCCCAGCCTGACTTGGCATAGCTGTAGCCAGTCCCCTGGAGGCCAAGGGACGCTATATTCTACAGAGATGCTGCAGGGCTGTGGGCGTTGAGGATCTGTACTGCAGTGCCAGATTGTGTCATTTCCCAGACAACTGCCTCAGGTACGGCTGTCTCCAGCCACTGAGACTCATACTGTGTTCTTGTTCAGAGGGAACTGATCACTGGTGGCCCTCCCAAACTCCTCTTCTTACTGAAGAGCCCTGGCTGACCCCTTCCCAGTAAATGCCCCGTCTCAGATTCCTCACCACCACAGGACCCTCCACTCAGCCTTCTGCTGCATGTCCAAGAGTCCGAGCAGGCATTTGTATCCTGCAGTGCTTGGCCTGGTACCAGATATCGTATCTAGGCTAACCCAGCGCACAAGGACCTTGCAATAAGAAAGGAAGGGGAAAGGCCTGGGAAGGAAGCATGCAACACAGCTGCCTTCTGCTCCAGAAAGCAGGATACTGGGCGAGGAAAAGCAGGAAGCAACTGCCTGATTCTGGCATGCTCTCCTAGGGACAGGTCCTGGTTCTCAGGAAGACCTTCCAGGCTTAGGTGTGAAGAGGGAAGAACTGAAAACCCAGAAGCACAGAGCTCATGCAGGAGAGAGACTGGGGTGTGCAGCAAGCACTGAAAGGCTTCGTGAGACTCCACAGGCCCAGACAGAGCGGGACAGAGGTCTGGGGATCCGATTAGCGAGAATCCATGGTCACTTCTCAGCAAGATTGCATCACTTTGCCAGGCTGCTGAGCAGAGGTGGGGACTGCTCAGCCCTTGAGGACACTGACTTGCCTGTGAGTCCACACCCTCTTTCAGAGGCACAGGGTACCAGCAAGTAGCTTTCGGTGGAGACACAGAGATCAGACAGCTAACGCCACACAGTGAGGCTAAGGAGCACAGAACTCAGGCTGTGCCTGACATCTTTCCTATCTCAGGAGAAGGCTGTACTGCTGGGGGTCTTGCTCTCTGGTGCGGGATGCTTTCTGAGAGCCTTGCCGCTGTCGCTGTGGCAGATTGTCTGTCCCTGCTCCCTTCAGCATGGAAAAGACACAAGGCCTTAGGCTCTAAGGACATTATGAGTGAAATGCACACCTCAACTCCAAGGTGGAATTATGGTGATTTCTTAGGATTCTGGTGACTGAATGAGGGAGTTTGTAAGGTGAGAAAAGTCCTACCCACAGCACCAAGCGCCTCAGAATGGACAGCTGGAGCCGGCATCTGAGGAGGCCAGCCTGAGGGGTCTCCATGGACCCAGCAAGAGACCTGGTAGATAGAAGCTGGTACTATACACGCATGCATGTACACGCATATGCGCATGTGTGCATGCACGAACACACACACAGACCTGAAGTCCAGTACCACTTTTTTTTTTTTTGGTTTTTTTTTTGGTTTTTTGAGGCAGGGTTTCTCTGTGTAGTCCTGACTGTCCTGGAACTCACTCTGTAGACCAGGCTGGCCTTGAACTCAGAAATCCGCTTGCCTCTGCCTCCCAAGTGCTGGGATGAAAGGCGTGAGCCACCACCGCCCACCAGTACCACTCTTAACTCTCCAGAGCAGGCTGGGCCACAGGTGACAAGTCATGGGGTCAGGGGTCACAACAGGAAGAAATCCCTCCTTGATGCATACAGTGGGAAAGCAAGAAAATGGCCTCCCTGAGCCCCTGATATGCTGGGCAGCTCCTGCTCTGAGGGCAGGGTTGGTAAGGCACCAACTGGACTCCTACCCTGCCTTCTTAAGAGTTTGAAGGCACTGGGGCTGGGGGTTCAGTGCTGGGGCTGAAAAGGTAGCATACAGTCCTTGGAAGTGTCCCCACCCCCACCCCCCACCCCAGCAGCTTTGGAGGAGGAGCTTGACCGTGATTGACACCTAGATGTATGTACACTGGTGCTCAGATTAGTTTTTTTGTAGCATCAGGCTCAGGGCCAGCTGCCTATGACAGGGAAGTGGGGGCCAAGGGTATGGTGGGGGTCTGCTTAGGGCCTTTTCTGGAGCCTAGATGAGCTCAAGGTCAGATGGGGAAGTACCAAGGTGGCCCGGGGCACACTCTGACCCGACTTGGGCAGACAGCTGGCAAAAGGAAGACTAGAGGAGAAAACTCTGCCCATATCAGAGGACACGAACTATTGCTGTCCAGATCACAGAACGAGGCCCATGCACCATTCAGAGGAGGTTCCACTCCAGCTTCGTCGTTAATGGTTTCTGAGTGCCTGTGTGGCTCCAGCCTCATCCCCACTCACCCTGCCCCTGCCTGCAATCTGGGGAAGCCACGAGATTCTGCACTCGATCTGCAGCCTGGCTCGCTCTCTCACACAAACCACACAGACCCCTAAGTAGAGGCACAGTTAGGGAACAAGCTTCTGTCAGGGCTCAGGCTGCTGGGTCTGTGACAGACAGACAGACAGACAGACAGCAGTGTTCTGACTGGGAGAAGGGATGGTTTACACATTTCAGGTGTCCCCAGAGTCCCGTGGAGCGGGGACAGCTCACGATGAGGGTCTACAGAAATGCTGGGGGATCCAGAGAAGCTGGGACAGAGAAGTGGGGTGTGGGGTGTGTGTGGAGTCAGCTTTGAGAGGCCTAGGGGCCAGAACAAGGCTGAGAGACAGAAAGGCCTTAGTGAGAAGAGAGGCTTCAATCTGAAGGTAGAAAGCCGAAGAAGTCTCTGTAAGCCAGCACCCAGAGACCAGGGCGGGAGGGGTGCACCCGGAGACCAGGGCAGGAGGGGTGGAGGGGCCTGGTATGGTCATGGGAGTGCTTAGGATAGTCTCTAGTGTTTCTGGCATTTACCCCATTGTACCCCAACACGCACACAAGTATGGGTGGGATCTCAGGTTAACTGCATGACAGGGGCCATCACCTCCAGGGGAGCTTGTGGAAACTGCGCTCTGTCCAACTTGCCCTCTTCTCTTGTTTGCTCTGGGTAAAAATGCTGTCCTGCTGAAGGATGCCTGACGGCCCCAGGAGCAAGAACCGGTAAGCAAGCTACCTGCCTTTCAAGCCACCCTGTGCCCCAGATTCCTGACCCACAGGATCTGAGATAATAAGCATCTGCGACTTGGAACTACCGACGTCGAGGATAACGTGATGCTATTTGTTAACCATCCTGCAAGAGCTAATGAATACACATTGAGGAGACAGCACCATAGGGTGGCTAAGCCTTCACAGAGTGCCCAGAGCACACAGAGAACCCCCAAGAAGGCACAGGGAGGCACTAGAGGGTGGCCAGCAACAAAGGGGACAGAGCTGCTTCTGCAGAAGACAGAAGCACAGATTGAGGTATGAAGCACCCAGTGTCCTACGCTTGCCAGGGTGAGGGTCCAGCGGGTCCTAACATCCTTGTGGCCCCCACCTTCCTAGTCTATATCTGAAGGTGTTCCCTGCTCACCTCCTATTGAAGACCCTTCTGGACTTGATCATTCTGGTTTGTTATTATTGACCACAAATCCGCCGTGTTTTAAAAGACAAGTATGGTGCTGTGTACAATTTTTTGTTGTTGTTGTTTTCTTATCTGCATTTAGAAATGATAAGGGCTTGTTCAGGGTTAGCCTAAGATGTGTTGTGATTTAATCTAGTTTTGATTTTAGTATTACTTTAAAGAAAATTAAAAGTTTATTTTTAGGATACCCAAAGGGTTGTAAAAAAAAAAAAGTCTCAAAAAGGGGGTTTGGTTTCCAGACGAGTTTCCCACAAGGTGACCCGGGGACACCGGGGAGCAGCTACTCTGTTATACAGAACTGGCAGGGACAGAGGGGCCTGCATAGGGAGGGGTGAGGCAAGGGGCTAAGTCAGGGCAGGCTGAGTGTGGGTCCTTCCTGTGACAGGTACAGGGACCACGAACAGAAAGAGTGACAGAGGAGTGTGGAGAGGCGAAGGAAGAGAGAAACAGCGGAAAGCTTGTTGGGAAAGACCTCACCGAGTTGTGTGTGTTTAGGATGAAAGAGACACAGCATCTGAGGTTTGGATGAAGGAGACACAGCATCTGAGAGGGAGACAGCAGAGCTAAGCCGAGGCAGCATTTCCAGGTCCAGTGGCCAAGCATGGGGTTGGCAGGGGGTTAAGGTGAGGACCGACCAGCAGTTGACACAGGGGAATAGGCTCACTCAACCTGTTTATGGTCAGCTCAAAAGGAGTTCAGGAAAGGGAAAAGCCAACTTCCCGGGGAGCCCAGAGAGGCAAGAGGCTCACCGCACATGCACACTTTTAAGGGAGGCCTTGGGTGGTGCCATAGAGGGTTATGGGGCCTGCAGCTCTGCTCCATCAGAAGATGGCAGAAACCAAAGGCTGGAGCAGGTGATACAGGAAGCCCTAGAGGAAAAGGACCCACCGTTGCCAGATGACCCAGCTCTGCCACAGCCACGGGAATGTGATTCCCTGAAGGCCACTAGGAGCCAGCACAAATGTGAATGTCAGCACCAGTGAAAAGGCCTACCTGAAAGTGTTAAGAACAGTGAGCAGGTGTGAACTGTCACAGGTACACTTGTGTGTGTGTGTGTGTGTGTGTGTGTGTGTGTGTGTGCTTGCTCATGCGTGCACTTCACCTGCCAGCTGCTGGCTGGGAAGCTATGTCCAGGTGTGTAGTTTGGGCTTCTGCTTCTAAAGGGGGGACAAACCTGCCAGGCCTAAAGCGGAACCTACCCTAAAGGGAAGCTCCTTCCCCACGGTGTCCTGGGTGCCCACTTCAGGCTCCTACTTCCTCCTCAATGCAGTCCCCACCCCACCCTGCTCCACTCCAGGGCTGCTGGCCCAGAGGAGCCCACCCCCATCGGGCTGTAGGAATGAGTGTCCATGGACCCAGAGCCCACTCTTGCACAAGGACTATAGCCAGCTGGATCTTTTCTTTCTTTCTTTTTTTCTTTTGTTTTGGTTTGGTTTGGTTTTTCGAGACAGGGTTTCTCTGTGTAGCCCTGGCTGAACTGGAACTCAGTTTGTAGACCAGGCTGGCCTCGAACTCAGAAATCCGCCTGCCTCTGCCTCCCGAGTGCTGGGATTAAAGGCGTGCGCCACCACGCCCTGCTTGGTTCTTTTCTTACACAGTAAGGTTCTGCTCTTGGGGCAGGGCACCCCAGAATCACACCTCTTATCATGCTCTTCTTTGCCTTGCGCACCCCTGTGTGCTGTTCAGAAGCCTTGCCTGGGGACCATACCTGTTTTCCACCCCACTGTCCCCCTCATTGCTAAACTCTTCCACATCCCTGCTCCAAGGAGTGGGCTGTGCTGTTTGCCCTTCCCTCCCCCTTCCAGGCACACAGTGGATACTCTACCAATAACTCAGAATGAGCAGTGCCTCCGGCCAGCCGAAAAGCCTTCCCCTATAGACACTGGACTCTTTGTTGGGGCTGGGGGTGGGAGGAGAAGGGACAGGAGCCAACCCACCTGTTTGTTCCCCCAGGTCAGAATGAAAGAGATGTTTCCTGGCCCACAGAATCTGGAATCTAATCATGTAGACAGCTGCAGCTGCAGCCTACAAGCAGCGGCTCGGCGGCTCTAAGCCTGGACACTGGACACCTCCCCATCAGGCGTGAGGTCCACTGTGAACCCAGAGCTGGTCCAGAACCAGGGCAAGGGCGTCCCCCTATTCAGCACCCACCGACACCTCCCCTGAGCCCACGCCCCACGCCTGCAGTGGCAGCTGCTCACAGGGCCACAGGAGGCAGTGGTATTATATATTACGACAAACAGGGGCAGCCCACTGACAAATAGGCCTGCGTGATCTAAACGGTATATTATCCCATAAAAACGTCAGCGGGCAGAGCGTCGGAGCCAAAGCGGAGTGCCGTCCCATGCCGGAGGCCCTTCGAGGCCCTGCTCCTTCCCGGCACGGCAGGGCTGTGAGGTGATTTTCTAGGCCTTGCACGGTGCTTGTGATTCTGTTTTTTGCTTGTTACACCATGTCTATTGGGGAGGAGAATGAGGTCCCAGAGGTTAATGGGGGCCAGGAACCCCAGGGGAGACGTTCCCTGGCAGGCAAAGGGGTTGGACATGGGACAGAGTAAGTCACCTAATTTGCCAAAGAGACAAGGCACGTGCTTGGAATTCTGAAGCTAGTTCACCACTTGTCTGAAACTGAGGAGCTACACACACCCAACCTGGAGGCCTCCTGGGCAGGCCACCTCCCCCGCAGGATCTGGGACTTCAGAACCTCTGGACAAAGGAGCTCTGGGACCTGCCTGCCAAAGGGCCTGAGGCGCAGCTGTGTCCTGGGATTCTTTTGGGAAATCTCCAGAGTCATATTGGTCAATAACTCAGGAAGGCATTTCCTCAAGGACTCCATAGGCAAAGACCTCCCCTGCTGTGCCAGGCTGAGGACAGGGCCACTAGGCCCCTCCAATGTGATTCTGAAGGGGGATTCGGGTACAGGCTGAGCTGGGGGAGGGGTGAAGGGTTAGTGAAGAACTCTCTTGGGACTTTGCTCTCCGCAATCAAGGCCTCTGCACAGGATCCAGGGAATAGGGCAGAATATACCATTGTGGGGACTTATAGCCAGATGTTTGTGGTAAAAGGAAGACAGGCAGTACTCCTGGGGCCTCAGAGGAAGAAGGGCAAAGAGGCACTGGGGTGACCACCATGGCTCCCTTCCGCTGCCCGGAAAGCCCTGATTCCCAGAGGCTGTGCTTGAACTTTATCATCTGTGCTTGGGAATTCCCAGTTCAGGGACCCAGAGGGTCCCAGGCTCAGAGTCTGGAGCTAGACCAAGGCATTCTGGGAAATGTAGTCCTTGGGGAGTTACAGGGGTCAGTAGAATGGGGAGTTGGGGGTATTTAGTTGGGGAAGAACAAGAGCCAAGGATGCCACCCTGACACTCACATTAGAGTGGAAGTTTAAAATGCCAGGAAACTGGATTCACTTAAAAATCCACTGCCTAACTCCACATGGTTTTTCTGAACAAGAAGTCCTGGTCCCTTTTATTTTGGCGGGAAAAGCCTCCTCAGAGAGGATGGTCCTGACCAAATCTCACAAATAGAAAGACACATTCATTCCCACATCCCTTCACTCCTCTGGCTAGGACCTCCAGACCCAGACAGGGAGAATGGGTGTGGGTGTGAGAGATTGGGGTGCGACCTGCTGCCTCCCCTGAGAGCCCGAGAGCATCCTGAAGCTCCCGCGTTATTTATGTTCACAGCCCGCTCTGATGACATATGTAAGTTGACAGCGAACATCCTATCAACTTGCTGGAGTGTATCTTGATTGTTAAAACACACTCTTAAAGGTGTACAATCATTTATCAAATTAAAATAGCCAAGCTTGGCTTGTTCCTTCTCTGTCTTCCTGGAAGAACCCCAAACAGCTTCTTGCCTCCTCCGGCCTCCTGTATTAGCACTGAGCTCTGCTCCCCAGAGACCCTTCTCTGATGCCTGGGACCCTGGCCTCGGCACCCCCACCACCACCACACCCCCGCCCTAGGCCAGGGCAAGCCCACTAATCGCCAAGAAGTGACAAACGCCAGAAGCCCCACCAATTAAATTTAAACTCACGCAAAGCTCAGTGGCTAGTAAATTATTATTTTTATTAGCTTGAACCAAGTTCCCGTAAGAGAGAAAGTCAACTTGCTCCCATGAATGGCTCTTGTATAATTTATTTAACTCTGTGCTCTTTGCCAAAGCCTGGAATATTTTTAGCTCGTTCTGTTGTTGGATTTGGCTTTTTTATGTGTGTTTCTGAAGGGTATTTTTAGCCACATCCATGTTATCCTAACTGCCTCCTATGCGTTTTTTTGTCCTGTCTGTGCGGGCTGTTGAACCCTGTCTCACAGGGAACCCAGGGAGATTTCTAAGAATAACTGAGTAGTGTTTGGGGGTGCGGTATTTTCCGGGGAGATGTGCCACTTGCACTGTGTCACCCTTGCCCCGGCCACCGATTCGCCTTATTGCTCACGTGCCCTGGATATTCCACCGGAGGACTCGATGTTTCCCTATAGGAATAATCAGACATGGTGGCAGCCTAGGCCCCACTGAGAAAAAAACCCACATTCCAAAAACAGCTTTGGTGGAGCGGGCGCGGCTGCCGCAGCCGGCCCAAGTAAGTCTATGCAGCCGCCAGATTCCCGGATCCCCGCGGCTCCGTTGGGTACAGCGGCAGCTTTGATGTCTAGCTCTGTCACTGAGGGAGCAGGATAGGTAGAAGCTTGGAAAGTAACTCTTTTCACACCTACTTAATGTTGGTAACTGCTGCAGAGACACTCTATCGTGCAGTGGAGTTAATGAGGTATTTACGAAAATGTATTTTTTTTCTTTACAAAAAAAAAAAATCCCACATGACGAGCGGGGACACCTTTGATGG
Organism: Mus musculus; assembly: GCF_000001635.26. NCBI lineage: Eukaryota > Metazoa > Chordata > Mammalia > Rodentia > Muridae > Mus > Mus musculus. The sequence continues at coordinate 120,240,778 of NC_000077.6, read as the reverse complement.
GGTCTTTTCTTTTTTTTTTCACACAGGAAATTGTCTTTTTATTTATTTTATTTTTTAAATCTATGAGGCTAGGCGGAGTCTGGGTGGTTGGTAATTTTATTTTACTTTAGAGACTGGTCATCCAAAGCGCCTTTAACAGGAAATAGGTTGGCAGTCTCCCTACAGAAAGGGCCTGCCTGAATCCCCCCAAAGCTGTAGCCAAGACACATGGCTGCACAGGCCAAGCTAAATCGCATCCCAAAGCCAAAGGGGGTGGAGAAGAGTCCAAAGAGTATTCACACCAAGAAGTGAACCAGCCCCTTGGTGGAGCCCCAGCCCTAGGGGGGAGCTCTAGGATAGGACAGGAGCTGACCCAGCCGGAAGGGGGGAGGGGCGTCCGAGCACAAGGCTCCCGAGTTTCTCCCCGAGCCAGCTGCCTCCTGATTAAACCCGTTCCCGGGGAGAGAAGAGATCCCCCAAGCAACTGCAGGCAGGAGCACGGGGGAGAAAAACCTAGATTAGTTCATGTTGATTTTTTTCCTTTTTTGTATGTTTTCCCCCATCCCTAGATTTCACAGCTTTTCCTCCGGACCATCTGTATTAAAGACAAAAAAAAAAATCTAACACTGAACTAAAAATAATAATTCCAAACATTTTAATTGCACCTCTCAGTGACAAGGTTAAGGGAGCAGCTCTTTACCATAAACCTACAGCTAGGATGTAAAGCTACCGGCAGTTTCAGTTCGGGAAAACAATGGAAGACTCCCGGGAACCCATCTCCATCATCCCCCCCCCCCGCCCCTCCCCCGCCCCCGCCCCGTAGGGTCCCGCAAGCTGACACCATCGACATACCAGGTGGGAAAGAAGGAGGGCAGGAAGTGGAGAGACCCTTAGCCCAGGCTGAGCAGGCAGGTGGGGAGCGCATACAAGAAAGCCATTCCTGGGGAACCGGGCCACGGGGCCGCAGCCCGGTTGTCTGCATCCTACGCAGACTCAGGGAAGATTCTACCCCAGCTATTTTGCTCTCAGCAGTTGGGCCTGGGAGGGGCAGGTTGGACTACTGCAGCCTTGGCCTGTGGGCCAAGGCTATCCACAGGGAGAGGGAGAATAGGAGAAGGTGGCCATTTGGAAATCCTCACACAAAATCCACACGCAAGATCTAAAGACAAATTCCTTAACTTCATCCCATCTTTTTCCCTCTCTAAATGAGGATCTACACAGACACTGACTAAAGTACAGGGATCTTGATATAACTACTGCTTTAAAAATACATGTAGCAAGATTCTAAGAATGAATGCAAAATCCTGGCTATCCTGCCTCTTAACAATTGCAAAAGGCTTCCAGCCCCAACAGGCTTCCCATCCCAACATCTCCAAACACAATAGGTTCCTCCGGCACCCAAGGGGATGGAAACTGGGCCTCGGGAAGCAGGAGACACATGGCCCTCTAGCACTGAAAGAGGGAGCCCTCTAGGGCCCCCCCCCCCCCCCCGTGTGTAAGGAAGCAGGAAGGGTGTGGGGTCACAGACTAGGACCTGGTACAGTTTCTCACAGCTCTCTGCGGCCTGTAGTCCAAGAACCACGTGGTCCAAGTTAGCATGAGCAAGACAAAGGTCCAGGCCACTTCACCACACTCCCACCTGACTGGGTATTACCTAGATCTGGAAACAAGGGGGAAAAGGAAGAAATGGTTGCTGACCAAGAGCTGGCTGGGCTAAGGGCGGGAGAGGGGGGAGGGGGCTGAGGCAGCAGTGACCTGAACTGAAGGGGACCGGGCTTGGCCTAGATGCCCCCCAGGGGGCACAGCCCTCACCAGCCTAGCTACTACTGTGGAAACCCTGCTCTCTGCAGCACGGTGACCTACCAGGGTGGAGGGCACTGAACACTGGAGGAAGAGGGCAGAGGCCTCCTCTCTGTTCCTCGACCCTGCAGACTCAGCCTCCCCAGCCTGCCACCAGAAGCTGAGGCCGGTGTGGAAGCTGGGAACTGACCCCTCTGCTGCCACCAGCATGTCAAAGCCCTCCCTCCACTCCCCAGTGGGTCTGAGATGAGTGGGTAGTATCTCAGTGCCCTGGTAAGAATAGACAATAACAACAAGGATATTGGGAAGAGATATTTTAAATTCATCAATTGCTCAATCAAGTACTTTTCTTTCTCTTCCCAGCTATAAATCTAGAAGGGGTAGAAAATGGTGAAAAGAAAAAAAAGAAAGAAAGAAAACCGATCCACAGAGAGAAAGGCAGAGCTCGCTGAGGCTCCAGCTGGAAAGACGAGCCGGCAGTGTGGGGCTGACCCCACAGGAGGCTGGCCACTCTAGCCTGGGGCTTCTCACTCAGACTAACCTCGTGCGGGAAAAACTGGGGGCTCTTTATTAATTAAGCAATTTCAAGAATTTTTTTTAAAAAAAGAAAATGTATTTTTTTCTTCTTGACTGCCTTCCCTTCCAACATTTTCCCTTCTAGCCCTGTCGTTGCCATCCGTTTTAATCCACAAACTAATTGTAATCCCATTAAAGCAGATATAATTTTATTACTATTCACGGTTCATCAAGCTAATAATAATAACTGTTACTGCCAAACTGAAAAATAAAAGCGGCAAATAATATTTCTGATGTTTAGAATAAACTGTAAACAAAAGCAAGCGGACCTGCGAGGGTGACCCATCAGGTCCACGAGCAGTCCCTCAGGCTCCCCCAGCTCCGCCCACGCTGGTCAGTGACTTCCCCGCCAGCTGCGGCTTCGCTCCAGAGACCGGGTCAGCGCTACCAAGGACAGACCCTCGGGGAAGGGGACATGAGTGGGCCGCAACAAGGGGGCGTGCCGAGAATGATCAGAACAACTCCGGGTCTCTGGTCTTGAAGCTAAAGCGCACGGACTCGCCTGCACCGAAATCCCGAGCGGGGCGCCGCTCTGAGTTCCCGCGGTGCGGGATGCGCGGTCCGCACTCGGGGCCACGCTTAGTTCGGCGTTAGCAGGATACCAAAGGCACTTGTTAAAGCGCATGCATCCCCTGCAAACCCATTCTCGCCCTGACACTTCAAGGCTTTATATAGAAACAGGATTTTCTCGTCTTACACTAGCAGTTCCCATTAGCGCTCCCCGGGCGCACACTGCTCTCTAATCCGCGGGCCGGACGCGCCCTGGCCCCCTCCCCCAGCCGCACAGTCGTTCTGTCCCTGCAGAAAGCGCCACCGAGTCTCAGACGCTGAACGTCTTAACGAGGTGAATGCAAAATGCAGAAAAGAGACTTCCGCAGAATTTACTTCTGCAGAAAGGAGTGGGGGGAGGGTGGCTGGGAGTTGAAGGCTTGGTTTGATGCCTGCTCTCGGGCTTCCCGGCGTGACCCAGGGTAGCCCGGGAAAGGCTGCTGGAAACGGCGCGAGCAAGCTCGAGAGCGCGGCCCGCTCGGCATTGCACAGGGAAATGAAACCGAAGCTCCGAGAACTACTCGGAGGAGCGGAGGGGAGGGCGCTCTTTGCACTGGGCACTGTTGCCGGCTGCGGCAGGGCCTCCCGCACCGCATCCGTCCCGGCGGGACACTGACCTGTGTGCGAAGCCATCGGCAGCGGCGACGGGAAGTACTTTCCGGGCTGGAAATGCGCGGCCGGTTGCGCGGCGGGGCCGGCGGGGGCGAGGCGCGCGGCGGCGGCGGCGCTGCGGTGGCCCAGGCTCCCGCGCTCCGATAGCAAATGCGGCGGCGGCGCGAAGTCTCGGCCATCCATGCCGGGCCCCGGCCCCGGCCCGCCGCCGCCGCCTCCAGCAAGCAGCGTGGCCGGGGCCTGGGAACGACTCGGAGTGCGGGCGGTGCGCGAGCGGCGCGCGGGAGGCGGCGTCCGGGGTCACCGGAGGCACAGATAGCCGAGCCGGTCAGCACACCGGCGGACTGGGCTTCTCCGCGGGCGGCCGCGCTCCAAGCCGGCGACCGCCGTGCAGGTCCATGGTCTGCAGAGGCAAGCAAAAGAGACTTGGTGACTAGGGGTTCTTCTCGCCCGGGGTACCCGCCCCTCCCGCTACCGGCCCCCTCCTCGCGCGCCAACACGAGTGGCATCCAGACCGGACAGCGAGGCTGGGAGCGCTCGGAGGACTCCCTACTGCACACGCTTACGCGCCGGGTCATTGGAGCCGCCCAGCACGCGGGTCCGCGAGCACACACGCACCGTCCGAGCCACGCTTGGCCTGCAAGAGCCAGAGGCAACCCAACCGCGCTGCGCGCAGCTTCCCTTTCTGGTCCCTGAGAGTCCCTGCGGCGAAGGCGCCGTTGCGAAGAGGCTGCTGGCTCCACTGGGTGATAAAAACCCAAATCTGCGAAGCCATCACGCACACTCGCACGCGCGCGCACACACACACTCACACACACGCACACCCTCTCCCCTCCCCCGCTGCCCAAAGGTGTCTCGGAGGAAAAAGCCCTGGGTCCACGCTTGGCCCCCCCCCAACCCCCGCCCGTCTTTCTGAAGTCCAGCTTTTACTACATTCCGCTTAACCGAATAACCATGCTAATTAAGCGAGTAATTTTATTGATTGTAACTCAAGAGTTCTTTTTAAAATAACCTTCCTTTTCTCCTCTCTCCCATCCCCCCCCATGCGTCTTTCAGTCCATTCTTTTGAATGTCGTCCCCCACTCAGCCCCAGTGGGACCGCCTCCCCCCGCACCCCCCCAGCATTGTGCCACAACCCCAGACTGGCGTCCCGGAGCTCCGGGCGCCCCTCGACCGCCACCGGCATCACCTGGGCCGCTACGCCGCAGTGCCTGGCCTGCTGTCCCCGAGCCCGGAGCTTCCCGGTGAGGCTGGAACAATCACCCCGCCCCCCAATCAAATTCGCCCAGGATCTTCCTCTGCGGATTGGGGGTTTGGGAGGGAGGGGGCTCAGAGAGTCAGAAATTGTTTTCTCTCTGCCTCCCAAATCGGCCACAATGTTTCTCCATTCAGCGCCTGCCCGGGATCACTTAACCAAGGCTGGTCTTCGCGTGGCACCTAGGTCGACCCTGCAAAGGAGCACAGACCAAGCATAGCTCAGCCTTCTCCTGCGTCTGGGTCCCAGCAGACCCGTGTCCTCGGGTCTTCCAGACCCATCTCGGACAGGGCCGGCTTAAAATGACCCTCCTCTTCTTTTTCTTCTACCCCTCCCATCGCGGAAGTCTGCTCCCGGGCGAAATCGGAGACAATTTCAACTCTGAGAGGAGCAACCCAGCAAGCGAAATAAACTGTACACCACCATGCACGTGCGACCAAAATCTCTCGGCCCTCCTCCATTTCGAATACTTCTCTCCTTATTTCCGAAATACGCATTGTTTTAATACTTCATCTCAGTTCCAATAGAATGGAGATATTCTTAACTGTGAACTTTGCAGACAATCAAAACCTTTTTTAAAGCCATTCCACCGTGACAACAAAGCGATTAAGATGTTTTCTATTTCGTAAATACCATTTAAAATTGCTATATTTTATGCTCTGGGTTCTACACTGTCTTATTTGCACACTATTTTGTGTCTGATTTAATCTATAACCGAAAACATAATGTATTAAGTGAATACATATTTGCTCAGCTGATAAGCTTTTTTTAATATTTATTCGGAGAATTTTGCATTGTAAATAAACGGGACTACACAAAGACTTCTTTGTGCTCGAACTGCATACAAAGGGGTTTGGGGCTCTCTTCCCTCTGGGGAGCTTCACTCTCCCCGGGTCCAACAAATAACTCGCTTCTCCACCGCGCGGGCCTATTCGGCGATAGCCACGGCGCGGAAGGCTCAAACAAGGCCGAGGCGTTGTTGGCGCCGGGGTCAGAGGATGGGCTGCCCGGGGATGGAGAGGGACTTGCGCGCCCCAACCCAGGCCGGCGCCTCTCGAGCCCCGGAGGGCGCCGAGCAGGACAAAGGGAAAGGAGGAAGGGGAGGGAGGTCAGGAACCTGCCGCTTCAAAGGCGCCGAGGGCCGGAGTGGGGTCGGAGGCTGCGCGCGCGGTACAAGGCTTCGCGACGGCCTCCGGGGAGTCGTGTGCGCTGGGCTTTTGTTCTGGGCCCCCCACCCCCAGTAAGACATTTCAAAGTGGGAGCGAAAGTGGGGGCTGCCGGCGATTCTCGGGACGCGGGCTCTGGGCTCAAGCAGTGGCTTTACTCTCCACCCCCTGCGGGCCGATCGCCGGCTCGTTCGTGCCTTTCTCTCAAGCCTGCTAGACTTTCTACGCAAACAAGGGGTGGGTTGTGTCTCCGGTACCCGCCGTTGCGCTTCTGAACGGACTAGAGGGGACTTTTCTTTGTGTTCTGTCCTGCCCGAGAGCTGCCGCGCCGCCCCGGTCTGCTCGCGCCCAGGGCCTGGGAAAGCCGGCTCCATACGGAGCGAGTAAGGGCAGAAACTGAGGCCACAGACCGAGAGCCGCGGCCGGAAGCTGAGATGCAGCAGATCGCCGAGTCCCGAGGCTCCGAGGCCTCCCCAAGCCAAACCCCGGTACAAGACACCGCAATGGACCCCGGGCAGGATTGGACCAGAGGAAACAGTGGCAGCGGGCAGAGAGCCGCGCGCGGCCGGAGAGCCGACGACGAGAGCACAGCTAAAGAACCCGAACCCCAGAAATCCTCCCCCGGGTGGCTGGGCGTGACCCCCAGAATTGTGCACCCTCCTGAGGCTTGGGCAGCACTCGTACCCCCAGCTCCTCAAGGTTTGCTTTGTTTTCAAATTTCGCATCGAAACGCCGGGTCTGAGACGCCTTTGTCCTCCGGTGGAGGCCAAGCTCTGGAGTCCGTGGGCTCCCTCCTGCCGAGTTTCCCGCGCGGGTGGGCGCAATGGGGCCTGCAAGGCCAGGCCGCAGCCAGGAGCGCGCCGGGAGCGAATGGCTCCAGCGTCGCTTCACAACCCGCTCCCTGCGAAACCCGCCCCCCCCCCATCAGCCCAGCTAGGAACGGGGACTGGGTGGTGCAAGACCCCCGCTCTGGGAAATGGACCGGTCCCCGGACCACGCCACGCGGGTCTTGGCCTGAGCCCGCGTGCTGCCCAGAACGCGCAGCATGAAGACGCCCCACTGTTCAGCCCCCCTCCTCCATCCCAACTCCCCCAGAGAGGGAAAAAAAGGGAAATGTTCTGAAAAGAATTAAGTCTGTGGGGAGCGGAACCTGAAAACCTGCCAGTACCCCTCTAATCTCCTGTCCCTTCACTGAGGCCCGGAAAGCCGTGGCCACGGAGAGCCGACCGTTCCCTGCGCCACGGAACGACCGGGCGGAGCCCATTCAAGATTGCTGGGGGAGGGGAGTAAGATGGGGGAGCAAATAATTGGGGTTCGCTCCTGGTTCCTCCAGAACTGGGCTCTCACTGACTGTCCATTCGGGGCTACCCGCGAGGCTCTTGCTGAACGAAGCTTGGCGGTCTCTGTCCTGTCTCGATAATTTATTTTTAATGCAGGGTGTCGATCGAGACAACAAGCGCTCAGAGCAAAGCAAGGACGCATTACGGGGGGAATTTTAAACCGATCGATAAAATTTTTCAGAAGAAAAAATATCGTACTCATATATATAGTCCATCTTTTAAAAAAAAGCCTTTCAACATCATAACGGATTTTAAAAGGGAAGCTCTATTATTTAACATCACAATCCTGAATTTCTTTTGCTTAAAAATGTAAACCCCCAAAAACCAAAATAATATAATAAAATAATAAAAATAGCAAAAAAAATTAAAAATGAAAGCAATTTGAGTTACTTACTGGAGGCTGTTTCCTGGATACAATTGAATGCAATACAATTAAATCAGTAAATGTGACTTTGGTTTGTATTCCTATTGGTATTTTCAATGTGCTGACTGTTGCACTGTGAATGCACGGCTTCCACAACAACGACTCTAGCGAGCCCATCCAGAGCGGCTCTCAAACCTGCAGCCCGGCGCGGCGAGCCACGGGCCCTGCATACTAATAAGCTCGTGCCACTCAGCCCGGAGCAGCCCGAGCGCTGATTGGCTGCTCGGCCCTCCACGGCCCTGAGCTCGTGCCACTCATTCGGCGTAAACAGGCCTCCCAATAGGCTGGCGCCGGGCCAGGGAGCTGCCAATCAGGGAGCAGCAGGGCTACTACCAAGCCTGATGGCGCCTAATTCAAGCCCAGCGACTGCGCAGCTCCTTTGCGCAGATCATTGCTGCTGAATGGGAATGTGGTGGCGCAGGGCGGGAGAGGAGCTAGGGATAGTGAGAACGGGTGTCCGTGTCCAGGGGAGACTTGTGGTTTTGTTTTTCCATAATTTGTCAGGTGTAAGGTTTGGGGCATTTTTATTTGTTTTTATGCACAAAATAAAAAAGAAGAAATAGCCTCACGCTGTAAACCAGATGCTCTGTCCATACCAAGGGTCTGTTTGGCAGGTGGCAGAACCTGCTGCACGTAGGCCCAACTTCCAAGCGCAGATTCTGAGTTACCCTGATGTACCTCCACTCCCAGGCGCCCCCCACCCAAACTAGGAATACACTTCTGCCTGAGGCATGCCCACAGGCTCCATATATGCCCTTCTTCCCCCTGCCCGAGAGGCAGATGTACCTTTCTTCGCCAGCCATCTATCTGTCCGCTCTCAATTATTATCTCCCTCCGCCACACTTTGCAGCGTAGCAACAATCGAAATGAAAATCGAGGCTCTGTTGCCAAGATAAGGATTTACTTTTTCTATCAGCCCCTAGATTTTAAAAATATCTTCACTTGATAATTTTAGGGGTGGTTGTCATGGTGTGAAAACCATGCTTAGCATTTCTCAGGGCCTGTCCCTGCATATTCGCAAATTTCTCTCTACAATGGAAAACAGCCTCTAAACAATTCTCTTTATCATAATCAGAATCAAAGCGCTTTTAAAATATTCTGCAAGCAAATATTTCGGTTAGAATTTGGTTGCCTACCCAAATGTTATTTATTCTCAAGAAGTAGAGGTGATGTCTTAGTGGCGATGAATACATAATTTCTGCTTCTCTTTTTCTCTGTGTGTTGGGGGGGAGTATTTAAGTAGATGCCAATCGACACAGCTATATTCCTTTGGATTTTTCCAGTCTCTTTCCTGCGTGGACACAAAGGAGTTAAATCTGAGATCTGTGGTCTCCTCTCTTTCCCCGCCTCCCTTGCTTCTGCAAAACGGTCACGATTGGTTGGCACTTTGCCAGCGGGCTGTCCATCACTAAGTGTAAACAAGGCGCTGATTGGCTGTTATCCAGTCCGCACCGGGCCTCCTGAAAAAAGCAATTACTGGCTCCGCGGTTTCAAGGCTGCCCAAGGCCGCTTGATGAAAGGAGATAAACCGGGGACGGTTTCCAGGATCCCCGCGGGCCGACCCAGGCAGCTCGGGAGCCGAGGTGCGGCGGAGAGCTTGGGGATCAAAGGCATCTGAAGAGAAAGGGGAAGCGGGCGCACTGCCGGGCCGGCCTGGCCCCCTGCGGGCCACGCTGACCTGGGAGGATGGGGGCGGCGGGCGGGGACTCCGGGATTTCCCCCTCGCAAGCGACTGGGCTTCGGCCGCCGCCCGCTCTAGGTAAGCCGGGGTCTCCGCAGGCCGCCGGACGGGGAACACAAGCCTGACTGCGGGGTGGAGGCGCGAGGCCAGCCCGGGATTGCGCCCTCTCCAGCGCGGTGATTGCTGCGCGCCGGGGCGCACGAGCTGCGGTGAGGCACATCTCCTGCAGATCCAGTACGCGATTGAATCAGGCCATCCTGTGAGGGATGGGCGCGAATTCCGGCTCCCGGTGGCTCGGTGGTGACCCGACGGCGAACGCCGGCCGGGCTTGGCCTGAGGTGAGCTCCGTTGTTCTGGTCCCTCCAGCGGCGGGCAGCCGTTTCCCGCTTCGCACGCACGGAGAGAAGATTCCCGGCTCGGGAGAAACCGCTGCTGGCAACGGGAGGCCCCGGAACGCGAGCGCCCCTGTTCTCGGTTGGTGTAAGCATCTCTTGCAAGCCGCAGATTTTCTGAGTGCTTGGAATTCGAGTTCCTCGCTATTTTCTTTCACTGATTTTGTTTACCGATCCAGGAATCTTTATATCTATCTCCCCGTTTAAAGTATTCTCCCTTACCCCATCCGTCCCTTCAAAAAGAAAAAGAAAAAGGGAAAAGGATTTTAAAAAAAGAGAGAGAGAGAAATAATTGGATGCTACAAGGACACAGCGTGGCAATCCTCCGAGCTGCTGCAACCTCGAGGGGACCCGGGAAGCCAGTGTGGGGGAGGGGCGCGCCTAGACAGCTTGCACCCACTCTTTGATTTTGCGTAACCCGGGTCCTCTAGGCTGGACCGGGAAGATCTCCAAGTGTGGGATCTATCCCTCCAGGGCGGGTGGAGATGGTCAGAAGGGCACACCGGTAATCCATCTGCACACAGGCCTGCTGCTAGACACGAGAACGCGAGGTTTCTTTCCTCCTCAAGCCGGTTTAGAATCTTGGGGATCAGCACCGCCGGATCCCTAAAAGCTGGGCAGGAGGATTTGTCTCCAACCCCGCCATGTTCTGTGTCCACCCCAACCCCGTTCTGTGTCGTCTCACATCCCCGAAAGGCTCCCAGAGTGTGAAAGGCCTCGGCTCCTTGCTGTCTCGCTCCCACCTCTGCGTCCTCTCTAACCTCAGTATTCACTTAAGTCTAGTGGCCTTTTTCCTCCTTCGCTCAATACTGTTTCAAAATAGTTGTTACAGCAAATAGCTGCCGACGCGCCTCTGGATGCCGCCAGAGGCTGGCAGCTGCCCAGCGCGGGCGCACAGCCCCCGGCAGTTCCACAAGACCAAAATAAGCTCCCGTGTTCCTCTCACAGGGCTCGGCCTCCCGGGCGGGCCCGGGCATGTCTGGCTGGGCTCGCTATCTGCTTGGAGCAAACCATCCTGGTTTCCTCCTTGACTTCCTGCTATCCAAAACTAACAAATGTTTTTCATTTTAGAAGAACATGGCGTGAGGATCAGGGTCCTTTCTAGAGCAGTGCTTCTCACCCTTCCGAATGCTGCGACCCTTTAATACAGTTCCTCATGTTGTAGTGACCCTCAACCATAAAACTATTTTCGTTGCTACTTCATTACTGCAGTATTGCTACCGTTATGAATTGTAATGTAAATATTTTTGGAGACACAGGTTTGCCAAAGGGGTCATGACCCTTTAGGTGGGGAACTGCAGGAACTAGAGGGAAAGGGGGGGGGGTGTTAGAAAGAGTAGAGGAGACAGGACTATAAGCCATAGGTCAGTCTTTGCACAGGTGTCTCTGCTGTCACCTGAAGTTTTAAAAAAATTGTATGTTATTAATGCTGCAACCACAAACACCCATTCGCTAGCCCAGGGCACAATGGCCTCTGGATGCACCGGCCACCTCCACAGCCTGTCAGATGCCCTACATAGGCAGCTGTGCTGCTCATATATCAGACTTCAGGCAATAGCGTGTGTGCCCATGAACACTTGTGCAGTTTTGAACATGTGCTCTGTCTACATGCTTGTTCTGTGGGCTCACACAGCATCCATGTGTGTGTGTGAGCCTCACAACACACCCATCACCTGCCTTAGACCCCAGGATCTCCTGGTACTCCAGTGGTAGGAGAAGGGAACTGACTCTCTGCCAGGCAGGCCAGGCAGCACAGCACGCAGGCAGGCACACATAAAAATAAATAAATGTAATTTAAAAAGACAGTTTGAATCTCACAACACACCGACACACGTCACACACGTACAAGCACTCTCAATTACAACTGACTAACCGGTAGTCGGAGCAGCCCATTACCCACAAACCCTGGTACCTCCTCCAGCATTCCCCCACTGCCCTTACAAGGCAGGAGACTGGAAGCAGGCCTAGGCCTCCCAGCTCCCAAATGACAGAGAGCCTACTGTGTGAACTCATTGAATAAATAATCACTTTTTAATACAAGGGGGTGGGGGTGTATCTCGAGTTACATAAAATTGTAAATGCCTGCTTGGGCCAGAGAACAGCGGCAGAGCCGCCACTGCTCTGCAGGGTAATTGTGTGTTGGGTGTCTCTCCATTGTTCCCTGGGCCATTAGTCAGAGGGCAAATTAGAAACAATTTCTTGACGACAAAAAAATTGACTCTTAATTCTTCCTACCAGAAGTGAAAGGGCCAAGTCCAAAGGCCAGGCCCAAGGCTGGAGCCTGAGAGCTGCAGCTTTGGGTCTGGAGGGGCAAGGAACCCGGAGGGAGAGGGTTTGCACGAGGACAGTACAGGTTGGAGGCTTGCAGGTTGGAGCCAAGCTGGGGAAGGTTGGGACAGGAGGGCCTGGGTAGGGGCTGACACTCCTCCCATCAGAGAGCCCACAGCGGAATTGCAACCTCAGTCTAGAATCAGGATTTGAAAGGATAGTTGGGGCATAGACAGACACACACACACACACACACACACACACACACACACACCCTTCTCATAGTGCTACAATTCAAAAGCCACCCCATGGTACTGGTTGGAAGAGAAGGATCCTTGCTCCTTCCCTGAGGTTTCTCAACCACATAGGGTCTTCCTAGCAGCCCTACTGAGGCCCAAAAAGAAATACTGTGGAGAAGGGGTCTGAGTGTGGCCAAGTCCTCCGTTCTGTCCCCAGATACACGTGTATTCCCCAGAGGTACCGGCTTGGTGCTCTGTGCCTGGGAGTGAGAGGAGAAGAGAATGGGGGTGCCCATCGCAAGGTAAAAAGGCTTCTCCCCCCAAGAAAGGAACTTTCAAACAGAGCCCATCTATTTAGCCAGGAACAGAGGTAAAGGGGGCGGGAGGTGTTGCACTGATCTGTGGGCTCCTGCCCCCTCCCAACTGGAGGCTGGGCTGAGGCCCAGGTAAGGGGCAAAAACACAGAAGCAGGAAAGGAAGAACTTCAGGATCCCAGTTTGCTAAGAGTCCTCTCTTCTGCACACACCTCTGGAGGCCTGGCTGTGCCCCTAGCCAACATCCTCCCCAAGGCATTCCCTGACTCCGCTCCAAACCAAGCCTGGAGCTTTGCTAAATTGAAGCTGGCTCAAGCCGGAGGGACCCCTGTGGGAGGCACAGGTTTCCCTTCAAGGCTGCGTAGACAGACAGACCTGCTTCTAAGTTTTAAGAAGCAAGGAGAGAACCCCCAGACCACTTTGAAGTCGGATAAACAGCTTCCCCAGCCACCATGCCGCTTCCTCCCAGGGAGGTTTAGATTCTGTTGTTGCTGATTTTCTCCAACCAGGTCAGGAGGCTGCCCAGCCCCCTCCCTGCGCAGGAAAGGTGCTTGTTAAACACAGTCGTAATTTGTGGCTAAATATAACCCAGTGTGTTCACACGGAAAGCATAATTCAGAGGGCTCGTTGCATGAGGTTATCAGTGAGGAGACCCATCTGGGGTAAATTAAAGTGATTTTCATAAAGGGCAGAAGCATCCATTGCCAGCTTCTCCAGGCCCTTTTACCAGTGATAGTGCAACATTCCTACTAAAGGGGATCAGGGAAGGCAGAAGACGCCCCGTACCCCAGAGCTGAAGAGGCAGCTTCTTGGGCCTGAGCTCCATCCAGCCTCCCAGACCTCTTTTCATCTAAGGCTAGATGTGGCTTCTGTTAAGCCTGGGAAGGCTCTGGAGGAACAGGGTTGTCTTTGGAGGCATGGGAGGATAGCTTTGGGGGTCTGCCTAAAGGAGGGATTGGTTTTCCTGTTGGGCTGATCCAGACTGCCCTCAGTCGTGGCAGGGCAGAAGCACCCTCTACTCGCCCACCCCCACCACCCATGACTGTAGGAGCCCAGGAAAAGCATAAACGATCAGCCTCTACCTCTCATGGCCCGGTGGCTGAAGAAGGGACCCTGCTTTGGAACAAGTACACCCAGTCAGGCTGTGCATGTGTGTTCCTTCCAGGTATATCCGCAAAGTAGAGATGGCATCAAACCCACAGGAACACCTGCTTCCACCTCTGGCTGTACTCAGCCTAGCCTGGCCTTGCGGGAAGTACAGCTACTGTAGGCTTACAGATCTCAACTGTGCGAATGTGTTCATACAGGTCAGACGGCAGGGTATGTCTGTGCTGAGTCTCTGGAGCCAGATTTCTGCTGCGTGGTCTCACAGTGGCGGGTAAACCCAAGCCTCTTCCGGTCCCTAGGAAAGCGATGCAGGCTGGATGTCAAGGATTCCTTTGACCAAGCTTTGCTGACCTCTAGGCCCAGCCAGGGTTTGCAGGATCCACAGCCATTGTTTCTTCCAAGCCCCCCATACTGGGAGAAGCCAGCTTTGGCCTGACTTCCACCACCACCATTTCTGCCCCACAGAAGGTTCCTAGTCAGGAAAACCTACAACCACAGGACACACCTGTGTGTTCCACAGCTCTGCCTTCTTCCACACCCAGCAGAAGATTCCCTTCCTGGGAGGAAACCAGTAGGTGACACAAACACTTATGCACCTTCTCCCTAATTTCTGGGGAGAATTGAGCCCTTGGTCTGGTTACCTGTAATGTTTATAAACCAAATAAAATGTTTCTCAGAGTTCCCACTGAGCAGCAGCGCCTGTGTCAAAGCCCTGTCTCCTTAAGCCCAGAGGCAGCTGGGCCTTCTGAGTGGGGCTTCTGGCTGGAGTGCAGCACGTCCACTGCCTCTTCTGTTAGCAGGACATTTGATCCATTAAATTAAAAATCAGTCGATAGATCCATTTTTTTTTCCCCTGACCTCTACGAATGAATACATATTCCACCCTAGTTCCCGGGCATCAATACCAGCTGAGGTGCTAACTCCCCAACCAAGGGAGGTCTCCACAAGTGGTTCCAAAAGGAAACTCCCAGGGGACAATCTCCTCACAGCAGCCAGGATGGCCAGAGAAACCTGCCCTGCAGCCAGGCCAGCACTAAACCCCAGTTCCCCTACTCCACTTGGGCAGGCACTGAAATGCGGCTGCAGAGCCCTGCACATCCCTGAATCAGACCCGGTGTGGACCGGGAATCCAACATAAGGCCACTGGCTGCTTCCTTTCCTGCTATAAGTGCAGACACAATTGCGGGGACAGGGTAGGTGTCCCACCAGGTTTTTAAGTAGGATTTTCAGATTCAAACAAGAAAAGCCTCCTGAGGTGGGCGGTTAAGGAAAAAAAAAATCAAAGCCTCTACGTGGGAGCCAGAAACAAAAGCTCTTTGGAAGTGCCAGGGCCGGAGCGCATCACGGATCTTGTGGAGCTAGCCGACCGGGACCCGCATCCGGAGAAGGAGGAGCAGGCGGGCGCGGATATCCCCACTTGCTTGCCGACATCCCTGTCCCGGAGAGGAGGAAAGAGGCTGGAGGCACCATAACCAGAAATTTATGGCCTGGGTGACGTGCTTCCCTCTCCCACAATGAGGCCTGGTGACATTAAACAGAAAATTGATGAGAGGGGAACGAAATCTAATCTCTCTTCCACCCCGGCTCTTCGCGCTTTCGTGGAGGGGGTTGGGGCGGGAGGAAGACCGTGGTTGCCTGGGGTTTAGAGCTCTGGGCTAGAGGCTTCTTTCCACCTGGTTTCTCAATATGGGTAGGCTAGAGGACCGCGACACTTCGCGGCCTGCCCTCTCACAGCCGCATTTCTGGTGGGATTTCAGAGCCAGGCGCCTGAGTGTAATGCTGGAGCCGCGGCTCCAGAACCGCATAACATCTCTGGTGCTCTCCCAAGCCCCAGCTCCCAGGAACACCCCATCCAGAGGGGAGCATCGGGACCCCACCGTGGACCACGAGCGTCCACACCCCTCCATTGACTGCTGCATATCTCCCGAAAGGCAAGGATCGCCTCCTGGCACAAAACTGTCCTTAAAGGAGCCGCCTTTCTTCTAGCCTTTGTCAGTGTCTAGGAGGTCATTCCAAGAGGATGCCAGGACAATGCCCTAGGGACCTGGAGGGGAAACCTAGGCCCAGCTGCCTTGGGCGCACACATTACTTAGAGCTTCAGGCTAGGTGTTACCAGCTGGGTTGTGTTGGCACAGCTGGCCAAGGTCTGAGCTTTCAGTGAGAGCGCCCCTGGGCTCCAGGGGATGAGGCTTGAGCCAACAACTCCTGCCTTGCTCACCTCACTGACCTATGAGAACATGAGTGTCAGATTCGGACTCTGTAAACAACCTCTAGCTGGTCAGGACCCACCCAGCAAGAGTGTGAGGATTTTACAGTCACCAAATAAGTTGGCCTCACCTGGGACCTGGATTTATAGACCCTGGGTTCTTCCACAAAACAGGACAAGGTCTTTGGATCCTGACACTCATGGATTTCCACCTTTTGCCTCGAGAGCCAGGACCAGAAATGTGGGGGCCCTTGAGACCAGCATTAGTTGTTTTAGACCACCACACCCAAGGAAGAATGAGCCAGAAGTCCACTCCCCCCTGGGTTAGCCCCTCTGAAGGCTGCACTCAGGCACTCAGTCACTGGGATAAAGCCCAGCAGGGCTGGTCTCCCTGTCTGAATCTGGAGGCATAGCTAATGTACAGTGGGAATCTGGAAGCCAGATTCCAAAGGGTCAGGTTGGCCTGAAACCAACAAGGTTACGTTTAACAGGCTAGAAGGAAACCTCGACTCTTAGGTTCAAAAATCAGTTGTAAAAATGCAGGCGACTTCCCGCTGTGGACAGAAGGAGCCTACTGCAGCTGCTGTACCGTTCATGCAGGACACACTTGCGCGTACACACAGACACACACACCTATTCACAGACACACACGCACGCACACACACACACACACACAGGCCTATTCCCAGCAAGCTCCCTTGTGAATTTCCCTGAGTGCATGCAGCTGAGCCTGGCCCCAAGGGTGGGGGCTCCCAGGATGTCTGGCCCAGCGCTTCTGAAGTCAGGCCCACTGGGGGAGGGGACACAGCTGGGGACAGTAGAGAATGGGGTCCTTGTGCCACTGTCATCAGGCCCAGGGCTTCGATGAACACGGCTTTGTCCAAACCCACACCCCGTGGTGACCACGGGACCAGAGAATCAGTGGGCCTCAGAACAAGAACTGCCGGCTTTTTGGCTTTTTGGCTTTGGTTTACTCTTAAACAGATATTGGTTGTACAGTTTCCCCAGCCATGTGCCTGGGGCAGGCAGGGGAGATGAAAATCCAGCTTGAAGTCCAAGGTCTGAAACAATGTTGCTAAAGTCAGGTTTTCTGTTAAAGTGACTGAAGCCAGCGGAGGTGAAAAGCACTTAGTAAGGGGTCTGCCTAAGGCTCAGCCGAGCTACTCCGCATCCCTTCAGGTTTCTGTGCTGGCAACAGAAACCTAGTCTGGTCTGCCTAGAGTGTGGAGCAGGCATGCCTCCTGAGAATTCGTGGTCATCCAGAGAAAGAGGCACCATTCCTGACACTGAGCAGACAGGCCAAGGCTCAGTCTTGATAAAGGAACAACCCATCTACAAATGGCCTTGTACGTTGTGGGTCAGTCCTAGAGGACTTCCTGGAGAAGGAGGTGGGGAGGCTTACAGAGACCTGGTGATAAATGGCAGTTGTGGGCCTGGTTTAGGAAGTGGGGTTCTCCCTGCATAGTGAAGGATTACGTTGACACCTGGACCCTGGGAACTCAGACTATAATGAATGGTCAACTCCTGAATCAACAGACCAAGGGCCCTAGGAATGATACCATCTAACTATCCTATACGGAAGGGTGTGTGGATTACATATATATTTTTTTTCTCATTTTTCTTGAAATGTATTTATTTTGTAATCAGAAGCAACCAGTCGACACTACCCCAGAAAATGAGCAGGTCTGGAAATCAATGGCTTGCTAAGGATGAGTCCAGTGCCTTAGCACTGGGGAGCCCTATGTGGTCCCTGTTTGTCCAGCCTTGTTCTTGCCCCAAAGGCCCCTCAAGTGCCCAAATTTGCTTCCAGCATAGAGAAGGCTTACAGGGGAGTTGCAAACCCCCTTTCCCTACTCCTGAGAGTTGGGTGGGGTGTCCCACGGAGTGTGGGGGGGGGAATAAGTCCTGACCTGATGATTCAGGCATTTCTCTCCTATCAGGTAATTCACATTATCAGTTAACCTCAGGTTCAAAGTTCAAAGGCCGGAGTGGGAAGCTGGAAACAGAAAAGTGAGTGTCTCTGGTAGTGAAGCAGGTAGCCTATCCCCACACAGATGGGGTGGCAGCAAGACCCATGTGTGAGTGGAGAGCAGGTCGGCCCCACATGAGCACCACACACCTGTTACCTTGTCCCTCCTCAGACATCCCTCCAAGGCCAGAATAGACAGCCATAGACTTACTGGGCCATCTTAGCTCCAGAGGCAGGAGTTCTCCAGAGGATACGCCCCTCTTCCCTCCCACATGGCACTCTCTCCCATCCCACAAGCTCCTCCGTGATCTGGCTGTCCTGGGTGAGGCTCTTTACTGTCTTCTGTCACATAGGGTGACTGTGCTGTGACTTATGTATGCACACAGTAGGCAGAGATGCAAAACACAGGTCAGCAAGGAATTGTCTAGGAGAATAGTCTCATCTGCACCTCATCCTCCCTGTCCGGGTCATCCACAGGGGTCAACAGAGCATGGCAGATGGGCAAGCCTTCCTTCACTACACCATGCCCTACTGCCTGACTGGATGCTCTTTTTTCCCCACTTTTGTTTTGTTCGTGAGAACAACCCCTCCTGCCCAGCATAGTGGTGCAGGCCTTTAATACCAGCACTCAGGAGGCAGAGGCAGCCAGATCTCTGTTGAGTTTAAGACCAGTCTGGTCTATATAGCAAGTACCAGGGCAGCCAGAGCTACACAGAGAGATCCTGACGGGAAAGAGAGAGAGAGGGGGAGGGAGGGAGGGAGAGAGAGAGAGAGAGAGAGAGAGAGAGAGAGAGAGAGAGAGAGAAAAGAAAGAAAGAGAGAGAAGAAAGAAAGAAAAGAAAGAAAGAAAGAAAGAAAGAAAGAAAGAAAGAATCCTTGTTTCCTTCTGGGGTACCCCCCATCCCCTGTGGTCAGGCCCTTGTCTTCTGTCCTGAATCCCAACTCCTGTCCAGACTTGTCCCTCTGAGTGCCAGTGATTTGGCTATAGCTCTTAGACTCACCTCTTAGTTATAACCCCGTAGCCACAGGCAGCACTAGAAACATTTCTAATGCCTGTGCTGCTTTTTTGCTGGGGTCGGGGATTCACATATCAGAGACTCCTGCCCAGCAACAAGACAAAGGTGGTCATTATTATTATTGGTGTTGAGACAGAGTCTCACACTACAGCTCAGACCAGCCTTGAATCTAAGCAATTCTGTCTCTGCTAAGTGTCTAGGAAGCTCATCCAATGCTAGGTATGTATATTTATGGTCAGGATCGGCTGGCCTTCTCAAGTTGGAAGGGTTTCAGGTAGGTTGGGGACCCTTGGGAGTTGGAGCAAGAACTGATACACAAATTATAAGTTGGGGGTGGGGAGGTGTCCATGTGCTGAAATCACAGGCATGTGTTTTGGTAGTGAATTAAATGGTGCCCCCTCCCCCACTTAAAAAAAGGAGGAAAGAAAGAAAAATGTAAGTTAAAAGTCCACTGGAGCCTGTACCTGACTCTAACTGCGATAGGGTCTTTCCATATATTGAGAGAATATATGGAAATGAAGTCCATATCCGGAGATGAAGTCATTGTGTATTTGGGAAGCTGTAAGGGAGAAACAGGGAGCTTAGAAGCCTTGAAGAACCTCTGTGGGGGTTGGGAGAGAGAGAATGGCAGAGTACAGTTAGGCAGTTACGGGCTAAAGACTCTGGTCCGCCAGCCACAGGAAGCAGCAGGAAGGACTCTGCAGAAGGGTCGTACTGAAGGAGGTAAGGCTGGACGTTGTCCGTGTGATTCGCCCACTTAGGACCAGGACCGGGGAGCTTAACTCTCGGGTTAGGTTACCTGGGTTGCAGCTCCTGTTAAACAGCAGGACACTGGTCCATGAGGCAATGTGCCTGTCCTTGCAGAAAAGCTGTGGATGTGTTTCCCTGAAGAGAACCAGAGGGACAGGACTGTAATCAGTATGTGGGGTTCACGCTACACAGGGCATGTCCACTAGCTAAGTGGACCTGAGACCTGCTCTAACAGGTAGAGAGGGTGAGATTTGGTCTGGGCAAGGCTGGAAAATGTGTAGGTTTCTAAATTGGAATGTGAGCAATTCAAACTGACACAGAAAAGGTGGCAGAAGCTAGATGCCAGGGGCTCGTGGGTAACAGGACCTCCTTCCACACATTTCTACAAATCTGCCTTTGCCTCCTTGGGAGAACGCTTCCTTTCCTGTGGAAATCTGTCTTGAAGACAACTGATGGCTCAGTGTATGCCCTGGGCATTGTTTTCTGGGCTAAGGAAATGGCAGCTGAGGGTCAGCTTTAGAAGGCAGAGAGGACTGGCCAGATTCGACTTGGCCTGTGCCTGTGTGGCCCCTGCTCTTGAATGACCACCTTGCAGACTGTCAACTAGACTCAAGGCCAGCCTGACCTCTGTAACAACTTCTGGGCCAGCCTGGGATATGGTGAAGGACTTTGCCTCCAACAAAATAAAGTCCCCACCGTTCCGTTGCCTGGCTGCCACTGGGGTGAAACAAGACACCGGCTGTGGCTTTCCTTTTCTTTCTGGATGCAGTCTAGAGACCTGGAGTGCTTCCAGAGGCTGGCGATCAGGGCAACCTTCTCAGGTCCTCCCTGGCTGGCAAGGCCTGAGCCTCCTTCTTCACCAGTTCTGTTCAGTAACCTGATTGTGCCTGCAGAGTGTGTAGAAAAACGGTGTCTTCTGTGAACATTTGGGGGACAGTGGGGTCCAAAGAGGAGGGGCCACTTGTTCCCAGTCACACAGCCTGTGAAGGACAGCCAGGCTTTGGTTTTATCTCTCTTGTCGAGCATAGCTGTCCCTTGGGCTGGAGGCCCAGCCACTGGTGCATCGTCTGGCCTCAAGCCCTAGCCTTGAAATCTTGGATGACTCTGGGACAAGGCTACTACTGCTGCATTTATTTAATTAATTGATATTTACTCATTTAAATTTGTATTGATTAATTTTGTTCTTTGACAATTTGATACGCATATACGCAGGCTGTACATACACGTACTCACATGCACACACACACACACACACACACACACACACACTCTGATCACTTTCTCCTTCTGTGCCGTCTTTTATATCCCCATCAATCTTTCCTCTCTCATCCCCACCAGTCTAGAGTCATGACTTTTGGTTTTATTTTACATTTCGTTAATTCTTTTTTCTTTTTTTATTGTTTTTTGAGATAGAGTTTCATGATGTAGGCCAGGCTGCTTCTGCCTTTAGAGTGCTGGGGTTAAAGGCGTGCACCACCACACCTTCCCTATCTAACTTTTGAAGACAGTGTTCACGTACTCCCAGACTGGACTTAAACTGGTTATATAATTGAGGATGGCCTTGAACTTCTGACCCTCCTGCTTTCCCCTCCCAACCGCCAAGAGTCCAGGGCTGTACCACACTGTTTCTGGGTTGCTCAGGGCAGAACCCTGGATTCTAGTCCATGTAGGCAACCACTCTGCTGTTTCATCTGCTCCTATAAATAATTTAAATTAATCCTTTTTTACTTTTTATATTTTGGGCCTTCCTGAATAGTTCAGGCTGACCTGGAACTCACTGTCTAGCCCAGACTAGTCTAGAACTTGCTCTAATCCTCCTGCCTCAGTCTCCCACATGTTGAGCTTGCAGATGTGAGCCACTGTGCCCAGCTACCAGTATTGTATGCTATGGCCAGTGCTATTGTCTTTGTGGCCAGCATCTGGCGGAAGTGCTGTTCTCTGCCACACCTTTTCCAGTCTCTGGAGGAAGCTTTAGGGCTTCTCCGCCTCTGAAAGAGGAAGGAAGAATGCTGTGGACAGAGAAACAGGACCCAGAGGCCTGGCAAGCAAATGTGTGACGAGAGATAGCCCCGGTCTGCAGAGAGGAGCTTGAAGGGAGGAAGGAAACGCCTGGGTATGAGGCAGGGTTGGGAGTGACCAGCTTCAAGCCAAGGTAAGCAAAGATCCCACAGCCTCCAGAAACCCGGAGGCCGTGAAAGAATGTCCCTGGGTCTTTCAGAAGGACCCTCCTCTCCCCACAAATGGACTCCAGACTTCGGCATCCAGAACACCAAGGCACTGAATGTGTCCTGTGGGGCTGAAGCTGGGACGTACACTCTTACTTGGTCATAAGCTCTTGTTTGACTTATGGATTATCTTGGGGTTCTCTGGACAGACACAGCTAACATGAGTGACGCTGACACCTATGTTGATGTCCACACAAAAAAAGCTTGTTAACAGGACTTGTCTTGTGTGATTACGGAGCTGATAAGTTCCGCAGCACAGGGCGGCAGATGGTGCTGCGTATTGCGGCTCAGTCAGACTGGAAGAAAGTCCCTCCTACTCTCAGGTGGATCAGCAGTTTTGTCCCATTTAGTCCTTTCTTCAACTGATGGGATGAGGTCCTCCCCAGTCAGGAAGGGCTTCCGCGCTCAGTCTGCATGCACCCTGTCAAAGGATAACCTCACCTGGACATACCCTCAAAGACACACCCAGAGTCTATGTCTGGACATCTCCCGGCCCAGTCAAGTTGACGTAGAGACTGAGCCATGGCCTGTTAACTACAGCTAGGAGTGGGGCAGCTGGGTCCCCACCCGGAATCAGGATGTGTAGTAGTAGCCAATGGCTCTTGGCCGCGGTCAGCCTGCCATGCACTCTTCCTGAGCCTCACCGACTCAGATTGGTCTTTCTTAGCTTAGCCGTTCTAGGGAGTATGAAATAACATCCTCGGGAAAGCCTCCCTACCCTAATGATTGGAGAGGCCATTTCGTCACCTGCAGACAAGCCGTTTAGATGCCTTTCTGGTCCACAAAATGACTGCTTTGCTGTTTCTTACTGATTTGCGGCTTCGTATAGTATGGATGCAAACTCTTGAACAAACATCTCTCTGTCCATCTACTAAGGCACACAGAGGTGGAAGGGCATGAAGCTTACTCATTTACTCTCCTAATAGCCCCTCCAAGGTCTTAATGTCTCCCCTGCCCTGTGGTGCCAGGGATCAAGCCTAGGGCTTTGTGCATCGTTACGAGAACATTCTACTATGCGGCTACCCTACTACCATTTAAAAGTAAATTGTTACAGAGCCTGGAGATATAGCTTAGTGGTTAAGAGCACTGGCTGCTCTTCCAGAGGACCTGGGTTCAATTCCCAGCACCCACACGGCAGCTCACAAGCGTCTGTAACTCCAGTTTTAAGGGATCTGACACCCTCGCAAAAGCATATATACAGCCTGAAATCAGTGCACATAAAATAAAAGTCAATTATTAAAAATTCATTGCATTTATCTATTTGTGGGTCAGTATGTGTACACGTGCCAAATGCATGGGTGGAGGCCAGAGGACACCCTGCAGGAGTCAGTTCTCTTCCACCGTAGGTCGGGGATCCATTTCAGGTCATCCGGCGTGGTGGCAGACACTTTTACCCACAGACCCATGGTTTTCAAGTTCTTGTTCCATGAGGTCCAGTCTGGTTTTCATGGTTACTGCCATTGTTGTCCCGCAGAAGAAATCTCTGCGGAACAATGTCTAGAAAAGCTCCTGCCTTTTATTCTAGACCAAGGGTCTTACTTTTCACCTCTGGTCCACGATCCACTTCTAATTCTTTTTAAATATCTATATGATGCGGTGCTGGACTGGGGCAGTTTTCCCCTGTCACTGTCCAGCTGACGAGGCAGCCTGCAATGATGGGCTGTACTGCCTGCTGCACTGCAGTGGTCTTTGTTATAAATCAGCAGGTGGGGGAGGGGAAGCTTCCTGGACCCGCCTTCCTGTCCACGGGTCTATTTGACTGTTCCTGTGCCAATCATCTGGGCCTTTACTGGCTACTCAAAGCCCACCCACAGGTTTAAGCAGAGAGGCCTCAGGACAAGGCTGCAGGCGGGCTCCAAAGCTTATCAGTGGTCTGGCCCTGTGTGTCTATTCAGCTCCCTCCTTCAGCAGCCCAGTGGCTGCATTCTGGCCTCTGTGTGATCCTCAGGCAGTGAACTGAGCTGCAGGCTGGGCAGCTGAAGGCCTGACCAAGATCATGTTGCAGTTCCCAGGGGGTGGCTCTTCCACCTACCCTACCCAGGCAGGACCCCTAGCCCACCCTATTCCAGAAATGTCCCAAGCACAGCCTCTTGAGGTCTGTCCTGAGGAGGCAGCTGGAGGCAAAGGGCATGCCTTCCTATTCCGGCTGTGCAGCCAGCGAACTCTACGGTTCAGCCACAATCATTCATCTAGGGCCTGTGGGTCTGACATGTGGACAGGAAGAGAAATCCCACACGGAGCCAGACTCTGGGGCTTATGAGGAAGCAAGGGCCAGATTATGAACAAAGCACACACGTGGGGCTGCCATTTTAAGTCGTGCTGACATCTGAGGACAGCTGCAGGAGGTAAGGAGCAGGTCCCACAGGAATGAGGAGTGGGTGCTTCCGGAATAGCAAAGGCCCTAAGGTGTCCAGAAGGGAAAGGAAGCCTAGGTCTTCCCTTGGGTTAGGAAGGGGAGACGGAGGAATGATCACCTAGAGGCAGCCTCTGGATGGACAGAGTGGCTGAATCCCAGAGGTTCTTGAAGGCCACTAAAGCCTCTAGCTCTAGAATCAAAGATGGGGGGCCAGGGCAGGGGGAGAGAGAAGGCACTGGGGATGGGAAGGACCAGGGCCAGGAATGACTTTAGCACGATGTCTGGGGACTCAGGAGTGAAGGGGTTGGAGGGTGAGGTCACTCCTGCCTCTAGCGCTGGGGCTGATTGTCTGAGGGGTACTTCAGTAAGCTGTGGGTCAAAGGGGGTTGGAGCGCCTCTAAGAGATCTGGGCCCTGTGTGGCTGCCCACCAGACTGACGTCAGGAGCTGGTGTGTGAAGTGGGCCCTTCCCGCCAGGGACATGAACTTAGGGATTGGAAAGCAGGAATTCAGATCGGGTCATGGCAAGGGCGGGAAGGGACAGGATGGAGCCTCAGGGAGGAGGTCAGGGAGGGGACACCATGAGGCAGATCAGGGTGGCGTCAGAAAGCCTGCAGAGGAAGGCTTCTCTGGGAGGGCGTCACCCCAGGACCCCCAAAGGAGGCCTGAGCAGTGGCCCTTGGATCTGCTGTGGTGGCGGTTGGTGACTTGGACAGTCTCTCATATCTCTTCCTTGTATCCATGCCTCAAGCCAAGTCCCAGCACGTGGGTG
The DNA here is from genome assembly GCF_000001635.26 of Mus musculus. Taxonomy (NCBI): domain Eukaryota; kingdom Metazoa; phylum Chordata; class Mammalia; order Rodentia; family Muridae; genus Mus; species Mus musculus. Next base: position 120,215,783 of record NC_000077.6, on the reverse strand, counting down.
AGGCTGACAGCTGTGTGGTCACCAAGCACCAGGCTGAATGAGGCCCTGGAGTTCCCCTCCCTGCCTCAATTTTCCCACACTTACACACGTTAAACAAACAAACAAACAATAAATAAATAAAACCTCTTTGATGACCACAGCCTGTGCATATGAGTCAACAAAAAATCATTTCCCCCACAGTTGCCGAAGCTCCCAGAACCGGAACAGAGGTGTGGGCAGGTGGTGCCGCTGGTGCAGGGGGTGGGTCTGTGGGCCAGGCTGATTGGCACTCTCCAGCTTCGCCAGCGAGCTTGTTGAGCTTGTCGGGTGTAAGCCTGGCTCTTCTCGTCTCCATCTTCACACAGTTCCTAGGGCTCAGATGCCTCTCTGCCTCACCTGGTTGTCCCGTATACATTTTAAAATGTTAATTGTCTTAGGTATGTGGGTGTCTTGTCTGTCTGGCTGTCTGGCTGTGCATGTGTTATAGAAGGTTATGAGCCACCATGTAGGTAGGTTCTGGGAATTAAACCTGGGTCCTCTGGAAAAGCAGCCAGTGCTCTTTCTCTCCTGCTGAGCCATCTCTCCAGCCTGTTTTTTTTCCAGATTCTTCCTGAAAATTTATGTTGCTGGATGAGGAAACAAAGTCGAGTTATGAAGTAACTTTCCTGGTGCAGAGGCCCACCCAGATTGGAATTCCAATAAATTTGACTTTATCTATATAAACACTGTGCTCTCAGACTGCGTTTGCCTCTATACCAACACAAAGCTTTTCTTCACTCGCCCATGTAAGTACATTGATAACTTTGGGGGATCATGCAGCCCAAGGGAAGGATTGTTTTCCTGTGTATATATTCTTTTGTTTGTTTGTTTGTTTGTTTGTTTGTTTGTTTTTCGAGTCAGGGTTTCTCTGTGTAGCCCTGGCTGTCTTGGAACTCAATCTGTAGACCAGGCTGGCCTCGAACTCAGAAATCCACCTGCCTCTGCCTCCCGAGTGCTGGGATTAAAAGCATGTGCCACCACTGCCTGCCTCCTGTGTATATATCCTTAGAACAATGTTGGGCTATCTAGGTTTATGTCAACTTGACACAAGCTAGAATCATTTGAAAGAAGAGAGCCTCAGTTGTGCCTCCATTAAGATCTAGCTGTAGGCCGAGCAGTGGTGGCACACACCTTTAATCCCAGCACTTGAGAGGCAGAGGCAGGTGAATTTCTGAGTTCAAGGCCAGCGTGGTCTACAGAATGAGTTCCAGGATAGCCAGGACTACACAGAGAAACCCTGTCTCGAAAAACAAACAAACAAACAAAACAAACAAAATCCAGCTGTAGGCTGTAGAGATGGCTCAGCAGTTAAGAACACTGACTGCTCTTTCAGAGGTCCTGAGTTCAATTCCCAGCAACCACATAGTAGCTCACAACCATCCCTAATGGGATTCAATGCCCTCCTCTGGTGTGTCTGAAGACAATAACAGTGTATTCATATGCATAAAATAAATAAATCTTTTTTTTAAAAAAAAAGACAAAACAAGATCCAGCTGTAGGACAATGTTTTGGAAAGGGCCCAGCCCATTCTGGGTGATACCAACCCTAGACTGGCTGACGTGGATTTTATAGGAAAGCTGGCTGAGCAAGCCATGAGGAGTAAGTCAGTAAGCAGCACCCCTTACTGCATCAGCTCCTGCCTCCAGGTTCCTGCCCTGACTTCTTTTAGTAACAAACCATTGACTGGAAATATAGATGAAATTAAACCCTTTCCTCCTAAAGTTGCTTTTGGCTATGGTGTAATAATCCTAAGACAGAAATTGGTACCAGGAGTGGGGTATTGCTGTGACCTGACCATGCTGGTTTTGGGGGAGGATTGTGAAGGATTTTGGAACTTTTCATGAGAAAAGCCATTGAGTGTTCAATGTTAGGTGAGCTGTTCTGTGGGATCTTGGGAGAAAGGGGTGTTAGGAGAAATGCAGAAAATTGAGGCCTAGCTTGGGATGTTTCTGAGAGAAGCAAAGATTCTACTGAACTGTGCTTGTGAATAATCTGTAGTGTCTGCTTGGCTGGAGCTGAAGAAATGGCTGTGATTGACAAGAACTACTAAAATAAAACCTTTTCCTTGTTTGGACAATGGATTTCGGTCAGCTTGGGCTGAAGAATCATTGGCTGTAATTAAGAAGACACCAGCGGCAGGACAGAGATGGCACACATCTTTGATCCCTGCACTCAGTAGGCAGGGGCAGGGGTATCTCTGAGTTTGAGGCCAGCCTGGTCTACAGAGTGAGTCCCAGGACAGCCAGAGATACAGAGAAATCCTGTCTCAAAAACCAAACAAACAAAAACCAAAGAAGAGGAGGAGGAGGGGAAGGAGACCAGCATTACTTGTAATATCTTCTGGGAAGGTTTCCTGCGAGTCGGCACATGGAAACTGTGTTCCAGAGGTGGTTGTACCTTGATCTTGCAGCTGAACTTGGTAGTGTAAGAGTTACCCAGGTGTTACTGGTTTTGAAGGCAAGAAAGGGTCACGAAGAGCAACTGAGGCTTGGCACTGTGTGGTAGGGTTGGAGTTCCTGAAGAGAGCCCAGGAGAGGTGAAAGTGCAGCCCAGTTGCAGCAGAAGACCCCAGCATTTTGGAGATGTCAATTCCGTGGGATGACCACCAAGAACAGCAGCAGTAGTGGAGCGGAGCCAGCCTCAGCCTAGAAAATGTGTGTGCTTCAGAGGGTGTCTCAGTCAGGGCTTCTATTCCTGCACAAACATCATGACCAAGAAGCTAGTTGAGGAGGAAAGGGTTTATTCAGCTTACACTTCCACATTGCTGTTCATCACCAAGGAAGTCAGGACTGGAACTCAAGCAGGTCAGGAAGCAGGAGCTGAAGCAGAGGCCATGAAGGGAAGTTACTTACTGGCTTGCTTCCCCTGGCTTGCTCAGCTTGCTTTCTTACAGAACCCAGGGATGGCACCACTCACAATGGGCCCTCCTACCTTTGGTCACTAATTGAGAAAATGTCTTACAGTTGGGTCTCATGGAGACATTTCCTCACCTGAAGCTCCTTTCTCTGTGATAACTCCAGTTTGTGTCAAGTTGACACACAAAACCAGCCAGTAGAGAGGGCAGAGCTAGGGAAGTGACTGAGCCCCTTGGTGGAGCCCAGACGATCATGAGTGAGCCCAGATAATTGGACATTGAGTTATTTACACTTGTGCAGTTTGGTTTTGCTTTGTTTAGATTGTGACTGTGTCCTGATTCTTCTCTCTGAGATAAGAAAGTATTTAACTTATTTTTATTTTAAATCGTTCCACAGTTGAGAGACTTTAAACTTTAAAGAGACATTGGCTTGTTTTTTTTTTTTTTAAAGATAGACTTGGGATTTTAAAAGAGACTGAATATTTTAAAGAAACTGAATTTTTAAAGACTGGGGCTTTTAAATTTTGAAATGTTTATATACAATGTTGACACTCATGCATGATATTGGGGATGAACAAGAAAGGAAAGGTTATGGCTTAATAGTGATATATTTGTGTGTCAAGTTGACAAGGGATCAATTGTGCTGGCTAGGTTTATGTCAATTTGAGATAACCTAGAGTCATTTGAAAGGAGGGAACTGCAACTGAGAAAATGCTTCCATAAAATCCAGCTGTCAGGCATTTTCTTAATGAGTAATAATTGATGGGGAAGGCCTCGCCCATTGTGGGTGGTGCCATCCCTGGCCTGGTGGTCCTGGGTTTTATAGGAAAGCAGGCTGAGCAGGCCATGAGAGCAAGCCAGGAAGCAACACCACTCCATGGCCTCTGCATCAGCTCCTTCCTCCAAGTTCCTGCTCTGACTTCCCTCAGCGATGAACCATTACCTGGAAGTACCCATGAAACAAACCCTTTCCTTCCCAAGTTGCTTTTGTCAGATCTTGAAGTTACAGATAGTTGTGATCTGCCATAGGGAGGCTGGGTTGTGAACCCAGGACCTCTGGAAGAACAGCCAGTGCTCTTAACTGCTGAGCCATCTCTCCAGCCCAGGAGCAAATATCTTATCCTTTGAGACAGTGTCTTACTATATAGCTATGCTTGCACCTGACACTATATAGACTGCCTGGCCTTAAAGTCCAGGCTGTCTTCCTGCCCCTGGCCTCCTAAATATGGGGACAACAATCATGAGCCATTATACATGATTCTTATTTATTCACTCTTAAAAATTGTGGCTAGAGGGCTGGTGAGATGGCTCAGTGGGTAAGAGCACCCGACTGCTCTTCCGAAGGTCCGGAGTTCAAATCCCAGCAACCACATGGTGGTTCACAACCATCCCTAACGAGATCTGACTCCCTCTTCTGGAGTGTCTGAAGACAGCTACAGTGTACTTACATATAATCAATAAATATTTTTAAAAAAATTGTGGCTAGAAAGCCGGGTGGTAGTGATTCATGCCTTTAATCCCATTAGTCAGGAGCCAGAAACAGGTGGATCTCTGAGTTCGAGACCGCTCTGGTCTACAGAGTAAGTTGCAGGACACCCAGGGCTACACAGAGAAACCCTGTCTTGAAAAAACCAAAACAAAGTTGTGGCTAGGGCAGGCAAGACCAAGCAGGAAATAGAGATGTGTGTTGGCAAATCCCTGCAGAAGCACACAGGACTTAGGTGCTACCAAGCCAGATGATCTGAATTGGAGCACAGAGTTTAAGAAGAGAACAGACCCCAGCAAGTTGTTCTCTGAGCTCCACACACTCTATTACACACCCCCATAAATAAATGAGAGAAAAACTGTGGCTTTACGTATATATGTAAATAAATTTATACAATTCACATTTTAGCCATTTTAAGAGATGTGTGTGTGTGTGTGTGTGTGTGTGTGTGTGTATATTTGTTTTGGCCAGGGCAGGGCTCGAGAGACAGCTCGACAGTTAAGACGCAAGCACTTTTACCTAGTGCACCCCCTGACCAAGCTCCCCTTTTAACCTCTCTCTCTCTCTCTCTTTCTCTCTCCCTTTCCTTAATTCCTCTATCTACCCCCCCCCCAACCCCCAGTGCTAAGAATGGAATGGAACCTGAGTGTGGCTTCATTCATAGGAAGTAAGCTGCCTATCCCTGAGCTACATCCCAGATCTACATTTTTTTTTGTTTTATTTAGTTTTTAATCAAAAAGTTTGAAGAACAGGGGGTTGGAGAGGTGGCTCAGCACTTAAGAGCACTGGCTGCTCTTCCGGAAGCCCCGAGTTCAGTTCTGAGCAACCACATGGCAGGTCACAATCTGATGCCCTCTTCTGGTGTCCAGACATACGTGCAGACAAAGCATTTGTGTACATAAAATACATAAATAAACTTTAAAAAAAATTTGAGGGGGCTGCAGAGATGGCTCAGCGGTTAAGAGCACTGACTGCTCTTTCAGAGGTCCTGAATTCAAATCCCAGCAACCACATGGTGGCTCAACCATCCATAATGAGATCTGACACCCTCTTCTGGGATGTCTGAAGACAGTACTTACATATAAAAATAAATAAATAAATCTAAAAAAAAATTGAAGGACATAAAAGATTGTAAAGGACAGGAAGCATCCAGGTGTGCAGTCTCCCCCCACCCCCCACCCCCCACCCCACCCCCCAGGAATGCCTATCAGCACGATGGTATACTTGGCTTTGCTAGCGATGGTACGCAGCCCACCTGAGTGGCTCAGGATTTTGAAGATTTTTTTTCCTTTGCTTCCTTGTGTCCTGTGTTCCACATGATCCCCCTGTGGTCATCTTCTAGGTTGCCACCTCCTTCAACCCCCTCACTGCAGGCTCTGTGCTGGATTCCAGGCCAGCCGTGGTGAACCAGTCCCTGGGTGCCTTCCTTCATAACTTCTTGTATGGGTTGAGCTTGGCAGATTGCATCCTCGTGGTAAAGCTGCTGGGTGTCAACGCTGAGTCTCTGGGGTGAATGTGACTGGACAGAGGCCCTGAGAAGTCTTGCCAGCTTGTCTCATACCTACATGGGAGGACTGGGACTGGCGCTTAAAAGAAAGTGCAGGCCACTGGTCACAGCTCCCAGGAGAGCAGTCTCCTGTATACTATAGCACAGCCTTGGCTTGGCTCTTGCAAGCAGAAGTCCACACCCAGTCTTGCCCACTGAGAAGCAACGGAGCAGGGTGCCTAGACTTCAGGAATGTGTGCCTACGGTGGTGGGAAAGCTCTGTGTACTCCCTGAGTGTATTGATGGACATGCAATTAACCCGCCTGTGGTTATGTGGGCAACTGAACTGGAACGGGAAGTTAGTGTAGAAACTGGGGCCTTTCAAGTTATGACAAATTCACCAAACACACGAACCCATGAACAGGGAGAGTGGCGTGGCCTCTGTCAGAGAGCTGAGTCTGCTTCAGCCCAGCGGACAAAGCCCCTTCTAGCCTTTCTTTGAGGCCAGGGCCCAGACCCGTTCCCTGTAGAGGCAGTTCGGGTTTAGTAAGACTCTAGCAGAGAGACTCTAGTGTAGGTCTCCTGCAGACACTGGTGAGTCTTTTAGTGTCAACACTTTTTGCTATTCTTTTCGGACTCCAGATGCTAGAATAGGCTTGAAGCTGCTAAAAACCCCATCAGGAACCCGGCTGGTCCCTGACAGGAGAGTAAATTCTGGAACCCCCCAAGCTCTCCTGGTGTGGCAATACCTAGGGACTTGTGTTTGTGTGGGAAAAATGGACCTGAACTGGTTATAAGGACCCAAGCTCACTCGACTGCTATTGTCTTTTTTTTTTTTAACATTTTATTTCTTTAATGTCTGAGTGCTCTGCTGCATATACATCCACCTGCCAGAAGAGGGCAGCAGATCCCCCCTTATAGATGGTTGTGAGCCACCATGTGGTTGCTGGGAATTGAACTCAGGACCTCTGGAAGAGCAGTCAGTGCTCTTATCCACTGAGCCATCTCTCCAGCCCGACTGCTCTTGTCTTAAGTTGTATGGGAAGGAAGGTTTTATGATTGTCTGAGACCTAGGTGTCATGATAGCAGGAGAATCTCGAGTTTAGGTCCAGCCTGGGCTACACAATAAGGCAGTATCTCAAAATAAATAACTAATAAAATGGGCTAATGGGGCTGGTGAGATGGCTCAGTGGGTAAGAGCACCCGACTGCTCTTCCGAAGGTCCAGAGTTCAAATCCCAGCAACCACATGGTGGCTCACAACCATCCACAACAAGATCTGACTCCCTCGTCTGGAGTGTCTGAAGACAGCTACAGTGTACTTACATATAATAAATAAATAAATCTTTAAAAATAAAATAAAATAAAATAAAATAAAATAAAATAAAATGGGCTAATAACTACTAAAGTTGGAACCACAGCCTCCCAATAGGGGGATACGTACAGGAGATTGATTGAGGTAGGGCCTCTGCTCAGACCTCCTCTTGTCAGTAAGAATCTGAGCCTAAAAGGTCCTCCTCTTGCTTGAACCACTGACCGTTCCTGGTCTAGCACAGCTTTGAAGGGAGGCTTCAGCTGACCCCTGAGGATCTACATGAGTAGGAGAAGGTCTAACTCCAGTGCTCTCCAGCCAACTGAAGCTGTCCCTCCACAGCTGGACAGCTCTCCAAAAGGACTGAAGAAGAAATGTGATGAACAGAAGTAACCTGCTGCTATGGAGAAGCACCGAGTCCCTAAAGAGGGCTCCTACCTCTCTAGCTGGAGTAGGCCGGAGTTTTACCTTCTGAAAAGCCCCTGCTGCAGCTGCTCCCATTGCTCTTTAGGTAATGGCCTTGGTCTCTAGATTGAACCTGGATCCAAGCCCAGATGTCCCGAGAGACAGTTGCAGGCCTTGGGGGCTCATCATAAACATGGGTCCTGACTACTTTAGATTCTCTCTCTCTCTCTGGGCTACATAGTTCTAGAACAAGAAGTTTGGTGAGACATGAGCACACACACACAGACAGAAAGAGAGACAGACAGAGAGGCAGAGAGGCAGACAGAGACAGAGAGATAGAGACATACACACACAGAGAAGCAGACAGACAGACAGACACAGAGATAGACAGACAGAGAGACAGAGATAGACAGAAAAGACAGAGATGAAAAAGACAGACACAGATGGAGAAAGAGAGACAGAGACGTACACAGAGAGGCAGACAGACAGACACACAGATAGATAGAGAGACAGAGACAGACAGAGAGAAAAGACAGAGATGAAAGAGACAGACAGAGACGGAGAGTCAAAGACAGAGATGAGACAGACAGAGAGAAATAGCCAGAGATTGATTCTGAGACTGACATGGTGCCCCCAGTACCTGTGTCTTTGGGAACAGGGTCCTCAGGCTATAACCCAAGGTTAAGGTAGAGGAACTGTGGACCACTGAGCTGAGCAACAGAATTGACGCCAGAACCATGGTCCAGACTCGGTGACAGATCTCCATAAGGTGACAGAAATTTGCAGGAAGAGATGAGTGGCCTGAGGAAAACTGCACACCTGCACGTCAAGGGCACCAAGGATCCTCACTAGCACCCGGACGGACGCTGGACGGAGCACAGGATGCCTCCTCTCTCTGCTCTTCCCAGGAAGCCTTTCCTGTATATACCGCATTCTCAACTTTCCAGCTTCAAGACCCTGGTGAAAATAAATGTCTGGTGTTTAACCCCTGGGGTTGTGGTCATTTGGGACCCAAGAAGGTGACATCATGCCTCCTCCTCTCATGGAATCCAAGAACCAGGGAATGGGTGCTTGCTGACATGAGGAGACAGGAGGCCATGGAGACTTATGCGAACTGTGCCCAATGCCCCTTCGAGAGGGAGTGTGGATCCTGAAAGGGGCTCAGTGTTGGACTGCAGCTGTGGCACTGGCGTGAACTTGGGTTTCTTATTATAGACAGATCTAGAAATAGACATGGGAGAGTGTATGTCTAGGTCTGGCCCCAGAGGCAGCAAAGTCCCAGCAAACAGTGAGCAGACCCAGCTGGGAAAGAAAAACGCCTTCTCGATCCGGAGCTAAGTGGAGTCAGGGGCTCTGGGAGGAGCCAAGGGCAGGATGGCTGGACATAGAATATGCAGGATGAGCTTAAATGTTCCTTGAGTCAGAGAGCCAGGAAGTGCTCAAGGGACAATGGAGCCACAGGGAAAGGGCAGGAACTGGCCGGAAGGGCTTCCCTTTGGCCAGACCTGGGACAATCTGAACAACACAATATAGTAATGGATTGCTATCTTTATTTACTATGTAAATAATTTATGATAAAAATAAATGATTGAATACGTGAATGGGGGGAGGAGAAAGCTGACTCCCAAATGTAGAAAGAATAATGGGACTAGAGAGCTTCCATTTGGCAACTAGCATATTAATAATTGATTCAGGGAGTCAACAGCGGATGCTCCAGCTCCTGGCGAAAGGTCGGAGGAAGCAGGCTATTTACTTAGCCTTGACTATCTGCTCTCAAAGCACTTGCTAATTATTACTTAGTAATTAGTAAGTTCAAAATACTAATTAATTAACTGCACCATGGAGGAACCTGGCAGACATCACCTTCAGCCAAGTGGCAAATATTTGCATCACCAGAGAGGGACGAACAGACACCCTGGGCCTGCTGACACGCTGTGGCAGAGGCATGCAACATCACTTCCAAGAGAGAAGTGGGACCTGATGCAACAAAGAGACAGACAGTCTGAACTCAGGGGTATTTTACATCATCGGCCTGAACTCTTCAGAAACACAGAAGAATTCAAAAGCAAATCTACCAAGCTGGGCATAACGGCACATGCCTGTAATTCTGGCACTCAGGAATTAAGACCTGGAGGATCCGAAGTTTAGTCTCAGCTGCATAATGAGGTTGAGGCTAGCCTGGCTACATGAGACCCATCTTTTAAAAGGGAAAGGTGATTGCCCTGGGTTTCAGGGTTACAGGACATGCTCTGCCACTGGGCTACAGCCTCAGCCCAAGGATAACTCAGATTGTTTTAGGTGAGATGTTAAGAAGTGACCTAAGACACCTTGGCTGCCTTGTCAAGTGACAGCCACCTCCAGAGTTCCAGCTGCAGGCCTCTGTGATTACAGAAGAGAATGATAACCCTGGAGGACTTGTGGGCTGCTGTGAGGCCTGGTGAGAGCTCCTTGCTTCTGGCCTTTGTGTACACATCTGCTGGACACTCTTTGCACGGTCCATCTTCCTCCCTGAATTCCAAGCAGTTGATCCAACTCTCAGATCAAACCATGGAACAAAATCTTCACAGGACCAAGTCTTTCAGGAAGACTTGTTCTAAGATGAAAGATATCACATGACAATGGTCTTGTAAGACCAGGCTGTTCTTATTTGTTTGTTTGGTTGGTTGGTTTGGTTTTATTTATTTACTTTATTTTCCTTTTGAGACAGGGTCTCTTTGTGTAGTACTGGCTGTCTTAGAACTCACTCTATAGATCAGGCTGGTTTCCAATTCAGAGATCTGCCTGCCTCTGACTCTTGAGTTCTAGGATTAAAAGTGTGCATCACAGCGGGGCATGGTGACGCATGCCTTTAATCCCAGCACTTGGGAGGCAGAGGCAGGCGGATTTTTGAGTTCGAGGCCAGACTGGTCTACAAAGTGAGTTCTAGGACAGCCAGGCTACACAGAGAAACCCTGTCTCAAAAAACCAAAAAAAAAAAAAAGTGTCCATCACCACTGCCTGGCGAGGCTGTGTTCTTGACCCACAAGAGCATTAGTGGGTCACTGGTGAAGCAGGAGCAGGAGCAGGAGCAGGAGCAGGAGCAGGAGCAGGAGCAGGAGCAGAAGCAGAAGCAGGAGCAGCAGCAGGAGCAGGAGCAGGAGCAGCAGCAGGAGGAGCAGCAGCAGCAGCAGCAGCAGGAGCAGCAGCAGGAGCAGGAGCAGGAGCAGCAGCAGCAGGAGCAGCAGCAGCAGCAGGAGCAGCAGCAGGAGCAGGAGCAGGAGCAGCAGCAGGAGCAGGAGCAGGAGCAGGAGCAGCAGCAGGAGCAGGAGCAGGAGCAGCAGCAGCAGGAGCAGCAGCAGCAGCAGGAGCAGCAGCAGGAGGAGCAGCAGCAGCAGCAGCAGCAGGAGCAGCAGCAGGAGCAGGAGCAGGAGCAGCAGCAGCAGGAGCAGCAGCAGCAGCAGGAGCAGCAGCAGGAGCAGGAGCAGGAGCAGGAGCAGCAGCAGGAGCAGGAGCAGGAGCAGGAGCAGCAGCAGCAGCAGGAGCAGGAGCAGGAGCAGGAGCAGCAGCAGGAGCAGCAGCAGGAGCAGGAGCAGCAGCAGCAGCAGCAGGAGGAGCAGCAGCAGGAGCAGCAGCAGGAGCATCAGCAGGAGCAGCAGCAGGAGCAGGAGCAGGAGCAGGAGCAGGAGCAGGAGCAGGAGCAGGAGCAGCAGCAGGAGCAGGAGCAGCAGCAGGAGCAGGAGCAGGAGCAGGAGCAGCAGCAGGAGCAGGGCCTGCTGGTTCTCAGCTGCATCACTGTTCCAGTCTGGGTGGCTGTGCTAGCTCAGTGTGGAGCTGGCCAAGAGACGGCGGGCATCTGTGTGCAACAAACTCCCAAACGGTTCAAAAATAGAATAAGAAGTGTGGAAAGCGGTTGACACTTTAGGAATCAGGGTGAAAAGAACGTGGGTGGGTTTTTTGCACTAGTCTAACAACTTTTCTATAAGTTGGAAATTATTCAGAAGTAAAAGGGTTTTTTTTGTTGTTTTTTGTTTTTTTTGTTTTTTGTTTTTTTAAATCAAAAAAGAAAAACAAGGAGAATCTTGAAATCTGGGGCATAGGTCTGTAATCCCGATTACTCCATAAGGCCAAGGCAGGAGCATTACCAGCATCAGGCTGTGTTGACTTCTTAGTGAGATCCTGCCTCAAGACAAAAAAAATGAAAACAGGCCTGGAGTTGTGATGGTTAGAGCCCTCAGTGCTACAGCTTCTAGAATCACCCAGGCTCACCCGTGAGGGACATCTTAACTGGGTTAACGGAGGCAGAATGACCCACCTTAGAGAAGGTGGGTGTCATTCCCTGGACTCCTGCACTGGGCTGCATTTGAATGAGGAAATGAGCTGGGTGGTGGTGACACATGCCATTAATCCTGGCCCTCGGGAAGCAGGTACAGTTGGACTCTCCCCACCCCCACCTCCACCCCTCCCCTGGCCTTTCCCACCATGGTGGACTGAACTCTTGAACTATGCACCAAAATCAACAACTCCTTTTCCTTAATTTTCTCTGTCATGCATTTTGTCCCAAACATGAACAAACTAGAAGACAATTGGAGGGCTGGTGAGATGGCTCAGAGGTTAAGAGCACTGACTGCTCTTCCAGAGGTCCTGAGTTCAAATCCCAGCAACCACCTGGTGGCTCACAACCATCTGTAATGCATACAATTCCCTCTTCTGGTGTGTCTGAAGGCAGCTACACTGTAGTCATATACATAAAATGAATAATTATATCTTAAAACATCTCTTTAAAAAGAAGAAAGACAAGGAGGAGGAAGAGGAAGAGGAGGAGGAGGAGGAGGAGATGACCACTGGGGATGTGATTCAGTGGTGAAATGGTTGGGAAGCTCCTCATTCTCTACCCAGAGCTACAGAACCTGTTTGTCTATTTACCTATCTACCATCTATCTATCCATATACCCATCTACTATCTATCTACCTATCTACCATCTATCTATCCATATACCCATCTACTATCTATCTACCTATCTACCATCTATCTATCCATATACCCATCTACTATCTATCTACCTATCTATCATCTATCTAGCTATATACCCATCTACTATCTATCTATCATCTATCTATCCATATACCCGCCTACTACCTACCTACCTACCTACCTACCTATCTATCCATATACCCACCTACTATCTATCTACCTACCTATCTATCTATCTATCTATCTATCCATATACCCATCTACTATCTACCTTTCTATCTATCTATCTATCCATATACCCATCCACTATCTGTCTATCTTTCTACCTATCTATCTACCCATCTACTATCTATCTACCCATCTACTATCTATCTACCTACCTACCTACCTACCTATCTATCTACCCATCTATCTATCTATCATCTATTTGTCTGTCTACCCATCTATCTACCAATCTATCTACCTACCTGTCATCTATCATCTATCTATCTACCTATCTTACCTATTATCTATCAATCTACCTATTATCTATCTACTTATCATTTATCTATTTATCTACCATCTATCTATCATCCATTTATCACCTATCTATCTCTATATCATTTATCTATCTACCATCTATCTATCTTCTATCTATCTATCTATCTATCTATCTATCTATCTATCTATCTATCTATCTATCATTAAAGAATAGGGCTGGGAAGATGGCTCTGCAGTTAAGAGCACTTTTTGCTCTTCATGAAGCTGAGGATTCAGTTCTCAACACCATGTCTAGTGGCTCACACTGGCTCTAACTACAACTACAGGGGAATTTCTCCTCTCCTGGCATCTGTGGGCACTGTACACCTGCAGCATACAATTAGACATATATAGATACACATAAATAAGATAAAAATAAATCTTAAAGATAATCAGCTTTTCAAGGTCAGAGAAGCTCTTGTCTCAAAAAAAAAAAAAAAACCAACTAAACTAAACAAAAAAAAAAAACCCTCAATTATTAAAAAAAAAAGTAGAAAATGGTCAAAAATATGTGAAAGGCTATTCCCTCAGAGGTGATACAGATGGCGAATGAACACATGTAGAGACTACGGCTCTTTCTTTGTCAGGGAAATGCAAATTAAAACCATCGGAAGATATCAGCATCTCCCCATCAGAATGGCCACAAAAGCATACGCTGGTGAGGATGTGGAGAAACAGACGTAGTCATTCACTGATGGAGAGCATAGAACAGCACGACTCTGGGAAACAGTTTAGAGGTTCCCTCAGAAACAAACATACTATGAAATAACTACCAACTGCATTCCTGGGAGTTTATCCCAGAGACAAAGATTCGTGCTCACACAACATCCTGGAGGGAAATGCACACAGCAGGCAATGGAGAGATGGCCCAGTGGTCAGAGCCTTCACTGCTCTTCCCGAGGACAGCATCCCAGCATCCACCAGGCAGTTTACAACTGCCCTTACTCCTGGGACTAGCGTGTACTACACTGTATTTACACATATACAACAGTTTTGCCATTTTGTTTTGCTTTGTGTTTTTTTGAGGAAATAGCATCTCTGTTATGTAACCCTGGCTTTCCTGGAACTCTGTATGTAGATCAGGCTGTCTGGCGCTCACAGACCTTGGCCAAACTCTTCCTCCTGTGTGCTGGGATTAAAGACATGCGTCACCACCTTGTCCAGCTGATCATTTTGAAAATAGTAACTCTTTGCCGGGTGTGGTGGCAAACGCCTTTAGTCCCAGCACTTGGGAGACTGAAGCAGGCGGATCTCTGAATCTGAGGTCATCCTCTTGGGGCACAAGATACCTAGATCTAGGCAACCATAACCAAGGCTACAGTGTTGGAGACCCCGGTCTCAAAAAATTAAACATAAAGAAATAAATCTTTAAAAAAAGAAAATTCGCATATTCATTTGGTTCTCTTAATCACTTCTCTGTTGCTGTGAAAAAAAACAAACAGACACAGATGATCTAGACAGGCACCTTATAGAAGGAAGGGGTCATCTGGACCTGCAGTTCCAAAAGGGATGAGTTTATCCCCACCACCAATGCCCTGTGAACACGGATCTATAAGTTTCTGGGATAAATTCTTAAATTCTCTGGAGTGAAATTGTGTGTTACTTCATAGCTCTGTTTCCAAGGAAAACAGCCAAATTGCTTTCCAGAGTCATATCATTTTATGCCTTTAATCCCAGCACTTGGGAGGCAGAGGCAGGAGGATCTCTGTGAGTTTGAGGCCAGCCTGGTCTATACAGCAAGCTCCAAGCCAGCCATGGCTACAGGGAGAAACTCTAAATAAGGAGATGTCCCCGTGCTGTTAAAAGCTGTTTTTATAACATCCTTGAAATGACAAGGTTATAGAGGAGTAGAGAGGATGATGGCGGCTGGGGTTAACAAAGGAAGAGGGAGCCTGTGGCTCCAGAGAACAATGAAGGCAGCCTTTGCACCGCTGAAGCAGTCTGAGTCATGGTTATACACACAGCAATGCTACCTTGGAGGGCAAACCACGTCAAGGCCATTCAGATCTCTTAGCGTTGTTTCTGATAAGAGCGTGAATCTACAATTATTCCAAAGTAAATAGCTTACTAAAAAAATAAAACCCTGGCAAATGTGTGTATGTATGCACATATATCAGATATATATCATATATTTGTGACTTTATATAACTGCCAAATACACATTGTTATATTTATTATACACATTGCACACACTTTAAAATTATAAGTGATAAAAAAAAGAAATATCAGCTCCTGGGGTCACCCATAGCCTCTCAATTGGAACCTCGGTGGCCAGGATTCCTAAATCAGCCATGTCCAGGCTAATTCGTGGCTGCACAGCAGTCTGAGGTCAGGAAAACCTCAGGTGTGTAGAACTCACCAACATGTTCTCAGATCTCGACCCCTACCAGTCCATGGGCCACTATAGCAGGACAGATACTGGGCCAAAATAGGGCCTTTAAGACCCAAACCTCCCGGCCAAGGATCTAAAGCTTAAACCCATCTGGAGATAATCCTACAGACTTCGGGACCAAGGCAGAGGGATGGAGACCTGGAAAACACTTCTGCCAGTGGCAGCTTGAAAACAAACCCCTGGCTCTTTGTGTTCATGCTCTCACCCCCACCTCTTACAGTGTGTGTCCCTTCCCCTTGAATTAAGTCGGTCTTGGTGGCCTAGAAAACTTCTGCAGCTTTGGCCCAGCTGCCGGACTGAGAAGTCCTGAGTCAGAACCCAGGGAAGGCACTCTGCTCTGAGGAACTCTATGCCTAGGTCCTCCCCGACAACTCGCAGCAAAGGAAGAGGTTTCCAGATGGCTCCGGCCTTGAGTCATCTGCAGTGGGGGAGTCTTCCCAACTGTTTCCTGTCCTCTGGGACACCTGTGTATGCTGTTCTTCCTCTAACCTACAAGCCAGCCCGGACTTCCTTCCCTGTCAATCCTGGGAATTCTGATCCTTGGGCTGGCCACAAGGCACTGTGGATATCCAAGGGAAAGTGACCGAAGGACAGGGTAGGAGGGAAAGAGGCTGTGGTTGGGATCTGCAAGATCTCTGTATGTAGATGTGGCTAAAAATCAAACTCAAGAGAGCAACCATCCAGAAACAGCATTCAGAGACAGAGCAGGGTATCACAGATAAACATTTCAGAGGCTGCACAGATGAAGCCATCACGGAGAACACACACACACAGAAAGGGAGGGCTGCTGTTGAACATGAACCCCAAACACATGTTGCACATTTAATTCCCAAAGACACTTGAAGATATTTTGAAGGTCATTAGGAGGTCATTGGTCATTATAGTTAGATAAGATCATTAAGGCAGAGGCTCCACAGTGGCACAAAGAGATCAGAGAGACCCAAGATGTCGTTCCTGTGCTCGCTTGCCACGAGATGTCCTTGCCTTGCTGTGATGCCAGGCTCTGTTCTCAGACTCCCCAGCTCCTGCACCAGGTGCTAAGTACACTTTATAAACTTCTCAGCCTGACATATTTTGTTACAGCGACAGAAATCAGACTGGTGGCTGATAGGGACAATATCATCGAAGAAAATGTGTAGAAACTGACAAGGAGCCGAGAAGCCACAGTCAACTTTGGGGACTTTTGTCAGAGTACATAGGGGTTGAGGCAGACATCACGTGGGGTGGGGTGGGGTGGGGCTCAGGTGCAGCCCAGTAAGGGGGGGACTTGCCTAGCGTGCTTAAAGCTGCATCCCCGACACACGTGGGTGGCATAGAGCGGCTCCGGTGGCCCTGCGTGGCCTCAGACACACGCCCACCCAAGCTGCCGCTTCCTTGTCCCTGTCAAGATAAGTGCGGGAATTGAAAGCCAGCATTTAGCATTTTTATAGCAGTCTGACAGACGCGCTATGCTTGTTGGACCTAATAATAAAAAATTAGGGCCTGCATTTTGGATGTCTTTGGGGATTTTTTTTCCCTTTCTCTAGTAATACTTTTTATTTTATTTTACAAGAGTATTTGTCTGAGATGGATTGGGAACAAAAACAAAACAAAACAGAAGCTGAGCACAGACTATTCTTTCCAGATGGGAGAGAGAGAGAGAGAGAGAGAGAGAGAGAGAGGCTGTGGCGTTTGGTGTGGAGGAAGGTTCCATGGTTTGCTCTTGCTTATGGTGATGGTATTTATCTATCACCTGAAAAACTTAAACATGTTTATAAGATGAAAGGAAAATGATTGGGAAAGAAATGACAGGCAGCAGAGAAAACAACAACAACCACTACCACTACCACTACAAATACCACAACCACCACCACAACTACCACAACCACAACCACAACCATTGACACAATAATAACCACAACAATCACCACCACCATAACAACAACAACAACAAACCTGACACAATAAAGTCGCCTCCTAAACTGGGGAGGGGTGGGGGAGCACAGAAAAACAAAACAAAATACAAGAGATGTGGGTTTTTTTGGTTGGTTTTTGTTTTTTGTTTTGTTTTTTGTTTTTTGTTTTTTAAGGTTTTTGGAGACAAGGTTTCTCTTTATAGCCCTGGCTGTCTTGGAACTCACTCTGTAGACCAGGCTGGCCTTGAACTCAGAAATCCACCTGCCTCTGCCTCCGGAGTGCTGGGATTAAAGGCGTGTGCCACCACTGCCCGGCTATGTTTTTTTGTTTAAAGCCAAGAGATGTGCACCCACCCTTGTGCACATCAGTGCCTGCACACACGATCACTGCGCACACCCACACGCCCTCCCTGTGTACACTGGGAAAGGAAAAGGAGATCAAAGCTATAGGGCAGATGAACAGAGTTTCAGGAATTGAACCCAGGGCCTCGAACAGGCTAGGCAAGTGCTCTACCAGTGAGCTACAACCCCAGCCTCAGACTTACAAGTTTTGTTTGTGTTGTTTTTTTCAAGGCAGGGTCTCACTACACAACTCTGGCTATCCAGGAACTCACTATGTAGATGAGGCTGGCCTCCAGTTTACAGTGATCTGCCTCTGCCTCCTCAGTGCTGAGATTAAGGACATGGGCCACGATGCCTGGCTTAAGACTTACATGGTTTTTAAGTTCTAAGAATGAGAGATACAGCCGGGGTGGTGTCACAAAACCTACAATCCCATGTACTTACCTCTACACAGACACACACACAATTTAGAAAATGAAATTTGTGTTCTAGCCCCTCTGTGAAGACAGACACAAAATTCTCTGAAAATATGTTGGGGCTTCTCTGGAGCGTTTTACCTGCTTTCTTCAATTAACCCTAGATTTGTCCCTTTCTGCCTTTCCTGTTCGCTAATGTTCCTCACGTGTTACGGTTCAACTTTCTCCTCCGGAATCTGCACAGGCTTTGAGATTTGAAACTCTTGGTGATACCTCCTCGTTTCTTTTAAGATTTATTCATTTTTATGTGCATGTTGCATGCCTGGTGCCTGTGAAGACCAGAAGTGGTTGGACCTGTGAACTGGCGTGAACTGGAGTTGCAGACGGTTGTGAACCACCACAGGTGCTGGGAACCAAACACCTGTCCTACGCAAGAGCCAAGGCTGTCCCTAACCACTGAGCCATCTTCCCAGCCCCTGCTTCTTCATTCAAAAGTAGTTGGTAGTAGGCTTTTACATTTTTCTTTTTTCTTCTATGAGTGTGTGTGTGTTCATGTGTATGTGAGCTAGTGTGCATACACCTATGCAGGCAGGCGTGCGCGCGGCACGTGCACACACACATACACACACAGCTGGGTATGTAGAGGGCAGAGGGCAGCTTGCATGAGCCAGTTTTCCATTCCCACTCTGTGGATTCCGAGTAACCAACTTGTATTCCCAGGCATGGGGGGAGGTACTTAACTCACTGAAAACTCCCTGACCCTGTTTTGGTTTGTGAAATAAGAGTTTCATACTGGCCTTGAACTCTGCTCCTCCTGCTTCCACCTCCTGAGTCCTGGGATTGCAGGCACGCTCCACCACACCCGATTGGCTTTGCTTTATATTTGACACGGTATCTTGTTGTCCCTATGACCCAGTTTGTCTTCTATTTCCTGTTTCTGTTAAATTTGTCAAGTTTCTGCTCCATTTATTTAGAAGATTTATATCAAATTCTATTCGTCCACTGGTTAATTTTTCTAAAGGGATTGATCACTTTTGTGGTGCTGAGGATAGAACTCAGAGGGTACACTGATAGGCAATCACTCAGTGCTACGCCATCCAATCCTAGTAGCTCTACATGTGTGTTCATGTGTATGTTATGTGTGTTCAAATGTGTGGGTTATGTTTGTTCATGTGTGCATGTGTTCATGTATGTATGTGTTCATGTGTGTGTTGTGTGTTCATGTGTGTGTATTATATGTTTGTTCATGTGTGTATGTGTTCATGTGTGTATGTTGTGTGTTCATGTGTGTGTGTGTTCATGTGTGTATGCCGTGTGTGTAATGTGTGTTATGTATGTATTAATGTGTGTGTGGTGTGTATGTGTGTGTGTGTGTGTGTGGTGTGTGTGGTGTGTGTGTGTGTGTGTGTGTGTGTGTGTGTGTGTGTGTGGTGTGTGTGTGTGATCTGTATGTGTTCATGCAGGAAGAGACATATGACTACCAGATTTTGACATCAAGTGCCTTTTTCTTTTTTTTAATTAATTAATTATTTATTTAATGTATATGAGTACACTGTAGCTGTCTTCAGATGCACCAGAATCATTACAGATGTTTGCGAGCTACCATGTGGTTGCTGGGAATTGAACTTAGGACCTCTGGAAGAGTCAGTGCTCTTAACCACTGAGCCACCTCTCCAGCCCCAGGTGTCTTTTTCAATCTTTCTCTACCTTAAATCCTTTTAAGCTTTCACTACTCATTTTTAAATTTTATTTGTTTATTACTAGGGATCATGCATGTGGAGGTCAGAGGCACTCTTGGGAATCAGTTTTCTCCTTCCTTTATGTCTTTATGTGCATTCCAGGGGTAACCTCGAGGCGCTAGGCTTGCAACAGTAAATGGTTTGCCTGCTAGGGCATCTCATGCTCGTGGTCTCTCTGTCTCTCTGTCTCTCTCTGTCTCTCTCTGTCTCTCTCTGTCTCTCTCTGTCTCTCTCTGTCTCTCTCTCTCTCTCTCTCTCTCTCTCTCACACACACACACACACACACACACACACACACACTTGGTCTCTCACTCTTCTAAAACAGACTTATCTATCACATAGGAGTCCTAGTCCTTGTAGGGCTGGAGAGATGGCTCAGCAGTTAAGAGCACTGACTGCTCTTCCAGAGGTCTCGAGTTCAAATCCCAGCAACCACATGGTGTCTCACAACCATCTGTAATGAAATCGGACGCCCTCTTCTGGTGTGTTTGAAAACAGCAACAGTGTACTCATATATATAAAATAAATATTTTAAAAAATTGTGCTCTCTCTCTCCTTCCTTCCTTCCTTCCTTCCACTCTTTTTTTCTAAAAAAAAAGAGCACTGGCTGCTCTTCCAGAGGTCCTGAGTCTGAGTTCAATTCCCAGCAACCACATGGTGGCTCACAACCATCTGTAATGGGATCTTATGCCCTCTTTTGGTGTGTCTGAAAATAGCTACAGTGTACTCATATAAATAAAATAATATTAATAATAATAGTAACAGCAGTAATAATAATAATAATAATAATAATAATAAGAAGAAGAAGAAGAAGAAGAAGAAGATTTTAAAAAAATAGCTTGTAGACACCAAGCTGGCCTCTAGCTCTCAGAGATCCACCAGCCTCTGCTGCTCAGGTGCTGGGATTAAGGGTTTGCGTCACCTTATTTGTTTATGATGGACCTAAAGGTCAGCTTGCTGTTCACCAGGCTCGGGGATCCTCACCTCCCCAGCACTGAGGTCCCAGGGCTGCCCATCCCCAGGTCACTGGCATCCTCCTCCATGTCACCAAGAGCATTTTCCAATAGAGTCCCTGATGAAGCAGACTCAGCCCCCGTAGCCCTCCTTGCATACCTCTTGAAGTGTATTATTTATTTATTTAGCTGGAGTACAGGCATCTAGCAATTATTTCAGAGAATATTTGTTAGAAATAAATTCTCTTGGCACAACCAAAAGTGGTGTTTGTTTTCCCCCCGCCACTGAGCGCCTGTCAGACCAGGCATGGAACTTTAGGCTCAGCTAATTTTCCCTCTGGACGGTGAAGGTGCCCTCGCTGTCTTTGAATCTCAAGTTTCCAACATTAGATGTCAGCTCCTTGCTTTTTTCTGGAGGTAGCGTGTTTTCCCACGGGGAACCTGCATCTCTTTTCCC
Organism: Mus musculus; assembly: GCF_000001635.26. NCBI lineage: Eukaryota > Metazoa > Chordata > Mammalia > Rodentia > Muridae > Mus > Mus musculus. The sequence goes on along the minus strand of NC_000077.6, from coordinate 120,194,559 downwards.
CGTGTTCTGAAATGTTTTCATAGGGTCTCCCTTGGCCCTGGACAGTTTTATTATTTCCGTGACTATTCCCTCTCCTTCTTTCTGTTCCCTGGAATCTCATTTAAATGGCCCATTTCCCATGTTGCTTGGCTTTAACTTCACACGTTTCTGGGGGAGGGTGTGTCCTTCACCATGTGTTCTAGAAAATTCCTCAGCTTGACCCACCCCCTCAATGATGACCCAGGGCCCAGCCCATCCTCCTCTTTGGCTTGCTAAGAGCATTTTTTATTTCAAGGGGGAAATATTTTCTTTCTTAAGACATCTAGCTGACTTTTGGAAAGTATCTTTTTAAGTTTACTTTTATTTTTTCATGTAAACATAATTTTGGTTTTTCCTGAATATATAAATAATGTATTCTTGTAAATTTCTGAATAATACATAAAATTGTAAAGAAGAAAGCAAAATACCACCAGAATACTCTATTCCCCAGATTATTTTATTTTTTTATCTTTTTCTTATTTTAAGATTCTTTTTGAGTCTGGGCAGGGTCTCAGTATGCTGTACACACTACAGTGGAGTTTCATCCAAACCCTGAAGTTGATGAAATTGAACAGTCACCACATAGCCCAGGCTTGCCTGGCATTCTCTGAGTAGTTCAGGCTGACCTTGAACTCATGATCTTATGACCTTAGCCTTTTGGGTGCCACTTTACTTGGCTGCATTCCTGTTACAATTTTCTCTCTGAAAATGTTACCAGTGCTTTTATAATATTCCGTGTGCTTTGAAAACTCACTCTTTCCTGTGTTAGCTCAGGCTAAATCTCTATTATCTAGTAGACACCTACTTGACTGCCCATCACATTAGCAACAGTTTGTTCTTTCTGGACACCCCAAAGCAAGTAGAACAACTTCCAGGCTGGCACTCCACACCGCCAAGGAGTCTCCGAGGTGATGGCTTCCCTGCCATCATCCATGGGACACTTGGGAGTGGCTGTCTGCACTCAGTGTGGGAAGAGGACATCAGATAGGCTTGTGTGTGCTTGAAACAGATTCGCATTGTATCTGCCACATTGTGTTGGGTTTGTACCCCAGCCAGAGTCTCCATGAGAAGGAAAAACTTGAATGGAAAGGTAGAAACTTAGTAGTCTTTCTTCTGGCCTCCAGATATCTGTGAGTACCCACATCCTCAAACAAATTAAAAAAAAAAAATGCTATTCTGTCTCCAGGGACAGGATTGTGCCTGAAGCTTGGCTTCACTCAAGTACAGTCTCTCCAACTGGCTGGGGACACGTTGAGTTAGCTGTTGCCCTTCCAGCCCTGTAATCTGGTTAGTACTCTGAGGCTGTTATAGGCCTAAGCCCTGTGTGTGTGTGTGTGTGTGTGTGTGTGTCCCCACATGCACTTGTGCACACACAAGTTCCATGGCATCTATGTGGAAGTCAAAGGACAGTTTGTGAGAATCAGTTCTCTCCTTCTCTATGTGGATCCCAGGGACAAACTCAGGTCATTAAGCTTGCCACTAGGTACTTTTACCTGTGGAGCCAGCCATCTTGCCCAACCAGATCTATGTCCTTTTCCTGGACCAAGTTTTCTTCATCATTGTTCTCAAAACAATAATGACCACTTTTCCTACATATTTGGGGGATTTAAACAGTAGCCCTTTCAACCTGAGACTCCACAGTTCTAAGCAACCTTCGTTATACCTGGCCTCGATTTCTGCAGGTGGCAGGTGACAGGCTTCTCCGTTTCTCCTAGTTTGCTGCAGGGTAGCCAGGGAAAATGTCACTATTTCTACCTCCTTAGTTTCCCTGTCATCCACAACCCAGGGTTCCTTCTACCCAGGGCTCCTTCTGTCCACTTCTGTATTAGTCAGGACAGCCATTCCAGTCAGCTGTCACAACCATGCTGCTTAGAGAGCCTCAGAACATGGCTTACAGTGTCCCGAGGGACTGAGGTTTGCTCTGGGATGCTCTCTCCTCCTGAGACCAGATCCACCCCATTTATTCTCCCAATAGACTATCTCCTCATCCTGGCTCCTTGGCACCCAATATAATAAGGCTGACCTCGCTAGCACATTTCAAACTTTATCCACTTCACATCTGGTAACAATCCCATGTGCCAGAGGGAGCCATATTGCCAAACCCAAAGTCAGGAGGACGGGCAGGGCTCCTTACACTTGTAGTAAAGAAGTAGACATGAGCCGTTAATCCCTGCGCTCAGGAGGCAGAGGCAGGCGGATTTCTGAGCTCGAGGCCAGCCTGGTTTACAGAGTGAGTTCTAGGTCAGCCAGGGGTACACAGAGAAACCCTGTCTCGGAAAACAAAACAAAACAAAAACAAAAAAGAAGTAGATATGAAATCAAGAACTAGGCTCAGATACTTAAGATAAATTTAAACTAAATTAACTAAGTTTAATTGCCTGAACACACATTCTCTGGGAATAGACAGCACAAGCCAAGCCCAAGATTTCTTGTGAAAAGAATGGCCAGGGTCCTTCAACTTCTGCAGAGGTCAGAAGAGGACACCAGATTCTCCTGGGACTGGAGTTACAGACAGTTGTGAATCACAATGTAGCTACTGAGTCTTTATGAGCACTGACTGCTCTGCCAGAGGTCCTGAGTTCAATTCCCAGCAATGGGGTCTGATGCCCTCTTCTGGTGTGTCTGAAGAGAGCAATGGTGTACTCCTATACAATGTAACTACTGAGACTCAAACCCAGGTCCTCTGCAAGTGCTAGACAAGTGCTCTTAATCACCGAGCCAATTCTGCAGCCAGGGCCAGTGGTTCTAACTTGTGCTGCTCTGTACTGTTCAGTGCTCCCATCAGTGTTCCCATCCAGTAGTCCAGTCTCTATGCACTGGGCCTCCTGTGCTGCTGAGAACCTCAGTGGAGGCTCTAAGGCCAAGAGAACTCCTTCACATATGACTCTCCAGGGCATCTGCTTAGTTTCAGTCCACTGAGCACAGCCCAGGAAGAGATTGTCTCCACAGACTCCCACCCATCACCCTGACAGAGATCCCAGAATTCCACAGTTTCCTCTGAGAGGCTCTCCTTGGAGCCCTCCTGCCGGCCAGCAGTTTCCCTCCCATGCTCCCTCTTGCAGGAGCAGTGCCCTGACTTGTCTCCCAGGCACTCTTCTTGTTCTCTAGTTGTAATGGATTTTAAAACTTTTCTATCATTTCTAGGGCTTGAGGGTGGGAAGAGAGGCTATTAGGAATTATCTTGACCACTATCTTGATTCAATCCCTCTTGGTCTAAAAAAAAAAAATCAGTTTGTGTCCACCCTGGGGTGCTTAATCCCTGGGAGCTGAACTTCAAGGTCGATTTGATCACCACGTCTGTGGTTTGCAACCATAGCCGGACAAGTCCTAGATCCTGAGTGCTGCAACTTGCCCTTCAGTTAGCTACAGGCCCTCTCAGGATCCCTGGACTTCTGAAAAGAGGAATTTCAAAACAGAGCCATAAAGGTGGCTGAGTACTGCCTTCAGCAACAGGGAATTAGATGTTAGCTTCTGTGACAACCTCCTGGGAGATGCTGGGATTGATAGCGCTCAGGTGGAGCCCTGCAAATCCAGGGTTGTAATGTACCTCATTTACCTCCGGGGCTCATTTTACCATCGGCGGCACCAGATTACAGCCCCTACATCAGGTGGTTGTTTTCCTTTTCTTCTTGGTTTGCGGATTTCACTTGGAGCCAAGATGCAGAAAGGGAGAAAAGGTTGGGAAACACCTCCAGGTCTGAGACCAGGACAAGGCGGTGAACTCAAGAGGAGACACCTGCCTGCTCCTGTAGGTATGGCTTGGCTCTTGTTTGTCTCCTGCACTTGCTGCCCTGGCGTGGCTTGGGGCACACTTGAGATGTATCTTTCCCTGTCTGTCTGGGGCAAGCCAGCAACAGCTCTCTGGCCGTGGTCCACTTTAGCCTGAATATTTTTCAGCACTCGATATTTCTCCGCTCAGAAAGCAAATGAGTCGCTGCCCACTAAGGTGGTCCTGGGGCAGTGGCCCCCAATCCTGTAGTCCTTCCTGAGAGGGCCTATGCACCTCTGCCCCTGAACTCAGAGACGCCTTGAAAGCTGAACATCACATTATTACCACTCGATCTCAGAGAACCTTCCTGACTTCTGGGGATGTTGCACACCCTGAATTTCAAAGTTCAAGGCACTGCGTGTCCCGGGTGCAAGGGGCCATTCTAAAATCAAATCCCCTGGGGCTTCCTCTCCCTAGAGTCCAGATATGATTCCCTTACACTTCCTTCCGGATTTGGGGGCATCTTTCCAGATAGTGGAAAGGAATCCAAAATTTGTAATTCCACGGCGGAGCCAGCTCGAAGCTGCAGACACTCTCGGCCTCAGAGCCCAGATCCTGAAAAGCTTACCAGTTTACCGTATCTTCTCGGGGAAATAGACCCTCCTCTTCGGCCACACCTCCTGGATCATCTATTGGCCAACCTGAGCACCGCCCACGCGATGCCATTGGTTTGCACCGGCTGCCCAGACAAAGGGAGCGGCCGCTGCGGGAGGCGATGGGGCGGGGCTAGGCGGAGGCGCTGGGGCAGGCGGGGACGCTGCCCTCATGGAGGCGGGGCGGGGGCCTCCACGTGGGTGGGGCTGGGCGCCCTCCCCACCCCCACGAGGGCCGCGGCCGTGGGGCGCTGGTAGCTCTCCCGCCCCTCCGCCCTGCACCCCTCCCGCCCTAGGGCTCTTTCCTGGACTGCGGCTGCAGCCTTCTCTTCCCGGAGGGCTCAGAGTTCGTCCCCTTTTCGCGATTGGGAACGTGGACACGCCGGAGCCTGGATGCAGAAGGGCGCGCGGGAACAGGGAGCTGGTGCGCGAGCCGCAGCCCAGCGTCCAGGCCGCCCCACTCTCTGCTGATCCAAAGGACTAGGGAAACCCTGCGCGCCGACGGTGGCCTGGACGTTGGCGCGGGCCCTGGCGCTAAAAAACGGATCCCATTTCCAGAAAGGCGGGCCGGGTATCCCGCTCCTGCCTCCTGGAGAATTAGCTCGGCGGAGGTCGACCAGCCGGGTAGGGAGGGAGGGATGGAGGGACAGGCCTAGGGTCGACCAGCCGGATAGGGAGTAGCTTCTGGGAGCTCCCTTGCCTACGGAGGGCCGGTGAGGCTGCCCTCAGAGCGCCGCCAGGTACGTGCTTTTTCCTTGTTTCCCGCGCGCCCAGAGCACACTCTGGGGAGGGAAGGAATAAAAACCCAGCTGGTGTGTAGGAGATTTTCGCACCAAACGTGTCTTTCTGAGGGGTCCTGGGACGGTAGCCGAACTCGGGGTAGCCTCCTGAGCTGTATTCTGGAATCCCTACTGGGCTCTCCACCACCCGTAAGACGGGCTTGGAGCCAGTTCCTGTGGAAATGCGCGTCACTTTCTTCAGAGGCCCACGAAATTCATCCAGGACTCCATGGGTACTACAGCAAGATGGCTCTGTTTCGAAGTGGTTCATACAGTTATCCCCCAACCCGGAAACCTAGAATTCTCGTTTTCTGAACCGGGATGTTTACTTTAGGGAAACCTGGTCTTGGCTTCTGCTGCGCGCCGGGTGTCTAGGAACGAATCCCTCCTGGATCCGGGAACCCCAGATTTGCGGGGTTAGGAGATACCCTCAGAGTTGTGGTTTTTTGTTGGTGGTGGTTTGTTAAGAGCCTGGTAGCTGAACTGGAGCGGGCCCCGTCCCCTCCCCCATACCCACTTCAAACAAAAGAGCTCCTCCGAGAATATTTTTTAAGGGGAAAGCGCTTCTGAATGTGGACCCTCAGTTCTCCCCGCCCCCCGTTCCGAGGAAGGACAAGGGTTTTATATGTGTGTTTAAAACAAAGGCGAAGCTAGACGCGAGTTGCCGGGAAAGGGCCGCTTTTATTTTAAAGTTCTTGAAGAATTCACTTTCTTTTCTCCCAAGTTAGCTGCAGCTGAGCCAGAAGCGTCCCCACTGGCTTACCCGATAGTGGGATTTTACACGGTGTCGGCTAAGGGTGGCTTTGTGAGAAGACCATTTCAGAAGAAGAAACGGGGCTCTGGCTGGTGGGGTAGAAACCCCTATGGAATGAAAAGTACTCCCAGTCTCTTTGAGGAAGATTGCAAAGTAAGGTGGGTTGTTTTTCTTTTGTCCCATCCTTCCCACCCCTTAAATTAGAAGAAAAGGCCCCCAAGCGTGCAGCACCAGGTGGACGTTTGGAAGCTGCGAGTGGAATCTCGTTTAAAAACTTCCGGCCCCACGCACACCAAGTATCCATCTTCGTCGTAGTTGGGGTGAGGAAGAGTGTGACTTCCCTACCCAGAGTCTGGTTGAGCACGGATCCCGCCGAGGAGAGAAGGGTCCCGGCCGGGGGGAAGGTCCCTCTTTCTGGGACAAAGCGATCCTTAATTGTGGCCACCTTCCAAAGTCCGGGGCGAATTCGCTACGCGCGTCTGCCCGGGCGGCGCTTGGTGGGTAGTCCCGCTTCCACCAAAACTCTGTGTTTCCTTTCTCTCAAAATAAAACTCAACAAGCCATAAAGCTTCCGACGCCGGTGGAGAAGGCGCCGCGGATTTATGGCCCCTGAATTCCCTACTCTCTAATTATCCTTGTTTTTACTTGACTTATGGGTAGTGACCAATAAAATCATTTTCCATTTTGGATTTTTTTTTTCTCTCTGGCTAACATGAAAAATTCAAGTTGCGCCCTTCTCTCACCCGCTTGGACAAACCTTTTTTCTGAACGGGGTTGGGGATAAAAGAACCCTGCCTCCATCTTTCGCCTCTACTGAGGGCTGTCCTGTCTCCCAATTCCCCGATTAATTGCATTTAGGGGAGAGCTGCCTCCACCCCTTCTCCCTCCACTCTAGGGCCTTTCTGCGGATCTTTCCCTAGAAACCCCGCTGGGCTCCGGCTCTGAACAGCACCGGAGGACTGCAACGCCCACCCAGGCCCTGCTGCGGGTCTCCGGTGGCCTCAGCTCCTGTCGGGTAACCTCCCTAGGCCTCCCGGAACGCTCACCGGAGCTCGAGCCTTTGGACGTTCAGGGGGCTCCAACTTTATGTGGGGATCCCCGGACCGCCAGTGCCTGCCTCCCCACCCCCCACCCTCATCCCTTTGTTCGCCTCTCCGGACACCGAGTTGAAGGCAGGAAAAAAAAATAATTAGATGGAAATCAAAGATTAGACGGGGTGCGCTGGCCGCCAGGGCGAAGCCAGCCCAACACTCCGCCGGCGCCTCATAAATCTTTTTCGCAGGCCTGACAAAAGCCACGTCCTCCAGTTCCCTGGGAATCTAGAAACTTATCGATCTCCTCGACGTCCCCCAGACACCCCTCTTTGGGATCGAGGACGGAGAGTCCTTGGTGACCCCCCCCCCCACTTATGTCCAGCCCAGGACGTCCCAGCCCAATCCCGGAGTTAATTAATTTTCAGAAGTGGAAGAAGGTGTCAGAGGGAGAGATACCGACCTGGGCCCAACCCCCTCCCAGGAAGGGCAGCAAATATCCAAAACCCGTTTGTAAAACCAAAGAAATGTTAGGGTGCCACGTTTCCCTTGCTCCAGCTGCCTGGAAGGATGTATTCTGAGAAGGGTGAGGGGCAGCTTAACCCCTCCTTGGCGACTCCTTTGTCTGGTCCAGCCATTTCTGGAACCAGCGGGGCGCCTGGGACTGGGGTGTAGAAGCCAGGCTCCCAGGCGCTGGTCCCGCAGGTGTGACGCACGCTGCTGTTGTGGGTCCGAGCCACGGGTGTGTGCGGTCCACGTGCGATCCACCCGGGATTGCACCCGAGAGCCCTCCGCCGGAACAGTTGAGCACTTGCGGAGTCGTGGTGCTTTTAGAGTTTTTAAAAACTTGAATTAATTGGGGGAGTAGAGTGCTTTCCGACGCGAATGGAGGTGTCTTAAAAATTATATCCCATTGTTGAACCAGTTGTTTCCGATCTTAGGTATTAAAGAAATGTTGCCACATTTAATTTTGGTTGCCGTGAGATAGAGAGGGGAGCCCAACATTTTGCAGTAATTTGATAAGCCTTCAAGTAGCAGATCCGAAAGGGAGGCTGGCGGCCCAGGTATAGTTTCTTTATAACCTGAATTTACAATGAAAGCATTCTCCTTTATGGATATAATAGATTAGATTTCACAACTTAATTCTCTGCAATGGCTCCGTTTAAGGGAGCTCCGGCTGATTTTATTACGCCAAGCCAAATTGGATGCTTGTGGTCTTAACGAAAAGTGATTGTGACATAAAATATATAATTTTAAAGTAAAAAACCAACGGGTTCGACCCTGCCCCCTCCCCCCTCCCCCTTTCTCCTAACCCCTGCTCCTTATTCCCCAGTTTGGGAAATAGGGGAATCATGGGTGTTGGTTGGTTTCTGCCTGGAAGTTTAGGCGACCCGGGCCCGGGCGGTGGATTGGCGGCCTGGAGGGCCAGGCCAGACCCTCCCATCTGGTAGTCAAGAATATGAACACTCCCAACACAGTCCAGGGAATCTCCGGGTACTCTTCTGCCCATGCTGGTGACTTCAAAGCCTCCCCAGGCTGGCGTGGAGCGCCAAGGAAGCATGCTTTGAGCCGCAGCGCGCGCGCTGTCTCTCTCCAGTCTGCGTGGAGTGAAGCGTCTGTCCTCTCCTCCCAAGGCCACCACCAAGGCTCTGTAGGCGGCGGTGCCCAGGGCTGGCCCCGGACGGCTCCAAGTGCCGCACCCGAGCTGTATTCAGCAAGTGTGGTCGGTGGGGACTGGGCGGCGGACGGCGCGAGCAGCTCTCCAAGCCCAGCCATCCCGCCCCTGAGCGCCGGGAGCCCAGCCCTACAAGCCGCAGCCGACAAGGACAAGGGTCTTTGGGCTCCAGCCGACCTGGCCTGCCAGCGCCTGCGGCCCACTCTGCCGTCACTTCTCATTAAGGTCGGGCTATGTTCTCCTGACAGCGCCCCTCATTTCAGAGTGCTTTGTTGGAGACTGATTTAGCCCCCCAGAAGCTCGGGGCAGCCAGCAGCCCGAGTGAGGTCCGCTGATGGCCCCAGGCGACTGCGGGCCGCCCCAGACTCCCCGCTGAGACCTCTAGAGCTAGGTCTGGTTTGCTGGACTCTCTGGATGCAGAGGCAGCCTGGGTGCCTCCGGGTTCCCACAGGCCTCGACCCCCGCGCTCCAAGGACGCGTGCGTGCTGGTGCGTGGCCCACAGGCGGCGGGGGCACACCTTAAATTAAATCTTTGCAGCGCCTGACCTTGTTTTTTCCTGGGGCGATAACGGCAGCAGCTGTTTTTTCCAGAATTCCTGCTGCTGGGGGAGGAGCGTTATTATTATTATTTGGGGTTGTCACTGCCTCCTGGAAACCTTCCACGGTTTCGGAAAGTGCAACAATAGCCCAGCAGATTTCTAGAGGAAGCCCCCTCCCCTGCTTACTCCAGGGACCACAATATCCTCTTACTGAAGCTGGAGCCACCCCTACCCGGATCTGTCTGCTTCTTGGCCTTCGGACCCCAGTCAGGGTCCTAAGTCCACTTTGCTCCACTCTGCCTGCTGGCCTCTGGCCACTCTTCGGGCAAAGCTCTCAATGGAGAAAATGGGTTAAAGTTAGGTGTGCCTCCAGCATTCGCGGGAGCATCCTAACTATGCCTGCTCCACGTGGTCCCGGCTCCAGCCCTGCTTTCAGATATATCTTTCCAGCCTAAGGGAGGTGCCTAGAACTGGGAAGAGCTGGGCCTGTTTGTTTCAGGAGTCAGGGTTAGCCCTGAAGCAGTTAAAGATTAAGAGACCTGGGGGGAGGGGAAGAGGGCCTTCCAGGGACTCTGGCTCAGTTTTTGTCCTTCTTAGGGCCCCTCCCTGAGAAGCCTGGCCTCTGCCTACAGTTCACCAATGTCACTGACCCTACCCTCATTTGGAGCGTTGAGCGGTGGATCCAAGAGGACAGTTGCTGGCTCCTTGTCTGTTAAGGGAGACTGGCAGCCCAGGTTACTAGCCACAGTCAGAATTCCCAGCCTCTGGCTCAGTGTAGCCCTGGAAACTCCAGCATGTCCATAGTGTGGAGAGAGGCCTTGGTCCTCCTCGATACTTCCCGAGTGAGACAAGGAACCCGGGAGAGTGGCAGGGATCGTGGAAGTCTGACCAGCTGGCTGACTGACTGGCCTTCTGGGTAGGGAGTGTGTGCAATCCTCACGGCCAAGCCCAGGCCTCCTCCTCTGCCTTCTTTCCTGCACAGTCCAGTGTGGTCAGGATGGGGAAGCTATCTTCCCCTAGCAGCAGAGTCCTCTTTGTGTCCCATGTCCCCAGAATTCCTTTGACCTGACCCTCCGTCTGTATGCCTGCGGAATTGCCAACAGCGGGCATCTTGTCATGCCCGTGAACTTATTTACAATTCCGTTTTGCCAGGTTTGTAGTGGACAGGGGAGTCAGTTTTGCTAGAGACGCTGTAGAAGGCTTGGTCGGGCATTATACTTCACAAGCCGCCCTTGTGTGGTAACAAAAAGATAAAATGCCCTTTGCAATTTAAAGCCACAGCTTGGGTGTAGGGAGTCTTTGCAGCTCGGTGGTAGCGACCAGCGGTCAAGAGACCAGAGTAGCAGGATGGACCGTGGATGCTGGGGCGTCCCTTCCCTGAGGCAGCTCGAGAGGGGATTGCTATAGACTGCCTTTTTAAAAAAAAAAAATCAAAGCAAGGCCTTTCAGGGGCCTTGTTCTCCAGCTTGCCCTGCAAGCCTGGGGTAGCATTCCTGAGCCAGGCATCCGGAAGACAGCTGGGGAAGACAGCGCCTAACAGATATTCAGGCTTTGGGTAAGGTGGCTCGCCTTTCTCCACTCTACCGGCTGCTGGGCAGGTCCCTCAGTTCAGAAGTAGCTGGACAGCTCTCTTTCTCTTCCCCCCACTCCCCCAACACACACACACATAGTAAGAGACCTGTCGGGTCTGACCAGGTAATAGCAACAGCACCCTGCCCTGAGATTCCCTTCTTGGCTAAATTGGCTATTTGATTCTTCTAGTCTCCCAGAGATGGCGGTGTCTCCGTCGGGGGCTTTTGCCCTGCCAGGATGCCACATGCATTTCTGGGACTTAGGAACCCATATGGCCTCTTCAGGTGTCTGCTTGGTCTCCTCACTCTCAGCACACACTCTGTTTGGGCTTCTCCCTGGATTTGTTAGGAAGGAAGCAAAACCCTCTGACCCCACCCCAACCACACACAGACCCAGATGAGCCCTAATGGCAGCAACATTTAAACTTCAGTCACAAAGCCAAAGCAAACTGGCCCCTCCCACCCCCTCAGCAGGTGGGAGCCACCCAGGAGAGCCTAGCCCAGCATTAGATATGCTAGGTATGCACAAAAGAACTGGAGAATGGAGCCGGGGACTTCCCTAGCTGGAAGAGAGGGGACCCCTGGTTTCTAATTGGAGAGAGAGAGAGAGAGAGAGAGAGGGAGAGAGAGAGAGAGAGAGAGAGAGAGAGAGAGAGAGAGAGAGAGAGAGAGAGAGAGAATATAAAGGGTGAGACCTGGGGACTATTGGGTGGGACACCCTTCCAGGCCTGAAGCATCCTGCCATGGAGGTTATAACATAGCATCTCAGCTGCTGCTTGTTCCAGTATTATAGACCCAGCACTAGACCTATCTGTAGAACCATCCCAGCCAGGGTGCCCATCCCTCTGTCTCCCTACCTGGCCCTCCCCCTCCACATCTGCAGAATATCACAGAGCCCTGAAGGAGCAGGACCGAGGCAGCCTGACCCTTCTCAGTCTATGAGCAGGAGCAGCCTCCTGACTGGTGGCCTTGGCCTTGTCTGACCTTCCATGTTCCAGAGGATGAATCCTCCACCTGCTCCCCCTCCCCCAGGGGCTGGACTGGGCCTTTGCCTCCTTTTCCCTTCCACTCTGGGAGTCTTGGTGTGCTAAGTTAATTGGCAAACTTTCCCAGAAGTAAACTTGAGGGATGAAAATTAATAATTTTCCTGGTGTTGTACTCATTGCTAATCAGGCCAGCTGGGGGGAGGGGGCCTGAGTGTCTGAGAGGACCCTGGAAAAGCCATTAATATGAAGGAGATCTTCCAGCGGGGAGGAGTCCCCTGTGCAATTTAGCAGTTCAGCAGCTCCAATGCTAGGCACAGTGACATTGGGGTGGGGGTGGGGGCTGGAGTGCTTGGGAAGGAGTCCAGCCATCTCTGCCCCAGGGCCAGGCAGCCTGCTCCGTGGCAATGTGATCTGGGTCAGCAGGCCATCTTGGGTACTTCCAGTGGATTCTCTCACTGACCCAGGAAAGCAACTCATCACCACCGGCAAGATAAAGTGGGGACCCTGACAAAACCCCAGGCTTGGGAGGGCTGGGCCCCAGAGAAGGAGCTTGATGAGAGCCAAGAATAAGGCCACCCACACCCTACCCTAGCCCTCCTTCCTGAGACAGGTGTCCTGCAGGAAGTGCAGCCCCAGAGAGATTTTGGGATCTATCCCTGACACATTAGTGTCCACTGGGCCTCTCAGTGTAGCCAACAGAGGCCAGGTTGTGTATAAGGCTCAGGTGGCCACCTCTCAGTGCTCTTGTGAGCCACAGCAGAGTCCCCAACATAGGTTTGCTGTCAGCTGCTTTGCCAACTCCGGGATGCACCTTTATATCCTCGGGGACAGTTTCTCAGGGACACATCTGGACAGTCTAGCCTTCAAAACACAGAAGTGGACATAAAAGAACCTAAATAGTTTTGACTCAGGAGGTCTAAGAGCCATCCAAGAAGACTTGGAATGGACTCTAGGCCAGCACACATACACACACACACACTGTTCTGTTAGTGGAGTCAAGGGTGGATGCATGGATGGATGGATGGATGGATGGATGGATGGATGAATGAAGGATTACTGATGAAGGGCTTCTGAGGCATGAAGATGGCCTGCTCACCTCCTGACGGGCTGCTCTGCTTGCTGCCAGCCGAGCTGCTCTCCAGGCCCCATCTGGAACTCTCCCAGAGAGCAGAGTCAACCTTTAGGGGACAGACAGTGGCAAACCTCAGGCATGTGAGTAGCCCGGGTGCAGCCTCCCATTGGCAAGTGTGGCCCTGGAGGGGCTGGGTCATGATCATGGAGGCAGGAAGGAAGATTGCATCAGGTGTGGCTAGAGGCTTGCTTGCCCTCTGGTTTGCAGGCTCAGCCATGAACAAGCAGTCTCAAGCCTTCCTGGAATATTCTGGGTTTGTGGCAGCCCAGAGTGTCAGCTTTCTGGAGAGTGCCAGGCCTATGTCCCTGGCACTCTCAGGGGATACAGATGTGAAGGAAGAGAAAGCTGTCATTGAGAAGTGGTTGGTTTGATACATCCATATCAACAGAACTTAGGGCCCTGTGGCTGCTCTGCTACAGAGACATATCACTGTACATAAATACAGAGTAGGTCAGTTATTTGGCCAAGGTCACACAGTAGGATTTGAAGTAGGTCTGTCCGACTGAGAAATACAGTCTTTTGCATGATACAATCTTAAAGATTAGAGTCCTCATTACACCTGACATATCTCTTCTTAAAAAAAAAAAAAAAAAAGCTGGGGCTGGAGAGATGGCTCAGTGGCTAAGAGCACTGACTGCTCTTCCAGAGGTCCTGAGTTCAATGCCCAGCAACCATATGGTGGCTCACAACCATCCGTAATGAGATCTGACACCCTCTTCTGGTGTGTCTGAAGACAGCTACAGGGTACTTAGATATAATAATAAATAAAATCTTTGGGTCAGAGCGAATGGGGCTGGCTGTATTAAGAAGGGTCTGAATTCAATTCATGAAGGCTCACAACCATCTACAGCTACAGTGTACTCATATACATAAAATAAAATAAATCTTTAAAAAAAAAAAGCTTTATTGCTGGGCAGTGGTGGCACATGCCTTTAAGCCCAGCACTTGAGTTGCAAAGACAGATGGATCTTTCTGTGAGTTCGAGGCCAGCGTGGCCTACAGAGTGAGTTCCAGGACAGCCAGAGCTACAGCTACACAGAGAAACCCTGTCTGGGAAAAAAAATCAACAACAAAAACCAAACCAAAAAAAAAAATCTATTATTTGTGTGTGTGTGTGTGTGTGTGTGTGTGTGTGTGTGGTGTGGTCTGTGGAGGTCAGAAGAGGATATCAGATCCTGTGAACTAGAGTTACACGCAGTTGTGAGCCACCTGACACGGCTGCTTGGAAGCAAACTCCATTCTCTGCAAGGGCAGCAGTGAACTGTTAAACCATTTTTTCAGCCCCTTTCTGCTGCCCAGTACCACCTGCGGCCTTGGGACCTCCAGCTTTCCACAGTTCCCAGGCTGGACAGGCCAAGGAGGACATCACGACACACAACGCTCACACCCCACCTGGCAGCTCTGGGGCCTGAGACCCGTGGGTGAGACAGGCGTTCTGACCATTTCTCATGCTATGCCACTAGGCTTGACTGAGATGCCCTGTCCAGTGGCTCCTTTCCCACCCTTTCCCCTGCGTGGCTGAAGGAATCTATGCAACAGGCCTGGAAGATCCTGTCCCTGCAGGTGACAGTGTCTCCAGCCCTAAAATGACACTTGTCACTGAGAGAAACTGCAGATTCAGCAACCTCAGTCACTAATACTGGAAGATCTTAGCACTGTGGGTTGTAGAACACAGACTAGCCTCTTCCATGTCGGTGACTACTTATCCTTACCCAGCCTCTGGCCTTGCCTAAGGTGTCTTGTCTTGTCTTGTCTTGTCTTGTCTTGTCTTGTCTTGTCTTGTATTATCAAGGTCACTTCTCAGCCTTCTCTTATGTGTCTCATGGGGTCAGTGTCCCACCTTGGCCCTGACTTCCCCCAAACCTCCACATGTTACATGTTACTAGTGTTTAGTCCTGTCTGGCTTCTCTGACCTATCCTGGGCTCAGGGATAGCTTTCCCATGTTGAAACACAGGAGAGCAGTGCTGGGATGTTTGAGGCAACTCAGGAACTGAGGTAGACAGCAGAAGACAGGCTCAGGTGCCCCCCACCCCCACCCCATGCTAACAGGCTTGCTTGAGCAGCCACTGTAGCTGAAGCACCGGGGGCTCCTGAGTCAGCAGATCCTAGGGCTTGGGAAACTGGAGCGACAGATGGGGTTACAGTTGTGAGCTGCCACGTGGGTGCTGGAAACTGAACTAGCATTCTCCGTAAGAGCAGTAAATTCTCTTAACCACTGAGCCACCTCTCCAGTCCTCAGGATTAGACCTCTTAGCAAAAGTCAGGGAAAGGTCAAAATTCAAAGTGCAGCTTCTGAATGTGTCACACTTTCACACCAGCAAGAAGACAAAATCCTCTTTCTTCTTCTTTTCGAGTTTTTGGGACAGGATTTTTCTGTGTAGCCTGGCTGTCCTAGAACTTACTCTGGAGATCAGGCTGGCCTCGAACTGAGAGACTCATGTGCCTCTGTCTCCTGAGTGCTGGGATCAAAGGTGTGCACCACCACCGCCTAGCAGAAGACAAAATTCTTAGGTCAAATCAACATTAGCCTGGGACCATCTGTTTATTACAATTATTCCCAATTCAAAGATTGGAAAGTTTTCATGTCGGGAATCTAGATACTATGCCCGAGGATGACAGTACCCCCAAAGTCTGCCTGCTATGAAGCATAGGGACATGGGGAGAGGATGTGGGTAACTCTCACCTACACCTCCATCTCCGTATCCCCAGGCACACAGAGGTGGAGACACTGCCAGTCATCAAAGTCCCAGAGCCTGTCTGCCACCCCACACATTGGCACCTGCCTGCTGGGCCAAGTATGGGAGCTCCTGCTCACCCAGCAGCCACTTGGGCTGACCAGTCCATTTTGCTGACATTGTGTTTCATGATGAACAAGCCAAACCTCAGCCGTGGAAATAGTTGCTATGGCCACTGCGAGGTGACAGTTGGGGAAAGCAGAGCTGAATTCCAGGTTGACTTGGGTCCTGTGAGACTCACATAGCACCATCCCCTGACAGTGCTTTCTGACTCCTTAGCTATAGTTGGGGACCAGGCCCCAGAAGGAGGACTCTGTCAGCCTCTGGGATATGCTCGGACTTCCCCATAGTGATGTGCCCTTGGCCCCTTGGCTCAGAATCACTGCCCAGGTTTGGGCTGGGGGCCTTCAGCTTCTCAGGAGCCCATTGAGCCTGGAAAAGACCCTAAGATTTCTGCAAGGCCTAGTTATCCCGGGATTACCTTTGATATTTTTCTGATTCATGATGAAGCAGAAAGACACACATGTGATGGGAGGTGGTGGGAAGTGCGTTTAAACCCTGCTCTTAGGAGGCAGAGGCAGGCAGAGCGCCATGATCTGCTAGTCTGGTCTACAAAGAGAGTTTCAGGACAGCCAGGGCAAAAAACAAGAGACAGAGAGACAGAGAGACAGAGAGACAGAGAGAGACAGAGAGACAGACAGAGAGACAGAGACAGACAGAGAGAGAGAGGGGTACAGTTAGTCTGGCCTTCCTTGAGGCCAGCCACCCCACCCCACCCCGTCTCTTTCTAGTTCACTTCTGGTAATGCTATCCAGGGTCTCAAGCCCTGGTCAGTGCCCTAAACGAGTAGGTGCTGCTTCATGTTTGTGTCCCCTGCAGCCTCCAGCAGGCTCAGAAGAGAGCTTACTACATTCCTGGTATTGTATGTGCATGCTGTGTGCATGCAAGGATGCATGCCCATGTAGCAGAGGCTCATGCCAGATATCTTCCTTTATCACTCTGCACCTTATTTTAAAATATGTATTATGTGTTTGTATGTATGTATGTGTGTGTTTGTATGCATATGTATGCGTATGTGTATATGCATTTCTATGTATGTGTGTATATGTGTGTATGTGTACATGTATATGTGTGTATATGTATCTGTATACATTTGTATGTGTGTGTGTGTAAAGTGTGCATGTGTACTCTTGGAGATAAGAAGCGGGTGTCAGAAAAACAAAAAAAAACAAAAGAGAGAGAGAGAGAGAGAAACCCTGTTTCGAAGAAAAAAGAAGAAGAAGAAGAAGAAGAAGAAGAAGAAGAAGAAGAAGAAGAAGAAGAAGAAGAAGAAGAAGAAGAAGAAGAAGAAGCGGGCGTCAGGTTCCTTGGAGCTGGACTTACAGGCCGCTGTGAGCTGCCTGACTTGAGTGCTGAGAACAGAACTCAGGTCCTCAGGAAGAGCAGGAAGTGTTTTAACTCTTGAGTTATCTCTCCACCCCGACTCCGTCTTTTTTTTTCTTAAACATTTATTGCTATCAAAATTCCTTTCTCCATCCATTTTATATCATAATTAACATACTATTCGCTGTTTTTTGTTGGGGTTGGATGCTGAGACGGGCTTTCTCTGCATAGCCCTGGGTGTCCTGGGTGTCCTGGTAGACCAGGCTGAGCTCAGAGAGCCACCTGCCTCTGCCTCCTATGTGCTGGGATTAAAGGTGTGTGCTGCCGCCGCCGCCGCCTGACTTCACCTTATTCTCTGAGACTGGATCTCTCTGGATCGGGACTGGAGCTCACTATTCCAGCAGACTGGCTGGCCAGCAAGTTCCTCCCTGACCCCCTACCCCCGTGTCACCCCCTCAGTGCTGGGGTTACAGACACGCTCCATCATGCTTGGCTTCTACATGAATGCTAATGATCCATGCTCACGCCTTCACGTTTGCTCAGCAAGCACTTTAGCTATTTGATCATCTCCCCAGCTAGGAGACCGTGTTTCTCTGGAGCCATGGCTGGGCTGGAACCAGGCATTGGAGTTACGGGGGCTCTGCACCAGTGATGGTAGGGGTGGGGACAGAACACACCTACACCTATCTTGCAGTTTCCATGTCCTGCCTCCCTCCTCATGAGGATGTGTGACACCCTATCACTGGATGTCCTATGAATATTAGATTAAGCCTGAGAGGGAGGTGCCAGGCACGGGCCAAGCCAGCCAGTTGGCGCTGACCACTAACTGTTCCCACCCTGATCCCAGAAGTAGGCCATGTCTGCACTGAGAGTCTGTGGAAATTTTTCCTGTCTTACTCTCCTTGGGAAGGCTCCAGCTCCCTGGAACCTGGTTGTCCTAATGCTGTGGGGTCCCAGGTGCAGGGTCCTTCCTCCCCTCCCCCCTCCCCCTGCCTACGTAAGAGAGTACCTCAATTCGATCACTGTGAATGGCTCCTCCACCCAGCGTTGACTTGCTCTCCTGATCCCGCACACCTACCCTCTGACGCAGGTGAAGGTGTGTGCCTGGCTTCCAGATTTTGGGGCAAAAGGAAGCAGCTATGGGTCTCAGAGGCCCAGAAGTGATCATGGAACCAACCATCCAGAGGAAAGACGCTGAGGCCCAGAGAGGGCATACAATCTGCCAAAGGCCACACAGCTCACTAGTGGCAGGTAGCTGGACTCCCAGGTTATGGCCAGAAGTCAACGTAGCTGCTCCCAGCAAAAGCAGAACCTGAGGTGAGTGCCAGAGGCCCACCCAGACTCCAGGTTCCAGGCCTGGGGACAGACAGCTGCTGTTTCAGAGCTGGGAGACAGCCGAGCTGGCCTCAGACACTGGCCTGGGGCCTGTGTGGGTGTGGGAGGGAGGCCACAGCCAGCCACACCTGCCCTGCCTCAGGCCTTGGGCTGGAGTTTCTCATCTGCTTCTCACCTCACCCGGGGCAAGGGTGCAGGGAAGTGGGCACCTGGCTAGCCATGAGTCATCTGTCCATCCATCCCTCCACTAGCCTGACAAACAGGCAAAACCGGTGGGAAGGATCTCAGCTTGGAGCATCTTCTCTGTGAAGACAGAGAAGCTCCCTCGGGGCAGGTACTCGCCTCCCTCCTCCAGCCAGGCATCACGGGAAAGGTGCTGAGATAGAGGGGAGGCCCCACATCTTAATGTACCCAGGCCTTGTGGCCTGAGCCTGAAATCCCAGCCTGGCATACAGAGAAAGACGATTTTTTGCTTTTGTTTCATTTTTAATTTGTTTAGGTTTATTTATTTTATGCGTATAAGTGCTTTGTCTGCGTGTGTATATGGTACCCTGTAGATTCTGGGAACGGAACTCTGGTTCTCTGCAAGAGCAGCAAGTGCTTTTATAACCACTCAGCCCGTTTCTAGCCGCACAAAGAGAATTCGAGGCCAGCTTGGACTACGTTAAGTCTGAGGATAGCCAGGGCTACATAGTGAGACCCTAACATAAACAACTAAGATACAAGACAAACAAGAACCAAGGTGGCAATCCTGGGGTCTGTTTTCTCTGCCTCGGGCTGTGAGCAGCCGGTGCTGTCACTCAGAAGTGCTTACCACTCTGTGCCAACTATGGCTCTACCTGCCTGTCCCAATGCTCCTAACCTGAGAGACAGGTACTATTCTGTCCCCAACTAACAGATAAAGAGATGAAGAAACTGAGGCATGGTGGCGGAGTTAGCAGCTCAGGCCCTGAGGCTGTGGAGGAGACAGTATCTATTCCGAGTCACAGACCTGTGCATACATCTCTGCTCCAGTTCCTGAGCTCTGCACTTTCACGAACCCTCTGGGCCCAGGGAAGGGGTGGGGAAGGAAACAGTGAGGGTCAGGCTAGCGTGCAGCTCACGCCAGTGAGTGCAGAGCCCTGTGTCCCACCCCAACATTGCAAAGGATAAAACGTAATAATAAAACCAGAATCTAGGTTGGCAAAGAGAGGTTTGGTGTCACCCAAAAGTTCAACATAGAATGATCACAACTCGACAAATGCCACAACCATGTGACCACCCAGGCCACACTGTTCTCTGTGTTGTGCCTTACACCCAGGAGCTGAAAGATGAAGACAACTCACATGCCGGTCCATGGAGGAGTGAATAGCAAAATGTGCTGGATCCAGACAACGGAACAGCACTGAGCCTTATAAAGGAAAGGAGTCCCCTCCGTGACTGGAGAGGCTGCTCAGGGGTGAGAAGTACATACTGCTCTTGTAGAGGACCTGAGTTTGGGTTCCAGCACTGCCAGCTCCAGGGGATCTGACGTTGTCTTCCGGCCTCCACAGGCCCCTCCACTCACACACACACTCATGCACAGGCACATAGAAACACTTGATTTTTTAAAACATTACAATAAAACATTTTTAAGAAAAGGAATTCTGCTACCTGTTAGCATATGGGCCAATCTTTGTGTTAAGTGAATAAAAACAGGAAAAAAAAGGGGGGGGGATACCTCAGAATCCACTCCTGTGAAGTATCTCAAACAGGAAAATTCATGGAGACGGAAGATACCAGGACTGAGACAGCGATACCTAGAAGTAACTGAGTTTCTGTCTGGAAAGATGAGACATTCTGCAAATGATACAGACACACACACTTACACACACACACACTCTCTCTCTCACACACACACACACTCACTCACACACACACACACATTAAAAATAGATTTAAAGTTTAAAGCTGGGCTGTAGTGGCACATGACTTTAATTCCAGCAGAGACAGGTGGATCTCTGTGAGTTCAAGGCCAGCCTGGTCTACAGAGCAAGTTGCAGGACAGCCAAGGCTACATGGAGAAACTCTTCTTGGAGAGAGAGAGAGAGAGAGAGAGAGAGAGAGAGAGAACAGAGACAAAAAGACAGAGAGAGCTATGGATAGAGACACAGACAGACAGACAAACAGACAGACAGACAGAGACAGAGAGAGTTAAAAGGAAAGGGCCTGGTGGTGCAGGGGTTATAGCTCAGTTGGAAAAGCACTTGCCTGTATAGGGCAGATGTGATAGTGCGTGCTTGTACCCCAGAACTTGAGCAGTGCAAGCAAGAACATTAGAAGTTCAAGGTCATCCTGAGCTCTATACGGAGAAACAAAAGAGGTCCATGAGAGGCATGAGGTGCTGCTGAGGCTTCTACCTGGGTTCTCTCTAAGGGATGGGAGTCCATCCTAGCTCCTCATTGCGCGCCCGCCATTCAGCTCTACTTCAACAAGAGATTCAAGGCAGCCCTGCCCACTTTGCTCTATGGCCAGAGAGTGGGTAGCAAGCAGAGTTTGTCAGTAATGCAAATGGAGTATGGGTCTTCTGATTTCTCACAGTATCCACTGCTCGGGGGCAATTGCTGCCACCCCAAGAGAGCTTCCGGAGCCACAGGAAGAGCTACCCCTGGTCATGAGGTAGCATCTTTTCTCTGTACAGCTCACATCTCATTATTATCCACTGACAAGGAAAGCTCTCTGTGGAGGTGCTCAACTCTGTCTATGATGTGAGAGTTGCTTACCACGCACGATCCTAAAGGCTAGTCCTAGCTCCGGGCTGTGGGAGGCAGTCCCCGGAGTGAGAGCCGGGAGTGCTTCCTCTGTCTCTGACCACTGTGTGATGCTAAAATGCAGTTACAGCCCTTCTGGGCTCCAAGCTGTTCAGATGAGTAACTATCTCCACACACAGACTCGAGACACACAGGCTCGAAGCGACACTTGGAGACGTTGCTCTCCTCTCTGCCAGATATCCGCGCCCGTATTTCTGCACCTGGAGGCCCCGGACTTCTATCGATTCTTTCCAGACTTTGTTCTACAGCAAAGCACAGACCACTAAATTGTCTATTTCACAGCTGTGCTGCCTCAAGGTAGATTGCTTTACGTCTCTGAGTCTCTTTTAAGAATTAAAGCAAAACAAAATGTTATTCTATTTTGCATCTACGTGTGCACGCTCATGCTCACACAGGTGCCCACGAAAGCCAGGAAAGGGCGTCGGGTCCCTGGGAGCTGCAGTCACAGAGGGTTGTGAATTGTCCGGCGGGAGTTCTAAGAAATGAACTCGGGTCCTCTGCAAGAGTAGCAAGTGTCCTTAACTGCTGAGCCAGCGCCCCAGCACAGTGGTTCTCAACCTGTGGGTCTGGACCCCTTTGACAAACCTGTATCCAAAAATATTTATGTTACAATTCATAACAGTAGCAAAATTACTTTAGTAGCATCAACATAATTTTATGGTTGAGGGTCACCACAACAAGGGTCACAATGTCAGGACGGTTGAGAAACACTGGTCTAGTCTCTCACATAGGGATCTTGAGATGAGCTCATGCTGGGTTGGAGTGGTCCCTAAATCCAATGGAACATGGACCATTGCACCATAAAACCAGAGATGAGAGAAGGCCCACATCAGGAAAGAAAGGCTGGAGAAAGGCTGAGGCTACGGTAATCCTGACATTACCTACCGGCCTTCAGATTCAGAGCCCCAGCTGCTGGGTCAGGTGAGAGCAAGTCTTCCCTGAGCTCCCCAGGGGCCAGTGCCATAGCATCTCGACACTGGACTGCCACTCCATACTTGTTGGAAGGCAAATGACGTTCAAGCTGCCCAGGCTGTTATCAGGTGCTAAGCCGCGAGGGTCCACACATAGTCCCTCTTCTCTGTACTGTGCTTACCCAGTGGGGTGGACTCTTCCCTGACATCCCCAGCTTGCCCTTCAGAGCCTGTGGCCCTCCTTGCTCACCCTGTGGTGGTGTCAGGTATACCCTTGCATATTTATCATCGGATGGGGCTTCCTTTCTCTGGAAGATCCTGAGTCACTGTGAGAAGCTGGGTTGTCCCCAACCTATGGGTTCGTTGTTATCCTGTTTCCCATCTCCTATCACACCATTATCACTTAAGGCCTTGAGGTTGGGCTCCGGGGGGTATAGTGAGAGCTGCTGGCCACTCTAGCACTTGCTGGTCATAACCTGTCCCCCTGGAGATCAAGCCTCCAGGTTCCTTTATAGGGACCTGTGTCTTTGGAGAGCAAGGTACCAGGCCAGGTTCTGGTGTTTACTGCTACAGCTCTCTGTTATTGGATGTGGAGTGCCCACCCCTTCTGTGAGACTCAGTTTCCTCCATGGCTAAGTCAGGCTGTCTTCAATTTACTCCACCCACAGTCACTCAAGTCTTATGGATGGATGGATGGATGGATGGATGGATGGGTGGATGGGAGACCTGGGAGCCTTTGAAGCCCATTTTGCCGCTACTGTGATGGGTGTGCAGACGTTTCTTCCCGGGGTGAAGATCCCAGCACTTCACAGTGACGACAATGAGCCTCCTGGGCCACCACTAACTGGACACATCTCTACTGACCAAGTTTCAGCTATGGTGCAGTCCTTAGCTCCCTCTTGAGCTTCTGAGGCCCAGAGTCCTGACTCATCTACCGGGACCACTGGGCTGGTAGACCACAGAGCCTAGCCCCTTGTCCTGACCGTCCTTGCTCAGGCAGAAAGCAGGCCAGATGCAGAGCCAGGCAGAGTGTGCAGCCCGTTTATCCGGTAGCTTTGCGGCTGATCAGTTGCAGGTGAATGGATGGCACGTGGTTTGTGTTGTAACAATATTTTGGGACAATTAGATTGAAACCACATTGTTGGCGGCCCTGCTGGCGGCTGGCCGCCTGCACTCTCTCTGCCCTTTGTGGCTCCTGGGCTGTGGAGCCACCCCCAACTCTCTGGGGCCCAGGTCTAGCCAGGCCATGGGGCAGCAGGGGGAGGGAGGGCTCTCCTGCTGGAGGGTAGGGCCTCCTCTACCCTGCTGGCCTCTCGATGACCTCAGCTTTCAGTTGTTGCAGAAAACAGCTGCTGGAACTATGTATTGTAGAGCAAGCCTGTAATGCCAAGACCTGGAAGGCTGAGGCAGGAGGATTACAAGTTTGAGGCCAGCCTGATTACATGTGAAGTTCCAGGTCAGCCAGAGCTACATAGTGATCCCCTGGGGGTTTCTCATGACACGTTGGAAGAGGCAGCCTAGGGGCTGGAGTATCCAACTCCCAACATGGTCACACTCGGTCTCCATCTCTTCCCCCAGGAAAAGAACACAAAACTTCAGCCTGTCCATTGTCCCACCACACCACACCTTCTCCTGGAAAGTGGATCAGAGTCCTGGGGTGGAGACAGACCAGGTTTCTTGGAGGCTTCACCTGCTCATCCTTTTCACCCCCAGCACTGGGCAGAGGAGCTAGAGACTGCAGGGAGTCTCCTTTTCTGCCCAGTCTCTTTGCTACGCTTTTCCATTTGAGGAGGGAGGACCTTGGAGTCAGAACCAACAAATGCTGAAGATAGGGGCCTGAGTGGGGACCTGGCCTGCCCCAGGCAGCAGGATCAACAGTGACGCCTGGACAGGGATCCTGCAGCTGAGGCTCGAAATCCAGGGACCACAAAGTCCACTTGGGTCTGTGGACCCATGGAGGGAACGTGAAGTTCCCTTTGGACCAAGGGATGGAGAGGGACCATGGGGGTGGCTGTGAGGTATCTAAGTGGTCAGGTCATACTGTAGGAAGCACCCCAGCCAGGAGCATCCGGGACAGACCCTGGGTGAAGTATAGGGAACTTGGCTCCCATTACCCACGACTCTGCTTGTCATGGGAGAGCACAGGCATCCACAGCACCCAGGCAGTTGTATGACTTGGCACTGGCGTCCATGGTTTCCAAAAAGGCTCATGTATCTCCTCTAGTTCTGGTGAACTTCCTCGGGTCCTGCGGGTTTTCCTGCGGCTGTACTCACTGTCCCTAAAGTCTTGGCTTCCTGTCCTCAAGGGTCTGCAGCTATCTGTGCCCTGCCAGTCCAGAATGCCTTACTGTGTGGCACAGGCTAGAGGGTTCCCATCCCTCTCAGCAAGGAGTCCAGGTTGGCAGGCACGTGGACTGCCTCCCCTGAAGAGTTGCCAAAGAGCCCTTCCACTCAGACCTTGAAGGAGGTGACACAATTGGAATCTAAACCATCCTACACTCCCCCCAATCCCCTATGTCTCTAGGGGACACCATGAATAACAGTAACCCCTGCCTGCATCCCCATCCTCTCCAGAAAGTAGACACCTGCCTCCAGGGATGGAGCTGTCCGTTCTCCATCCCACAATCTGCCTACAAGTGTCCCGGGTGCCCCACACGCTCTCTCCAGGAAAACAAGGAAGCAGAGGTGTAACCCAGCTCAGCTGCAAAGCACTCTCCTCAGAAGAGGTCGATCAACCTGACACTCAGGACTGACACTCAGGACTGACAACCAGCTTTCTTAGAATGACTGTGGCTCTCCTCACACTCTAACATAGTCAGAGCATGCGTGGAGGCTTCTGGGTCAGAAGTAACTCCACTTCTGTGATTATACAGGGATGGAGCCACGCTGTACGGGTGGGAAGGAGAAAGGCTTTTTCTTGTTTGTATGAAGAGCTTGATCCAAACAAGGTGCCCAGACAGCTTTTCCGACTGACTGCTTCCTGATCTGGCTGTCAATCACAGTATCCTAGCCCACCGGCCCAGTGTGACCAATCAGAACCGACTATGCTTGATTCCTGAGCCAATTAGCCTTCCTGTCAGAGACTGGGATGGCCAGCAGAGGGCACCATTGGCGGGTGGGTCCAAGTTTGGGGGGCTGCCGAGATAAGGTCACTTAGCTCGGAGCCCTTGACTCTCCATTACCTGAGTTCATTGCCTGCCTCCTTTTCTGCCTAGCGGGGTGTTAGGTTTCGGGGGGTCGTGCCTAAGGACGCACCCTCCTCCTCCTCCTCCCGGCATAGGTGAGGCCCGCTGCCCACAGTGACTGCCTACACCGAGGATTTGGCCTGGCGCAGTGGTTCTGAGTGTGGCCCCTATGGTTTAGTGTCACCCAAATCCTGTTAGTACAGGCTCCAGTCTGATCCCCAGACAAATTTGAAACGATGTTGGGAGACAGGTGGGGGCCCTTAAAGGTGCTCCTCTAAGGAGCTGAGACTGCTAGGGCCGCACAAACCAGACAGAAGAACCGGCATGCCTAGCTGGTAAGAATTCTTTACATCAACTGGAAGAGAAACTAAGACAGAAATTATGGTGGTACAGTATTTCATGGCAGGAGCGTGTGATGCAGGAGGCCTGTTCACATGTATGGAAGTATTATAAAGTCAGAAAAAAAAAACCCCACGTGGATCCATGTACAATGCCGTGGAAGATAGCCAAGTGACTTAGGCCTGGCATTTGCAGGCTTCTGATTGCAGCTACTGGGGGGGGGGGGGGGACTGAAGCCGAAGGATCAAAACTCAAGGCCTGCCTCAGCTACAGGGAGGAGTTCAAGCTCAGTTTGGGCAATTTTGAGAGACCTTGTCTGGAAACGGAAGGTAAAGAGAGAGCAGGGGCAGAGCTCGGTGGTAACCTAGCACCCAGGATGCCCTGGGTTTGGTCATAGGACTGGAAGAAGAGAGTAAAGTCAAAATCAAACAGCAGGTTGCCAGTGGCAGGTGAGTTGGTCCCGACCCGTTTAAGGATGCCTACTATTCCTGCCTTTGCAGAGAGAATGGCTCGGTGCTGGATCACCCACCCTTCCCAGAGCTCCGGTTCCGTTTTATGTTCCATTGTGCTAACAGACACACTCACTCTGTGTGTATATAGATTTATATATATATAATTAAAAATAATAGTATTTTCTAGAAAGCGTGACCCTGATCTGCAGTCAGGGGCGGGTGGGTGGGGCCTCTGAGTGACAGCAGTAGGAGGCCGGCTGTAGGGAGGAGAGTCCAAGGCCGAAGAAGCCTTCAGCAGGAGAGGAAGGCGGGAGGAGAGAGAGGATGTGTTAAGTTCAAGGTTGGGTAGTTAGAGGCAGATTTCTGTCCTCCTTTCCTTCCTTGGGAGGTGAATCAGGGTCCAGGACCCACCTTCCGGAGCTTGGCCCCGCCTGCTGCTGCGGCCTTGGGATTGTTAAGCAAATTGCCTGGTGGGGCCCTGGGCCCGGCTAATTCCAGTGTCTTAATGAGCGGGAAGATGAGGTTTTATTCATCACTGGGGCTGTAAAAATTGCAGTAAAGTGGCCCACTTTATAAAGAAAAAATCAATCGCAAAAAGAAAACAGGAGTATGTAAATGGACGGGGTGACAAAAAGCGGGCCAATTACCCCCAAAATGAGCCGCAGTTATGGCTCCATTAACTCAATTATATTTTCTAAAGGATTTCTTACGAGGCCCCCACCCCACCCCAGCCGTGTGCCTGTAATTTTTACATCAACTTCAAGCCATTAAGTTGCATTAAACTATTTTGTGGGAGAGAGCTGTGTGTCTGGGAAGAGAGAGCTCCAGCGGCCCTGTCCAGCCCCACTGAGGAACAAGAGTCAGGTGTAGGCAGGGGCTGAGGGGAAGTGTTAGCTGCAGGCACAAACCTTCAGTCCAGAAGAAACTGAAGGGCAGAGAGTCACCTAGGTCTCTCTAGTGCCTGAAGTAGAGGCTGCAAGCCACAATGGCCTCCTGACCTTCCCCTGCATTGAAGGACCCCCCTCCAGCCCCTAACCTGAAACACCAGCCCACATGAGCCCCTAACCTTGCCGGCTTCCTGAGTTTTCTTTTGCTCTATCAGTTAGAAAGCTTAGAAAATTTGAGACATGGAAAAAATAAATAAACTTAAATTTGAAAAGAGAAAGACACACACACAACAAAATTTGGACCCGAGTAGGGCTATGTACCATGCCTGTTTGATTTACAGTCCTGGGCAGACCAAGGACACCCTGGAACATAGAAAGTCCCAAGTGACCTTGGCCTGACTTGTTTGTTCAAGTCCAGTCACCCTTGGGTTTTCTTGGATGGGCTGGGCAGGCCCCAAATCCCAGTGTCTGCCCGTGGATACCATTTCTTATAGCATGCTGGCCTCAGGCCTGGTGGCTGAAACCTGCTTTCCGTGTCAGGTGGCCCCATGAGCCAAAGCTGCCCTACATAAGTCTACTCCTGCACCGCGGGGGACCCAGTGCTTAACATCCTGGAGTTCAGATGCAGCTGAGAAAAAGAAGGGGAGTGTGGGGGGGGGGGGAGAGAAAGAAGTGGTAGAAAAGGGAGTGAAACTAGACAGATAGAAGGGCAGAGACCAGTATGCCTAGCTCAAGGAGATAAACAAGGGAAACAAGGCTTGGGTAATGAGCTAGGATGACCCTGCGGCACAAGCCAGGCTTCCTTAAGAGCTCAGGGCTTGTGAGGATGCTGGAAGGTTAAAAGGTTAAATTACACAGGAGAGGGAGAAAAATCTACCCACATCTGCCTTTGGTTCTCTTCCAGGAAGGCAGCAAGAAGACCCACACATTACCTGAAAGAGAGGGTCTGATCAGAGTGGGGCAAACAGACTAGTCCTGTGCGGTTCCATTGTCCAGAAGCAAGACCAGAAATGGGGAAGGAAGATAAGCAAAGGTCTCCCCTCTCCTCTGTACCCCAAGGAACCGTCTCCTGGGATAAACACATGGGCTTCCTAGCTCAAGGCCCCCACAAATGCTCTGTTCTCACTGGGCACATGTAGCTGCAGGGCAAGTCCCCACAAACCCTCAGCCTATATTTGAGAGCCTAAGGCCAGAAGTCAATGGGGGGGGGGGTGCATGCATGCGCGCATATGTGTGTGTGTGTGTGTGTGTGTGTGTGTGTGTGTGTGTGTGCACTTGTATACATGCATTTTTATTTCGATAAGGCACAGCCACTGGCTGGGGTGTAGGGACAACTAAGCTGCTTGAAGTAGCCCTGACTTCAGGTAGTGTGTGTCCGAGGTAACCCCGGGGAAGGGTTCTGAGGGAAGAGAATAGGTGGTACCACAGAAGGGGCTGGGTCAGGAGAGAGGGCTTGAAAGGCCCAGGAAGATGGGGGAGGCAGAGGCTGGGAAGCTAGGAGATTTGGGCTGTTCTAGGATCCGAAGACCTCAGCCTGGGGAAGCTGGGAACCTGTGGCTGTGCTGCCTGCTCAGACCTCAGAGCAGCTGCTGTGGAAGCCCCTGTTTGGAGGTGCCTGCTTACTCTTGGCTGAGGGACATGGGAATGAGCAGTGCTGTGCTTGGTCCCCAGAAAGCACCTGCAGAGAGTCTAGGCTCAAAGCTGATGGGAACTCTGGTCCAGCTGAGCCTTGAGAGGAATGAATACACCTCAGCTCCCTGGATGGAGGTTGTACAATCTCTGGTATTATTCTCCCAGAAGACTAGAAGATAACCTTCAATACATAGCCCAGGCCCTAGGCCCCAGGTGGTTCCAGAGCCCTCCATATCAGACATGCAGGCTTCAGGAGACAGGATGAAAGGAAGCCTGGAAGCTGTCTTCGGGATTCCAGGAGACTCACTGTACCCCTGCAGGGCTGGGAGCCCTAACCGGGTTTATGTAGTGAATTCTGTGTCTGGGAGGGCAATTGGGCTGGCACGGGCCGACAGGATCGCTGACTTCCATTCTTGGCTCTTCCCTGGTCCCAATCCTCTATTGCTAGATTGTCACCTCTGTCTAACCCTTTCCCTAGACACATGACCTCCATGTTCTGTTGCTTTGGCCACCCAGACCTGTGTGGAAGCCTTGAGCTCCCATGATTTCCCCTCCCCTGGTAAACTGGCCTCCAGAGCCTGGGGGATGCAAACCTGCATCTTTCTCAGACTAGTCCCCACATAGCATCTTCTGCCTAATCCTGGGTCATGAGGGAAGCCCCGTGCTGCTAGGTGAAGGTTCCTCTGTCCCCTGCTCTTGGCTTTTGTCACCATAGACAAAGCTTACCTGTCCCCCTAGAGTGTGAGAAATGGTAATCCTCAGGCCTTGGGGACACTGTGGCTGTGGCCCAGTGGCCTGAGGGATCATCTGGACATCATAGCTCGGAGCACTGAGATCCCAGAGTTCCTGAGGAACAGACAGACAGACAAGATCTTAATCCAGCCTAACTGTCCGCTAGCTAACCGTGGGGCAACTTCCAGAGCTGTCTGGCTGTTTTTTCTCTACCATAAAATGGGCTGACGGCGTACAGCTGGGTTTCCCTGGAAGCAAGTTGCAAGAGGTCAGGCACAGCTCTGCTGAGCTCCTGGAGTCCGGTGGTGTCAGCCTCCATTATCCAGGGGAGTGGGTTGCAGAAGGGCACTGTCATTTACCTCAAGCCTCAAGGGCTCCAGCCTCGGTTTCTAGACTCTTGCGCTGGGCAGCTGCAGGTGGTGGGTCACCTTGGAGAGGGCAGTTTCTTGCCACGCCACAGCCTGCCTCCTTCTCCCACACTGTGCTCCTGACACGGATATTCAAGGTGAGAAGGGCGTCCTTGCTGGCTCTAGCGGCCTCACACTAAGGTCTGGGCACCAAGGTCACCTCCAGCAGCACAGGAAGAGGGGAGGAGTGACTGGAGGTTATGGTCTGGAGGGAGGAGGGAGGGGAGAGTGGGGGAAATAAAAAGAGATTACAATTTTTAAAAGGCACTCGAGCTGTCTCCTGACACCGAGCCTGGTCTCCATCCGGTTTATAGCTTACAGGCTCAGCAGCTGGGCCTGTCTGCCTGGGGTGGGTGGAGGGGTGAGGGGTGAGCCAGGCCCCCACCTGCCTAGGCTGTGCCTTTTCTCCACAGTGCTGCTGGGCAGTTGCAGTCCGCTCAGCGTGAGGGCACACAGGGCAGGTGGGACCCCAGGGTGACGGGCAGCCGCCCTGGAGGTAGGGCTGACGCTGCCCCATCTATCCCCCTGACAGGTCAATTTTCTCCTGTGTTTTACAGGGGCTTTCAGGGCAGGAAATGTGATAGGGCAGCTGATTTATGTCTTCACCTGGTCTTTGTTCACAAACTCTCAGTCCTGCCCCACCCTGTGGAAGACTGAGGGCTCTTATCCAGAGGGAATTCCTGCCCTGGCTCCTTCCAGGGCCAAGCACTGACTGCTGTGTGCAGAGGTCACCTCTGAGATGGGAATGTGGTAAGTGTCCACGGTGACCCTTGAGGCGTGGCTTTTTTTTTTATTCTTTTCTTAAAACATTTTTTTTCAGTCGGGGTTTTGCTCTGTAACCCAGCCTGGCCTTGAACTTTTCGCAGACCCTCTTGTCTCTGCCTCCTAAATGCTGGGGTTATAGACATATTATACTACTGCGTTCTACTTTGAAGTATGTTTTTGCCAGGGGGTGTTTTTTTCTTGGCAGTACCTGGCAGTACAGGGCCTAGGAGTGCCCCCCAGCCTGGTCTTTCTAGGAGTATTGATGAAAGAAATGGTACAAGGTGTTTCTCGGGCTTGAACTCAGAGTTCCTGTGTTCTCCTGTTATACCCGGCCCCTGCCTTGTGGGATGGGTGGACCCTTACACACCTCCCTCTGTAACCTGCAGAGGCCTTCAGTCACTTCTTTCCCAGATATTCCTGAGAAAAAAGGTACTCCTTGGTTGGAAGCTCTGGTTTCTTTTATTTCTTTTGGCTTTTGGAGACAGGGTTTTTCTCTGTAGTCCTGGTGGTCCTGGCACTTGCTTTGTAGATCAACCTGGCCTCAGAAATCTGCCTGTCTCTACCTCTCAAGTGCTGGAATTAAAGGCGTGAGCCACAATTGCCCGGCTCCTTTGATTTCTTTAAACACACACACACACACACACACACATACATACATACATACATACAATTGAAATGTGCCTAAGTGTATTATGTGTACCATATGCATGCAGTGACCCATGACAGCCAGAAGAGGGCATCATAGCTCTTGCAAGTAGCATCAAAGGCAGCTGTCAACAGCCTGATATGGGTTCTGGGAACTGAAACCCAGCCCTCAGCAAGAGCAGTGAGTACTCTTGCTTAACTACTGAGCCATCTTTCCAGTCTGGATCTAATTTCTTATTAAGTGGCACAGAACATACTTAGAAAGCTATTAGGTAGATACCGGGGGGGGGGGGGCAGCCTGGCTCTGTGAAGCCCTTGCTTAGCCCCCCTTTGCCAGTTGGTGCCCTAATTTTTCTCAAGAATTCTAGAACGTGGGGAAAAGCTCTTGTTTCTCCCCTAGCAGCTCCCGTGGCTTGTCACATACTGGGGTGCTGACTGGGATCATACTATTTAAGAAAACACAAACAAATAAATAATAAACCAAAACAGGTGTAGTGGTACACCCCTTTAATTCCAGCACCAGGGAGGCAGAGGGCCAGAGGGGCAGAGGGGCAGAGGGGCAGAGGGCCAGAGGGGCAGAGGGGCAGAGGCAGAGGCAGGCAGATCTTTGTGAATTCGAGTTCAGTCTGGTGAACACAATGAACCTAGGACAGCCAAAGCTATGTTGTGAGACCCGATCTTGAAACAAAACAAAACAAAACAAAACCCAAAAACTAAGAAGGAAGAAGGAAGGAAGGAAGGAAGGAAGAAAGGAAGGAAGGAAGGAAGGGAAAGAGGGAGGGAAGGAGGGAGGGAGGGAGGGAGGGAGGGAGGAGGGAGGGAGGGGAGGAGGAAGGAAGGAAGGAAGGAAGGAAGGAAGGAAGGGAAAGAGGGAGGGAGGGAGGGAGGGGAGGAGGAAGGAAGGAAGGAAGGAAGGAAGGAAGGAAGGAAGGAAGGAAGGAAGGAAAGAAACACAATAAAACAGAGTCTCCTGTGGCCAAAGCTGGCCTTGATTTTTTTTAAAGATTTATTTATTTATTATGTATGTATATGAGTACACTGTAGCTGTCTTCAGACACACACCAGAAGAGGGCATCAGATCCCATTACAGATGGTTGTGAGCCATGTGGTTGCTGGGGATAGAACTCAGGACCTCTGGAAGAGCAGTCAGTGCTCTTAACCACTGAGCCATTTCTCCAGCCCTTGGCCTTGAACTTTTAATTCCCCTGCCTCCATTTCCCTAGTGCTGCTAGGATTATAGGCTTGAACACAATGCCCAATTTGGCACTATCACTCCTGGGTACGTGAGGTGCCACCCCTAGCACATCTCCCTGGGGCCTGGAGTTCTCCTAGGGACGCCTATGCTCGGGGGTCCATGACCCACCAAATCCCTGCTCTCCAGTCAAATGTATTATAACCCTGGGGTGAGGGGGCATATCGGAAAGGAAGGTTAGTTCCCTGCCCTGCAGGGCTCCCCTCAACGTTGAGAATGTAAGTAAAACATACTGTCTGGAGATCACACTGTGGGACAATGAGTTCTGCCTTGGAGACTGTCAGGGACCATTATAATCCTTGGCTGTGAGAGAATGCCTGTTGCTATGGAGTCTCTGGTAACCAGCAAGCAAGCAAGCTAAGATACCAGGGTCATTCTCCTGCAGCTAGGACCCAGGTATGACCCAGGCCTTTGCTGGCTGGCAGACTTTCCATGTCTACTAGACAGAGTACAGATGGAACAGGAGTTAGGCCAGGCCTGGCATAAATACCCTCCTGGCTTAGACATGGCCTCTCCTAAGCCCCCTTCCCACTGATCACCCTGGACAAGCCTTCTCTCCCTGCCCAGGCTCTGCCTCCATGCAAGTTACCTGCCCTCGCCCTTGCCAGCCCTGTCCTCAATGTAAGCCTATTGGAGCCCTGTGTGCTGCGACCTCTATCACTGCTTTCCTCTATCACTCTATCCTGGGATTTTCACCCCAGCTCTATCTGCATGGTCCTTGTCACAGCTGGGGAGCTGGGGAGCTGGGCCTGGGCCTGGGCCTGCTGCATTCCAGCATAGCCTCCCTGGGGCCACGGTACAGCGGGAGCACTGGGGAGGTGCAGGGAGTTCGGGTTGCAGCTGCTGCATGAGAACTTGGATACAGCCCAACAGTGCCCCAGGACTCTCAGCTGTGTCTGCTTGATCCTTGTACCCCAATGTCTCAGCCTAACAGAGAAGGAGCACCTGGAAGAGGCCTGGGGGTTGGCACCACAGGGGATCCAGCAAGCATTCAGAAATCCCTCATAGGGTGGGACTCGTCTGGGGTCCAGTTACCCTGTACCAGGAGGTCATCCCTTCCCTGGAGCTATAGGACTCATGTTTTCTAGATGAGTCCTGACTGGGGCACACTTTTGTAGGAGACAGGAGAACCCTCTGCTCTTTGGTCTGTTGATGGGACAAGCCAAAACTGAGTACAGTGGGTCTCTTGAGGTCTGGAATATAGCTCAGTGTAAAAGTAGGTGTCTAGCACATGCAAAGCCCTTAGGTTGCATCCTAGGTGCCTTGGGGGTGAGGTGGGGGAAAAGGAAGGACCCAGGCCCTGCCTGCCCATACTTCTGGAAGCCCTGAGCAAGGCATGGAGGGCATTGCTACCTCATCCCCGAGAAAGGCTTAGGGGACACTGGTCATTGGTATCCCATCCCTGAGCAAGGTATCAAAGGCTTTGGTCATTGGTATCCCATCCCTGAGCAAGGTATCAAAGGCTTTGGTCATTGGTATTCCATCCCTGGGCAAGGCACGGAGGCTACTGGTCATCTGCACCCTGTCTCTTCTACAATGCAGCATCTCTGCTTCCATGCATGGCCAGAGCCCTTGGTGGAGCCCTCTCCTGGCACTCCTGGGGATGGCGGTGAGTGAAT
Organism: Mus musculus; assembly: GCF_000001635.26. Taxonomy (NCBI): domain Eukaryota; kingdom Metazoa; phylum Chordata; class Mammalia; order Rodentia; family Muridae; genus Mus; species Mus musculus. The sequence goes on along the minus strand of NC_000077.6, from coordinate 120,160,643 downwards.
CCAATGTGGTCCCTCTGTCTCTTATCCCAAGTCATCACCTGTGATGCAGTTTGAAGAGTAGGACATCTCAGTTCTGAGTTTTGCGATGGCCTGGCATTCCTGGGTCGCAGGGTTCCTGGGGTAGGTGTGTGGAGAGCTGAGTGCAGGCTGGCTGGACCTCAGGCCTGGTAACTCCACAAGGTCCTAGGCTGAGCTAAGGTGGCCCAGCCGTCCCCAGCTTGCCGTCCTAGTGTGGGAAGACTGAAGCCTGTGCTGGAGGCTGTGTTTCTGGGCCAGGCCTGTCCCTTGCTGAGGGTGTCAGGAGGAGGGTGTGCTTATACTCTGTCCCCTCTGTCCCTCCGTCTCTGAGGCTCTGCCTTTTGTCTAAACAAGATACATGGCATATGGATTTCCGGGGAGGGAGGCTGCGATGGCACCCCTGCTCAGGAGAAGTTGGCAAGGGTCTCTGGGGCAGCCTGTGTGTGCGTGCCCCACTGATGTAGGAGGTACAGACAGAAAGGCTCGATACACTGAGACCAAGCCCGCCTCTTTCTCTCATCTGGAGTTGTAAGAAAAGGAGAAAAAAAAAATGTAGATGAAAGCAGGTTTTCCACCTTGTCGGATTCTCCATGGCTTCCAGTAATTACAGACTAATAATGGAAGGTTCAGGGGACATTTCCTCCTGGTGGCCAAGATTATAATCTGCAGCCTTTGTCTGAGCTGGGGACATTTGCAAAGGTCACACTGTCAGGCTTCTGGGCAGGGGTGGGGGTGGACCACTCAAGCTCAGGCCCCACTTAGAAAAATTCCTGCGTCTGCTGGGACAAGGTGTCCCTGTGACCTCCCTCTCTCTGAGACTAGCAAGGGCTTGCACCTTAAGACCATGAGAGGAGAGGGTATAAGGGCCCAGTTCCCACTTCTCGTGAAGACCTACAAAGCAGTCCCTAAGGCCCTATCGAGGCTTTGCTCTAGGCCAGCGGGATGAAGGGCTGAGTGGTTGAAGGTGTGTTCAGTCTGTACTCTCCTTCCTAAGGCATGGGACACAGTGCGAGACTCCACACGGAAGCAGCCAGAAGTTATGGGAAATCTGCTCAGCTCACAGGTCAGACACAGGTATTGATTGCTACAGGGATGGGAGCTTTGGGATCACAGTGGCCTATGTGGTCTCCAGCACCTCCCTAAGCCTCAGGAAGGACCCACCAGCACAACTGAGGTGGAGGTGGGCTAAGGGAGGAAGGATGCTGGGGACAGCTTGGGGTGGACTGTGTACTGTGCAGGACACCTGCAGGGTCCTAGTGAGGGGACAGCATGGATGGAAATAATGCTGGCTTCTGTGTGGCAAGCAGAGGGGACCCCGTGAGGTGAGGACCACACTGTAGAGAAGCGACCCTGGAGAGGGGTCTGGGCTTATCAGTGCTCACTGCTGTGCAGCGCATGCGAGTTATCAACCTAGAAGGAGAGTTATCTTTGGCTCCTGGCATCAAAGGATCAGTCCATGGCCACTTTGCTTTGTTGCTTTGGCCCTAAGGGGTAAAGTCAATTGTGGTGGGGGTGGGGTCCTGGTAGAGGAAACCTACTCAACCTCACACAGTGAAGCAAGGAGATAAGCTGTGAGACAAAGGGCTCTTCCCTTTTGAGGGCAGACCCACAATGACCTAACTTCCTTACGTTAGTTAGGCTCCACCCCCTGAAGCTTCCTTGCTCCCTGAGAGTCGCTCGCATGACCCACAGTACGTGGATGGTCCTTTGTGGAGTTATCTAAGATCAAGTGTATATGATAGCAATGATAACCCAGACAGAGAGGCAGTGTCACAGGGAGTGGTCATGGATTCTGAAGATGAACTAGCCATGAGTTCCTGATTGGCAGTGAAGCCACAGATGATTCCACAAAGGCTGTGAGAACTTGAAACATTTCCCCTGCTCTCCAGGCAGCAGAGAGGAGGAGAGATAGCTGAGAACTCTTCACAAAAACCACCCCGCCTTTCTGGTTGACTGGGTCAGGTCCTGGTCATAAGAACATACCTGTCCTACCTGGCTGCCTTCATGCTCTTCCCTCTAGTCAGTGGCACATTCATTGGGTTCCCTGCAGACAACATCTGTCTTTCTCCTCCTGAGAAGACCCATTCCTTCCTCCCTCCCTTCCTTCCTTCTTTTCCTTCCTCCCTCCTCCTCCCCTTCTTCCTCTTTCTCCTCCTTTTCTTCCTCCCCCTCCTCTTCCTCTTCCTCTTCTTGGTTTTTTTAAGACAGGATTTCTCTGTGTAGCCCTGGTTTTCTGGAACTTGCTTTGTAGACCAGGCTGACCTGGAACTCATAGAAATCTAGGTGCATCTACCTCCTGAGTACTGGGGTTAAAGGTGTGCACCACCACTGTGTGGCTTTTTCTATGAGGGGATCATCTTGCCCCTGTGTTCTTGTGCTGCTCAGTGAAGGAGCCCGGACTGGTGGGCTCATTCCTTTCTGAGAAGCCATGGTCCTAAGACAACATCCTCCTCAGAATCTGGCAGGAAGGTCTGGTCTCTCCCAGTCTTTGAGGCCCCAGGCCTCATGCTTGGCTCTTTCCCTGCAAATGCTTGCCTCTTGTTCTGCATGGGTCTCTCTGGAAGATTGTGTGGCCGCTGTGAACTTGGCTCCTCTGTCAACTGGCTTTGGGGTTAAGGCTTTGATAGTTGAGGATGAAGCCAAGTTGGGAGGGGGTAAATGCACAGGAAATCTATGAAGGGGCAGGAGGGATGACCATGGTGGTCAGGTGACTTAACAGGACCAGGAATGCTGTGACAGGTGCAGAGGTTGTGAGGCGCATGTGCAGTCATGTGGGTTGGCACCCAAGATGAAGGCATGTGTAGCTGTGTTCAGCTTTTTATGTATACTGGGGATTTGATCTTGAGTCCTCATTTTAGATACAAACTCTCTTACCTGCTAAGACATTTACCCAGCTCTATTTTATATTTATTTATTTTATTAATTAATTTTAGTGCATGTGGGTGTGCGTGTGTGGGCATACATGTGTGGAGATCAGAGGTCAACTTTAAGTGTCGTTCCTCAGGTTGGAGAGATGGTTCAGTGGTAAAGAGCACGGACTGTTCTTCCAGAGGTCCTGAGTTCAATTCCCAGCAACCACATGGTGGGTCACCACCATCTGTAATGGGATCCGAAGCCATCTTCTGGTGTGTGTCTGAAGACAACTACAGTGTACTCATACTCATATACATAAAATAAATAAATCTTTAATTGTCATTCCACAGGATCCATCCACCTTTTTAAAAAATGAAGTAATTTACACTTTATGTTTTTGGGTATTTCGCCTGCATATGTCTGTGCACAGTGTTTGCAGTGCCTACAAAGGTCAGAGGGTGTTGGATCCCTTAGAACTGCTGTTATAGATGGTTGTTAGCTGTCAAGTGGGTATTGGGAATTGAACCTGGGTCCTCTGGAAGAGTGGTCAGAACTCTTAATCCCTGAGCCATTTCTCCACCACCCCCCCCCCTTGCTTTTTGAGATAGGGCCTCTCACTGAATATGCGGCTCACCTATTCTGCCAGGCTGTCTGGCCAGCAGGTCCCAGGCTTCTTTGTCTCTCTGCCTCTTCACTGCGGGGGGGGGGGGGGGGGGGCGGGGGGGGGATTGGAAGCACGTGCCTCCCTATGCCAGTAGCTTTTTCCCAATGGTGCTGGGGATTGAGCTCCACTCCTCATGCTTGCCTCTGTTTTAATGACACCAGTCCACAGCAGGTAGAGAACACCTTAATTCAGAATGACCTTGTGGCCTCGTGCTAATGAGTGACATCTTCAAAGAACTAAGTTCCAAAGAAGGTCGTGTTCTGAGGTAACCAAGACTTCAGTGTGTGAATCTGGAGGGACAACAATACACAGAGAGAGGAGGTAAAGATGGCAGACCCTTACAGACTAGATGGTAGGGAACTTGGGATGGGTCCCGTGGACAAGGAGCAGGTCAATAAAACACAGTAACCCTCTCTGAAAGGGACACAACTCAAATCATATGAAGAAATCACAGAAATTGTGATCCCAGACAAAGAGCCTCTGAAAAACATTCACCCTTTAGTTGCCAGAGCCTGGGAGAACATGCCCACAGAGCCTTGACGTGTGCATTTGAGGTGGTCAGTCCTGGAGGCAGATTCTCTTATTTAGCTGATGAGTGATTGCAAGGGGCCCTGAAATCAAAGAACTGTCCCCAGGCCTGCCAACGATGCCACGTAAAAGTCTTCATTGTCTCTTTCCCTTTGTTGGTAACTTGGAAGATGGAGGTAGGGAATACCTGAGCCAGCAAGAAAATGGACCTGGGGAGCCCTAAGGAACCAAGCTCTGCCAACAGTCAGAAGGGCAGCAACCAGACTCCCCTGTGATGATTTGTACATGCTAGGCCCAGGGCATGGCACTGTTAGAAGGTGTGGCCCTGTTGGAGTAGGTGTGTCACTGTGGGTGTGGGCTTTAAGACCCTCATCCTAGATGACTAGAAGCCAGTATTCTGCTAACAGCCTTCAGATGAAGATGTGGAACTCTCAGCTCCTTCTGCACCATGCCTGCCTGGATGCTGCCATGTTCCCACCTTGATAATAATGGACTGAACCTCTGAACCTGTAAGCTAGCCCCAGTTAAATGTTGTCCTTATAAGAGTTGCCTTGGGGGGGCTGGTGAGATGGCTCAGTGGGTAAGAGCACCCGACTGCTCTTCCGAAGGTCTGGAGTTCAAATCCCAGCAACCACATGGTGGCTCACAACCATCCGTAACGAGATCTGACACCCTCTTCTGGAGTGTCTGAAGACAGCTACAGTGTACTTACGTATAATAAATAAATCTTTAAAAAAAAGAGTTGACTTGGTCATGGTGTCTGTTCACAGCAGCAAAACCCTAACTAAGACAGTCCCTGAGCTTCTGAGAAAATGAAGCGTCCGACACCTTGATTTTATCCACTTGCTGAATGTGTGTGTGTATGTATTCAGTCACATGCTGTGGACACACTTGTGTGTGTGGGTGTGCACATGTGTGAGTGTGAAGCTTTCATGACCACTCTTCCCCTTTTACAGTGAATCATAGCCTCTTACTTGAGCCAGAATTCTTGCGCGTGCTAGACTCGACCAGCAAGAACGACGATCCTTCTGCACACATTTATTGGGAGAGCTTGATTGCAGAGGCGAAAAGACCCCGAGCCTAGAACTGGTGCTGCTTATATAGGCCTAGGAGAGGCATGTCTCACACCCGGATTGGTTATGCACTAAGCCTCATTTGCATGTTCCTCATCTGATTGGCTACTCTCTCTCTCAGTACCTCACAGAACCTCATTAACATACCTCATTTGCATGTCTCACATCTGATTGGTTATACTCTCAAAGCCTCATTATATGCCCGGGCCAGGCAGTGTCTTTGTAAAAAGCTTTACTGCATATGTACACATTGGTTGTTTGTCCAAACTTATGCGTGGTGGCCAGCAGTAGTCAGTGCCACTCTGCAACGGCACATGTGGCTTCCCACAAGAGTTTGTCGGTCTGGCTCGTCTACCTAGCTGTCTTGCTCTGGGGATCTATCTACCACCAGAAGGCTGGAATTGCAGGGAGGTCTAGGGATCCTAACTTGGGCCCTCATACCACTGCAGCAAGCTCTCCATCCACGGAACCATGTCCCCAGCCCCTCAGTTGCTGGATTTGTGATTGTTTGGTATAGCCACAATGGAAACCTAATGTGATGTTGGAAGACAGCTGACAAACTCGAAAGGAGGGCCATGGGGTTGGTTATCAAGCACACAGAGAGAGCTCAAAATTACAAAGAACAAATTGTTAAAAAGAAAAAAGAAATGCATTTTACCAAAGTACAATAGATGGTAAAATATGATTAGATGATTAACCTCATTCATGATTGGGAAGAAGAAATTCGAAGCATAGTGATATGGTTTGATTCATTAAATTGGCCAAACTGATGATAACAGATGTTGGGAACCATATAGAGCAGGGTACCCATAGCCTATAGCCCTTAGGCCAAATGGGGCAAATTCGTGTCTTTATAAATAAAGTTTTATTGGAATACCCACCCACTTGTTTATATATTGCTCATGGCAGTGTTTGAGCTACAATGGCAAATCTGAATAATTGTAACAGAGACTGTAAAGTCTGAGAGGCGCATGACTTCCAAGGAGGCCATTGCAAAGGCAGTCCATTTTCATGCTGAACCATTGCAGCTCTGGGATCAAACCCAGGACCTGGTGCATGCAAGGCAAGTGCTCTGTCCCAAACTACTGAGGGAGGGGTGTGTGGCAACCATGTGACTCCTAACAGAAGTTTGACCACCTTTGATGTCTGGAGTCTTCTAGTGATTTTGAAGAGCACGTGGCCAAGACCAAGTGAGGTTTGAGGTGCATACACTTGAATTTGCAATTGCGATTCTACTTCTAGGTGTTTGCCTCAGATGAACTCTAACATCCACACATTCAGGAGACAAGTATAACTGCTAGTGTTTGGGCTGGAGAGGTGGCTCAGCGGTTAAGAGCACTGATTGCTCTTCCAGAGGTATTGAGTTCAATTCCCAGCAACCACACGGTGGCTCAGCGGTTAAGAGCACTGATTGCTCTTCCAGAGGTATTGAGTTCAATTCCCAGCAACCACACGGTGGCTCACAACCATCTGTAATGGAATCCAATGTCCTCTTCTGGTGTCTGAAGACAGCTACAGTGTACTCATATACGTAAAATAAAATGAATCTTAAAAAAAAAAAACAGGGCTGGTGAGATGGCTCAGTGGGTAAGAGCACCCGACTGCTCTTCCGAAGGTCCGAAGTTCAAATCCCAGCAACCACATGGTGGCTCACAACCATCCGTAACGAGATCTGACGCCCTCTTCTGGAGTGTCTGAAGACAGCTACAGTGTACTTACATATAATAAATAAATAAATCTATAAAAAAAAAAAAAAAAAAAAAAAAAAAAAAAAAAAAAACAAACCCAAAAACGATTAGTGTTTGTTGTAACTTTTTTTTTTTTTTTTAAAGCCAGCGTCTCCTTTGGCCCAGGCTGGCTTCGAACTCACTATATACCTGAGAATGACCTAGAACTTCTGATCCTTCTGCCTCAGTTTGGGAACCATAGGTATATACTACCACACCCAGTTTACACAGCTGGAACCCAGGACTTTTTGCATACTAGGCAGGTACTCTACCAATTGAGCCACATCATAGCCCTGAATCATTCGTTTCAGTGGAAAATAACTGGAAACAACTCAGGTGCCCTGAGCAGAAGAAAGGGTATGCGTGCATTATGGGATGTCAGTAGTAAGAATGAATGATTCATAGCACATATTCAAGATGATGGTGAATTTTTGTAAATAAGGTTGCGTGAGAAAGCTGGGACAGTTAAAGATGCAAAAACGCTCTCCCTATTCATGCACAACGAATTAGTAAGCCTAGAGCTTAGCTCACGAAACAGAATACAACAGGTAGTTAAATCAGATTGTCTCTACTGTATGGTGCCACTAGGAGAGAGTGGAGAGGGAGTGTCAGAGTGGCCTGCTTTGTGATTGTGATGGTGTCTAGACCTCCAGGCTCCTTCCCACCTGTTGCTCCACTTCTGCTCAGGTCCTGCCCTGTTCCCAAAGTGTAAGATGGCTTTCTATCACCATGTTTATGTCTATGTTCCCAATCCCATGATGAACTGAAAAGTTACCTGCTTCTTCTTCTTCTTCTTCTTTCTCTCTAAGTACACTGTAGCTGTCTTCAGACACACCAGAAGAGGGCATCCGATCTCATTACAGATGGTTGTGAGCCACCATGTGGTTGCTGGGAATTGAACTCAGGATCTCTGGAAGAGCAGTCAGTGTATCTCTCCAGCCCTGAGCAGCCCCTTCTTAGGGATGAACATCAGATACATGAATATGGAAACACAGAAACGGGTCAGATAGATTGTGGACAATGACTTCACTTACAAACGATGAATACAGACACTTAGTATTTTGGTTTTTTCTTTTTAAAGATTTATTTATTTAATGTATATGAGTACACAGTTGCTGTCTTCAGACACACCAGAAGAGGGCATTGGATCCCATTATGATGTGGTTGCTGGGAACTGAACTCAGGACTTCTGGAAGAGCAGTCAGTGCTCTTAACCACTGAGCCATCTCTCCAACCCTATTCTGGCTTTGTATTCAATTACTCCTTTTTTTTTTTTTTTGTTCGAGACAGGGTTTCTCCACGTAGCCATGGCTGTCCTGGAACTCACTTATGTAGACCAGGCTGTCCTCAAACTCAAGAGAGCTGCTTGTCTCTGCCTCCTGAACGCTGGGATTAATGGCTCATGCCACCAATTGCTCTTTCTAGCTTTTCCTTTCTCTCTCTCTCTCTCTCTCTCTCTCTCTCTCTCTCTCTCTCTCTCTCTCTCTCATCTCTAGAAGCTGCTCTGCCTGATGCTGGAAGAATTTGTCCCTTGTCTGAGATCTTGCATGGGCCTCAAATTGTTTTCTAGGAGAGCCTCTTTAGGCAGCTTGAAGTTCCTCCTTGCATGCACAGCTCTGGCCTCCTGGAATCATTGTGGGGTCTTTCTTGGACCTCAGGTCCCTAGGCCTTCATTCACCACAGACACCACCATAAAGAACACTGCCAGGTGCCAGTAATCCACTTAGGTGTTGGAGCGTTCTCTTTTCTCTAGTCTCTTTAATGTCCATTACTCCAGGAAGAATTCTCATTAGTCCTTCCAGTACAGAAGCCACCATCTCTTGAAATCCTAGATTTCCCTAGTCTCTCCTTTTTACCTTTCCTCTGGTTTTCTTTCATATTAGGGCAGTAGACCATTTTCACCCACTTAGCGTATCAAACAGACACATCTCCATGCTCCCTCCTCCAGGCTGTTGTGACTTTGCTGAGTCTCTGAACCTCCCGGTGTCCCGATGATTTTTATCTGTAAAACGTTAAGTGCTAATTTTGTCCCAATAAGTTGGCATTCAGTCTAGACAGGTCCTCCAATTGTGACCCAAAATCCTTCCTGTGCGCAAGGACCTGAAAATTAACCCTCAAGAGCCCACTCCTCACCTGAAAGGTAGTCCTTCTCTTTCTCTCCTGTTGTTCCACTAGAGGTTGTACCCAGCAAATGACTCTTCTACCAGCGGCCACAGTCACTAGTCTAAGCCTGGAACCCCTAACCCAGATTGTAGCCCCGCCCTGATTCAGACCCCGCCCCACGTCCCGCCGTCCCTCCCCCCACATACTTCTTATTGGCCAGAGTTACGCCTAGCTCCGCCTCTGGGCCCACCCAAACCACGCCTCCTCGGGCATACACACCTACTTCTAGTTGGCTGGCGTCCCGCCTCATCCCGCCCTTTGATACCGTCACTTCCTGGTAGAGTAGGCTCCGAAGGCGGAAGTTTGGGTGCCGGAGGCAGCGAAGCGGAGCTGAGGTGTTGCTAGCGTTGCCTGCGGCGCTTCCGGGTTCCCGCTTCACTCTGGGGAGGCGGAGGCGGGAACCTGGAACCATGGCTATGAGGCTGCTGCGGAGCCTGGCAGGGTCTGGAGGCTGACCTCGCGACGCCTGTCCGCGGCCCCCCCTGCTTCAGGTTTAGGGTTATCTAGGGTCGCTCTGTCCTGGTCCCTAGACCCTCAAAATGACGGCCGCCTCCACCTCCAAGTGGGGGCTGATCACGAACGTGGTGAACAGCATCGTGGGCGTCAGCGTGCTCACCATGCCTTTCTGCTTCAAGCAGGTGAGTCGAGGGCGCGGGGGCATCAGGTTGAAGTGCTCGTTTGGTGGGAAGGGGGTGTGAGCACCGCGGGTCGGGAAGAGACCCAAGCAACGTCCCCGAAGCGAGTCGCGGTCCGGATCTGCGCGCTCAGCGGTTGCTCACACTGTACGGAAAGGCACAGAGAAGGATACGTTAGCGGATTGATAGTGGTTTTGTTGGTCCTGTTTTTGACTCTGACCGACTGCATGGCACGGAAGCATGCCGGTCCTCGGCTTCGGCTACTCACCTTTACTCAAGGCGATTTAAAGCATTCGTTTGGTCTGATCTGTATCATGTGTCACCGCAGTTGGAAAAGCCGGCATACAAAAAAGTTTGGTGTTATTTCTGTGTTGAATGCCACATGAAAAGATGGTCATTTCTACGTGGCTTTGTTGTGTCTGCCAGTGAGTTGCGGAAGCAGATGGAAACGTCAAATTGGGTAATGACTCTCTTAACAAAGGGAGTGGCGGGGTTCCCCGTCGCTCATCCATGCCACGCGGGCTGCTGTCCTGTTCTATTGAAACAGTGGGTTATCAAGGCAGAGACCACTCCTCCTATCTGATGACTCCCAGGAGATGAGGTGGAAGATTAATCCGGGATAGACATTTGGAAGTGAAAATGGGTTGTTGATAATTTAATAGTAGACTAACAACTACTTCGTGTGTTTTGTCGTTCACATCCCAGGCTAAAAATAGAAAACAAGTTTTTTTAATCAATGAGTTTTTGATCCTCAACAACCTATCCTGATTGAGACTGTATCTAGGGTTCCCGGGTAGGGTATTTGATATGGTTAATAGATGTAGACAGGAGGACAGAGCTAGATCCTCTGGGGTGACATCTGTGTTGTGAACCCCAGTGTTGAGTTGTTGGGGGATGGTTTTGGGTGTCTTTGGAGTGCCTACGTGTCCCAGTGTCCATGGAAACTGTCTGTCAGCAGAATTGCATCCTGGGACTTGAGTGTTGGCTGGTTTCGAATCTCCAAGTGAACTCTGTCATCCTTGCTGCCTGTCTGTGAAGTGTGACTGACCCTTTACTGGGGTCTGTCATAGCTGACTGGGAAATTAGCTGTTTGGGCTCAGGTGGTTGAGCAGTCTCTTGTGGAGCCTGGCTGTGCACAGGTGCTAGGCCTCTACCAGAGCAAACGGAGATGATGAGCCCAGTGAAGATCTGCTTGGGGAGAGCTTGGAACCCAGTGCAAGAGAGACCAGAAACAGTCAAACTGTGCCTAAAACCTGTCAGTTCCTATCACTAGATTGTTATCTCCTCCGGAGCCTTGGGGCAAAGCCATGAGTCCAGCAGAGTGGGGAATGTCTTAGTGTTTAGGGGGAGCTAAAAAAAAAAACCAAAAAAAAAACAAACCTTTGGGTTTAGAGCTAGTTTGTTTAGTGATTCCGGCAATTAAAAAGGAGAAACATTTTATTGTATTTAGTGTGTGGAAAACTGCATATATTTTAAATGCACACTTGATGAATTTTCATGAGGTAAAGGAACATATGTACCTTACTGTACACTTGAGGAATTCCATAATGCTGGCACACTTACCAGTTAGTTGTTCCCACCCACCAGAAGACGACTACCTGTTGCTCGACTGTGCCAGAGGTTGGATGTGGCTTGGTTTGACTTGGAGGAGGTGGGGTCATGGTGTGTGGGAGTCAACTTGTGGTTGATAATGCTATGTTCTGGATAGACCTGTGTTTCTCTGGGGGCACACACAGATCCTGCCCTGGGTGTGTGTGTGTGTGTGTGTGTGTGTGTGTGTGTGTGTGTGTGCCTGCCAGCACAGGTGTTAGATGCACAAGTGCATCATGTCCTCTGCAGTGTTTGGCAGGACCATTCTGGTGAGAGTTTGTTAAGCTTTGTTTGTTTACTTATTTTGAGCAGTTTTAGCTTTAACTGAGTAGAAAGCACAGGCGGCCCCCATATCCCGCTTCTCAACTCCCCATTTCGGTAACACACTGTTCTGGTGTGGTAGAGCTAATATTTTGTTTTGTTTGTTTATTTATTTCAGTGCTGAAGTTCTAATTCCAGGCAAACATTCTACTGCTGAACCACATCCTCAAACTACTGTGTCTTTTTATTTTATTTTATTTTATTTTATTTTATTTTATTTTATTTTATTTTATTTATTTATTTATTTATTTAGAGACACTCTCACTATATAGCCTTGGCTGGCCTGGAACTCACTATGTAGACCAGACCAGGATGGTCTTGAGCCCACAGAGATGCACCTGCCTTTGTCTTCCTAGTTCTAGGATCAAAGCCTGAGTACTGTCTTGCCTGGTGCAAACCACTGATGCCTTAATTGTCATAGTAATTGAGGGACAGTTTATACATAACAAAACGTAGCTGTTTTCCGGGTGTGGTCCTTTGGGTTTTGATGTGTGTATACAGTCTATGGCTACTGTGGTCAGGACATGGAAGAACTTTGTTATCCCCAAAAGTCACCTCTGCCCCTCTGTGATCAACAGCTGTCCCTCCCTCAGTCCTCTGCCTTGTGGCCTGGCCCAGCTACAGTCTTTCTTAAGCATTCTGTGCCTGGCAGCACGCAGAAAGCTGTCTTCATGGCCCTCCTTCTCTGCTGCACGGGGCAGTTGTGACGTTGATCATTAATAAACTTCTTTGCATGAATGGACTAGACTTGATTTTCTAGTCACCTCTGAAGGCCACTGAACTTTTTTGTTTTTGTTGGGTTATGGCTAAACCCACGTGTAAACGGTTTGTCCGTAGGCATTTCATTCCTGAAGGAGAAAGGCCTAAGAGTGGTTGCAGGGTCTCATGGCCAACATCTGTTTAATTTGTAAGTAAGGCGCACACCATCCTTAGTCCTTCAAGGCTATGTTTACCACATAGGGCTGTTGAGGAGGTGGTTAAGACGCTGCGTGTGAGGTGCGTGTAGGGAGTGTGGGATGCTAGTTGATAGCCCAACAGACTTAGGACCTACAAGCCCTTTTAAAACAAGACTCGCGGATCCTGCTTCTATTTTAGGGAAATATCACTTTCAGGTGTCACCCGTGGTGGTCAATGGGAACAGATGCAGCAGTGAGCCCCTCGTGCTGTGGATGTATGAAGCAGCGATTCAGAGGTCTGGTGTTGTAAACGTGTCTTTCTCTCTCCACCCTGCAGTGTGGCATTGTCCTGGGGGCCCTGCTCCTGGTCTTCTGCTCCTGGATGACACACCAGTCTTGCATGTTCTTGGTGAAGTCGGCCAGCCTGAGCAAGAGGAGGACCTATGCTGGCCTGGGTAAGACCTGGCTTCCAGAGTGCTGGCAAAGCTGATAGGTCCTTCCCATGAAGTGGATGCTCTTGCTTGGGGGCCGGGGGCTTAGTCCTCTTGTTTAGCTCTTTTTCTTCTATTTCTTCTTAAGGAGTTTTTTGGAGTGCAGTACTTTTTCAGTGTTAATGCCAGCTGAGTGTAGTGGTGTGTACCTGTAACCCCAGCATTTGGAAGGGTAAGGCAGGATGGTAAGAATTTCAAGACCTGCCTCTGCTTGGCTTCATAGCAAATTTGAGGCCAGCTTGGTTTACATGGAGAAATCTCCAGAAAACAAAACATGGGCTGGTGGGATGATACAGCGAGTGACTGCACAGGCCTGGCAACTTGAGTTCAGTTCCTGGAACCCACAGACAGGTGATAAAAGTAGGAGGAGACCCAGTTACAGCGTTGTCCTCTGCCCTGCACTTGTTCAGTGTGGCATGTGTGCACCCATACACATGTGCACACACAGTAATGAACAGGACTTTATATATGTACAGACAGACACACACATATACTGTGAGTTTGTTGTTGTTTTTGAGACAAAGCTTCACTGTGAAGTCTGGTCTGGAACTTGCTATGTATATCAGACTGGCCTAGAATTCACAGAGCTGTACTTGCCTCTGCTTTCTGTGTGCTGAATAAAATAATTTTCAAAAGCATACAGTTAATAACACTGTTCAGAAATGAGGAAGCCTGGTGGTTCACACCTTTAATCCCAGCACTTGGGAGTCGGAGAGAGAGGTACATCTCCTGAGATTGAGGCCAGACTCGTCTACATAGTGAGTTCTAGGACAGCCAGGGTTACACAGAGAAACCCTATCTCAAAACCCAACCCCACTCCCATCCCAAATTGCCTGCTTTAGAATTGAGCTGAGAGGGAGGGTATAGAGCCACAGCCTCTCCCTCACTGAGCCCCGTGCAGATGTGTAGTGTGCAGATGACGCACACTTACCTTCCAAGCCAGCAGGGTCACCGAGCCCAAAGCTGCCGCTCACTTGCTGACTCTGGCTCCCTGTACCTGATGCCTTCCTGTTCCTGAAAGCCTTGAGTGGCTGAGAGGAACATTTCAGATTCCTGGAAGTCCCCGAAGGAAGCTCTTGAGTGCAGTGTGTGGCTGAGACTCAGTGCTCCATCTGCCCAAAGGGTGGGCCTCTCTCTCCGGACCATTGGTTGCAGTTCTGTTCCCTCTAGGTCTTTGTAAACAGTGCCAGCCACAGGGACTAAACAGAGCACTTACTATTTGTCTCTGGGTGGTTTGGCTTCAAGGACACTGAGGGGACCGCACTGTCTTGTTCTCCTCTTGTTGGTAGCATGTGAAGCCTGGGTCTCTGCCTGCCAGGCTTAGACTTTGCTAAGTAGCTTATGCTGGGTCTCTTTGGCATGGGGGTGAGAATGCCGCTCTTCTGCTTTTGGGACTTAGCCTTGTGGGAGAATATGAGAAGAGAATTCCTGGCCTCTTGGCGATTCCTCACCCAGCAGCCCCTGTGTGGCTGCAGTGTTGCTCTCACCTGAGTGTGCCTGGCCTTTCCTCCCTTCTCTCACTGTCAAAGAAGAAAATGGCACAGAGTTTGGGGGCAAATGAAGTAATGCAGAATAAAGTACTTCTTGACGACTGAATAGGAGTGACGTGCAGAGGGGTGGGCGCCCGGCCTCCACCTGGCCCACGTTAGAGATGCACGTGGGGCTTCTGCAGCGTAGCCTTTTGGGTTTTTTCCTAATCTGCTTTGCGGTCAGCACCAGTGCCTCGAATTGATTCTTAGTCTCAGAACCTAAGGGATGCTTTCCCACTCTTCCTCTTCTGATGACAGTGGTGTTCTGTCTTTTACTGCCACCTGAGGAAGTGAGGCTTATCAGGTAAACTTGACCCACACTGAGATGACCTAGTTCTGTCCTACCAGATGAAATGCTCCCTACTAGAGTCTGGGGAGTGAGGTGCCCGGGGCATGCCCTTGGTGGTGTAGAGCCAAGGTGCAGCGTATGGTCCTTTCCCTCCAAGATCTGTGTCTTGTGCTATCAATTGCCTAAGTTCCAGCCTAGGACTCCTGTGTCCTGAAAGGTGTGAACCCTGGGCTGGGCAGGTCATGGCATCTAGTAGTTGTTGGTTGGCCAGTCAGTTAGTCTTCAAAAGTTCCTGAGAAGTGAAACCAGTTTGTCCAGATGCGCAAGACAAGGGAAGCTGTCAGATGGACACCACCTGTGAATGCTGCTGCCTGGCTCCAGCTATATCTGAACGTTGGAACCACTGCAAACAACAGATTCCCATGTGCCAGTGATTTTGCACATTTGATCCTAAACAAGGCGGCTTACTTATATAGGCCCTCATAGAATCTTCTAGGCGCTCAGACAATCTCCTGCCCCCTCCCCTCCCCAGACAGTCTTCTGAACCCTCAGTCTTCCCGGTCTTCAGAGCTTTTCAGATGTCTAGGCAGTTTCTTGGAGTTCTGATCTTCCTGGTCCCCAGTCTCTCAGGTCCCCAAAGAGTCTTCTGGGCCTGTCAGCTAAGCGCTAGTTTCCATTTGTCTGCAAGGTGGGGAGACTGACTGTGTGGGGCCAGAGCAGCAGAGGGGAGGGCCTACTGTGCCACCTCCTGGCATGGTGGTCCTACAGGTAGTATGGAGCCCTCTTAGGAAGCTGGACAGATGCCTCTTCTCGCTTGTCCTTCGTTCTCTTGATGGGCTAGGCCTCAGTGTGTATTTTGTACCACAGCCATCAGAGTGCTTGGAAGGCTCAGTGAGCCCCTTCTTCCCTCAAGGTACAGCAGCCCTGACGGATGGCCTGTGTCTGTGGGTGCACGAGAGTGAGTCCTGGGTTGGGTCATGAGCATAGGCGCTCTGTGGATAAGTTGGGCAGATGGCCTTGTCCTCACTTGGAGACTATGGAAGAAGGCAGGAATTTCCAGGGTCGAGTCATGTCTCGAACAAGGAGCCTGTTTACCATTTGCACTTGATGGAGGACTGGGGACCTTTTTCCTCACATTTAAGTCTTAACCGTATTAGCAGCTGTGACAGTGACCTGTCCCATAGCCCTCTCCCCCAGCTCTGGAGGATGAATGTCTGCAGGGTGCAGAGTCATAGCACAGTAGGGGTTGTTGATGAATTTGGGCACCCAGTTGCTTTGTCTGTTTTTGCTGTAGTGAGTTTGGATTTTTTTTTTTTTTTAAATAAACCTCCTGCTTCTGTTCCCAGCTCGTTTCATCTCAGAAGGCACGTTAGGGTTTCTCATGCATGATAAAACACCATGGCCAAGTCCAGTTGGAGAGGAAAGGGTTATTTTATCTTATGACTCAGGCCACACTCGGGTCATCCCTGAGGAGAGTTAGGGCGGGGAGTGAAGCAGAGACCATGGAGGGAGGGAGGAGTGTTCTTTCTAGGTTACTCTTCATGTTTTGCTCAGCTTGTTCGCTTGTACAACTCAGGACGTCCAGGAGCGGCAGTGCCCACAGTGAACCGGGCCCTCCCACGTCAATCAGTAATGAAAGAAATGCCCTACAGACTTGCTACAGGAAATCTGAGGGAGGCGTTTCTCAGTCAGGGAGAAGACAACACAGACATATCAGTGGCTGTTGGGAATCTCTCCTACCCTAGGAGTGTGTGCTCCAGGAGGGAAGCACCTTCCATAGCAGTAGAGACTGTTGGCATCCACCCAAGGTGTCATTAGTGAATAGTGGATGTCACCATGGTTCTGTGTCCCCATGGCCTACGGTTGGAGTGCCTCTCATCCTTCATAGGCCTAGAGTAGTGCCCACCAGGGCATGGCAGCTGAGTATTTCTTCCTGCATGCCCTTGAGCAGTGTGATCTGTGCACCTGCCATGTGGTTTGGTAAGCAAGACTGTGAGGTGGAGTCCCCTGACCCCCGTTTCTATGCTGTTGGAGCCTCCTGGAGCGGGCAGTGTTCACTGTGCACCTGCCCAGTGCTGCTGGCCTTGTGTTCCTCGGCAGTCGGGGCTGTGGGCCACTCTCCACCTCCTCCAGAAGTAGCTCAACTGAAGCCTTCCCTACCTCATGTGTGCCTACCTGGTCGTCATGAGCAGCAACCTCCTCCCTGCCTCATCTCTGTCCCTATCTGTTCTATCTTGAATAGCACCCCTTTCTTGCCTTGCTGAGTGTTACAGAGAGGCGGAGGATAGAGTCAGTTCTACCTGTTGTCCTGTGGCCCTGTTTCTCGGGTCTCAGATAGGTCAGCACAAAGCCTAGTCTTGGCCTGGGTTTTGCTCAGAGTGATCTGGCAGAAGAGAGTGCTACCTCCTGCTGATCTCTTGACTAGCTGGTGACTTGCATTTTCCAATAGCATCTTCTAGGGCAGAGTATTCTGTGTGCAGGAGACCCACTTTCCTGTCAGAGAATAAGGAGTGAGAATGGAGAGGGAATGGGCCAGAGGTTCCACCTTCTGGGGCAGGCTGGCTGTCCTAGAAACCACTTTGTAGACTAGGCTGGCCTTGAACCTAGAGATCTGCCTGCCTCTGCCTACCAAGCGCTGGGACCTAAAGGCGTGTGCCACCACTGGCCAGCTGGTCCTCCGTGTCATATGCTGAGTGTTCTGGCACAGGACTTGGAGCGGATCCTTTGGTGACATAGCAGCAGCTATGGATATCACCACCTCTGGAGTTGTTTTAGTGTTTTGAGATTTCCTCAAGTAACGTTCTGAAGTGTGTTTTAATTCTTGCTAGATGAACTCAAGGGGTATGTATGTTAGGTTCCTTCCCAGCTGAGTCTGGGAAAGGCCAGAGTGACCCCTGGAGGCTGAAGTCTTACTGTTCTCAGGCCAAGCGGAGGCTGGTGCCAGCTGTCTGCTTTTTTTTTTTTTTTTTTTTTTGCCAACACTGTGCCTCTTCCTCAGTTAGAAGTAACAAGGATTTTGTTTGGTTCATTCATACCCAGTGTATGTGTTTCCTGCTGTCCAACCTCAGAGGGCCACTGGCCCAGAGTAGGAGAGGAAACAAGAGGCAGGAAGCTGGGGCTGTGACAAGGCTGAGGCCATCCTGTCACATGCACTGCCTGTGGCTGCTCCACAAGACTAGAGCTTACTTCCTTTGCTCTCTCATCTGGCTGGACCATGGGGGAAGCGGTGGAGACCAGATAACTGGAAAGGTCCGCTGAGGACCAGTGAAGTCAGCTTTTATTCTCATCTGCTGGCAATAAATAGTTCTGGGTCAGGAAGGAAAGACGGAGGTCTCTTTCCTGGTAGGACACTGCTGTGGCCATGCATGCCAGCCATCATCAGGGCTCTGTCCCTGGTTGTCCTGGGCACTGGCAAGTCTCAGAGGACTTGTTCCTCCCTTTCCCCAGAGTGCCATGCTTGCAAAGATTCAGTTTCCTTCTGTAAGTCACAATCAGAGGACATCTATGAAGCCCTCAGCAGCATCCTTGTGGAGCAGGGCTCTGGGGCGAGGCTTGAACCTTCTGGACCCCTCTTAAGTTTTCCCTCTTCCCCTGTCCCTAAGTGGAGCTGGCTCTGCCATTTTCATACTGCTCCAAGCAGTTTTGTTCGCAGCAGAACCCAGTACCTTACAGGGTCCTGGCTTCCGTTTTCCCCCTTCATAATTCATAAGAAACTACAGAAACCCTTGCTTGTGTCTCCCTGCTGTGTCTGTGTCTCTTTGTGTGTGTGTCTCCTTGCTTTTTATCTCCCTTGCTTGTGTCTGTGTCTCCTGGCTCGTATGTCCCTTGCTTGTGTGTCCCTTTCTTGTGTCTCCTTGCTTTGCTCCTGCCTTGTGTTGTTTCATTTGGGGATGGTAGGTCTAAAGAAGGTCTGGCACCAGAGTTTAAAGTATCTCCTTATATCCATGAGACCTCAAGCAAACGGATGCTCGTCAAACTGCAGCACACAGCTTTTCTCGGTGGCTTTTTTTTTTTTTGTTGTTTTTTTGTTTTTTTCGAGACAGGGTTTCTCTGTGTAGCCCTGGCTGTCCTGGAACTCACTCTGTAGACCAGACTGGCCTCAAACTCAGAAATCCGCCTGCCTCTGCCTCCCGAGTGCTGGGATTAAAGGCGTGCGCCACCGCGCCCGGCCTCTCGGTGGGTGTGCGTTGCTGTCAGACTGAGCGGTTTCCTTTTCTCTAGCGTTCCACGCCTACGGCAAGGCCGGGAAGATGCTGGTGGAGACCAGGTGAGTGGTGCAGCCCTGCTGAGTCCATCCTTCTTACTGGAGCCTGTCAGGGAGTGAACACTGAGTCACTCGGGGAGAGCTTACAGCGTCTAATGTGCTTCTGAGGAGTCCCTCACAGTCAGCTCACTGTGACTTTACCTCACAGTGACTGCTGTCCAAGTCGAAAGCCTTATTAAGTCTTGCTAAGATGTACATGAGAATAAGAGACTTGGGAAGTACAGAAAAATAGCTCTCTCAGTATAGCTAATCTTTTTTTTTTTTTAAATTAATCGTTGTATTTGTTTACATTTCAAATGTTATCCCCATTCCCGGTCTCCCTTCCACAAACCCCCCACCCCAAGAACAGGTAATCTTAACGCTGTTATGTAAATTGTGTCCCCAACTCTGCCACAGAAGGGAGGCTCTAAATTGAAATGCCACTTTTTTTTTTTTTTTGGAGAGTAAAATTTTAATGAGTTGGAAAAATTTGTCAGAAAATTACACTTTTAGGCTTCTTAATCAAGGGATTGTGAACACAGAAGAAAACAGTTTTTAGAAGCAGTTGATTATTCTTTTAACTTATCTAATATTTCTGTACCTGAAAGAGTTTCGGAAGCTCCTGAGGAAGGGAACTAGGATAGCACATAGAGACTAGTTAAGTGTGATTTGGTATTTACCCAAGAGAGACTAGTTGAGTATGGTTCAGCATTTACCCCAAGAGCAGTGGAGGTCCCCCAGACACCCACGGTCACAGTTGCCTCCAGCCCAGCCAGTTTATGGCAGTTCCATGTCAGCAAAGCCCAGGAACTGGATGTGGTCCTGGGTGTCAGACTCGGGGTACCTGAGTCTTGAGTCTGCAAAGGTGCTCAGCTTTGATCACAAAGCAGCACCTTCTTAAATCTGACTTCAGAGCCCTGGGTGTCTTTCTTCACAGCATGATTGGGCTGATGCTGGGATCCTGCATTACCTTCTATGTCGTGATCGGTGACTTGGGGTCCAACTTCTTTGCTCCGCTGCTTGGATTACAGGTAAGACACTGTTAGATATCTGGTCTGTTTTAATCCTTGTGGTTGCTGCCTGATGCCTCCTTTCCTTAAGCCACCTGGGACCTGTGCCTGCCAGCCACTCAAGTTCCCTGGCTTGGATTTCAGAACTTTGCTCGAGTAGTGTCTGAGAGGCACCAGGAGAGGGAGAGAGAGAGAGAGAGCAGGCTGTGATACAGCCTGATGGTGTACAAGGTGGAGGCAGGGAGGAGGAGGGGTAGGACACAGCAAATCATTGTGCAGGTCAGATGCCTCAGCCTTCCAGCGGTGCTCATCAAAAGGCAAAAGAGGCCAGGCCCTCGTGCAGCTTCTGTGCTGGGCTGTTGATCGGTACATTGAGGCTGGGAGTTGGGGCCCACCCTGCTGAGGAAGACTCGAGGGCACTGCTCCCAGGGCCTGTGACATAGCTCTGTGCATCCTCCAAGCTTGCCACTCCCTGACTGTGAAGGTCCCACCTGTGAACTGGACCCCACACAACCTTCCTCCCCTACTGGGGAGCAGAGCTGTAACCAGTGACCGCCTAGGGAAAGTGGGCATATGGCCCTGGGGGGTCTTTTTTGTGAAGACTCCTTTGTTTTTGTTTACCTGGTAGCTGGAGATGACTTTTAGTTTGTAAATGTGACAGCTGAGGAGATCCTTCTCGTGAATATGTGTAGGATTTGCATGGTGTGGGAGGACTTTGCAGAGAGTGGCCTGTGAGCCTGGCCCTGGTCTGTGTCTTCCCCTTTGGCTTTCTGTCCATCTCCCACACTGCCCTTGGGTCCAGCAGAGTTGTGGGTCAGTCTCTCACACAGTTACTTGAGTCCTTTCTCAAAACCCTACCGATCTGTGCCAGGGCCAGATATCTCACCTGCAGTTCTGAGAGACTTGCAGGATGGGCAGTATCAGCCTCTGTGGCCTCGCTGTCACCTGTGAAGAAGGTTCCAGGAAGTCAAACGTGCTGGCTGCAGATCAGTGAGATGGTAGATATCCCCAGATCGGTGCTTCTTAGTAGACGCCAGCCTGGAGTTTTGTGATGAATTATCTGGGTCAGAATTTCCTTCTGTGGTAAAGATAGCTCTGAGTTGTGTGGAGACGTGGTGACTCCTTCCACCAGCCGCCGGCACCAGCTGGGCAGGGTTTTTCCAGAGCAGTGCAGTTCCCGCGTGCTCTTGCCACATTCTGACACTGTGTAACGTGTTGGCTCTGGGTAGCTGATATTTTGGTCCTGACTAGTCTCATTGTGGAGCCTGGGTGGACCATGCTGGGCCAGAGGTGTTCAGTACTTTGATCCACGTGGCCACTGAGAGGGGAGCTTTCAGCCTGTACCTGCCAGACTTGACCACACCACCTTCTGCTTTAAGGCCTCAGTGTGCTCCTCAGCCTGTGGTGGCTCCTGCCCTGGCCACACTGGTAAGATGAGTCCTGGCAGTGAGTGAGCTCAGAGCTTAGAGCTGATTCCCTTCCAGGTGACCAGGACTGTCCGTGTGTTCCTGCTCTTCGCAGTGTCCCTGTTCATTGTGCTCCCGCTCAGCCTGCAGAGAAACATGATGGCCTCTATCCAGTCCTTCAGTGCCATGGCGCTCCTCTTCTACACCGTCTTCATGTTCGTGGTGAGCACCGGAGACACTGCTGAGGGGCTTGTTTGTGGCGTAGTCCTTCCCATAACCACATGTGTCCACGCCTTAGTCTGCTGTTGCCATCAGCTACCTTGGGGGGATTATGGGAAAGTGGCTTTGAGTCCTGTGGTAGAACTACTGCAATGTCGTGAAGGCCGTGTGCATGCCTGGTCTGTGAGCACCAGAGGCAGAGCAGTTGGACAGCAGGATCCAGAAGGGGCTTTGAAACCATAGTCCCTTTACCCAGGCTCTGGAAAGCAAGTGAGGTGGCTGTGTGTTTTATGGGAAGAACTTCCATGTGGAACATGGAACCAGGTGTATGTGCTAGTGTTTTGTCACATGGTGCCAGTTGTCACTTTTCTAAATGAGCTTTTTTGGGGATAGTCTGGAAGATGGGGTGTGAGGACTTCCTCCAGAGTCCTTAGCCTTCCTCCCTGACCCTGCTGAACCCTTGGGGGTTCACCCTCACTGCCAGGGAAGACGCTGGGTTTCCTGAGGGCAGGGGCCAAGTGTGCTTGCAGGAGCTGTGCCCTGGTCTGGCTGCAGGGGACCAGCCAGGGACAGTTAACTCCTGACTCATAGCCATGTCTTCAGTGGATGAGCTCCTGAAAGATGGCTGTCTGCCTGTCCAGGGCAAGGAGATAAAGGACATGCCCTTATGGAGGGCACTGCTCCCTGTCATCTGAGACGGGTTTCAGGGCTGAGGGAGGGAGTGAGCTTCTGCTTCTCTCTCCACTATGAGGCCCCACATCGGAGCAGAACCCCCCTGCAGCTGGGTACACCTCTCAGTAGTGCTCAGGCAGCTCCATGCATGGACTGGGTTCTAAGCCAGGGCCCAGGGACATAGGTGAGGTGGAGCCCCTGCCCCTTCAGACAGCCCCAGGCTACAGGAATAAGCCAGCTTTGATGTAGAGAAGAGCTGTGTGTCTCCTGTACCTCCTCTGTGGCACGGTTTCTACTCTCTCCTGACCCCATGTCTCACTCTCTTCTTGGTCTAGATTGTGCTGTCCTCCCTTAAACATGGCCTCTTTAGTGGGCAGTGGCTGCGACAGGTCAGCTACATTCGCTGGGAAGGTGTTTTCCGCTGTGTCCCCATCTTTGGCATGTCCTTTGCCTGTCAGTCGTAAGTACTGCCAAGGTGAAAGAAGGGGGAGGGGTGGGGCTGAGGGTGTAGCCTGGAGGAGGGGCGAAGGGAGAAGCTGTGGGTCAGCAGCCTGCTTTTCTTGCTTCTGGCCACTGAGGAGTGATGGCTGACCTAGTGTAGACTGTTCCTCTAGGCTGAGGGGAGAGTTCTGTGTTAACCAGGAAATAAACTACTGCTAACTAACTGGCAAGGGCCTGAGTTTCCCAGATCCCATGAGGGGAGAGTTGGCTGTGGGGTGCAGCAGCTACCCAGCCATCTGACTGAGAAGAGTCCCGAGTACTTTGCCAGACTCTAGCTGGTTTTCTGAGAATATTTAAAAAGATGTTGCACAAACATTGACTCGAGGCTGGTGCTAGGATGTCTCTGAGTCCTGTGTGTGCGGGCGGGCTCTTTGGCAAGCGGGGCTCTGTGAACGCGGGGCTGCTTCACCATGGCAGTAGCAGCAGCAGCAGTGCTACCTTCACCAGGGTGGCAGGAGCTAGTGATGCATGCCTGGGTGGGAACAGTAAGCGTAAATCCGACATCGTTGAGAAAAGACCATCAGCGTGTTGGGGGGGCTGGCAGAGGAGCCCCCCTCCTGTGGTGTCAGTGGGCATGCATTGTGCCAATTGTAAACTAGTGTGACAGAGAATTTGCTCACACTGCTGTTGACACCCACGTGCGAGATCCAGATCGTCATTTCCCACTCACCGGCTCCCGCTTGGCAGCTCTGTCTCCACCAGAACGCGCGCTCCAGCCTCGCTGTTTAATGTCCCCATTATCACTGGTGACAGAAGTTACATTCTTGTGCAGTGTACCTAGTTACCACTTGTCCTTTCTGCCTGTGTGTTTGCTTTTTAAAAGATAAGCCTGTGGTTGGGCTTCCTCAATAGTAGCCGCCTTGCAGGCAGTGCACGTCTGTGGGCTGTTCTTAGTGCAAGGTCCTGGTTCCAGGAGGGTGGGAGCTTGCCACTGCCTTAAGTACAGGATCCATCTCCCTTCCAGGAGGACCTAGGGGCCTTAAGTGTGCCCTCTTCCTCTGTGTTGGTCACGCACTATCCCCAGGCTACGAGCATTGGAATGTTTGCTAGGTGAGGTGACAGAGGTCATTTCTTGGTGGGCTGTACCAGAGGGCCTGTGTGCTGGGTGGCAACCAGTTCCTTACCTTGTGCCTAGGATAGTTCTTGCCATCATCCTCTGGCCCTCTTGATCTTACTTCCTGGTGAGTGAATCTTGTGTTGTGCATAATTGTCATCATGGGGCCACAGCAATGGCCATATTGATGAACACGGAAAGCCTTGGTGGGACAGAGTGCACTTGGCCCTCACTTTCAGCCTAGGGGCACCTCAGGGGTGTTTGATGCCGGAGGCTGCTCTCCCAAGGGCGTGGCGTTTGGGGTTGGATGGAAGCCCATGGATCAGGGCCCACTGTGTCCAGGCACACCCTGTCTCCCCGTCACAGCACCTGCTGTGCCCTTGCCTGTGTGTGCATGCGTTCCTCTGTGTGTGCATGCGTTCCTCTGTGTGTGCACATGCATGTGGTTCAAGCCCCCCCCCCACCCAGAATGGCCTCCTGCTGTGACTACTCAGCTCTGAGAAGCTATTGCCACCTCATGGCTGAGCCAGGGCTCGTTTGCCTTCTGTGTCCTTGAGGCTGGGTAGGGTGCTGCTGCCATTTTTTTCTCCTAGCTGACTACAGTGGTGGCCTCTTGTGCTGAGGGTGGGCAGGAATCTCAGCTTCACTTTGTCCGGGCTCCCACTTATACTTGCTTGCTTCTTGATCATAGTGTAGTGTGTGCCTCTTTGCTTCTCTTGGACTTTTTTTGTTTTTGTTTTTGTTTTGTTGTTTTGGTTTGGTTTTTTGAGGTTTCTCTGTGTAGCCCTGGCTGTCCTGGTACTTACTCTGTAGACCAGGCTGGCCTCAAATTTAGAAATCTGCCTGTTTCTGCCTCTGCCTCTCAAGTGCTGGGATTAAAGGCGTGCGCCACCTCTGCCCGACTCTCTTGGACTTTTTTAAGGACGTTTTTTGGGTAGGGCTCCACTGATCTGTGTGCCGTTCTCTTTATTAGTTGCTGATTTCCAGCGTGCATGTGTGTGAGTGGTATACACACACACACACACACACACACACACACACACTTCCCTGTGTGTTCCTACTGGCTTCCTTTATGCCTGTTGTCTTTTCCTAGAAGGCCATAGCCACCGGGGAAGTATGTGAAGGAGGCACCCAGATTTTTCCTCCTGTTCTAGTGTAGTTCTTTAGCTAGTGTCTGAGCCTGTACCATCTCAGATGCAGCCTCTCTTCTACACTCATGTCCTCTCTCTGCAGTCATGGTTCCCCTACACCTTGAAGGTGCCCAGGTCCTGCATGTCCCTCTCAGTTGGCTTTCCTGTCCAAAGTCCTCAGATGAGTTGTCACGTCACTGTCCTGCTGTGACTTGGGTCCCTCCCACCTGACCAGCAGCAGCACACTCCTGGCACCAGGCCTAGGACACAATCCAGTTTTCTCATCACACCAGTGAGAGGCTGATATGTAGGAGGTGTGCCTCTGTGTCTGTTGGTGATGAGGTGGCTGCTGACCTCGGTGTCTGTGGATGGTGTGTCCGTCCGACTCTCATATCCCCTGGCAGTGGAGCTGCATGGGCTTGCTGTGTGCTCCTTCCTCAGGTCTGCTTTGGTTCCCTGCCCAGACACATCTGCACAGCACAGCACAGCACAGCACAGTGTGAAGGGTCTACATGGAACCTTGTAGGGTGTAGGTTGTGGGTCTTATCACAGTGCAGCTGTCTGTAGTATCGCCCAGCTAGTGACCTTGACATCAGGAATCCTGCTCTGTGGTGAGTGTTTTGCCAAGGAAGTGTCAGAGGTTTGTTGCCTGGCCATTCTGGTAGAAGTCCTAGGAGTTGTCAGGAGGGCGGGTGAGGTCCTAGTGCCTGCTTGTCTAGAGTCCGTGTGACTCGCTTGTCTTTACACAGCCAGGTCCTGCCCACCTATGACAGCCTGGACGAGCCATCAGTGAAGACCATGAGCTCCATCTTTGCCTCCTCCCTCAACGTGGTCACCGCCTTCTATGTCATGGTAGGAACTGTTCCATACCCTCTCCTTGAGCACTCAAGGCCCAGTGTGGCCTCTGCCGTCCGTCTGTGGGGGTTGCAGACGGACCGCTGGCTCTCACCTTTTCCGAGTCAGCGTCTGTAGGTGCACTGTGTTTGTGGGGACCCAGAGCATTTCAGGTCCTCAGCTGAAATGCTTGCCTAGAGTCTGTGTGACGTTGCTTGTCATCCAGGCACAGGCACAGGCACCTCTGAGCTGCTTCTGTCCTGGACCGTCTTGTATTTTTTTCTGGTTTTGTAGAAAGAGTCTTACTTTGTATTCCTAATTGGCCTGGAACTTCCTATATAGATGAGGCTGGTCTCAAACTTGGAGTGCTCCTCCTGCTCCCCCGCCCCCCGCCCCCAAGTGTGAGGCATACAGGTGAGCACCACCACACCCAGCTGTGTTGACACTGTCCAGTCTGAAGAGCTTAGGCACCTTGGCCAGGACTGGTCCCCGATGCTTTAACTCTCTCCACGCCATTGTTAATTCTCTACAGAAAGTATTCCCACTAAAAAGAATGGTGCTGAGGTAGCTGCAGCCAGCTACACTTGTGTGTGGTGCATGGGGTACCCATGTGAGAAGACACCTAGTCCACAAACATTATGACCATTTTTCATAGTTCCCTCCCGCTCCCTCTGAGAAAGGGTTTCTCTGTGTAGCCCTGGCTGTCCTGGAACTTGCCTTGCAGAACACTCTGGCCTCAATTCAGAGATCTGCCTGCCTCTGCATCTCAAGTGCTGGGATCAAAGATGTGTGCCATCACCACCTGGCTCTTATTAATATATTTAAGTGCTGTAGTTATTTATTATCTCTGTCTATCTGTCTGTCTGTCTGTCTGTCATGTCTATCTGAGACAGGATCTCACTGAGTCACTAAAGCTGGCCTGAAGCTCACATGTAGTTTAGGCCTTGAACTCCTCCTGATCCTCCTGCTTTCTCCTCCCAAGAGCAGGGATTATTACACCACACCCGCTTCTCTGTGTTGTCTTTAAGTAAAATTATAGAGATCAGTAAGCTGCCTAGTTGGTAGAGAGCTTGCCTTGCATCCATGACCCAGAGGTCTGATCCCTAGAACCATGGAGGGGAGAAATCCTGTCTGAAATGAGAATGGAAGCATGCTAAGGTTGTGCCTTAGCTCCCACCCTTTGCTATGGTAACAGTCTTCTGAGTGGTCATTGGAGCATCGTCTAGTCCTGGTCTTCTTCTGTCCTCTTAACCCCACAGTTATTTGACTATTTGGGTTTTTTTTTTTTTTTCCCCAGTTTTGTTTTTTCGAGGCAGGGTCTTACTGTGTAGCCCAGGTTTGCCTGGAACTGTCTCCATCCTCCTGTTTATGCCTCCTGAAAGCTGAGATCACAGTCCTGAGCCCCTACACCAGCTCCTGATTGAGCTTGAAACCAGATTAAGAGTGGCTCCTCTGAGCTGGGTGGGGTGGCGCATACCTTAAATCCCAGCACTTGGGAGGCAGAGGCAGGCGGGTTTCTGAGTTCGAGGCCAGCCTGGTCTACAGAGTGAGTTCCAGGACAGACAGGGCTACACAGAGAAATGCTGTCTCGAAAAACTTAAAAAAAAAAAAAAAAAAAAAAGAGTGGCTCCTCTGAAAGAGGCATTCTAGAACCTTCCTTTTCATTTTTGCCTCATTTATGGTTCTGTTGAAGGTATACTAAATTGCATGTCAACAGTAGTCCACCCCTGTCATCGGGAGCCTCAGGACTGAGGAGCTGAGGAGTGTGGTCTTGTGCAAGCTTCCCTGGGGAAGTACTTTAAGACCAGTCTGGGACAAAGACAGACAGACAGACAGACAGACAGACAGGCAGGCAGGCAGGCAGGCAGGCAGAGAGTGATTGGTGGTGAACTGGCAGATACAGAGCTGGCCTCATTGCTGTTTTTTCTCCTCCAACAGGTGGGGTTTTTTGGTTACGTCAGCTTCACTGATGCCACCACAGGCAATGTGCTGATCCACTTCCCCTCCAACCCGGTGACAGAGATGATCCGAGTGGGCTTCGTGATGTCTGTGGCTGTGGGCTTCCCCATGATGATTCTGCCGTGCAGGCAGGCCTTGAACACACTGCTGTTTGAGCAGCAGGTATGGTCCTCTCCCGTTCTCTTGGGTTAGCTCTGTGTTTTCATGACAGTGGTCGTAGGAGCGTTTCCTTGTTAGAAGTAAACAGACTCTGTGTGTGTGTGTGTGTGTGTGTGTGTGTGTGTGTGTGTGTGTGTTGTTGTGGCTCCAGTGGTTGAGCCCAGACTGCCAGGCTTGTGTGGCAAGTGTTTTTACTTGCTGAGACATCCGACTGGTCCAAACAAACTTCAAGTGAAGTGAAGTCTTGGCTTATTTTCAGGGGAGTCTGCCATGTTGTGCAGGTTGGCCTTGAACTCAGGATTCTCTTGTCTTTGCTTTCTGAGCGCTAGGAACGCAGGTGTGTACCACCATGCCCAGGCGAGACTCAGTGGCTTTTGTTGTTCGCATGTAATTTAACTTTTTATTTAGTGATGGTAGTAGGACTTACATGTCATGGTTTGTGAATGGAAGTCAGAGGAAATGGAAGGGGTCCAGTTCTCTTCGCCTCATAGATTCTGTAGATCAGTCTAAGATAAGGTTAGACTTGTTGACAAGTGTGTTTACCTGCTGAGCTGTTCTTGCTGGCCCCTCTCAGGAAGTCTTTAGCAGAGATCCATCCACCCTTCCTTCCTTCCTTCTTCCCTCCCTCCCCCCCCCTTCCTTCCTTTTTTCCATCTTTCCTTTGTTGCTAGGGATTGGACTTCACGTATGCTAAAGTATACCCACTGCTCTCGAGCTGTACTCCAACCCCCCTGACCAGGCATGGCTTGAATTAACCTTGGTAAAAAGAACATATGAGATTGGCCTGTGGGCCATGCCAGCCAGCTGCATGGGTAACTCAGCTCATCTCTGGGATTTGGCAGCATAGATGCTAGCAACCTCAATTCCTGGGGAGGCTGCAGCAGGACACGATCACATTAATCACATTGGCCGATATTGATCACAGCTGGCATTGTGGGATGGGCTTGTGTTGCTCTGCTCTGTACTTTGGTGTGACTTCTGGAAATATGTTGGTAGAACCCTTGTACTGTGTGTGTATGTGTGTGTGTGTGCCCTTCACAAGAAACTTTCAAATACAAGGATAGAAACTAAAGGCTCTCTGGTCCTTGCTTGCCCTGGGGTTGCCTCGTGTCCATCAAGCCCCTCCATCTCAGCTTTCCACCCTTGTTCACAGGGCGCCCTTTCCTGAGTCTGGCAAGTTAGTTCCTCTACCTGGGGTGTTTTCTATGATGGCAGCTTTTGCTCCTATGATTCATCTCTTAGACATGGTTTATCTGATCAGCCAGGACTCCTGGTGGCCAGAATTACAAGGTCACTCGAGCACTTTGGGTGAGAGTAGTGCGGGTCCTAGTGTGTACAACCTCAGTAGAAACAACTGGCATAGAGCTCCTATCTGCTGGAGTCATGCCGTGCTGGTGTTTGACTCCTTCCCATGGACTTGGCTGCCAGTGACAGTAGAGGGGCCCAGTGCCACAGGCTGAGTGCCCTCACATGCTAGCTCCTAGTGTATCTCTTAGTTTTACGTACCTGGACGCTACGCAAAGTAGAATTTAGGACTTTGTCCCTTGAGGGGCAAAGGTGAGACCAACCCTGTGGCCATAGACTCACCCTACTGCACCCTGTCCTTGCTGTACAGCCTCACCTGTGAGTTCTCAAGGCCACTTCTCACTGCTTAATGTGAGCTTAGTGTTGGAACACCATTAGTGCATTTTTGCATAATGTACCCCTTCTTTTGCAAAGTTGTTTGGTTTTGTTGAAATAGGGTCTTGGCCGAGAGGTGGTGATGCATGCCTTTGATCCCAGCACTTGGGAGGCAGAGGCAGGTGGATTTCTGAGTTCGAGGCCAGCCTAGTCTACAAAGTGAGTTCCAGGACAGCCAGGGCTACACAGAGAAACCCTGTCTCAAAAAACAAAACAAAAAAAAAAAGGGTCTTACTATGCCTGGTCTAGACATCTCTATCCAGACTTGGTGGCCTTGAACTCAAAGAGAATTAACTGTCTCTGTCTCCCAAGGGTTGGTATCCATCTCTTTTGTAAAATTAAACATTAATAATAGAATAAAAAGAACTATTAAGTAAGTTCACTGCTAGACAGTGGTAGTACATGTCTTTAATCCCACACTCAGAAGGCAGAGGCAGGTGGAATCTCTGTGAGTTTGAGGACAGCCAGACCCATCCAAGAAACCATGTCTTGAAAAACAGTGCACCTGCTTCTCAGCCTTCTCCTTCACAAGCATGTGGCTGTGTCCCTGTGTCTGTCTGTTGACAGGGCTACTTTCCCTTCCCCCTCCTCTGTTTTCAGTGGATCTACCCACGGAAACCTCCAACATCTCCTGTAGATGTTCTGTTGATGGCTTTTCTGCTTGTCCTTAGGACTATCTGACGCACAGGTTCCTGCTTCCTCCTTTAGAGAATTTCTTGGTCAACTCCCAATGTGCTGTGCCTGGGATTCCTAAGTCATGTACAAACTGTCATCCTTATTCAATGAACGATTCCAGCTGCAGCTACCTCAGTCTAGCTCGGGTTAATGTCTCTTATGAAAAGAAGTTACTTTGAAGTTCTAGTTCTGGGAGGCTCAGTTATTCCTAGCCCAGGAGTGATCAGTATGTTAGTCAAGTCTTCCTGTGTGTCAGTTGATGGAGGATCAACAGCTTGATGGGGAGATACTTCTGTTGTCAGAGGGAAACAGAGGCACACAGCTGGTGCTGCCAGAGGCGGGATCTGAGCCAGGCTGTGTGGGACTCTTAGGCATGTAGACTCTGAGGCCAACACCTCTGTGGTGCCACACCTCAGAGTGTCCTATGTGCAGGCATGGCAGGGTGTTGGGATATGCCACATCAAATCCTTCTCCACTTTCCTCCTTTCTGGACTTTGAAATTGTTAAGTGTCCACCGTGGATCTGTTGGGAATGATGATAACAGCTTAGCGTGCGTGTACCTGTGTGCGCGCATGCATGTGTGCATGTGGATCTTCAACACGCTCTCTGAAGCTTCACCTTGACGAGAAGCTGACTCACTCCACTCCACAGGGCTGATCCTCGGGAGTCCACTGTCCGGTGTGTGTGTCTAAGACTCTGCTTTGTTTTTGCTCTAAGAGCAGAAACAAAACCAAAAAAGAATGTAATACTAACATTTCAAAACAATGTTGTAAAAAAAGATGTACAGCCCGTGTTGGGAGTAGAGCCTGGCATTCTGTCGGCTTCCATTAAAGCCGCTCAGCCAGATCTGATTATGCTAAATCTGATTATGCTGGGACAGTCACCTGCCGGGTGAGCTCCCTCCTGGCCCGTGCAGAGATAGGATTGCTTGGCAGAGCCCTGTATGGTGTTATGTATGCCACTGGAAAGTGGTCATTTCAAAACTGCTTGTTTTTTGTTTTCTTTCATGTAGCAAAAAGATGGAACCTTTGCTGCAGGAGGCTACATGCCCCCACTCCGGTTTAAAGTCCTCACCCTCTCGGTGGTGTTTGGAACCATGGTTGGTGGGGTCATGATCCCCAATGGTAGGTGGACAGCCCTGCAGTGACTGGCCCTGCTGCCTCTCTTCTGCTCTTAGTTTTGCTCCTTTCTCCTTGCTGCATAGGGGACCCAGGGCCCATATCCCTGGCCTATGCTTAGCATTCAGCTAAGATGACTCCCGGAGTCTCATGCCATTTTTTTCTAGTATCCTACTATGCCTAGTATCCAGTGTGCCTAGTATCCAGTGTGCCTAGTATCCAGTATGCCTAGAAACTCAAGGTCATACCTGTATGACCCCGTAGGCTGGTTGTAACTTGGTGTCACCAAACACCAGAGCAATGGCTTCAGCCATTGTATCCTTTTCACAGATAACTTAGAGCAAGGCACGAGGGCACTTGCCAAGTGATGGCAGTGTGTATACTAAGCCGTGTGGAGCCGACTTCTGATTTTCTGTAGGAAACCCCCTGTGGTTGGCCAGTTAAACATCAGCTGTCAGCAGTTTCCCAGAATGCCCTGCTCTGACAAATCTTAGTGTATGAGGAAGAAGAGGAGGAAGAGGAAGAGGAGGAGAGAAAGGTGGAGATGGTGGTGGAGCCCTCTGGATACAGCAGATGTCTGTCCACTGGCACTCAGGCAGCCTTTGCAGTGACCCTATCACTCGTAGGCCTGGTGAGCACGGGCTCCCAGTCACCCCTTGCTGTCTGCTCATTTGCAGTGGAAACCATCCTTGGCTTCACAGGAGCAACGATGGGGAGCCTCATCTGCTTTATCTGCCCGGCTCTGATCTATAAGAAAGCCCACAAGAATGCCCCCTCAGCCCAGGTAAGTGGATCCCTCCCCCAGGCCATCTACACTGTCCCCTGGGTGAAGATGAGAGTTGCCCACCAGGTGGCCTGGCCCTTGGTCAGTCAGTCTAGTTAGGGAGAGGCAGCCGAATAGTCTCCAGCCCGAGGCCTTCAGACAGGTTCTGTCAGCTCATTCAGTGGCATACGCAAAGAATACTTGGTCCAGGAGATGTGGGGAGTGGGCCACACAGATAGCTTGGTCTCTGTGCCTCTCAGGGCTTCCCCAGAGAGGACACTGTCTCCTGATTTCCTAAGACATGACACTAAATCTGTTCATACTGTGACTCAGCTGTCCCCTCCAGGAGACACTCGTCCCCACAGCGAGCACCACTGCTGCATTAGTGGGTGTCCTAGGAGGACGATGTGTGTGTGCAGGCGTGAGCGTGCTCCAGCTTTTTTGTTTGTTTTTTTGGTAATGTAGCTTTCTGCTATCTTTGCTTAACATGCACGGCAGGTTGCTCCTCAACCACAGGTGCGAGCATCCAGTTTATTTTTAGCTGTATCCTAGGAGTTCACTGTATGGAAATTCCATAATCCTAGTCTCCCACTTAGGCATCTCCAGCTTTTGGCACAGGTGTTTCCCTGTACATGAGAGCGTACCTGTAGAAAGTATTCCGGAAATGAGACTCCTGGTGAGAGTGGGGACCTCCCACCCTGTGCCTGGTGAGGTCATGACTCCAAGGTGTCTTTTACCATGTCTGCCCTTTCCTTGGCTTCCACACAGAGAGTGGGATCATCATCTCAGGCACACAGCCGCTTAGGTTCTTTGTCTAGGAAAGGCCTGTGGTTTTGCTTCCTTCTTTGGGAATTGTGTGTTTTCTTATTCATGTGTAGTGGTAGATGTCTAAGATGATGTGGGCTTGGATACTGTGAGTGAGGCTTGCAGTTTGAGTTCCCAGCACCTATGTGAAAGCTTTGTGGGTGTGGTGGCCAGCCAGTAATCACAGCACTTGAGAGACAGAGACTGTTCTGGGAGCAGGCTGGGTAGCTAGACTTGAATCAGAGAGCTCCAGGCTCAGCAAGAGACCCTGCCTCAGTAAAGTGAAGAAGATACCAGGCAATGGCCTCGGGCCTCTACATACACATACACTGAAGAAAGGTGCAGTGTATGTAGAAAGCAGTTCTTACATACAGCATCACTCATTTTGGCAGTGTGACCTGAACCAGAAACCCTCCAGGCCAAATTGGATATCCTGGCACCCCAAAACTCCCTGTGAGCCCCTCTCATCCTTTGACTCTGCATCTCAAAAAAAGGTTACCATTGTCTGTTGTGTTGTGAGCTAGATAGCTTGGTGCAGCAGTGTCTCATGATGTCTGTCCACGTGGTGGTTTACAGTCACTGCATGAGGCCTTGCTGTTACTTGGGTGACCTGTAGGGGTTGCTTGTTGGTTTGTTTGTTTTTGAGACTTCTCTGTGTAGCCCTGCTTGTTCTGAAACTCCCTCTGTATACCAAGGTGGCCTCGAACTCACAGAGATCCTCCTGCCTCTGCCTCCCAAATGCTGAGCTCAAAGGTGTCCAGTTATCATTGCCCAGTGGTTTATAGAGTTTTTGGTTTGTTTGTTTTTTGTTGTTTGTTTTTTTAGGAGTTTTTAATGGAATATGTATTTTTTTCAAATATATATACTTTATACTTGTTTGGCTTTTTTTTTTTTAATTTCTTTCTTTTGTTTTTTAAGACAGTTTCTCTGTCTAGCCCTGGCTATCCTGGAACTCACTCTGTAGACCATGCTCCGAGATCCACCTGCTTCTGCCTCCCAAGTGCTGGGATTAAAGGCATGCCACCACTGCCTGCCACTCTGGTCTTTCTTTCTTTCTTTCTTTTTTTTTTTTTTTTTTTTGGTTTTATGAGACAGGGTTTCTCTGTGTAGTCCTGGCTGTCCTGGGACTCGCTCTGTAGACCAGGCTGGCCTTGAACTCAGAAATCCACCTGCCTCTGCCTCCTAAGTGCTGGAATTAAAGGCGTGCGCCACCACGCCCAGCTCACTCTTGTCTTTCTTAAGAACATCACTTTCCCCCCTTAACTGCATTTACGTATTCCGTGTCCGGGTGTGCGTGTGTTCTCATGTGGCGGTTGGGGGACCTGTGGGAGTCGTTCCTCTTCTACCATCTGGATTTCAGAATTGAACTCAAATTGCCAAGCTTTGCAGCACACACCTTTATGTGTTGAGCCATCTCAGTGGCCCCATTTACATTTTTTAAATTTATTATTCATAAGCTAATGGATGTTATGAGTGTGCCTAGTGTCTCTGAAGGCCAGAAGGTGTCAGATCCCCTGGAGCTGGAGAACGGACCCACGTGTCCTTAACCCACTGAGCTGCTAGGATGGCACTGTGTTTTGGAACCAGGAACTGACTTTGTAGCCCAGGTGCTGGGTTATATGTGTAAGTTACTTTATGTGGCACTGGACATCTTTTGGTGACAGAAGTTCTGAGTTTTGCTTTGGCCCAGTTTATTGGCTTTTCTTCCCTTAGTGCTTTTTGGTTCTATTTAAGAAAAGTAGAGATAACTGCCTGTCCCAAGTTCTAAAGATCTATTCTGGTGGCTTTTATCTTTCACCCCACTTGGGATCAACCTAAGTGACACAGGACTCATGTGGTGGTCCAGTTGATCCACACTGTCCCCTGCTGTGTCCTGTTGTCTATTTGAGGCTCTTGGTGGCGCCTCTGTTGACTGGTGTGCTGGTCCCTCCTGTGCCTGTTCTGCCTGCTTTATGTGCTGAGCCTTCCTGCTCTTCCTCCATGGTTGGTACAGGGAGGCAAACACTCTCTCCTTCTCAAGGTGCTCCTTGTCTGTGCTCCTTGCTGTCAGTGCTCCTCGCCGTCAGAGCTCCTCTGCATGCTTGACCTGCTCCAGAATAATTGCTGACATTTTGTCATTGCTGACTAGATTGTAGAGGTGATAGCACCTCCAACTGACAGTATTTTCCTAATGTTTTTAAAGATTTATTTTATTTTGAATTATGTGTGTATATATATATATATATATATATATATATATATATATATATATATATATATATAGGTTTGTATGTTTGAGTGCAAGTGTGAGCAGAGGCCAGAGGTCTTGCCTCCCCTGGAAATGGAATAACAGGGTATTGTGAGCTGTCTGACATGGGTGCTGGGAACTGAAGCAAGGCGTGTACTCCTAGCAACTGTGCCATCGCCCCAGCTCCGCACAGTATTTGATTCTTCCCACTGGCGTCTTCTCTTGCCCACAGCCTCATAGACTTTTCATCACTGTGACAAACGCCCCTGAGGGAGACTTAGGAAAGATTGATTTGGGCTCACAGTTTCAGAGTTTTGGTGTGGTCCTTGGTCCCATTTTTATGTATGAGGTATGGTGATGATGTTACAGAGATGGCAGTGTGTGCCAGGGCCTCTCACCTTTGGCATCGCAGGAGCAGAGAGAACAGGCCAGATGGAGGAACACCACCTCCATGGTGCCACAGTGTCAGTGGATTGCTTCATCCCCTTTGGGACCCCGTTCTCCCTCAGTGACCGTTTTTTCCAGTCGGAGACCGAACATGCAACACTGGAACCTTTAGTGGGATGCTTCAAATCCAAGCCATAACAGTTTCCAGATATTTGGGGGTTTTCAGTAACTCTTTGAATGTATATTGGAGAGTTTCAGCTCCTTGCCGTTGGTTAAAGTGTGCTTCATGGTCTGATGTGTGGCATGTTCTGTGAATGCTTGGGCCTAAAGTCACAAACTGGGTATTTTTGTACTTATTTTTTAAAATCTTATTAGTTCTGAGAAAGGTACAGTAATTCCTGATTGTAGTTTCATGTCCTTTGCTTTGGGCCTGCCTTTCAGTGTGAGGCTGTGCTGTTAGCCGATGCTTTGCCTTGCGAAGCGCCCACCCCCTATGTGTGGAGATCCTGTCCCTAACTGGTTTCACAGCCGCTTACGCTGCTCTGCTCAGGTTGGCTTTCCCACTCTTCGGCTTGGTTTGTTTTGTGTTTGGTGTGACTGTGTGGCTGTGATGATTAATATTGTTTGTCAACAGGATCTAGAGTCATGTAGGAGACAACCCTCTGGACGTGGCTGCCTGGGCTTGAGTGATATGGGAGGAGCCACTCTAACTACCGTCCCAGGGCCTGAGGTCCGGGCCAACCAGAGAGGAATGAGTGGCAGAGCACCAGGGTTCATCTCTACTTGCTGACCACTCATGCAGTGTGACCAGCCACCCCACGCTCCCGCACCACCCCACGTCCCCGCCACTGCCGTGTCTTTTCTGAGCTGAAGCTGCTTTTGTCTGGTGCTTTGTTACAGCAACAAGAAGAGCGATAAACGAACGTCTCTGTTCTTTCTCCTGCTAATACTCTGGTGTGCGGGTCATGTGTAAGGGGTGTGGCACTCTACCTGCTACCTGCAGAGTCAAGTTCTTGACTGGTACACCCACTGACTTAGGCTAAACTTTCCATTTGTCTTTTATGTTTTTAAGACAGGGTTTTCCTGTGTAGCCCAGGTCTAGAGGTAGTCCAGGTTGGCCTTGAACGCAGAGATTCACCTGTCTCTGCCTCCCAAGTGCTGAGATTAAAGATGTGTGCCACCACTGCTTGGCTTTGTTTTTTTGTTGTTTTTTTTGTTTTTTTGTTTTTTTGGTTTTTTTTTATGAAACAGAATTTCACCATGTAACCTTGACTGTCTTGTAACTCACTATGTAGGCCAGGCAGCCTCTGCCTCCTGATTGCTGGGATTAAAGGCAGTTCCATCCACCCCAGGCTATTACTTATTGACATGGGGTTGGGGTTGGAGTGTGTGTGTGCGTGCAGGGTGTGTGTGTGTGTGTGTGTGTGTGTAAACTCAGATAGTCGTGTTTATACAGCAAGCATTTTATGAACTGAGCTGCCTCACAGCCCTCAGCATCATTATTGCTTCTGTTATGGACGGTTTCTCACGACCCCAGGCCTACACAGCTCTTTGACTTTACAGTGGTGTGAAGTTCACTCAGTAGATGCCGTACATGGACATTCGACCTTCTCAAGTCAGTGCTGTGGAAGCTCTTGTGGCACTGGGCGGCAATGACAAGCTGTAACTCCCTTCTAGCCCACTCTCAGAAGTCAGTGACACTTGACACTAGGGATGGCAGCTGGGGTGGTGATGGGCACGTCCTTAATTTCAGAGCTCAGGAGGCAGGGGCTACTAGATCTCTGAGTTCGAGGCCAGCCTGGTCTTCAGAGTAAATTCCAGGACAGCCAGGGTTACACAGAGAAACTCTGTCTTAGAAGAAAAAGAAAAGACGAGAGATGGCATGTTGGTTAGTGCTAATCTTCTGCTTGACAGCACCTCTGATCACCTGAGAGACAAGCCTCCAGGCACTAGATGGTGGGCTAGATTGTGAGGGGTTATCTTCATTCCCAATCAAATGAGATACTCATTCTAGTAGTGAGCCAGGACCATCTCTGGTTGGGGCATCATGGACCCTAGAAGTGAGCTGAGCAAGGGTCTCCCTCTCCTTCCTGCCCAGGATACAGCTGAGCAGCTGCCGACGGCTCTTGCTCCCGTGCCTTTCTTGTTATGGGGAGCTGTACCCTGAAACTATGAGCCAAAGTAAACCCCTCCTCCCCTAGGTGCTGCTGTCAGGGTGTTCATCACAGCAACAGAGAGGAGACTGAGGCCATTGTTTCCAACTTTAGGTAGTTTCAAGTTACGTTGGGTTTATCAAGGTATAACCCCATTGTAAATCTAGGAGCAGCTGCCCTCAGTTCTGACTGATGTTCCATTTTTGCTCCTTAGTGTTCTGTGGTTTAGTCCTGTCTCCTGGCATGCTTAGTACTTTTCAGTCATGTTTAGGAAACGACAGAGGTTCTGAGCGGTGTGACCCCACCCCCACCCCCACCTCCGGTGTGCCTTGTGAGGTCATGGGCAGAGGCTGTAGCTAGCTGGGATAAACTTGGGTTCAGTGTGCCCTTGGTCCTCGGATCTCATGTTGCCGATTCTCGCTGCCTTTCATCTTGGCATCATCACTCTCATCTTGGCAGCTGCTGTGCTCCCTCTGTGCTCTGCTCTCCCCTGGCTCGTACTTGAGGAAAGCGGCACACGCCGGCATCATGCTTGCATGGGCTTTTGTGCTCTCCCTCAGGCTGTGGCCGCTGGAGCCTATGCTCCAGTTCTCAGTGCCCAGCCTGGTGAGTCACTCTGGAGTCTAGACTGTGGCCTTTCCCTGAGTGCTTACCTTGCTCCCTGGAGTTGTTGCCCGTGTCGCCAGCCGGGTGACCTCAGTGTTCTCACCTAGTGCTGTAGGTATATGGGGAAAACGTGCAATACCAGCTTTCCGCAGGACTTGATGTGGCAGCTTGGCAGTGAGGTTAACTCATTGCCTGTTGGGTGGCATATGAGCTTACTAGTTTGTCAGATCCTACTGTTTAACCTCGGCTGTGTGGGGGAGGGTAGGATGGGAGGGGATTCTAGTTAGAGAGACTTTCTTGGGGCTGGAGAGTTGGCCCAGCAGTTAAGAGAATCAGTGGCTTTTGAAGGAGACCTGCTTCTGCATGGTAGTTCATAGCCATCTATAACCTCTGACCTCAGGGGGCGTGAGGCAGGCATGTGGTGCACACTTGTGAAGGCAAAGCCCTCATACACATAACATTTATAAATGTAAAATTTAAAGGAAGAAAGATTTTCTTGGGCTGGGGATTTAACTCAACGTGTAAGAGTATTTCCTTATCTTCCCGAGAACCTGAGTCGGGTTCTCAGCACCCACATGGTGGCTCACAGAGTAGATGCCTGGTTGCTCACTTAGTTGGCCTACAGTCTGCTGCTGGTCTCTCCCCTCTGTTCTCTCACCACCACAACGCCATGGCACCTGCTGCATTTGCTTGCCTGGCCTTTGAGACAGGGTCTTGTGTAGCCCAGGCTGGCCTCAAACCTTCCACATAGCCAAAGATGTCCTTGAGCTTCAGCTGGGCCTGCCTCTGTCTCTCAGGTGTCAGGTAGTGCTAGAGATCTGACCTAAGGCTTCACGTGTAGCGCACCAGGTGTCTACCAATTGAGCCATGACCTGGTCTAACCTTTCCTTCCCGAGGCTCGTGAATGTTTGAACTCCTCTCTGACTGAGGTAGGAAGATACTGCAGTTCTGCCGTGAGTCCTCTGTGCTGCTGTCCTCAGCCAGGTGGTCATTTGGGCTGACTGGGGCACGTGGTAGCTTCCATACTGTGAAAAACATTCTCTGGAAGTGTGGCCAGGTCTGAGAGGCAGGAACCAGGCCCTGTCCCAGCTGCTCCTGCAGAAGGAAGGGACAAGCTGAGCCAGCTCCTCCGGTCAATTGAACGTTTGGCTCAGTGCGGTGTTTGCTCTCTGCTCGGGGGCCTCACAAAGAGCCAGAAAAGGCTGGTGGGCAGCTAGTGCGAGGATGCGAGGGTGCGTGAAGGAAGGGTGATGAGAAAGCATGACAGTGGCCCAGTGAACGGCAACAAAAACCTAGCTTCACCCAGCAGTTGCTTTCTGTCTCTAACCCTTAGTGAGGCTGGCTGGCCTTGTGGGTTGCTGTTTGAGGATCTCCTGCTATGAAACCAGCAGGGGGCACTGCAGTCCCAGGGACGCTTGCAAGAGTAGTGGATTCTTCCAGGAAAAAAGGCTCTGCTGGCCCCACTTTGGAATCAGCTGATCTTGGGCAAGTGTGAGTGGCACACACCTGCGCACATAGCAATGAGCTCTCAGCAGGTCAGTGCCTGTCTTGTAGTCTGCTAGAGTGAGGTGCCTGAGGCAGGGGGACCCGCTTACCCACACGGCACCGTTGGTACTGTTGGTATCAGAATCAAGGTGCTCTACTGAGCCTGGCCTTGGGTATATGTTCTGTCTCTAGAACTCGTGTATGGACCGTTTTGTCCAGGACAGAAAGGTGTGTTCTCTGCCC
This sequence comes from Mus musculus, assembly GCF_000001635.26. Classification (NCBI taxonomy): domain Eukaryota; kingdom Metazoa; phylum Chordata; class Mammalia; order Rodentia; family Muridae; genus Mus; species Mus musculus. Next base: position 120,120,538 of record NC_000077.6, on the reverse strand, counting down.
AGTCCTAGGGCTCTACAGTGTTAGGAGTTAGGGCTCTTCGGGGGGCCACTGTGGAGCTCCTTGAGGGATGGGGGGAGATAGGATGTTTATGGACTGTGTCCCTGCTCAGACCCCTGTATTTTCCAAACCTGAGCTGCACTGTAGGGGGTGGATTTGTGTCTTTTCCTGGCTGGCTCTGGACTACATTAAGATGGATCGATGCCAGAATTGCAGTCAGCAGGGTGCTCTGAAATCAGATGTCTGGCACACCGGATCCTGCTTATCGACCAAGATCCCTGCTTCAAAAGCAGCTCTTCCGCTGCAGGAAGCTGAGGCACAGCTCTGGGAGCCGGGCTAACTCTGAGGCTAGCTGGGTCTTCTCCCTGGGCCTGAGGCTACCCTGGGCTGGCTCCCCGTCCCTGACTCTCTAGCCTGCCTTGCAGCTGACAGGACTGGAAAGGAACTCAGAACTCCAAAGGAGCTGTTAGCACTGCATCACACACACGGTGGCAGTCCGCATACCGACCCACAGCCCAGTACAGCTCAGGGACAGTTTGGGACCCTGGGCTTCCCACACTACCCAAGATGTATGTTCCTGCTTGTTTGCACTCACTAAAGAAACTTCGTACCTGTGGTCAGTAGCACTTAGTATTCTTTGGGTATGTTCTGTTCTGGCTGTGGCAAAAATGTCGCCAAGAGCTTCAGTTAGGTGCCTGCCTGTTAATGGGTGCACACTCTGCGCAGGCTGCCACCACAGGCAAGCACGTAGTTAGATGTCTTTAGCCTTGTTGTTTCCATGGCTCCCTCAAGCTGAGCAGATCTGGAGCTCTTGCCTGGGGTCTTCTGCTGCCTCAGAGGAGAGGGTGAGTGTGTGACAGTGGGCGAGGCTGGCCTGGGGCGGGGCCCTTGGAGCCAGCAGCTGACAAGTGTGCGTAGGGGGTGAGTCCAAGCAGTAAGACGAGGCTGGGTGTGTAGCATGCTGGTGGCCAGTAGATATCCTTATAGCATGCAGAGCCTGTTGTATTGGTCTGAAGAAATGAGTTGATTGTGCATCCTGCTGGCCTGTGCTCTGTGGAGCAGGAGTCAGCATCTTTTTCAGAGTGGGGGGTTGGGGGCACCCAAGGTAGGATGGACTGAGCCTGTTTCTGGGTCCCATGGATTGTAGTTGGAATACACTCCAGCCTTGTCCTACAACTGTACAAGTCCCTGTCTAGTCGATCTTCATTTTCTGCGTAACGTGTTTCTCGGTATGACTGTATGCTCTGAGCTGGCTTCACCACCTCTCCTCAAGAGGTAGAGGGCAGGTGGGGGCTGGGGACCTCCTGTCCACTCTACTCTGTCTTGAGAACTTTGTGAACTCGGTTTCTAAGTTGATCATAACGGGGATTTTTCTTTCTGTTTTGTCTTTGAGACAGGGTCTCCCTACAGAGCCCTGGCTGTCCTGGTACTCGCTCTATAGACCAGGCTGGCCTCGAACTCAGGGATCCCCTGACTCACATCCTGAGTGCTGAGATTATTGGCATGTGCCATCACACCTGACCTGTAATTGGAGTTTTTCAAGAAGCTTGTCTCCCAGTATCAGCAGAGTTAATGGGGTTTTGCTGTTCTTGTGGTTGTTTTATTTTCTGGGTGGTGGTGGTGTTAAGCTCAGAAAGCTGAAGGTTGAAATAAATCATTCAAAGTCTTGGATGCAATGCTGCCTTTCCTTGTCAGTCTCCATGGAGTTGGTGAATGATAGTCCCCGTTGAAAATAACTGACACGAAATGACCAGCAAATGTCTCTACCTTGGGTCCAGGCCGCTTAGGAGAGCCCTCTTGGCTGGGCGCATGGGGGACAGAACACCAGGCCCTGTCAGAGTCCCCTGGGCTCCGTCCTCATCAGGAACTGGGATTCTATTATGGAGCAGCAGCCCTTTATCTTCTGACCCGCTCACTGCTCTCCAGGCCTTGCCTGCCCCACCAGTGGGTGGGAAATGCATTTAGGGAGAAACATTTTTTCTCGTGGCTCCAGCAAAAGGTCATTTCTGCTGTCAGCTGGAGAAATACTGAGTGCGCTGCGCTGTTAGAAGGTGGAGTGGGAGGTGGCTCTGTTAGCCTACCAGAGTCAGTGTCACACTGAGAAAGAAGGGCCTTCGGGTCCAGACCATGATGTGAAGCCCTCTCTTGGCTCCTTCAGTGGCTGATTTAAACTTCCATCCAGATCCTCTGACCTTTGTATCGTGAGCCTGGTTTCTGTTCTTTACCAGGTCGGAGTTGGGGAACAGGAGCCTTGAAAACAGAGGGGTGGCCTAGGACAGGTCATGAGGACACAGTATGGGTCATCAGGGCCCAAAAGGATTTTCAGAGTCTACCTCCTGAGACAGCCTCAGCACCAATCAGTCATCGTTGTGCTAGCTCGCACCGCACCCTTGCCTTCTTGGGGAGCTGATACCACCCAGAGGCTGAGACCATACTTGTTTTGTTTTCCTGAGATGACTGTTGGTCGTCCCAATGAGCGCTGAGCCCTGAATCTTTTCTTTATAGGAAGGATTAGTATGGTGAGTTTCAGGAAACAGCCTCCACAGAGCTAAGAAAAGAGTTTAGGGTATGGTGAGGGCAGGGGCCATGAACCCCTGAGTACTGTAGAATGCATGTTCTGACTGAAGGGGATGCAGATAAGACAGTATCCTCACATAGACTTTGGCTCACTGGATAGCCGTGGTTCCTGCCAGAAAGGTCAGGGGCTCTGAGACATCAAGGCAGTGAGTATCCTCTGGCTAAGAGGCAACCTTGTCGGCTCCTCTTGCAGACTGTGCAACCAGGAGGTACTGACCCTCAGCAAGCTTGAGGAGGCCAGACCAAGGCAGAAATAGCAACACCTGTATTGGGAGCATCCCAGACACAGTGGAGAGGGGGCTTAGCAGGTGTCTGTGGCACAATAGGAGGGGTCTGTAGTACCACAGAATTTATTATCAATTGTAGGGCCCCTCGAAAAGGAGGAAAGGCCCCCATGAAAGCCAGCAGCACATCGACTGTAGCCCTGGTGGGTACCCATGGCCACTCCCACCTAGGATGAGCGGTGAAGCCTGTATCCCTGGTTATGCCGGCAGGGTATCACACCTTGCTGGGTCGTATGTGTCCAGCTGTTATTTGGAATTGATGTGGGTAATGTGATGGTGGATATCCAGCCTGTGTGGCCTACAGCCTGTGGACAGGCCTACATTTTGGGGTCCTTGGGGAGCATGCACCTAAAGAAAGATCTGCAAGAGCCACCACTCCACAGTGGGTAGTTGCTCAGAGTCTTGCTTCTCTTACCACAGTGGTTAAGAAACTTGACCTTAGCCTGGCCTTGTGGTGCACAACCCATCCCAGCCCTCGAGGCTGAGGCGGGAAATTTGTGAATTTGAGGCTAGCCTGGGCTATGTAGCACCCTGTGTCAGGAAAGGAAAAAGAGAACCCTACTCGAGTATTTCCAGGAAGCCTCAGAGTCTCTGTCCATAGCTTCCAGCCAGATACAGGGACGATCGTCATTCCTCCTGTCTTGGGGTCTTTGGTCCAGGTGGTGCTCTGGGTCGGCCTGGGCATCCTCGTGGTCAGCACACTCACCACCCTCTCTGTGACCGAAGAAGCTCCTCTGGACTTGACGCAAGAAGCTCGCAGCGGCCACCGAGGAGATGCTGAGGGCGCAATGAAGGTGGAGGCAGCTCGGCTATCAGGTACATACACAGGCCCCGACCCAAATCCCTGAACTCTGGTGCTATGAGTATCCTCAGTACCAGCTCATGGTCATGGGTAGTAATTTCCAAGTAACCCCTTATTTCTGCTTCAAGGATTTCTGTCCCCTGTTAGTAGCCTTTGTCCTGTGAGTGATGGAGCTAAGTGGGAGGTTCTAGGCTTCAGCCCAACCAACCCCATTCCATGAAGCTATGCACTCTACATGGAGGCTGGCCAATGTACTGCCACCTCTGTACAGGTGACTCGGGGGATGGCACAGTGCCATCTTGGTCTCAGGTCTTCATGTCTGGCCATTGTGAACACTAAAAGGTACATACATTTATGCGTATTGCCCACGTTTGTTTTAAGGATATAAGTTTGAGCCAGTTTTCTTCTTGACAAAGTCAGCTAGTGTATCTCAGCTTAGTTCACTGTCTCATGTTCTTTATTCTTGCCATTACTGGCCATACCACCTCAGCAAGGGTCTTGGTGGTGCCCCATCTCCCCGATCTGTGCTCATGCCACAGGGATCCGGGATATGTGTTTTAAGAGTCACTTTCTGTGTATGTCTGTTTATTCTGGTTGATACCCCAGGCCTTCCTAGGCATAGCTGCTAAGGGTAACACAGGGCCAGTATTCGCCATCAGGCTGAGGCCCCAAGCCTGCCTGGCAGCTGTGAGTGTCAGCAAATATGGGTGTTTTAGCAGGTACTGTCTTGGATAACAGCAATCCTGGCTTCTCTCTCTGGCAGTGGTGGGTGTTACCCATTAGACTAAAAGTCAGTGGGGTTTAGGTCCAGATTTATGACACATCTGTCTAGCTTCAGCTCTGGGGGGGCTTGAGTAGGGAAGAGCCTCATCCTCCCTGGCAGATTTTGAGCCATTGTGGAAGTGTTGGCTAGTCGCCGTCCTCAGATACAGTGCCTGTAGTGTACAGAAGAGAAAGTCCTATTGAAAGGCGCTCTGTATGATGCACCTGCTGGGTGCGCCTGGGCTCTCAACACTGCTGATGCCGAGACGTTTGGGTTTTTGTCATCTCTGTTGGGCTCTACATCCAATGCCATCGCCTTGGTAGCTGCCCCAAGGTTCTCTCCCAGGTCACCCTCCTTTGTTCATCCCAGAGCTTAGGTAGCTGAAGATGCTCTCATCTGTCTTCCTGGATTGGCAAAGGCAGAGAAGAGTCCTCCTGTCCCAGCTCCCAGGAATCAAGAGGGGTCAAGAAGTCAAGGTCACTGGGGACCCCAATGGATAGCTGGGGTTCCCAGAGACTGAAGACAAATGATGAGAAGCCACAGAGGACCATGTGTAGTGTGGCTGTAGAGCTGGTAATCTGGACTGGGAAGAGGTTTGCTTGAGGAAGGAGGTGCACATTGCATGCCCTCCCTAGCAGATGGAAAAGTCTGATGCCACTGCCCGTGCCACCAGCAGAGAACAGGAGTTGACGTGGGAACGGCAACATGGAAAGGGAGAGATGCATGGTGGTGACGGAGGCATTCTGATAAACTAGGAGCTGAGCATGCTCCCTTGCTGTGGGTAGTGAGGACATCATGGCACTGGGTACTGTTGAGGTCACCCTAGCGGAACCTGGTGCAGTTGTGTCTCATTGGGCTGATAACTAGTTTCTCCTCAGTCCATACCCAGGCCCCTATGGCTGTCCTGTGCAGCTTCTGGTCATAGCCAGCAGCTGTGTCCCATCTCTATAGAATGTACAGGCAGCCTGCTCACCTGTGCCCTCTGAGGCAACATCTGGTTTCCATTTCTTCATGAGGCTGTAACAACACACATGGCTCCTCTCAGAACCACATGCCGTCTGTTTTTAGCTAATTCTGTTTTCTAGCCGCCCAGCCTCCTGCTTAATTGAGGTCTTGCCTGGTTTGGGCAGGTCTGGGACTAAGAGCCTTCTCTGACTGCCCTGTCAGCTGCACCATCGGGTGCGAGAGCCTTGTTTATTGATCTCTTTGATGGTGTGGGGTCCCAGTAGGAATCTGCTTGTTCTAGTGAGAGCCCAGCACGTGCTGTGACTGCACTGTACTCTCACATGGTACACGTGACTGCGCTGTGACTGCACTGCACTCTCACGTGGCACACATGACTGTGCTGTGACTGCACTGCACTGCACTCTCACGTGGTACACGTGACTGTGCTGTGACTGCACTGCACTCTCACGTGGTACATGTGACTGCTGTGATTGCACTGCACTCTCACGTGGTACACGTGACTGCTGTGACTGCACTGCACTCTCACGTGGTACACGTGACTGCTGTGACTGCACTGCACTCTCACGTGGCACACGTGACTGCTGTGACTGCACTGCACTCTCACGTGGCACACGTGACTGTGCTGTGACTGCACTGCACTCTCACGTGGTACACGTGACTGTGCTATGACTGCACTGCACTCTCACGTGGTACATGTGACTGTGCTGTGACTGCACTGTACTCTCACGTGGTACATGTGACTATCGAGTGCAGCCAAAGCCCCATGCTTGGCCTCGTGAGCCTTTGGTAAGCCTGGCCGAGTCCCTGTGAATGCTCAAGAAGACAGTTATCCATTTAAAAAGCCTAGTTAGGCTCTTTATCTCTGTGCCTGATGGTGCCCTAGATGGTCTTGGGGACAGTTTGGACTTTGTAGAGTTCTGGCTCCTCCTCGGAACACTTTTGTGCTGTTGCTTCCTTTTCTCCTCTTGCCCACCCACCTTGTGCACCCTGGGACAGGACAGCTCAAGCCATTCCCCAGGCCTCCTGCTTCTGCAGCATGTGGGACAGCACCGGTTAGTTAGTGGGAAGTAGAAGTTAGGGGGCTATGCCACGTGGCCATGGGGTGCCGTGGGTGCCAGGTACAGGTGACCTTGGGTCCCTGTCAGGCACATGACTGTATCCCAGAGTCTTCGAATAGACCTTTCCTCTGTCTTCTTGTCATCGCTCTTCTCTGGGACCTTCCATGGTTTCTGCTGCCACCTGCCTTGGCCACTTGTGGAGGTTGCAGAGGTCCCAGAGCCTTAGATAGTGTCAAGATTCATCCAGGATAGACCCTGCTGCTATATGTTCCTCCCTCCTTGGCTGACCTCCTGTCACCTCTCTTCTGTGCCTCATGAGGTTTTAAAAGCACTTTACATCATGTGCTCCTTTGTCCTACTATTTTCACGTTCAGTTTTTCTGCCAAACTATCTAGGAGATGCAGTGGGCTCGTTTCACAGCCTTCCCTGGGGTGGTGGTCTTCATGGGACCTGCTGGATCAGAAGGGTTCCCCTTGGGTAGCTGCTGACCTATGTCAGACCTGTGTGTGCTGTGGCTGAGGTGCTGCTCAAGGGGCGAGGTGCTAGCTTTCCCTTGCACCTGCTTCATGTGTAGGAAGAACCAAGAGTGAAGGGCTCAGAAGGCTTCCTTGCTGATGCTAACACTACAATGTCAGCCCTGGTCATTAGCTTAGCCCCCCAGCTCGCAGGAGCTTATTGTCTGAGCCATAATTGGACAGATGAGCTATGGAGCCATCCAGCTAAGCCCAAAAGATTGGGTTGTAAGTCAGACCTCAGCAGGTAACACTTTCCTCACTGAAGCCTGGAGAACAAAGCAGAAACTGGTTATTAGGATAGCTCCCTAGAACAGGGGCTGGCTTCCTCAGGAGCCTGGGTTGCTGAGCTCTTGAGAGGTGCAATGGTTCTTGCACCAGCAGGACCTCATCCAGAGGGAGAAGGCTTTTAGCATCTCTAGGTTGGATGCTAGCATGCAGGGGTGAGCATGAACGCAGGAGGCCAGTGACCAGCAGACCTCCACTGGGATGTGGGACCTGCTGTCCAGCTCCTCAGAGGCAGAAGCAGCCTCAAGTCTGGTAGACGGGTGGAGTGGTAGAGCTTGTCTCCGAGAGGGCCAGGGGAGGAGGGAGGAGAGAAGAAAGGAGAACACTTACAGCCTGTAGCAAGCCCTGTTCCACAAGCAAGACCTCCTGAGGCGGGCCTTTGGGCCCTCTCCACACTGGATAAAGAAGGAAAGGATATTCGCAGTGGAATTGCTGTCTGGGAGGCAGGACTCCTGTCTGTCCCTTAGGGAAGCACTGTAGCAGGTGAGCGTGTGGCTTGTCACCTCATTGGTCCATCTGTGCATGGGAGGACAAAACATGGGTCTTTGCTGGCTCCAGTTACTGTCAGCAAGCCTGATGACTACAGGGGATGGCCAGCAGAGTGTGTGAGGAGTCCTACTCATTGAGCATTGCCATCCCTCCTTGGGGCCATACCAGGCCAAGCCTTCACTTCTTGGTTGTCAGTTGGCCAGTAAGGCAGGTGAACCTCACCACCACACTGTTTTCTGTTTCCACCCTGTGATTGCCTTGAAATTGGAAACAAATGGGAGGGGCTGTGCAGGGTGAGAGCTGCCAGCTCTGGAAGTTTATGTTTGGTTGTGGCTGAGGGCATTGTCAACATGCATTCCTGATGAAAGGTCTGTTTCTGTCTTGGAGAGCCCATGTCCAGTGCTGGCCAGCAGCCATGAATTCCTGGAGCTCACTGCTGGTAGTAGGGCCTAGAAAACCTTCACAGGCTCACAGCTTCTGCCTGACAGGCTACTTCCTATCTTAGAACACAGACAGGCTTGGCAATCCTGAGAGGCCTCTCAGAAGAGCATCAGGGCAACCCCATACCTGCGTGGTCACTGAGCCAAATGCTTAGCTGCCATGCGGAGCCTGCCCCAGGGCTCCAGACAGTGAACAGCAGGCCGCCGCCTCACCTGAACATGAGTGGGACACCACTCAGAGTAGACTGGCCTTTGCTGTTGTTTTAAAAGGTTTTTCTTCTTAGCTGGGTGATGGTGGTGCACGCCTTTAATCCCAGCAGAGGCAGAGGCAGGTGGATCTTTGAGCTCCTGGACAGCCATTAAAAACAAAACAAAACAAAAACCCCAAACAAACAAACAAACCTTAACTTTTTTTCTCGTATGTGTGTGTTTGTATACCATGTGTATGCCTGCTGCCTGAAAAGCTTAGAAGATGCATCAGACCAACGAGAAGTGGAGTTAGGGATGGTCTGAACCCCGGTGTGGGTACTAGGGACCACACCAGGCCCTTTGCACAAGCAGTCAGTGCTCAGAACCACATGGCCGTCTTCACATTCTGTTTTCTAAGGTGGTTTTTCATCTGCATAGCTCTTCAGATCCTCTTATGATTGCCCAGCACTTGAACATGGTTTTTTTGTTTTTTTGAGATAGGATTTCACGTAGCCCAGGCTAGCCTGAAACTAGCCCGGGGATGACCTAGAATCTATAAGGTTCCCACATCCCCCTCCAAAGCATATGATGATGCCATACCTAGTTTATGTTATGCTGGTACTGAGCCCTGGCCAGGGCCTGTGTGTGCTACCAGCCCAGCTAGGTCCCAAGCTCTCAAAAGCAGTCTTTTCAGTGAAGCTAGTTTTCTCCAATTCTGGAGCCACAATACTCTGCTGTGGTTTCTGATGGAACATGGACCCCTATGCATTTGTGGGCATGTGGACAACTTTGCCAGCCTCTCCTTTCGTCTCACCTTGTGTGAGTTTCCCCCACCAACAGCAAGAGGTTGACAGGCCCACCCAACCATATCCTTAAAAGTCCTTCAGTTTAGGTCTCAGGGCAAGCAGTTGGTCCCTGCTGGAAGACCCTAGGGACATTGCCTGGCTGTGTGCTCACGCTGCCACCTGGTGGTTGTGGACAAGTATTACACAGCATGTCATCTGACTACAGGTATAAATTGAATTTTGATGTTTTTTTTATCATGAATGAAAAGGAAGGATTCTGTGCCATTTAGCTGATAATCATGATTAAACAGGAAGAAACCTCCATTCTGCCATTTGGCCCAGCCTGTACTGGTTTCTGGTGGCTCACTATGCTTTGCTTGCAGTCCAGGATCCCGTTGTAGTTGTTGCTGAGGATAGCCAAGAGAAGCTAAAGCCAGCAGAGGACAAAGAGGTACTGGAGCAGGCCCAGATCAAGGGTCCTGTAGATGTGCCTGGCGGGGAAGCTCCCAAGGAGAAGCAGGAAGCCGCACAGCTGGATCGCCCCGGCCAAGGTGAGTGCTAAATAAACGGCCCCAACCAGCTGCCTTGACAGAGAAAGGCTTAAGCAACCCTGTGAAGGGCTCGCATGTCTAACTTAGCCTAGACCTGTGCTCCACCTTCCCCTTGGTCAAGACAGCTGCCCTCTACTGTTCCTCTTGTGACATTACCATTCTAGTGTCCTGGCAGTCCTCAGATAGCTGTAGAGGACCTGAGGTCATGGTCATGGTCATGTCACACTTGAGAGCCAGAGGACCGTTCTAATTCCTAGGAACTTCAGCCTCATCTCCTCCACCTGTCCTTATGCCCTTCCAGGTATTGCTGTCCCTATGGGTGAGGCCCATCGCCATGAGCCTCCCATCCCTCATGATAAAGTGGTGGTGGATGAAGGCCAGGACCAAGAAGGGCCAGAGGAGAAAAAGCCACCTCCCAGGCTCCCAGATGAAGGAGACCCTGCAGGCAGGGGTCAAGGGGCACCACCTCTGCCTGAGTCAGAGAAGGAGAAGCAGGAACCTGAGAGAGGAGGGGAAGGAAAGAGACCCGGGCAAGTCCTGGCAGTAGGAGAAACTGAACATCCTCAGAAGGTTCCAGAAGCAAATGGCCAGCCACCTGTGCAGCCCAGGAAGGAAGATTCCAGGCCAGGAAATAGGGATCCGCAGCCAGCTGCCCAGGCCAGGGACTCTGTGGAGCTGAAGGCTCTGGCAGCAGATGACGGCAGGGAGCCTGCACAGAAGGCTGGAGGCGCCCTGTGGAAGCCCGTGGAGAGTGCTGCTGAGAGCGATGCTGGTGAGTGTCAGTCGCCAAGGGGAGCTCCCTTGGTGGGTGCAGCAGAAATGGGCTAGTCCTTCTCAGTCCCCAGCCCTCCCATTCCACATGATTAGCATGTGAATGTCACGGCCCCTTCAGCAGCTTGTGGAGTGAAGAAGAGCCTGGGAGCTTGACAGCTTCCATAATATCTGTCACACAGTTGTTGCCAGACCACTAAATGTCAGGTGCCAGGCTGTTCTGGGGGTGCACACGGGGGACAGTGCAGGAACGCTTGACAGGTAACACACTGTTAAGTACCCGTCTAAGAGCTGGTTAGGACGGCGCTCGCATTTTAATTGGCTCAGGTAGTCACCATTGGCTCACAGCCATCAGCTGAGATTGTTAAATATTTCTTTATTACTTCCCTGGTAATCATTAGGTTGGATATAAACTGTGCTGGAGGGGGGGGGGGCTAGCTATAGAGTCATTTTAGGAAACATCTGCCAGCCCCTCACCCCACGCCCAACTCTGACTTTCCAACAAAGCAGCTGAGTCTCCCTGTGTGCAGGTGGGAAGGCGGGCCTCCCTGTGCAAAGGCCGGAGGCTGCAGAGCAGAGGGAGAAGAAGGAGGCTGAGCAACAGGGTGGAGACCAGGCGGGGAGCAAGCTGGAAGGTGAGGCTGGCCCTTTGGGAGGAGCCCCAGAATGAGCTGGAGTGGGGTGGGTGCTCCTGGGTCCCTCCTGCCTCCACAGTTTCTGCTGCTTGGTTTTTATGCTAAGGAAACACCTCCAGTGACCCCTCCCTATTTCTCACCTCTCTAGGGTTGTTTTTAATCTCCCCTTTTGTGCCCCTAAAAGAGGTGTCAAATGGTCACATGGCTTTTAACTACTATTTTGATTTCATCTTTAAGCAGGTTAATATTTTCTCTACTCTTGCTTAAAGGCTGGGAGGGAGGCCTTGGTACACAGGTTTGAAGACTCATTTGAAGGCTGTGCCTGAGATGGACCTGTGCTCAGGTCGGGCTGGGGTGGTGTTGGTGGCCAGCAGCATGCCCCGTGTCCCCCAGCACTTGAAGTTTGCCACGGCTGATGTGCCCTGAGTTCCTCTAAAGTTTCGTGTCCGTTTTGGCTTTATGGTCTCCCTGTGATGTTTCTTGTGCAGGGGCTGCAGTGCTAGCCCGCCCAGGAGCCCTCTAGTGACCACCTGCCTAGTTGGTTTTGGTGAACCCTCAGCTGAAGTCTGACCTGGGCCTGCCTAGGGTACTCGTGCCCCGAAGTGGGTTTGAAAAGACTGAGGCTTTGCTTCTCATTCAGCCCTGAAGGCCAGGCCTGAGCAGCTGCTCAGCCACTGCTCCTGGCTGACAGTGCAGACCTGGAAGGTAGAACCCAGAGCTTTCTTCTGCTTGGTTGGAGCTCACAACTTATTTGTGGAACTTTCCCACACTTGTTATTTTTGTCTCTGGTTTTAGTCTGACTAAATTTGTTGGTTCCAGTTTCTGTAATCTGTCACCTAAACATGTTTGATTCTTTGATTGTTTTTTTCTTTCTGAAGAAGAGACTTTTCATGGTTTCCTATTGTGCCTCTCTTCCATATGCCTCTCAATGGGACGGACAGCTGAAATTAAAAAGCTAGTAGCAGGTACGGCTCAGGACTGTGATGTAAAGAAGCATGTGTGTGGAGGCCCTGGCAGTGTGGGGACGACCTTGGTGGCACATGCAGCCCCTGAGAGCCCTGCATGAAGACGGCTCAGTCCCAAGGAGTGGCACCCCTCCAGACACAGCATAGCCCCCCAGCTCCCTCTTCCTTCTCAGCCCCTGTGGCCTTGTCCTTAGAGAACAGCCTAATGGTGTCTCTAAGCAACTGAAACCTGAGCTAGAGACAGGGTTGGGGCTGCATGTACCTGCTGCTGTTTGTGTGGCCTGTGTCTCGTGTGAGGGCTTCCATCCTGGCCAGACACCCACTCCTGGTAGGTTCTGGCTTGGGAAAGAAAGCCAGTCGCCACGATGTTTCCCATTTGCCCTCCGGGCTTCCAGCTGGACACACCACCTTTTTTCCCTCTCCCAGAGCAAGCTCGTGGCTCGTCCGCTGAGGCATGCAGGAGGCGTGGGGCCTGCTCTTTCAGAACCTTGCTCTTGGCAGGTCGGGCAGTGCCAGCAGTATGTGTGACTTTGTGTATCTTTATGTAACTGACAGTCACATGGCTGTGCAGTCAGTGAGCACATGTGAAGGGAGAAGAAAGGAGCCCTATGTTAGAAGTTCTTTCCTTCTCAAGCCTCTGTCTGGACCTTAGGCACTGGCAAGAGGACCAGCCGAGTTTCTTGAAGTCAGCTCTTTTCTTCATGGTGGGCCCCAACATCCTCTCCATGGTCCAACCTGCCTTTCCTTGCACAGGCTACTGAAGGGTTTGGGGAGACCCTAGGGCGTGCTCATGGGAACATACTTGTGACCCCTGGGAAGGTCACTGGCAATGAATTGCTCTAGCTAGTTACTGGTGGGAGCCTATGAGTGTGTGCCCTGTGCCTGGGAGCTATATAACCCTGGCTAGCCTCTTACCTCACCGAGATCTGCTTGCCTAAATCTTGTGTGCTAGGATTAAAGGTGTGTTCCACCCCATGCCCACACAAGACGTGATTATGCTCTGACGCCTAGTCCCTAACCCATCTATCTTCTAACGATGCCCAGTATAAAAATGAATGGGTTGTGAAGATTAACCTGCCCTGGCTGCTTGCTGTGGGTAAATAGCCCAGTGCTGACCCCAGTGCTTGGGGTGAGAAGCCAGCCAGCCCTGCTGTACTTGCCAGTGGCCACCAAGAGCAGCTGGGGTGACTGGGTGGGATACAGCAAGTTTGAATAGGAAGGCTTTCTTACCTGTGCTGTGGGCGTGGCCCCCAGTGAGGAGGTGGAGCTCCTTCCTTCTGGGTTCCCAGCCATCCCTGGCCTCCACCCAGCCAACCCTGGCCTCCAGTCCACACGGACAGCTCTCAGGCTCCACTTGAACACTTGCAAGAAACTTTCTTAAAATTGTAGCCCCCCTCCCCCTTTTTTTAAAGGTAGCTTTTAGGTTTTATTTTCTCTTGTGTTAGTCCTAGAACAAATGTGTGAGGCGGTAGGGAAGAGTCACCCAGCCCAGAGAACCTACAACTAACTGTCTAGTGCATTCCTTCTCAGTGTTTGTGTGGATGTGGTGTGCATTTTCAGCCAGAAACAGACAGGGATCTGGGATTGACCAGTGTGTCTGACCCACTGAGGGAAGAGGAAAAGCAGGCAGGACAGCTGCTGGTCAGGAAGGCTGCCCTGGTTAGGGCTTAGCCCTCTAGCCTTAACTCAGCGCCTCACTTCTGTGCCACTGGGACACTGGGACTGGGGTGACAATGCAGACGGTGTTGCAGATACGGGCATGGCAGGACCGACTCCCCGTGGGTCGCTGTCAGCACTGAAAGGCCAGCAGTCCCACCGGTATCTGGAGTGCATCTGACTTTGTATGTCCCCACCAGAAGCTGGGAGGGCAGAGATGCTGGACCATGCCGTGCTGCTACAGGTGATCCAAGAGCAGCAGGTGCAGCAGAAGCGCCTCCTGGACCAGCAGGAAAAGCTGCTCGCAGTGATTGAGGAGCAGCACAAGGAGATCCGGCAGCAGCGACAGGAGGGCGAGGAAGACAAGCCTAAGCCTGGTAGGTAGGACCCAGCCCCGGGAAGCAGGCAGCCGGACAGCCAGGTCTGGGGCTACCTTTGAGGCTCAGAGCCTGGAGTGTGAAGGAGGAGGTTTCAGTCTTGATCATCCTTTTTCTATTTACTTTTACTACATGTGTGCTTATGTGTGTCTGTATTGTGGCGGCTAGAAGAGGATGTCAAGTCCCCTAGATCTCTAGTTACAGACTGTTGTGAGCTGCCTGGATAGGTGCTGGGAAAGTAGCTCTGGTCTTCTCCAAGAACAGCAGGCATTCACACATGTTGAGTCATCTCCCAGCTCTTAGTGAGTCTTAACTGCTTGAAAGTTTCTTTTTAGTCAGTGCATTAGCAACTTGTGTCCATTTCTTTGGCTAAACCAATGCTCACCTTCCTTCACAGCAGACGTGCAGCCAGAGCCTGGGGTGGCTGTACTCCGAGGACAGGAGGAGGAGGCTGAGCACGCTGGGGAGACACTGGGAGATGACCCTTCACAGCCTTTGCAACCCGTGCTTGGAGCTCCTAGGGGTCGCCCCGCTCCATCCCAAGACATGGGCCAGCACCTCCCAGGGGAAGTCAAGGTGCTGCCAGGCAGAGACCTTGCTGACCTTCCTGCTGGTGGCTCTGAAACAGAGCCCCAGGGGGCCCCGATTGATCTGAGAGAAGACCCGAAAGCTGCCATCAAGGCGGCTGGAGCTGGGAAGGAGCTGGTCCCAGGGGACTTGGAAGCAGTGCACAAGGCAGCCCCTCCTGAGGTACCCAAGAGTCCAGAGAAGCAGGTTGCCAAGGCAGTTGCCGGGCAGCGCCAAGATGTCTTTGGTGAAGGCTCCGAAGAAAGGAAAGAAACTGGAAAGGAAGCAATGGCCCCTGGTGCTGATACTCAGAAAGAGGCTGTCCAGCCCTTGGTAGGAGCAGAAGCTAAGGACACAAAATCCAGGCAGTCGGGACCCACCAAGGCCCCAGTTCAGACCCAAGCCAAGTTTCACCCAGAACCCCAGGCCATCTTTGACACAGGTCAGGGTTCTCACCCAGAGGTGAGAAGTGAGGCCCCCCGAGCGGTTCACATACCTCCTGAGGAGCAGCACAAAGGAAAAGGGGGTGCCGCCATCCAGGAGGCAAAGCAGAGACCAGATCCTAACTCTGGGCCCAAACTAGCTGTGCCTGCGGGTCAGAAGCCAGAGAATGCCAAACCCAACCGAGACCTAAAAGTGCAGGCTGGCTCTGACCTGCGGAGGAGACGGCGGGATCTGGCCTCTCATCCAGAGCAGGAGCTGGCTCCAAAGGATGGCGTCATCATTAGCTTTAACTCCCTCCCTAATGTTCAGGTGAACGACCTCCGCAGTGCTCTGGACACCCAGCTCCGCCAGGCTGCAGGGGCTGCGTTGCAAGTGGTACACAGCCGACAGATTAAACAGTTGTCTGGAGATCTGGAGGAAGCCTGAGGGCCTGGTCAGGGAAAGGCTGCCACTAGACATTGGACGGCAGCTGGTGTTCTCTGGTGCCACCCTGATTGGAGGCCACGTTCTTATGTTCCCAGGGACTGGTATCTAAGTCCCTCATGATGAGTTGTGAAAGTCTAACCTGCCACCCCACCCCAGACATCACTTGCTCCAAGGCTACACCAAAGCACTCACTAGCCCGATTATGGTTTGGGTTTTGAGGCAGCCCAGGAAAGACAGTGCTAAGGTTCAGCTCCGACGCTTGTCTGTTCAGACTCACGGTCTGGCCAGAAGCAGTGCTGACAGCATGGCAGGCAACTTTGAAGTTGCCAGTCTTCCTCTAACTTGCAACCTGTGACAGCCAGATTTCACTGACTCCATAAGGTGGGAAACCTACAACAGGCATGTCTGTCTGCCCTGGGGTGGCCGGGGGGTGGGGGGTATGACTTGACTTGGGCTGGGGAAAGAGGCACACAGCTCCCCTGGTTTTTATCACCCACATTCTTCTGAAGGCTGATTATGAAACAAAAAAATAAAACGCCACTGACAAGTCTCGAGTCGAGTTGGTTTACCTGCAGGAAAACACATTCAGGGTCCTGGACGACACCAGACAGGCTGGAGGTCACGGGGACACGTGCCCCGGCCGAGTGCAGCTGGGAGACCAACAGGCTCCCATGCTGATCCCTGTTGTAGGGAGGAGGTTGCACGGTGAGTACAGGCTTGCCACCAGCAAGCCCTGGGATGTCTCATTTGCTGTTCTGTATCTGTGTGGCCTCAGACCCAGTCGAGCTGCCCTTTGTCAGCCAGTACTGCTGCCAGGGCATGCCCCTGTTGTCTTTGAGCAGAGAACAAGGTTATGTTTTGTCACTCTTTTGTCCAGTAAGGAGATTGAGGGACAATAACCTGGTTTGTCCCCAAGCCCTGGAACGAAGGGCCTGAAGGACCAGGAGCCTCAGTGGGGTCCTGTTTGGACCAGGCCATGCCCTAGTTAGTGTGCACGTTCTGCACCTCTTGAAATATATTTATTACAATTAAATTTTAGACTCATGTATGTGTATTAATGTTTCCTTTACCTATCTCTGCACCAGATGCATGCAGTGCCCTTGGATGTGAGAAGAGGGCATCAGGCTTCTTCCCATCCTTTCTGACTAAAACCAGTTCCAAATATCTGGTGGAAAGATGCCATCTGGCCTTGCCCTCAGATTGGAGCTCTTGTAACCTTGCTGGGACTGGTGCTTCCTCATAGCTTGATAGTCCTGAGGTCATTCTACTCTCCCTGGTCTCTGAGGATCTGTTTTAGAAGTAGGCAGGGCTGTCCTTGTCCTCAGCTCTTCCTCCTAGCTCTCCCCTCCAACCCTGCTGTCAGCCTTCAGGTGAGGGCATTTCTTATCTTAGAAAACACAAACCTAGCTGGGCGGAGGTGGCGCATGCCTTTAACCGCAGCACTTGAGAGACAGAGACAGGTGGATTTCTGAGTTCAAGGCCAGGGTTACACAGAGAAACTCTGTCTTGAACCATACACAGCCCCCCCCCCCCAATAAAACAAAACCCACAAACCTACAGATTAGGGGTGGGGGAGTTGCTGGTAAACTATAAAAATGCTGAGGTAGACAGTGTTTCCCCCAAGCTGGGCCCTGTAAAACCTGGGTCAGCAGCCTGCCAGTTCAGCTACTAGCTCTAGTGGGCACTGGGTCTAGTAGGTACCTGGTACAGGCAGGCTACTGGAATGTGATGCCTGCCCACAGATGCTGCTGCTGTAGAACAGTATGCAGGGCACAGAGTAAAACTCAAGCTCTCCAGAGAACAGAACTGGTGTAGGGATGGCGCACACCTGTAATCCCAGTACTCAGGAGGCAGAGGCATGGGTGGATGGATCTCTCTCCGAGTTTGATACCAGCCTGGCCTGCATAGTGAGTTCCAGGACAACTAAGGCTACACAGAGAAACTGTGGATCAAAAAACAACAATAAAAACACAGAACAAAACAGATTTCATCTGAGGCAGAGACATTTGCTGTGGTTCAGTGTGGTCTAAGATGCAGGGTTCCAAGTAGCAGAACCAGGAGGGAGTTTTAAGTGCTTAGAATACAAAGGTGGTGCACCAAAGTAACATTTGTCCAGTGAAGATTCAGCAGGAGGGCTTCACAATACTAGAACTTGACTGGTAACTCTGGGCTTCCAGGCTGTGAGGAATACATTTGCATTCTTTAAAAGCCCCTGATCTCAATATTCTGCTACAACAGCCCCAACTGACTGACTGCATGCTTGAGCAGAGTCAGTGCTGTGTGGCTGATACAGCCTTGGAAGCTGTCTCTATTGTAGCCAGTGAATGCATTCCCAGTTTGGAGGCCTGAGACTAGTGCAGGCACAAAGGCCTAAGGAGCATGCACAACTGTGGCCGGAGTACTTGAGGACACTGTCCTTTCTTCTGCTCAGCTTCAGTACCAGGGTTGCCTGGCCCATGTGAGCAGCCTAGCCAGAACTGCAGCACAAGCATGTGGTAGAGGGTTTCCATGGCCTGTTGGACAATGTTCAAAAGCATGCCTGCAGCGACCTACTTCCTGAAGTTTCTAGGACCTTCCAAAATAGAATCACTAGCTGGGGACCAAGGCTTCACGAACATTAGTCCATGGGATAAGGTCCGTGTGTATGAGAATAATATTCACATCATGAGAGAGCTGAAAGGCGTGGGCCCTGGAGGCCTGAGAGCCGAGCTGTCTGTAGGCCAGGGCTACGCAGGGCCGTGACCTGTCTGCTTCTTCGGGGTTACGATGGAAGATGGAGAGAGAACTTTTTGCCTCACAGATTTGAGGGAGCCTGAGTTCAGTGGGGCCCAAAGTTGGGAGTCTTCAGGGAGAAGATACAAGAAGCTACAGTCAATGAGCTTTCAAGAGAACTTGAAGATGACACTGGCAGGTTGGGCAGTCTGAGGAGGCTGGCCTTGGGCTGTAAACTCTTTTTTTTTTTTCTTTTTTGGTTTTTTGAGACAGGGTTTCTCTGTGTAGCCTTGGCTGTCCTGGGACTCACTTTGTAGACCAGGCTAGCCTCGAACTCAGAAATCCACCTGCCTCTGCCTCCCAAGTGCTGGGATTAAAGGCGTGCGCCACCACGCCTGGCTGGGCTGTAAACTCTTGAGAACATGGAGAAAATGTTTCTGACCTGTGGAGAACAATCTGCAATCCCTGGGCAATTAGACCAACATCTGGTCTGTTGAGACCCAGCACCACCCTGTCCATTGAGACAGAATCTAGCTGCTCTGGGTCATAGTAAGAGCCAAGAAGTCGTGTCTTGAGATGGACTCAAGAATCTATCAAACATGGGTTTTCTAGAAGCTGAAGAGATGGCCTAACAGTTGAAAAGCACTTGTTGCTCTTAAAGAGGACCCAGGTTTAAATCCCAGCATCCACATGGCAGCTCACAATGATCTGTTCCAGTTCCAGGGGACCCAACACCTTTGTGCCCTCCTGCCCACCAGTGTACTTATATGCATGCAGCCACAAGACCTGTACACATTGAATAAATAAATCTTAAGCTAAAAAACCTGGGTTTCCCCACATGGGCAGGCCGGTTTCAGAAGTAGCAGTTAGGTGCCACATGGAGGCACAGATTGGGGCATGGCATGTAGGGCTTGACAGTCCCTGGCCCAAGCCCTGTTCCCAGGATCCAGGGTTCTGAGGCAGGTACAAACTGTCAAGGACAGCATGACCTCCACACCTAAGAAACGGGACTGAGTAGTTCCCATGTTTCCCAGCAGGTGGCACTCACACACAGAATCCTTCTGCACTCTGAACTTGTTTCAAGCCCACTGTGTGAAGGAAGGGGAAGAAAGAATGAAGGCTGGGAGCCATCGTTCATGACAGGATGCAGGGATGGCTGTCCCCCCACTGAAGGTCCAAAGATAACGTCCTTGTTGGCTTTTGTCTAGAAAAGCCTCTGCCCAGTTCCTGAGCAGCATCCACAGGGCACTTCTCATTGTGTAGGCTTGTTCCCTTATGCTGTTGCCGTGGTTACCTCTGGTGTGCCTTACTCTGTCAGGCCAGGGGCATGATGAGCCAGACTTAGACTAAATACTTTTGATGAGAATAGTAGGGGTTTTTGTTTTACAATTTAGATGTACGTTTTGCCTGTATGTCTGTGTACCACATGTTTGCCTGGTTCCTGCAGAGGCCAGAAGTGGGTGCTGGATCCCCTGGAACTGGAGTTAAAGATGGTTGTGAGGTGCCATGTCAGTGCTAGCAACTGAACTAAAAGAGTAACATGTGCTTTTAACTGTTGAACAATCTCTCCAGCCCAAGGTGAGAACAGGGTTTTGGTTTATTTTGTTGTTGTTTGTTGTTTTGTTTGTTTTGAGATGGTTGACTCTGTGTAACAAGCCCTGGCTGTCCTAAACTTGCTTTGTAGACCAGGCTGGCCTCAAACTCCTAAGAGATCCACCTGTCTCTGCCTGCTGAGTGCTGGGATTAATGGTGTGCACCACCACACCCAGCTGAGAGCAGAGTTCTATGGTCCAGACCTGCCACCTTTGTGGGGTGGGGGTGCAGGTGTCCTCTGAATACATTGTCCTTGGGAGAGACCAGTTCCTTATACCATGCTTTATATATAAAAGTCTGAAACTATACAAAATTAAATCATCTTCATGTTACATCTCAACCAAATCCAGATCCTCATGTACACACTGCCGGGAAACAGCCCTGCCCTGCCTGCCCATGGTTCAGGGTGGGAGGAACCATTACACAGCAGGAACTCTGCTGCCCATATGCGTGCTGTCAGGACAGGGCCTCCACGCCCACCGCTCTTCCTAGGAGCCTCCCATCATGGTCTTCTTGGCCTGGAAGAGAAAGCATTTTGTTTCAGTGACTTATTTCCAGTTTAGATATGGCTTAAAGCAAGACATCTACCACATCAAATGCCACCTTATCCCAACCACGCTAAAGAACTGAGATGCTAGTGTGTCTCGGGGGGTCCCAGCCTGGGCTCACCTACAGAGGACGCCTGGCCCCTGTGACTGAGAGTTTCTGTTATGAGATGGGCAGGGATGGAGGGGGAACCACAGGGGGGTGCCTTTATCTGGTCCAGGCAAAGCAGCAGATGGAGTCACACAATTCTGGTCAGCCACAGAGAGGGTGGCAGGGACAGCAGAAACTCTGAGCATTAGGAGTGTGTTTAGGGTTTCAATGACAGCTGCTGGCCACCAACCACAAGAGTAAAGGCTTGTGTCAAGTTAGAAGGAACAAGAAAAGCGCAACACCTGACGACTGAACAGCCTCTGCCGGGAAACCAAAGGCTGTATGTAGGTGAGGCTGGGCTGTAGTCAACTCAAACACTGCTCCTCATTCCCGCCGAGGCTACTGTGGACCTGCTTCTGATGCAGTGTGTCTGTCACCCTGGGTTCTTAACCACCGACCCTAGCTCTAGTGGAGGGGTCATGGGCAAAAAGGCCAGGATCAAGAACCCAAGCGGCTCTCAGCATCGCTTCCGTGCTGCAGGGAGAACCTGCTGCGGACCTTGCACTTTACTCCTCGGGGACAGGGTGCGTCAGGGGTGCGTGCCTAGCAGGACACTGCCCTGGCATCTAGCAGGAATTGCTGGGAGAAACCAAGTGGAGCTGGGGTCGGTCTCATCGGGTTGCCCATCGGCAAGACGCCAACAGCTAACTGGAGGCCCTGTCCCCTTGTCACTGGAGTTGCTTGGCGGAAAAGAGGACGCCAGACAGAGATGACGTAGCAGGGACACGCCCACCTACCGCGGCGGCGAAGCAGCTCCGCAGGGCCTCGAACTCGCGAACGCAGAGGTCCTTACTCAGGCGGCCTCCTGGGGCGGTGGACGCCTGCACGCACTTGCCATAAGCCGAGGCCTGAGGGAAGACGGGACAGTACAGGGACCTGACCCGAGTCGCCACCCATCCCGCTTCCGCTTCCGCTCCGTTCGCTCCGTACCTCAGCTCCACAGGCCGCCAGATGCTCGGGGAAGGCTCGGAAACGGCTCCGCACACGCCCCCACACCGCTCCGTTCACAGACATGAGCGGTCCTTTTAGGCTCTCGAGGGCGCCGCCATCTTGGGCCCTGCCTCTTCCGGAGTCGAACGCGTGAACATCCGGACTCTCCGCCTATCCTATTTTCTGGTTGGTCAGAGTCACAGTCCTGTGCTTCTGTAATTGGTCGCCGTTCTTGTCCGTCTCTTGCTGAGACTTTGGATTGGCTGAGACGCAGATGTTCCCGCCTTCGTGCCCGCCCCTTGCGAGCGATTGGTCGGGGGAGCGAGAGGAGCGCGACGATTGGAGGATCGAAGCCTGGCGGAAGCGGGGCAGTTTGGGAGGTTACCTGGACCATGGCAGCTGTGCCGCCCCTGCGGGACCGCTTGAGCTTCTTGCATAGGGTGAGTGAAACTCGCCGGGTGTGCTGACCTCCGGCGCCCGGGAACCTCGCTAGATTAGCGGGGACAGACACTGTCCAGCAGCTGCCGAGAATGAGTGTGCCTGCCGTGATAGCAGAAGGTTAACCCCAAGGGCGGCGGGCGATCTCCAGCGGGGCCCATCGGCTCTCCCCAGGCTTCATTTCAGAAGATCCTGGAAGCTCGTACATCTCTGGGGGACAGGGGGCATCTGGAAGGCCATAGCCACGGGGTGGCGAGAGCGGAGCCTGCTGCCAGCTGTTGACTGCAATAAATTGATTGCCTTGAGCTTTCTGACTGGATCTTGAGGGCACTGAGTGGCCCCAGGGACCCTTCTTAGGCTTTTAAGAGTCCCTGCTACAAGAGATCAGATCACTCAAGTCTGGGACAAGATCTGAAGTACTGAACTGTGCAGCTCCCTCCCTACAGATCCCCTTGAAGGCACTGTAGACAAATAGCACGGTGAAGACATACTTGTCTTAAATGTTCCTAAACCTCGCCCTCTCATCCAGATACTGATGGATGAGATGAGGTGTTCCCAGATTTCAACCAAGTAAACACCATAGGCTTGCAGGGACACGCAAGGAAGTAAGTAAGCAAGCACAACCAAGCTGATTCATGACTCAATAAGATGGAAGTTTGCTATCTTCAA
This sequence comes from Mus musculus, assembly GCF_000001635.26. Classification (NCBI taxonomy): domain Eukaryota; kingdom Metazoa; phylum Chordata; class Mammalia; order Rodentia; family Muridae; genus Mus; species Mus musculus. The sequence continues at coordinate 120,097,958 of NC_000077.6, read as the reverse complement.
GGAACCTTAAAGTCCCCAAGCTGAGCGGTTCTCACTCTTTGGGTCTGTACCCAGTAGTCTCACCCATCCAATGCACAGAAAGCCCTGAGATTCTTTCTGTTGCTGTTACTTAGTGTAGGAGGCAGGGGCTGAACCTCATCTTGACCTCGTTAGAGAACCTTTGTTGATTTTCCTCTTTCCCGGGTCACTCCTCCATGCCAGAGCAGAGCCTGTTTGCAGCTCTGCTTTGTGGCCCTTAGGGTGACTGTGGCCCTGCCCAGACTCTCTCCTGGGCAGTTTTAGCCCCAGTCAGCATGAGGCTTGCTTCCATTCCCTTCAGTGGCTGGGACCTACCCTGTCTAAGATGGCAGCTCACCATGGCCCTCATTCCCCTACAGCTCCCCATCCTGTTGAAGGGGACCTCAGATGATAGCATCCCATGTCCAGGCTACCTGTTTGAAGAGATCGCCAGTATCCTTCTGCACTGTTCCCATTGGTGGGTTTAGTGTTTAGTACGGAGGGGATCCTGACATAGCAGGAAGGGATACTGCATCAGGGTGGGGTTTTCTGCTATTCCAGGAGCACTGACAACTTCTTTTTTTGGATTTTCGAGACAGGGTTTCTCTGTGTAGCCCTGGCTGTCCTGGAACTCACTTTGTAGACCAGGCTGGCCTCGAACTCAGAAATCTGCCTGCCTCTGCCTCCCAAGTGCTGGGATTAAAGGCGTGTGCCACCACCGCCCGGCTCACAGACAACTTCTTTTTCCTACTATCCAGATGTGTGTGGCAGTAGGATTTGGGGGAAACACCAAGAACTGCAATACCAATAGTGTAGAGACCAGGACACCCTAAAAGTTCCAGGGCTGGTTAAACCAAAGCCTGTGGGAGTGGTCTTCATAGAGTGAGACCTGAGAAGGCCCTCGGTCACAGGAGGGCAAGTCTGTCTCAGCCAGTAGATCCTTCCTGATATGGCCTGTGTCAACCTGCTTCCCTAACCCAAATGACCCTCAGAGATTTCCCACGAGTCACTAGGCAGCAGCCAGTGCCTGCTGGAGTACCTCCTGAACCGTCTGGACAGCAGCTCCGGCCACGTGAAGCTCAAGGTGAGTCTCTGGATGGCAGGCAGAAGGTGAGGCCTCAGTTCCTGAGGCCAGGTCGTGGGGGAGGGGTGCTTAACTGCACCACAGCAACTCTCAGCCCCGCAGCCGCTGCCAGCCCCGCAGCAACTCTCAGCCAGCCCCGCAGCCACCACCGGCCCCGCAGCCACTGCGCCCGGTGACTCTGTGACTCTGTGAATCCTCCTTAGGTGCTAAAGATCTTGCTTTACCTGTGTGGTCATGGCTCTTCCTCCTTCCTCCTCATCCTCAGGAGAAACTCTGCTCTCATCCAAGAAGCCACGGGTATGGAAAGTCACAGGTGTGCCCAGGGAAAGCAGGGGGTTGGGGGTGGGTATACAACCCTTGGGTGCTACTCTTGGGGCCCTGACTGCTCTGAGCTTGTACATGGAAAAGGTGCCAGTGCTGGAGGATTCTAGGATTCTCTGAGGAATGGCTCTTAGCCCTTAGCAGAGCTGGCATGTATAGGTGTGTGTGTGTGCTATACACCAGCATGTGCAAAGGCCCTGAGCCAAGGAAAGCTTTGGGGTGGCTTAATGTGGTGTGAAAAAAACCTTATTTTCCATGAGGGAACCTTTTTTTTTTTAGCAGAGGAGTTTTAGCTCAGGCTGAATCAGCCTGGGAATCAGGGGCAAAACAATACGTAAAAGGTCCTGACAGAGACCTCAGGTCAGCCAGCTAGGCCCTGAGAAACTGCTAAGGGCCGTGTTGCAGGTGGGTGGAAGAGCATGGACCCAAGGAAGCAGTTAGGTAGGCATAACTTCAGTGTGTGTGGGAGGTGGGAGGTCTGTCTCCGGCAGACACAGTCGACATCATAGAGGTAGATGGTAGATTTGCTACCTCAAGTGGTCAAGGGAGAGTGTTAAATGCTATATCCCCACCCCACCCCCTGAGGAAGGGGATGGGGCATGTACCTTCTGGGAGGGTTGGCCTGCTGTGTGGGTAGCAAAGAGTGCCCAGGCTCAGCCTGTCCCGTCTACCTTCTGCCCTGCAGCTTTCTCAGGGCCTCCAGATCCTCTTCACGGAAATAGCTTGTACCAGAAGGTGCGGGCGGCTGCCCAGGTGAGCCCTGAGCAGGGTCCAGGGTGGCAGAGTGTCTATGAGGGGCTTGCTGTTTTCCTGCTGCATGGGACCCAGCTCACTCCTCCCTGCCGAGCCACCCACCCCATGCTTGGTAGGGCAACTCAAGAGCGGAGCTGGTGGAGATGGGCAGAGCAGCAGGCTTGGTGGGACTCAGCATCCACGTCTTCCTTTAGGACCTGGGTAGCACCCTGTTCTCAGATGCCGTGCCACAGCCTCCATCGCAGCCACCTCAGATCCCGCCTCCCGCAGGTATGCCACTGGGGACCACCTCCAGCCGTCATCGGAGGTCACCCCCGCAGTGTCCTCGATGTCTCTGTGCATGTGGGCAGGGCTGGGGAAGGCCCATGCTGAGGCCAGTGTCTTTTAGGCATGGGCGCCCAGGCCAGACCTCTTAGTGCCCTGCAAGGCTTCGGCTACACGAAGGAGAGCAGCCGGACAGGTAAGGTACACAGGTCTTGGGTAGAGAGATGAGGGGATCAGGCTGGGGGGTGGGGTGGGGTGGAGGGTGTACAAATTTAATCCCAGCACTCAGAAGGCAGAGGCAGACAGATCTGTGAATTTGAGGCACGCCTGGTTCAGGATGACCAGGGCTACACACACACACACACACACACACACACATACCACAAACCCTATCTCAAAGACCAAAAAAGAAAAAGGAATTTATTCTACTCATGTAGAGGTCAGGGCCAGACCTCACTGGCATCAACATTAGCCATCCTCCAAGTGTACCCCAGTGGGCTTGTCCCTTCCTGCCTGTGTCCCCTGTGCTGTTTCCTCTGCCCAGCTGAGAGGAAGGTATGGCAGGAGTGGCCAGGTCTACCTGAAGGACAGGAAGGATAAGCTAGACTTAAGTCAGCTGGCTGTGTTGGCCTTTGTGCTACTTGAGGTACAAGGCTCCAAGCCGTGACAGGACCCTAGAGGGTCATCTGCGCAGGTGGTAACAGTGCGGGGCGGGGGGGGGGGTCCCTGTTTACCAGACACTTGACACTTGTTTGTTGAGGGTCTATACAACAGCACAGAACAGAACTGTCCTTGGGGCAGGATGCTAGGCTGTGTCCAGCTATGTGCTCGACGCTGCTGCAGACAGGCCCTTCCGCTGCTCGCTGCCGGGGGGAGGGGGGGCTCTGCCTGGTGCTTTAACTTGGAAGTTCTTTCTTCAGGGACCTCATAGGCAAGGGTGCGCCCCTGACCATCCTTGTCTGCATGTCTGCACCCCTTGAGTGAAGGGACAAGGACATTTCTACTACCCAGGGCAACCCTCATAGAACATCCCTTGCCAGAACTGCTTGCAATAAGCTAAGTGTCTAGACCACAGTGCAGCTGCTTCGCTGTGCTTGTAGTGTGTGTCAGGTGTCTTTACCTCCATAGCTCTGAGCAGACAGTCGCCCTGACCCTATCCTGGGGAATGTGGGCAGAGGTAGGGCCGGGGCCTGGGGTGTTGATGCCACCTCCTCTGTTACAGGCTCCGCAGGTGAAACCTTCCTCTCCACCATCCAGAGGGCCGCAGAGGTAGTGGCTAATGCTGTGCGTCCTGGACCTGATAATCCTTGTACCAAGGGACCCTTGCCGTATGGTGATTCCTACCAGCCTGCAGTGACACCTTCAGCTAGCCACACACATCCCAACCCTGGGAATCTACTCCCTGGGGCCATCCTGGGGGCCAGAGGTATGGAGGCAAGGGTTGCCACCCTTAGGGGTCCAGACGGTTCCTTCATGCCTAGGCAGGAGCGGCACAAGGGCAGGAGGCAGGAAGCACTCCCCCATTTTGTTTGCTTGGAGTTTCTGGAGCTCTGGGACAGCACACCTGAGCTCAGGACACGATCCCTTGTCTCCTCCTAGCCCACAGTCCCTAAGAAGATGGCGTGAGGTCTGTGGAAAGCCCTGGGCCTTAACTGCCGTTCTGGTCTCTTTCAGCTGTGAGACACCAGCCCGGGCAGGCTGGGGGCGGCTGGGATGAGCTGGACAGCAGTCCTAGTTCCCAGAATTCCTCCTGCACCAGCAACCTGAGCAGGGCCTCGGACTCGGGCAGTCGGTCTGGCAGTGACAGCCACTCTGGCACCAGCCGGGAGCCAGGCGACCTGGCAGAAAGGTGTGTGGAATAGGTGGCCACCTCTCCCAGAGGGGCTGTCAACAGGCTCCCTGACCTCTACACCATACCTTACCCCACTGTGGGAGCTCAGGCATCCTGTCCCACCCATCTACCTGAGACCTTGATGTCTGACTTGGCCCTGCTGTTGTGCTTTTCCCAGGGCTGAGGCCACGCCCCCAAATGACTGCCAGCAAGAACTGAATCTAGTGAGGACTGTGACACAGGGGCCACGTGTCTTCCTGAGCCGTGAGGAGACGCAGCACTTCATCAAAGAGTGGGCTGCCCACCTGCATGCCCCGGCCCCGAGGGAGGAGGGAACTTGCTGTGGCTGCCCCTAATCCCTCCCATGTGTCCCCTGCCTGTGCAGGTGTGGCCTGCTCAACTGTGAGGCAGTGCTGGAGCTGCTCCTGCGCCAGCTGGTCGGGACCAGTGAGTGCGAGCAGATGGTGAGGGAGCTGTGTGAGGGGACAGGGACTGCATGGGTCTGTGTGGGTGACAAGAAGACAGCAGGGCACCCTTGGCTGACAGGGTCCACCTGGGAACTTGGGAGGGGGTTGGGGACAGTGCCACAGCATGGCTAGTATCTCCTCACCCAAGGCCAAGCAGAAGAGGGTGGGGCCACGCACAGGCCTACGTGGCCTTCACCGCCCTGAATGAGGCGCCCTGGAGAGCTGACTCCCATTCTCCCGTTCTTCTGGTCCGCAGAGGGCGCTGTGTGCCATCGCGTCCTTTGGGAGTGCTGACCTCCTGCCTCAGGAGCACGTCCTCCTCCTGTGCCGACAGCAGCTGCAGGAACTTGGCGCGGGCAGCCCTGGACCTGTGACCAACAAAGCCACCAAGGTGGGCAGTGGGCCCTGGAGCGGCAGACTGTGTCAGCACTCACTGCTCGGAGTGGCCCCAGCTGGCCACGACCAGCACCTGTGGGTGCATCCCTACAGCCCTGCGAAGTGGCTGGTGCCCACCTCCCCTGGACTCTGGCACTGTGGGTGCCTCGGCCTCCTTCCTTACCTGGACACCCACTCCTGTGCCTGGCTCACCACTATGTGTGCTGCACACACTCACCCTGCTTCAGAAAGTCTTTCTTGGGGTAGTTCACCTGCCTCATCTCCAGAGTCCCATCCATGTCCCAGATCCCTCATGTGTGCTCTTTCTGTCTTCTTGGTTGCATCCCTAGCTGGTGTTTGTTTGTTTGTTTGTTTGCTTGTTTACATTTTGAGACAGTGTCTCACTATGTAGCCCTAACTAGTCTGGGACTTACTGGATAGACCAGGCTGGCCAATGACTCACAGAGGTCCGCCCGCCTGCCTCCCAAGTACTGGGATTAAAGGCATGGCCACACACCTGACCAGGGTCTCCTGTTTTCTCTGTTGCTACTAAATTTGCCACAGCCTCTTAGTCCAGGTTGGCCAATATACTATTAGCACCTGTTAACTTTCCTGTGGTCACAACACCCAGTAAACTTAGGGTAACATTACAGGAACACGTGTCCAGAGCAACCAGATACATCATGTCTCTTTGGTCCCCTGGAAGGTTCTGAGGCTGGGAATGCCCATCCATCTGTTCAGTAGAACTTGTTTCATGACTCTGGGTACCTGCCTGTACTAAGAAAAATAAGCCTTGTATCTCACTGTTTCTAGCACTAAGCAGGAACCTCCAACTCCTTCCTGTTTTACTGCAGATCCTGAGACATTTTGAAGCCTCCTGTGGACAACAGCTCCCTACCCTAAGGCTCTGTGCCCAGCCCAACTCTGCAGCTGCCCCTGTGGGCCCAGCTGACCTGCTGACCAGCCCCGTGCCTGCCCCTGGGAGCCAGGTCTTCCTCCAGCCTCTCAGCTCCGCCACAGTGGTACCCAGGAGTCCTGTGCTCTTTCCATCCCCCAATACCTTACCTCCGTCTGCTCTGGAGGAGCCCAGCGAGGTCCGAACCCAATTGGTGTGTTCTAGTGAACAGGGGACAGAATCTGAGCAGAGGCTGGAGAACACAGACACCCCAGAGGATAGCTCCAGTCCGCTCCCGTGGAGTCCCAACTCTTTGTTTGCTGGCATGGAGCTGGTGGCTTGCCCCCGCCTGCCTTGCCACAGCTCGCAGGACCTCCAGACAGATTTACAGAAGGTGACCACAGAAGCTCCGGTTTCAGAGCCATCAGCTTTTGCATTTTTAAACATGTGACTTTCTGGGCCCAGCTGTACAGCGTCCCCTCTGGTCCTCATATAAAAGGCCCCAGGACCTTATGGTCTCCTGTCCTCGTGTTCACCAAGGAGCCATCCTTTGGTGTCCTCTGGCTGTCCCTTCGCCCTCTGGCCCCTTCCTTTCAACTAGGAAACTGGTACAGCGGCCTTTGAGCCAGGTGAGCCCTGGATGGGCCTCCCAGTGCTCAGAACAGTCACTGAAGAAGGGATCTGGGCCCTTAGTGCTGACCAGCCAACATGGAGGTGTGGAAAATACAGTCAACTGGTGCCTCAGAAGATGTCCGCACACCCATTGCTTCTTGGGAATTGACTCTGAGACTGGCTTCTCTCTTCCTCCCAGCAAGACCCACACAGACCTTCTTAGCGGTCTGTCCATAGCTGGAGACCACCTTGTACATCTGCAGGGCAGGACGTCCCCAGGGCTGTCGACCACAGCCCCTCCGCCCCATGCTGCTCTGTCCCTAGGAGGCTGAACACTGACTACAACTCCCACCCCCAACTCCCAGGCTACCTCAGTCCCAGTTGGACCTGTCCCATTGCTAGGTGCTGGCAATGATTGTATGGACTTGAATTCCTATGGTGACAGCTGGCCAGTAGCAAGGCTGCCGGGCTGACCTTGGGTACCCTGGGCAAGCCCTGTGGGCCTGACCCTCAGAAATGAGCACTTGAGAGGGTTGGAAACACCAACTTGGCTCACAGTTAGGTTCTGATCTCTGGTCCTTCCTCTGGGAGGTCAAAGTAGCTGGGAGCCACAGCCTTGAGGATAGGGGGGCTGGGCGGGTACCTTTGGTTCTCAGAGTTTCCTCAGACAAGTGCCCTGTGGCCGTTTCCAGTGTCAGTCACTGTAGGGCCCAGCGCTGGATGCCAGCTTGCCACAGTTTTCTGTAGGACACGGGAGAGAGTCGTCCCATCTCAGAAGAACCTGTGGAGATGCAATGTGCACTTTCTCAATAAACACATGTTTACACTGCTTGTGCCACTTGGGCTGGTTGATTTTGTGCTAAGATTTTATTTATATGATACATTGTCTCCGTCTTCAGCCACACCAGAGGAGAGCATCAGATCCCATTACAGATGGTTGTGAGCCACCACGTGGTCGCTGGGACCTGAACTCAGGAGAGCAGTCAGTGCTCTTAACCATTTAGCCATCTCTCCAGCCCCTATTATTATTATTATTATTACTATTATTATCATCATCAATACCTTAAGGGCTTGTTTTCCCGAGTAGAGCAGGTGCTTCCCCTCGAGTGTTTGGTGGACCCTCTCAGCGGTGCTGCCTTGCCCTCCCCGTCAACGGGCCAGGAGGGCATTCTGAACAGAAATTGTGGCTACACTGCTCCAGGGTGAGCGGAGAACATGGCTAGAGAGGGGCTGTCCCAAACCCCACCAGAGTCTCCGCAGGTGTTCAGTTGTGTCAAACGTGGGGCCTTGTGTGTACTGGTAAGTGCGGGACCCCTGGGGCTGTACTCCCAGCTCAGTTTGTATACAGTGGTGAATTGACATTAAAGTTTACAGGAAAAAAAAAAAGAGATCAGAACAGTCAAGATGATCTTACAACTCCTATGGTGTGGCTTTTCAAACTGGGAATTGTTCTGTGGACCCCAGGGACAGAAACATTTTCACTGCTGAGTCAAGGGTTGGAGGAGCAGGGAAACGCTCATGGCGGGTGTACCACTGAAGAGTGGCCTTTTCCCTGGTAACTGTTGGTGATGTCTGGGGTGGGGGGTGGCACTTAGAACCCCTCCTCTCCTGCCATGCCCAGAGGTCAGGGTTCACCACAGCTGTGCTAGCCAAGGCTGGTATCGTCGGGGTCTACACAAGTGGTGGTCAGCGACAGCGTCCACATCTCGTAGGTAGAACCTCACAAGCCTAGGTTCCTGAGCCACGCCCTTGGTCGGGGGCGTTTTCTTTATCTGCAGTAGTTCAGTGAGGAGGTAGTAGCCGTCAATGGTGTTGGAGCTAGCAATGTGTAAAAAACTGAAAACATCTTGGCCCATACCTCACACTTCACACAAAAATTTAAAGTGAACCATAACCTAAGAATCAGAAACACCTGATGGTGGTATGCCCCTTTAATCCCAGCACTCAGGAGGCAGAGGTGGCTCGCCATGAAGCTGAAGCCAGCCTTGTCTACATAGGGAGCTCTAGGCCGTCCAGGTCTACATACTAAGACCCTGTGTTGGGGAAGAAACCTTATTAAAGGGAAAAGGCTTTAATGTCATAGTTAAGGGAATGGAAAGTCGAGCCAAACACTGAGAGACTTTTCAGGTGACGTCTCTCGCAGACTCACGTGAAAACCTCGCTGAGAACACAGGATCGATGGCATAGCTAGGCTGGTGAAGGCATTTTTACCACACAGTCTGACAACCAGAGTACAATCCCTGGGACCCACATGGTAGAAAAAGAAAACTGATTCATGAAGGTTATCCTTACCTCTACATGTTTGCTGTGGCGTGAGTGTACACACACACACACACACACGCACACACCCAAAGTTTAAAGCTCAAAACTAGAAAATCACCCAAATTACAGAGTGGGTAAATGATCTGACAGACATGAAGGGAGACGAATGCAGGGATGGCAGATGAGCCGTGTGATGTGCAAACCACTCACCTGGCCAGGAGAACAGCTAGCGAAGGGGCAGCTTTGGGTTACAAGAGTCCAGCTTGGGTGCTGGGGAGATGGCTCAGCTGTTAAGAACACTGGCTGTTCTCCCAGAGGTCCTGAGTTCAATTCCCAGCAACTACATGGTAGCTCATCTGTAATGGGATTGATGCCCTCTTTTGGTGTGTCTGAAGACAGCTACAGTGTATTCACACACACACCCCAACCATTCACCTATTAACGTCACTGAGAGAACAGGACCCAAACACTCCAAGAGCGGAAGGAACAGACACCAACTGGGACATTGTCTGGACAGTAACTAGAAAACATTCTGGCAGTTTCTTAAATAGCACTGATTTCTGCCCTAAGAATTTGCAGAAGATGGGAAAACCTGGGCTTACACAAAAGCCAGCAAGTGAGTGTCTACAGCTGCTTCCATCGTGTGAACTCTCGCTTGGAATAGTTGCTTCCTGGGGCATTCTAAGAGTCAGGTGACATGTTGGCTAGGACAGCAGAATGAATCCTCCAGCTTTGGGGTGGTTGGGGTGGGGATTTAGGAAGACACTCTGTGCCATCTTGTCTCTGACTTTCCTCAAGAGACAAAACAAAGGGTCCCAGCCAGCTGGTGCCTGAAGCAGCTGGGATTAAACAAGGAATGGCTCTGTAGGGTGTGGCGGAAGGGTGACTAAGTCTGAATGGGTGTTTACCCGACACCAAAGGATGTGAATTTTGATATGTATAAACCAAATCTTTCTCTTAATTTTAAAAAAGAAGCCACCGTGAGCGCATGCCTTTAATCCCAGCACTTGGGAGGCAGAGGCAGGTGGATCTCTTGAGTTCAAGGCCAGCCTGGTATACAGAGTGAGTTCCAGGACAGCCAAAGCTGCACAGAGAAACCCTGTCTCGAAAAAACAAAACAAAACAAAACACAAAACAAACAAACAAAAAAGGAAGCCACCATCAGTGTTTAAAAGCACCTACTATGCTGAGTGGTGGTGGTACACACCTTTAATCCCAGCACTTGGGAGGCAGAGGCAGGTGGATCTGTGAGTTCAAGACCAACCTGGTCTACAGAGGGAGTTCCAGGACAACCAAGGCTACATAGAAAACCCTGTCTCAAAAAAAAAAAAAAAACCAAAAAAACAAACAAACAAAAAAAAGCACTTGTATAGGACCGGGTTTTAGTTCCCAGCACCCACATGGCATCCTACAACCATCCATAACTCCAGTTTCAGGAGATCCAGCACCCTCAACATGATGCAGAAACTTACACATAATAAATCTTAGAAAGAAAAGATGAAAGCCAGGTGTGGCGGCACTTTGCCCGTAATTCCAGATTTAGGAGGGGAAAAAAGCAAAGGATCAGGAATTCCACGTCATTCTCAGCTATATAGTGTGTTCGAGGACAGCCTGGGCTACGTGGTATATGAGATGCTTTCTTAGTGCAAAAGTGGCTGAGGTTCAATGGCAGAGTCCTTATTTAGCACATGCAAGGCCCTGGACCACCATCCTAACTTACCACACACACACACACACACACACACACACACACACACACACACACGCACGCACGCACACACGCACTCACACGCACGCACACGCGCTTGTTCATAAGATTAATATGCGGATAATTTTTAAAGCATTTGAGTTTATAACATTGTTATTTAATGTAACTTCTGTTGGAGAGGCCATCTGAGCTTGTGGGTCCCGAGCCCTTTGGCAGACAGGAAAGACCACATCTATACACTTGGAGACTCCGACAGTGTCTTTGAAAGCAGTTAGGAAAGATTGGGGATAGGAGGCATCATTGCGCGGTCCTGCCAAGGCACCGGAGAGGCCCAGGGCTGCGCGGGGGCCTCAGAGGGTGCCGGGACCCGCAGGCTCCGCCTCCTTAAAGCCCCGCCCCTCTGCCTGCCCCACTCCACTTTGGCTTTCGGCAGCTCCTCCCACTCCGGGACTTACAGGACAGCCTAACGGCCCAATGAACTACCCGAAGATCAGGGCGGGCGTCCGGAGAGCCAATCCCTGAGCGGCGCGCGCTGCAAAGGCGGGCCGGCGTGACGGACAGCGGAGGAGGCACCAGGCTGGTTGCTAGCCGCCGCCGCCGCCGCTCGCCCCTGCGGACAGCGTTTTATTGTCACCCACGGCGGAGGCCGCGCCAGCCCCGTGGGGCCCCGGGTGGCTCTGCAGCCGCGCCCGCCAGGCCGAGCCCACGGGCCCTGCGCCCCAGGCTAGGTCCGCGCAGGTGAGGGGCGTCTCGCGGTGAAGGGTCGGGCCCTGCAGCGAGGTCGGCCTGTGCCCAGTACCCCCAGCCCCGGAAGGTCGCCGTGGGCTCCATTCGGGCGGCCCGGAACCCCTGCCTTAAACCTCAAGAGACCTAGGGGATGCGGGTCGCCCGCGGAGGAGCACAGCAGTGCGCTGCTCAAGGGCTCTGCCTCTGCGAGTCAGCTGGCCCCCGAGGGAGCAGGCTCCTGCCCCTCCGGCTCCTGCGGGAGGCGCGGTTTTGTCCAGGGTGAGGCTGGCCTCCCCAGCCTCCGGCCATCTGGCTTATAGATTTCCATGGAGAGGCTATGTTTACCGCCCAGAACCTCACTGGCTGCACGTGGTGCTGGGAAAGCTATGTCCACCAGACTTAGGAGCTTAGGATCCACCAAGGTGTAGCCAGTGCCAAGAAGGGCAAGGTATTAGGTTTCACCTACACAACCAGAAATGTGTAACGGGGACACTGGCCGGACTGATGGCAAAGCAGCCTCAGAGTAGGGACACTGCCCCCTACTACACACATCTGGATGTCAGTACCAAGGCAGCTTGACTTTGGACCATGGTGAGTGTATGCTCCTGGCTCCCTGACTCTGAAAGGGGATTGTAATCACTTAGCAGTTGTCCCATGTCCCATCTCCCAGGTCTCAGGACCTCAGTGCCCTCCACACATCAGGACCTAAGACTGTGTGGTCCCTGTCCTCTCAAGGGAGTCCTAGAGAAAGCAAAACAGTTGGTAGAAGAAAAGCTGATGGTGCTGTGGAGGCAGGGGGATTGCAGATGCAGTGGTGTGCTAGGATGCACTGCCAAGATTTGAGGAACAGCAGGGAGGGAGGCAGGCTTAGTTAATGCACAATGAAGTGCTTATAGAAAACAGGGTCAGAGCTGGACTTCTCAGGTACTCAGATTTACTCTGCCATCCTGAGAAGCCATTTCCCCTGTGGGTATAACCTGAGCTGAGAGCAGTGTGGAAGTATTGGGTGATGTGAGCACGGGCCCTGGCCGGATAGCCTGCTGTACTTGTGCAAAGCTCAGGGATGGAGAGGGTGTATAAAGGAGAGAGTCTGGGGCAGAGTTCAGGGCGTCTTGGGCTTTCAGGGATGAGAAGAGCCAGTGGGAGACTGCAAGAGAGAGCACCCTGCAAGGGAGGTATCAGGGTGCCTCTGAAACAAGAGAACAGCTGCCAGGTCCCCGGAGTTCATGGATGCTCTGTGGTGACGCAGGGACTTGGGAGTCCACATCCTACTAGGGTAGCTTGAAGCTGTTGCAGGATCTCCAGGATCCAACCTCAAAGCCACATGTACCTCAGGATAGCCCAGGAAGATGCACTTTTTTTTTAATGTAGAGAATGTCCTAGGGCTGGGGTGAATGGCAGAGCCAGGCTCACAGCCACCACTGCCTGCTGCTAGCACCCTCTGGGATCGCTGACCCCCAGCTACTCACAGCTCACCATTTAGAGCCCAGCGTAGGGTTTAGAACAATCTTGTCTTCTCGTGCTCCTGGCAGAGCTCCTCCATCCCCAGTGGTGGCTTCTGAGAGTTTTGGTGGCAGGTAGACCCACACGTCCAGAGTGAGTGGAGATTGTGAGTGCAAGGGGTGAGATTCCTCCATGGTATCTTGTCTCCCCCACCTCGTTCTCCCACTTCCCTTCCTCTACCAACTCCTCTTCCTTTTTTTTTTTTTTTTTTTGGTTTTTTTCTTGAGACAGGGTTTCTCTGTATGGCCCTGGCTGTCCTGGAACTCACTTGGTAGACCAGGCTGGCCTTGAACTCAGAAATCTGCCTGCCTCTGCCTCCCAAGTGCTGGGATTAAAGGCGTGCGCCACCACCGCCCGGCTCTTTGTTTCTTGAGACAGGGTTTCTCTATGTAGCCCTGGCTGTCCTAGAACTCCCTCTGTAGACCAGGATGGCCTCAGAACTCAAGAGATCTGCCTGCCTCTGCCTCCCAAGTGCTGGGATTAAAAGTGAGCCAGTACTGCCCATGAGAAGGGCCGGGGGGGAGGGGTGGCTGCCCACAGCCCAGGGCCTGTCCCTCTGTCGCTATTGAATACTTGGATACAGTTCAAGAAGAGTAAAAGGCACAAATAAGCCAGGTGTTTTTGCACATCTTTAATGCCAGCACTCCGGAGACAGAGAGGTAGGTAGATCTCTGTGAGTTTTGAGCCAGCCTGGTCTATAGAGTGAGTTCCAGACAGGATAGCCAGGTCTGTACAATGAAACCCTAAAACCCTGTCTTGAAAAAAAAAATATATATATATATATATATATTTAAATCTATGTGTGTATATGTCTGTATACCAACAGAGGCCAAAAGAGAGTGTCAGATCCCCTGGAGCTGGAGTTACAGGCAGTTGTGGGCCACTGCTATGGGTACTAGGAACCAAGTCCTGTCCCTCTAGAAGAGCAGCAAACACCCTTAACTACTTGGTTATCTCTCTAAGCTTCATTCCCATCTCATGTAGCCCAGGATGGCCTTGAATGCACTATCTATCTGAGAACGGTCTTGAGTCTGGTCCTTCTGCCTCCACCTTCTGAGTTCCAGGATTGCACACATACACTGCCACACCTAGTTTATACCATGCTGAAGACTGGACGGAGCTGTATCCTCAGCCCTGCGGTGTCTTATTGCGTCTCTCATTTCCTTTTCAGGGTTAGCCTGGTCCACCATGAAAGGTTCACGGACCATCACTGCCACTCCTGAAGGCAGTCCAGAAGCTGTGGACTTGAGTCTGATTGGCCTCCCTCCGCCCATGTCCCAGCGGCCCGGCAGTGCCTCTGCCACAAGGTCTATTTTCCGTTCCATGTCTGTGGCTACAGGCAGCGAGCCAAGAAAAAAGGCACTGGTGAGTGTGGGTCTGGGACCCTCTTGGGGTGGCATCTAGTCCCTGGTAACAGTTCCTCACAAGAGCGTTTATCTCATATTCATGGTCATGCTCCTGTGGGCAGTAGACCACGCAAGCCACGTGAGCTGTGCTGTGGCAAATCCAGACCCTTCTGGCATCCGGCTTTCCCCTCCTGTCCCACTGTATTTAGGCTTCTTGGGTTCTTCAAAGCTACCCTTCTAGAAACTGGGTGGGCAGCAGATGGGCAGGGAGGGCTTTGGGGAGGGCTGTCTTTCCTTTCCCAGCCTACCTCTGTGGGGCATGAATCAGAAATGTCACTCAGAAATTCATGGTGTGGACATGAGGGGTCAAGCTGGACTCCCGCCCACCTCCACCCCACCCCCACTCGCTCTGGCCTTACTAATTTTATGTATATGAGTACCCCATTGCTGTCTTCAGACACCAGAAGAGGGCATCGAATCCCATTACAGATGGTTGTGAGCCACCATATGGTTGCTGAGAATTGAACTCAGGACCTCTGGAAGAGCATTCGGTGCTCTTAACCACTGAACCATCTCTCCAGCCCCAAGCTGGGCTCCTGTAACCCAAAGCTACTCTCTGCTAGGCATTCCCTGGCCAGGCCCAGAAAGGAAGCAAGTACTTTGTGGGCCAGGGCTGTGCCTGAATCTAGCCTGAACTTCTAAAGCAGGGAGGAACCTGGGTGAGACCTGCATGCTGCCTGTCCTCTGCGACTCTGCCCGAGAAGCAGGTCCTTGCTGAGGGTGAAGGGCTGGTTGGTGTCTGAGCTTGCTTTCTTGACAAAAGGCCCACCTCCTCCTTCTTCCTGAAAAAGTGTGTCAGGCGGTGTAGCCCTCCATTGCTCAGGGTGCATTCTGGGACAGAGATAGCGAGGTGGTAAAGAACAGAAGTAGCAAGACGGTAAAGGACAGAGGTAGCAAAAAACGGTAAGGGACATTTGGTACAGACAAATTGCCGCAGCGAGCCAGCCATCTGCCTCAGCCGAGGGACGGACAGCTCAGACTAGCGTGAGTCTCAGCTCCGCCCTCTGTGACCCCAGCCTTGCTCTTGAGTTGCTGTTTCTTATCCTGTGTGGATCCCTCCACTGCACCGAAGCCCTAAGCAAGGAGGGCAGCCAGGCCTATGCGCGTGGACCAAAGATCTGCTGCTGCACCCCTGCTGCACGGAAGCTTGGGCTCCCTCTGTGGCTCCCTGGACACAGCCACCTCTCGCAGGCCTCCTGCTGAGAGCAGTTCTATCATCTCAGTTTTTCCTTCAGTGGCAGCTCGTGTGGCTGAGTTCTGGGTGGGGGAAGCTGCCAAGTCCTCTCTCCTCGGGACTCCTCGCTGGGATCGGTGCGGCTGTTTGTCTTGTAGGATGATGCTACCCTGCTATACTTAATGAAAGAACAGTCCACCGGGCCGGGACCTCCTGTGGGCGGGGCCTCATTTTACTGCTGGTCCTTGTCACTGTTTGACCTCATTGGGGTCCTGAAGGGCATTTGCTCTGGGCAGGCCTCTAAATCTCAAGAGACCGGACTTGTCATTGGAGCAGATGCCCCACATATGACAGTGAAGCGGGCATGCTTTGTCTCGGGAGGATGGGGGCGTGGGACAGGGAGAGGGTCTATCCTGGGCTGATGACGCTGAGCCTTTGCACAGATGGAGTCTAAGGTTCTTAGCTCACGCTCTCATTTATCTGATGAGCACTTGATCACCTTCCGTGAGCACAGGAGCCACCTTTATCCCTTTCCTCAGCGTGGAGAATATAAAACTGCCATCAGAAAAATGGGGGAAAGGAAAGGGCACCCCTGAGCCGTCACTGACCCCGTGGCAGTTGATGTATTTAACAATTCCACATTAAGAGTAGTGGTGCACAGCCGGGCGTGGTGGCGCACACCTTTAATCCCAGCACTTGAGAGGTAGAGGCAGGCAGATTTCTGAGTTCGAGGCCAGCCTGGTCTACAAAGTAAGTTCCAGGACAGCCAAGGCTACACAGAGAAACCCTGTCTCGAAAAACAAACAAACAAACAGAGTAGATGATCAGATGTGCCGCTGTTTAAAGTGCAGAGGGCCAAAGAAGGGAGAGACAAGCCTGCTGCTAAGGTTCACACCTGCTGCCTCTGGCCTGCAGGCGGCCCGTGCTCCGCTGTGCCCACTTCATCTCCTGTTCCCTGTGATGCATCGCATCCACTGCCTGAGAACACTAGGCCAGCTGTTGATGACCACAGTGACAGAGCGAACAGTTCCTCGCTGGGCCCTCCCCCACTGCAGGGGTGAGGGGCTCCCCACTTTGTGCAGAACACCTAGGTTCTCAGAGGCTGGGCCCTGCCCCCCCCCCCTCACTGTCCATGTGCCACCAAGAGCCTCCCAGCTTGTTTGGAATCCAGTGATTTCTCTAAGGCCTGGCCTGGTGTCTGAGGCCTTCTCTGCTAAGCAGGCTCTTTTTTCCCTTCTGAAGGAGGCCACTGGACCTGGAGGCCCCCGAGCTATCAACAATCT
Source organism: Mus musculus (assembly GCF_000001635.26). Lineage (NCBI taxonomy): Eukaryota > Metazoa > Chordata > Mammalia > Rodentia > Muridae > Mus > Mus musculus. The sequence continues at coordinate 120,081,297 of NC_000077.6, read as the reverse complement.
TCGAAGATCTAACAGCACTACACAGGTCAACCAGTCATGGACGGGCTCCCCCAGGTAACCTACTGTGACTCCCGGTCCCCCTCAACCTCTCGAGGTGGTCTTGTTCCATCAGGTAACTCCAGCCTCCCTTCTCCTCCCTCCCTAGCCCTTCCTGCAGCTCTGTCCATTGTGGTCTCTGCTGGGCAGTGGGATCTGGGGGCTCCTCCCTTAGGAAAATAGGGACTGCACTTCTACCACACGCAGACAGAGCCTCAGCGCCTGGGGTATGCACTCAGGACGTCTACTCTGCCAAATTACTGGTGACTGAAAATGCAGGACGCACTTGAGGTGTGGGGTGTACACGTGTGACGGTGCTAGAAGTTGGGTGTATACGGGGGCTGTAAATGCACATGGCCGTGGCATATGGATTTGTGGGCTGTGCTTCATGTGTGGCGTGTATTATGGAGTATTTGTAGTTTGTGGTTGTGTGATATGGATGCTGTGTACTATGGGTATGCAGGTATGTGGTGTGCGGAGAGGATTTGGTGCATATAGCATGCATGCGTGCACGTGTATGTGTGTGTCTGTCTCTGTGTGTGTATGTGTGGTGTGGTGCGTGCGTGCATGTATGTATGTATATGTGTGTCTGTGTGTGTCTGTGCAGTGTAGTTATGCTTATTAATGATATCCAGGAAACCCTTTGTAGATGTATCTGCCTATGGGAGAGCAGGCCTAGTTCTGTTAGCAGTTAAATGTCTTAGATCTTTCTCTTGGCTCTGATCAAGTACCCTGACAAAAGCCATCTGGAGAAGAACTTGCTTATTCTGAATCACACTGCAGTCTGTCACTGCAGTGAAGTCACCACAGCCGGAGCGGGAAGCTGCTGGTCACCTCTGCAGTGGAGGAGGGTAATGGTTGTGTCCTTCTCAGCTCGCTTCCTCCATGGATCCCAATCAAGGAATGGTGCTGGCCACGTGGGGAAGAAAGAGCGGGCATGCCTTCCCACCTCAAATTAACGGATCACAGAGTCATGCTGAGAGACCAGTTCCTGAATGATTGTAGATCTTGTTAAACTGACAAAACCCAGTGCAGCTCCAACCCTTATTAGCTTGGTACCCAAATACATTGCTCTGAAGTCACAACCTCCCACTCCTTATTCTCTCAGGCTCCTGACCATGTTATAATAGAAAATACTTTTAGTCCAACTTAAAAGTCTCTGTAGTCTGTCACAGTTAGCTCCTATTTTTTTTTAAAAAGTATGTTTATTTAATACATCAGAGCCCAGAATAAGATTCATATTCTAAAATTGAAGAAAAGGGCACAGCAAAGAACAGGGCAAGTCTTTGTCAACCAAATCTGGCACTGGGGGCTCATAATGTATTCAGTTGGGCTCCAAAAGGCTTGGTTCCCCATATACATTCTGGAGTCCAGACTGCAACCTGGTCTTCCCCTTGACAGCTTCCTGCATTGCTTGCTCTAGTGTCCCATGCAGCCTCACTACACGCAGCCTCCCTGACCCTATGGTAACTCTTGCAGTCTGCATGCTGTGATAGTACCAGCACCATGTGGACAGCACCAAGCCCTGCCAGCCCTTGGTGTATCTGGGCATCACGGGGTCATGGGTATAGTGCTGCTACATTGGAGCCTCAGCAGCCGAAGCAGAACAATGTTGCCCTTGCTGGTCATGGAGCAGGGCATCTCTGGGGCTCTGCAGGCCTTTTGTGAGCAGTTACATGGGTGCTGGGAACCCAACTTGGGTTATAAAATGGCACTGCTTATATAGCCCGCAGGTGACGTTTCAGCACCTGATGTGGCGTGACAGCTCCTGATTCGTTGCTCGCCCATCACCCCATTACTACACCGCGAGATGGGCAGTGACTAGGCGTGAGTTCACTCTTGCACTTGCGCATAAGGCTTGTTTATTAGTTAAGCACAGTGGAAACCAGCGCCATCTTATAATGGCGATTGCTCACGGCATGCACGCGATTGCTCGTGGCATGGCTCTCCACATCTCCCCCTTTTTATTTTATTAAAATTTGAGGCTGGTCTAGGTCTCTGCAGTCATGTCCATCTGCTGTGGCTCCTGTCTTAGGTCATTCCTCCAATGTCACAGATTCAACCATGGCACTCTGGCTTGATGCGGTGCTGTGGCCCTGTGGAGGGCCTCATGTCCTGTCTTCTGCCCCTGTGTCTTACTGTGCTGGCCCCAAGCTGTCTCCTGTCTCTCCGAAGCCATGCAAGGATGACACTTGCCAGACGAGAGCTCTTCAGTATGGGCCCTCTGGTCCTCATTTCTTTGTGACTTTTTCATAAGTTCTGCCAACTTCCACCAACCCCAGTGTCCATGAGAGTCTTGCATATTTCTTGCTAGGTTGTCTAGGGCCTCACAGTCCTTATGCTGGGGCTTCGTCCCCATTTCTGATGGGTTTCAGTGTTGACCCTGGCCCGGTAGCCTTCCTGGATTTTAGTACTGCATTGTGTCTAGCTTCTTCACCATTTGTGAATCAGGACAAGTCCTTCCCCTTCTACCTCCCTGCCTTCCATGTTCAGGCACACTGAGCCTACCCCCTCCACAGGAAAGTGGATTTTGCGGTACTTTCTTCTGTGGCCCACTAACATGGCTGGTGATGCCAACACTGTACCTTGGCCATTGTCAGGGCGATGGGTGAAGCCTGTAACGGTGTGGAGTCTATCAGAGTGGCAGTCTTGCCAGGGATATGTCTGGGCTGAGAAGAGACATCAGGGAACTGACTGCCTATCATCCTCCCCTTTCTCTCCTAGAGAGTGTGGAGATGGCAGCCCAGAGCCAGGAATGCCAACAGTCCCTGGCCTACACTTCGTGTCCCATCCCGCTCACATCTCAAGAACAGCTCAGAGATTTGCTCATTTGTTGGTGCTAGAGACGGAGCCCAGTGCCATGCACACACTAGGCAAGCACCCACTCTGCTGCTGAGCCAGATCGTGGCCCATTCAATATTGTCAGCTCAGCCAGCGTCATGGCCCCGTCTGGGGCGTTCCTCACCCCATGGCTGCTAAGGTTCACTGTGTCCTCCACCAGCCTGCATTCTGTCCCTGTGGATCTGCCTGCTCTGGACATTTCTTATAATGAGAATGAGATACTGTGTGGCCTCCTGTATGTGGCCCTCTGCCTGAGCATGCTTTCAAGGCTCACTGTGTGACATTGTTTCACTCGGGCATGATGCTGGGCCTCATGGCCCTGTGCACAGTTTGCTAGCTGCCAGAGCTTCCTGCCTCACACGGGACATTGCTCCAGGCTCTCTCACTCCATCAGGTTCAGACCTTGGGCATAGTATGTCTGTGGCCCCCTGGGGGAGTTCCTGCCATCTAGCTGATCTTCCTTGTTGCCTCTGACTTTCTTGAGCTGACTCGTATGTGGCTCTTTGTGTGTAGGGGAATGAGGGTAATGGCAGTAACTGGTAGCCACATGTCTTAAGGCCTTTGATCCTCAGGCTCATTATAGCTACCCAGACTTCCAAACCTTGTCCCACTGAGGCATCTCTGCCAGTTAGGAATGTATGTCAGGGTTAAGAAACATTTTTTATGTATATAATGTTTGCTTATATACCTATATGTACACCATATGTGTACCTGCTGCCCTCAGAGGCCAGAAGAAGGTGTCATATCCTCTAAAAATGCTGTTACATAGGGTTGTGAGCCTCTGTGTAGGTGCAGGGAACCAAACTGGGTCCTGTGCTAGAGCAGCAAGTGCTCTCAGCCTGAGCCAACTCTCCAGCCTCCAAGAAACATTCACCATGTCCTGGAGTCATGCCCTCTTGCCTTCTGTAGAGCACCCGCCTGTCTTCCTTCCTGGCATCCCTAGCCCTTGACTTTGTGTGCATACTTCTCTCTGACACAGGCCAGCAGAGCCCACCGACTTCCTGATGCTCTTTGAGGGCAGCACCAGTGGGAGAAGAAGGGTGGCCAGTCTTAGCAAGGCATCCAGTGAGAAGGAAGCCACGTGGAACGTCCTGGTAAGGGGGTGTGTGAGGCAGCCATGAGTCCTGGTGTTCCTGCCAGATCACCATCAGGCTCCTTCTACATCCTTCCTGCCTAGAGAGGCAGCTGTTGCGGGGTGGGGTGGGGTGGGGTGGGGTGGGGTGGGGTGGGGGGAGGGTGTCCCAGGCTTGCTGAGCTTTGGTCCTGACACTGGTCCCTTGGGGCATAGCATCTGCTGCCTCATGACACATAAGGGCCTGCTGTTGGTATTGGGCTGTGCTCCTAGTGTTCCAGGCTGTGAAGTATCCGTGTGATCCACAGGATGAGCAGCCCAGGGGCTTGGCTTTGCCAGCCAGTGCTCAGAGTCCCAGCACCCTTGACTCTGCCTTGGGCCCACGGAGGAAGGAGTGTCCTCTGGCACCCAGCTTCACCGCTAACAACAGGTATTGTCCCACCACACACACCTGGTCCCAGGAGACTCTTTGTCTTTTATGTAGCTGGATTCAGCTACTTTGTACTGAGTGGAGAAGTCAAACTAATGGCTTTCCCCTCAGCCAAAGAGAATCCTTGTAAGGTGGTAGCTTGCACAAAAGGGACCTGTGGCCACTGTTTAGACAGTATCAGTGGTCAGCTCAACAAGCCTCCTGGCCTCCTGGAAGGCTCTTCTCCCTTGGAGGAGCCTTTTTTCTAGATGCCTGAGTCAACCAGCTGAACTTCTCAGAAACGTCAGGTCCAGGAGTTTCCTCCAGGCCAGCTGTATCTGACTTGAATGGTTCGTTTGGGGGGTGAGCCCATGTCAGAGCTGTGCTTGTCACTCTTGGGGACAGGACAGATCACAGCATGTCAGAGAGCAGTGACCAGCATGGCAGGCAGGAGCTGGTGCTGTGGCCTCACTAATAGACCAGGAGAAGCCACTGGAGCAAGCAAGGCTCTGGGCCATTTCCAGAGCATTTCCAAAACATCCCTTGACCTTGGGGGCAGTGACATCATCCACTTTGGGTGCAGGAAAGGGCTGTTGGCCGCTGGAGTCCTGGCCATGGACTCCCAGGGGCACTTGGTCATTGCCATAGTATGCACTGAGAGTTTTTATGGCAGCGTGTGCCACAAACCAAACCTGATTGTTTCCTCCAGCCCCACTCCTTCCTGGTCTCTCTGACAGGAGCAACAAAGGTGCTGTGGGCAACTGTGTCACCACCATGGTGCATAACCACTATGCCTCCTCGAAGATGGTGTCGCCCCCCAAGAGCTCCAACCAGACAGCCCCCTCCCTCAAGTAAGGCCTGTTCGAATGCACACAGGAAGCATGTGGCCCGGGGAGGGACGCAGGCAGGCTGGGCCCTGAAGGAAGCTCCTGTACACACACAGAACCACGTGCCATAGTTGGGGTAACTGGAGCCCTATACCCCATCTGTCTGCTTCTAGACTTCTGTACTGAGAACCTCTTTCTGTTTATAAAATGTAAAGGACATTTACACAGGTGCCAGGCAATGGGACTTTGGGGTACAGGTAGTTCTAGGGGCCAGCAAGGTGGAGGTGAAAGGTCAACCTTGCACCATGGTTCGTGGGCCTCCTCCAGGCTTAGAACCAGGGCATGGGTCGGGGACCCTGCCTAGAGCTGTGGACACAGTTAGGCTTCTCTTTGTCTCATCAGCAATATTGTGAAGGCAGCAGCCCGTGAGGGAGGTGAGGGCAGCGACTTGGGGAAGCCTCGGAAGAATTTGTCCAGTGCCAGTCAGTCCGCTCGAGGCACTACCGGCCTGCTGAGGCGGAGGGAGGTGACTGAAGAGGAAGCCGAGAGGTGACTGTTCTCAGGGAGTTGTGGGGCCAGGGGCTTGGGACCTATGACTCTAACAGTTGGTTTTTAGACAACATGAATGGGAGGGCCACACTCGCTGAGACTCCATGTGTCTAAAACGCAAGGGCAAGATGGTTATATGGGGGAGGGGCTGTAGTTGCTTGGGGCGTGACAGGAACCAGGACACCACAGGGATTGTTCTCTGAGGGTGGTGGGAATGTTCTAGAATTGGATTGTGCTGATGGACGCACAGCCCTGTAAATCTGCCTCAGAAAGCATTGAATTGTATGCCACAAACGGGAGGGTTTTATAGCACGGTAATTATACCTCCGTGAAACTGGTGATTAAAAACACATTTAGCAGAAAGAAGATAAAAGACTGAGGAGAACAAACACCTGCCTGTGGGGCTGCAGCGGTGGGCACAGGCACAGGCGGGGCCTTCCTGGCTACCATGGGTGAGGCTGCCCTTGACAGTGCCCTCTGGGGCGGCAGCGGTGGGCACAGGCACAGGTGGGGCCTTCAGTGGCTACCATGGTGGCTCCTTGCCAGGCCCCATTAGCAGGTGAATAGCTGCATTGAGGGCTTCCCTGGTCTGGTCCAACCAGACCACCCACCTGGCCTGTGACTTCCTGGGCTGAGTATGGGGAGAGGTCCTGCCATAGACAGTGGGAGGGGGGGAACTGGAGGCAAGGCCAGGAGCCGTCAGCTCCCCAGAGCCCCATCTTGGTGCTTCTCTGGATGGGCCTCATTGCAGAGCCAGGGCACTATGGCAGGCAGCCGGAGGTACTTGGTCCCCTGTCGTTACCCTCCGCAACGATCTGTTCACAGCCCTTCTAGTCAGGGTTGAGGGGTTTGGTTTAATCAGCTTTGTTGAGTTATTATTTGTTTTCTTGCAGTTCTGGGATGGGACCCAGAGGTTTGCAAGGTTTACCACTAGGCTCTCTTCCCCAGACCACTGGGTTTAGTTTAAAATGTACCCACTTGACAAATGTTATGTGGTCGCACACGCTAACATTCCCAGCACGTGGGTAGCAGAGGTAGGAGAACCAGTAGTTCTAGACTATCCTCAGGTACATGGTGAATCTGAGGCCAGAGTGGAATGTGTGACACTCTGGCTCAAAAAACAAATACGTGACCGGGTGTGGTGTCACACACGTTCAGTGCCAGCCCTTGGGAGGCAGAGGAGGAGGATCTCTGAGTTCAAGGTCAGCCCGAACTGCATATGGCACTCTAGGATAGCCAAGGCTACATAGAGAGACCCTGTCTTCAAAACAAAGCAAACAACCCTCAATTAAATAACACTAAAAATAATTAGGCTATCTCAACCAACCCAACTCCCTCTGCCTACCTACCGTGTGGTCTCCTCTTGTGCCCTGACCTTAGCAACCACCGACCTGATTGTCTCATGAGCAGCTGTATTCTTGGCTGTGGGGTCCTGGAGCTTGGTCTTGCTCCCAAGCAACATCTTGTTGCCTGGACAACCATCCAAGCCTGCTTTAGACTGACACTTGCACCCTCCCTGGATTGTCTTCCAGGAGGGTGGGTTTAGGTCTTAAAGGAGACTAGAAGGGCTGGCCTTCCACATCATAGCCTGGTGAGAAAGGGCCGTGTGTAGCCACCACTGTCTCTTTCCATCTGGACACTTCTTGTTCTAGGGGTACAGGGATGTGGGGACCTTTCCTGGTCCTGAATCTAGTTCTCTGGACAGGTTCATCCATCAGGTAAACCAGGCTGCAGTTACCATCCAGCGCTGGTACCGCTGCCAGGTACAGAGGCGCCGAGCGGGAGCAGCAGCCCTCGAGCACCTGCTAGCGTCCAAGCGAGAGGTCAGTGGGATTCCTCAGGGTCTCGCCACCTGCAGTGTGTACAGCGAGTGCATTAAGTGCCATTCTTAAGACAAATCAAATGGACGTCAGATCTGGACTCACCCATAAGTGCATAGCCCCCTCTGTGGCACCTCTTGTCCTCGATGCTGCTGTTGGGTTGATGTACCAAGAGACCAGCCAGTGCCAGGATGATTCCCTGAGCAAGATCTGGGCTGAGTGCTACAGAGCTGTGTCTCCCTGATATGCCTGCATCTCAGTGTGGGTCTGGCCCTCTGCTGGGCCAAGTGCTACAGAGCTGTGTCTCCCTGATATGCCTGCATCTCAGTGTGGGTCTGGCCCTCTGCTGGGCCAAGGTGGCAGGTTCATTGTTCTAAGCAGTCTCACCCACCTTCTAAGCTAGTGGACGCTCGGTGCCCCGTGGAGACCTCCCAGTTGGTTTCAGGGCTCTGCCCATCTTCCAGTTCTGTAAAGTTTGTGGATTTGGCTTCCCTGGCAGGGGCAGAGGCAACGGTTGGGAGGTGGGAACCTTCTGGAACTGCACCGGCAGGAGGAGGCAGCAAGGAAGAAGGCCCGGGAGGAAAAGGCTCGTCAGGCCAGGCAGGCAGCCATTCAGGTACTGGGTACTCCAGGTGTCATCCCTCAGCCCATAGCCCATTCTGTGTGACACTGATGCTTGGAGACACTGAGCCTCAGGGGAGCTGGGCTGCAAGAGGGTCAGGGGACACCCTGCTTTAGCGGGCTGCTCAGAGGTGCTCCTCTGTCAGGAACAACAGAAACGAGCCCAGAAGGCAAGTGAGGCCGAACACAGACGGCCTAAGGACAGACCAGAGACCCGAGCACCGGAGCAGCCTCGACCCATGCAGGAGCCAGGCTGCGTCACACACCCTAAGGCCAACAACGCTGGTGAGTGAGTCTGTCTACCCGACCCTGGGAGGCCTACAGTGAGGTGAAACTGGAGGCTCATACGGCCAGGCACGGGGACTTTTACCTGCAGACCTGGGATCCCACTGCTCCCACTTGTGCTGCCTGGGTCACTTGTGGTGCTAGACTCTAGGGTGGCCAGGCCTCAACAATCCTAGCAGTGGCTCCTGCACTTGGGTTGCACTGGCTCCCCGCACAGCATCGCACCCCGGAAGACCAGAGCCCCCTAGTGTCTCTTTGGTTTCTACCTGGCTCCTCCCCAGATTCTCTCCAAGGTCAGGCCCTGGAGGAATGACAGTGCATTCTGTTTTACAGGTGCCAGCATCTACCCCACAGGCCCCGCGGACCCCTGCCCTCCTGCCTCTGAATCATCTCCAGAGCAATGGCAGTCTCCAGAGGACAAGCCACAGGTCTGGACATGTCCGTGCCTGGCTGGCCTAAGCTTCTCCTCAGCTTTGGGGTCCTTTGTTTCCTGAAAGAGCCCAAAGGGCTGCTGTTGTGGTGTGAGACAGAGGCCTGCTGATCTTGCTATGGGGAGGTCTCAGATCCACTCTGAAATCCTGCCAGTTCACATTCATTAGGGGACAGCAAGGCCACAGGCTGCTCAGTGTGACACTGGGCCGGAACCTTTCTCCTTTGAGGACAGCACCTGAGTCATGTGCCAAGTGGTGGATGCACTGGCCCACGGGGACCATGGGTGCGTGGGGTGACTTAGCTACCTCTGGCCTGACCTCTCTCCCTCCTGACCTGTCTACTACAGGACATCCATTCCCAGGGGGAAGCCAGACAAGACCTGGCAGTGTCAGGCTCTTCCAGGGGCAAGGCCAGGGCCAGAGCAACCCTGGACGATCTTCTGGACACACTGAAGCTGCTGGAGGAGGAGCCAGAGCCGCTGCCTCACCCCAAGGCCTACCATAAGGACAGATATGCCTGGACTGACGAGGTGAGCAGGCGCTGGGCACTCACACCATCCCCTGCAGGGAGGCCTCCATGCAGGTCAGGGGAGCATGGGCCACCATGTTCCTGCTTTAGTTGAGACCTAACAAGGTCCAGCTGTGCCTGTTGACTCCCTCCTGTCTGGTCTCCTTGAGGTTGGGACACAGTGACCCAGGAGGGTACACACCTCTCCTGCTGTGGCAATACTCTCAAAGGTCTGAGCACCTAGGGAGGCCACGGCCACAGCAAGGCCTGCCCCACATACACACACACACACAAACACTGCCCCTGTCCCTGAGGGACCCTAAGTTCTCAGGCTCCTCTGAGCCCCCAATGCTGGCCCTGCAGGAAGAGGATGCCAACTCCCTGACAGCTGACAACCTGGAGAAGTTTGGGAAACTCAGCGCAGCCCCTGGCCCCCCTGATGACGGGACCCTGCTCTCGGAGGCCAAGCTTCAGAGCATTATGACCTTCCTGGATGAGATGGAGAAGTCAGGACAGGAGCGGCCAGCACCCTGGCGGGAGGTAGTCAGCCGCCACAATGGGAAGTGATCATTCGAAAGGCCCCAGTGCAGCCTCCCTGAGCCCCAAACAGAAGTGAAAGCCAGCAGGGCCGCCTTGTTCTGCCCTGGCATCCTCTCTAGAGGTCATCCTGTCCACGTGGGTGGTCTGTGGTCTGTGTCCTGAATGAACAGCGGTGACCACAATGAAAACAGGGATACGGCTTGTTTTCATGGGGCAGGAAGGTCAGGAGAGGGCAGACCAGGCCTCGTGGTCTGTGTTTGAGCATCGAGGTATAGGCCTCCTCTGCACTGATTAATAAACCCGGTCTCCATGGCTGACCTGTTGCCCAGGTGTCCCACATAGCTGTCCCCTCGCAGCGGGGTGGGACAGGGGGCATGTAGTGACTCCCTGTGGAGGGTGGGCATCAGGTAGGCAGTAACTGCTGGGTGGCCTGCCTGAGGACTGCCATATCCTTAGAGCCTGGTGCTAGAGGCGGGCTCAGGATCCGAGGGAAGCACGTCTGTGATGCGGCTGAAGCTGGAGCTGGAGGAGAAGAAACAGGCCATGGCTCTGCTGCAGAGAGCTCTGGTGAGACCATGAGCTGTCATCCCAGGGCCACGCTGGGACGGGGCCTGACCATGAGCCATCACCCCAGGGCCACGCTGGCACGGGGCCTGCCAGCATCTTGCCCAGGGGTCAGAGCCATTGCTGCCCCACACGGCAGGGATTCAACACCACCATCTCCTGTCTATCCCCCCTCCTCCCACAGGCGCAACAGCGTGACCTCACTGTTCGACGTGTTAAGGAGACAGAGAAGGAGCTGACCCGGCAGCTGCGGCAGCAGAAGGAGCAGTATGAGGCCACCATCCAACGGCACTTGTCCTTCATTGACCAGGTGACAGTCGGGGACGCAGTGCTGGCCCACTGAGGGACCGGAGGGTGGACACCAGATCCTCACCCTACCCCTATCACAGCTGATTGAAGACAAGAAAGTTCTGAGCGAGAAGTGTGAGGCAGTGGTGGCCGAGCTGAAGCACGGGGACCAGCGGTGTCGGGAGCGCGTGGCCCAGATGCAGGAGCAGCACGAACTGGTGAGCTCCTTGGCCGATGCCAGGCTGTGATGAGGTCCCTGGGGCAGTGGCAGCCCTGGCTATCCTGGAACTCACACTATAGACCAGGCCAGCCTTGAACTCACAGAGACACCCGCCTGTCTCTGTCTCCTCAGCATCCACTACTGCCTGGCCTGCCTTTGTTCCCTTGTTTGTTATTTTGGAGGGAGTTGGGGGCTGGGAGATGTGTGTGTGTGTGTGTGTGTGTGTGTGTGTGCGTGTGCGTGTGCGTGAGCGTGTGTGTAGTCCTGTTCCTTCTTCTTGAACTGCATCCAGGTGTTCAACAGGGACAGGTGCTGAGGCGTGGACAGCCACATCCCAGGTCAGCATGCACAGCCTACCTGGCCCTTCACACAGGACATGCCATGGACTCAGGAGTCCAAGCCTGGCCTACTCCAGTGGCAGGTGTCCTGGGTGACAGAACCTGCTCAGTGCAGCTGCACCAGGCTCCTCCAGCTCCCTCCTGATTGGCCTGCAGATGCTGGTTAACTAACTCTGACTCAGCCACCTGGCTATGCTTCTCTCTGAAGTCACCCTAGACTGGAGCCCAGACCCCATGTGAGGGTGGGCTGACTGTCTAAAGAGACCCCAGTGGTCATCACCCCCAGCCAGAGTTAGAGACAGAAGTTCTCGGCTGGTCCTTTCAGCTTCAGCAGGAATGGAGTCACCGCTCCACAGCAGCCCAGGGAACTCCCTTGCCCTTAGGGACCTTCCTCTCAGGCATCCCCGTGGCAGAGAATTTCAGTGTAAAGCACAGTTGGTGCGTGTTAAGAAACTTGCCTGTTCTTAGCACAGGAGTTGATGGATGAGCCCAGGCGGCCTGCAGGGGGGAGTGGGAGGAGTCTGGCTGACTCTGGGAGGGTCGGGCTTTCTGCACGGTGGGTGTGTGTAAGATCCTCCGTTGTTAGAGTGGACAGCGTGCAAGGCTTACGGGTTACAGACGCTCTTCCTGTAAGTGAGCTTGTAATACATGAGGTGAATGTGAATATCTGAATATCTGAGGCTGTCACTTAAATCTGGGGAAGAGAGAATAGCTCAGGCAAAGCTATAAACCATTCTGGCCTTAAGTGTGCCTTCTGGTTTCAATGGTTTTTGTTGGTGGCATCTCTAAGAAAACATGCGTCATGGCTCTAGTAAGTGACGTTTGTTGACGTCTTGTTGATGGTGTCTGTCAGCAGGAAAGGCACACCAGCTCCAAACAGAGGGCCTCTTCTCCTTCCTATGTCCCTTTGTTCTCTGCCCTTCTCTGTGGCCTCAGTTACAGTGGGTGGTGGCCCTCTCAACGATGGGACCCCCACAAGCCAGTGGCTGTAACTACCCTTTGTGGTACCTCAGGCTAGCATGTGTGTGCTGTGGTGGCCCCCGCCCTGGGGAGAGAGGAAGGAGCCCTGCAGCCTACAGGCCCAGGAGGCGGACGGACGGACGGGACTCCCCCTCCGCACTCACTGACCTCCTGTGCTCTTCGCGCAGGAGATCAAGAAACTCAAAGAACTCATGAGTGCCACCGAGAAAATCCGGCGTGAGAAGTGGATCAATGAGAAAACGAAGAAGATCAAGGAAATCACAGTCAGAGGTGGGGCCTCCCGCCCTGCAGCTCACTCTAGTGACAGTGAACATAGGTGGTGCTAGGTGAGGCCGTGGTCCTGGCTGCCTAAGGCAGGTAGACGCAAACACCATTCCAGCTGTTGGCTCCCAGGTCACAGAAGCCTGAGGGGACCTCCCGCCCCTTGGAGGCTAGTTTGGAAACTGCAAGACATGTAGGTCACACTGCAGAAACCAGAGAAAACTAGAAAAGAAAGATCAGCACTCTTTAGGCTGACAGACTCGGTATGTGAGGGAGGTTCTAGGGGGCACCTTCAGACTGCCCTGTGGAGAGTCCGTTTTCTCCAGGATCCTGGGCGTGTGCCACTGGGAGACCCATTGGTCAGAGCACCAAGAGGCCGGGCAAGTCTCTGTGGTCTGATGGTATATCCAAGACACTCCTAAAGCTAGGTCTCTGGAGTACGGGCTAATCTACTGCCTCTCATCTACCTCTAGTCGATCAGGTTTGCCATGCTGTGGGGCAGTGGCTGGATTGGAGGGGACTTGCAGCCCTATCTCTGGTGCAACCCCCGTCCCGACAGGTCTAGAGCCTGAGATCCAGAAACTAATTGCCAAGCACAAGCAAGAGGTGAGGCGGCTCAGGGGCCTGCACGAGGCTGAGCTGCAGCAGCGTGAAGAGCAGGCCGCACAGCGCCACCTGCGTCAGGCGGAAGAGCTGCGGCAGCACCTGGACCGGGAGAGGGAGGTGCTGGGCCAGCAGGAGCGGGAGCGCGCCCAGCAGAGGTAGGAAGGAGAGCTCTGGAGGCTTGGGCCTAGAGCAGCCACCTGACCCCTGCAACGTACCAGCCTGTGTGGGACTTGTGCCGTCCACCTGCCCAGCCAGTGCTGTGACCTTCCTGTGTGTGGTCATGAGAGATGGCTGTCACTACGCTCAGATGTCCAGACTTGCTGAGCCGGGCCCACTGGGATGTGTAGGTCACTCTGCTGCAGAGGACAGCCGCATCCATTCCCTCGGCCCTAGGGCTCACCACTGTCTTATAACCAGGCTGTGATGTCACAGCCTGGGACATGGTGGCCAAGGGACATGGCTCTGTGAGTCAGTCAGTATGCCTTGGCACCAATGACCAGTGGACACCCCTCCTTCACTGTCCGGGCCTCCAGGCTAGGTCCCCCTAAGGCTGTCATTTCCTCTCTCGTGACCTGCTGGCCCTTTGCTCTCCCACTCTCAGGAAAGACAAGGGTACATACAGGTCATGGCAGGCACTTACTCAGGTCAAAGAACCATGTGCCTGGCTCCCATCTGAGGGTGGGGCTAAGCAGAGAGAGGCCAGTGTGAAGATACGAAAAGCCACAAACGCAGCTGAAGGAGGCTGCAGCCCACGGACAGCAGAGGGTCCCTGGGAGCTGATGTGGCCGCCCTGGTCAGCAGGGTAACCGGCATCGAGCACCGTGGGCACCCACTGTGGTGTAAGTGTCCTCACTGTCCTGCAGGTTTGAGCAGCACCTGGAGCAGGAACAGAGGGCACTGGAGCAGCAGCGGCGGCGACTCTACAATGAGGTGGCCGAGGAGAAGGAGCGACTGGGCCAGCAGGCAGCCAGGTGCCACCGAGGGCTGTCCTCACAGTGACCCCTGGCCTAGCCAACCCCTCTCACAGTGCCCTTCTATTGCCTGACTCTTGCTGGCCTGCAGGCAGCGGGCAGAGTTGGAGGAGCTGAGGCAGCAGCTGGAGGAGAGCAGCGCGGCCCTGACTCGGGCCCTGAGAGCCGAGTTCGAGAGGAGCCGAGAGGAGCAGGAGCGGAGGCACCAGGTCAGCCTGCTCTTCCCCTCGGAGTGCCGGCCGAGTCTGGCCTGCAGCGGAGGAAGGGGGTCTCTTCTGCTTGACTCTGGTGGTGTGGGGTCCTCAGCAGGGTGGGCAGGGCCTTGGAGTGGCCTCAGGCCCTCACAGTCTGCCCCCCTCAGATGGAGCTGAAGGCCCTGAAGGACCAGCTGGAAGCTGAGAGACAGGCGTGGGTGGCCAGCTGTGCCAAGAAGGAGGTAGGCCGGGCCAGGTGGGCTGCTGCTCAGGGCTTCCTGGGCGCTTCCTCCTAGCTGTGTGGACCTCGGTGGGCCATGCTGCTCACTGTCCACATGGATCCAGATGGTTAGAGTCGGAACAAGAGGAAGTGGGGCCAGGGACATCTTGGAGACCTGAGAGGACTTGTCCTTCCTCTCCAGGAGTCACCCCGTCTGCGTCCTTCAGAGTCACCTGATACCCAGACCCTGAAGCCCCTCAGGGCCCTGGCCTCTGGTCTTTCCTTTTAGGAATTTGCAAGCCCCTTGGCCACAGGGCAGGTTTGCCATTTTGCCTTGGCCTGTCTAGCAGACAGTAGTAGTTGATCATCTTAGACTACAGTTCTCCGAGAGAGGGACAGCCTGCTGCAATGGTGACCCCCTTGGCTAAGGAGCCATACTACCCAGGGCCATCTCATGCCCCTGCTCACGGGAGGTCCTGAAAACAAAACATGGTCCTCTTGGGACCTGGGGACCTGTGCAGGGCTGGAGCCCTTCGCCCTGTGTTCTGTGGCTCTAAGCAGGAGCCATCCCCTGGAGCCCAGCAAGGCTAATCTTGCTGCCTCCGGCTTCTCCTATCTGCCCTCCTGCTGGCCAGTTCTGAGACAGCTGCATGTCCCTGCAGGAAGCATGGCTGCTGACCAGGGAACGTGAGCTGAAGGAAGAGATCCGAAAAGGCCGAGACCAGGAGATTGAGTTGGTCATCCACCGGCTGGAGGCCGATATGACACTGGCCAAGGAGGAGAGCGAGAGAGCAGCCGAGAGCCGGTGAGCAGCCTCCTGCCTTTAGCTCCACAGTCAGGGGAGAGCCCAGGGCAGAGGCAGAGACAGAGTGAACGCTGTCCCGTGCCTCTGCCTGCCAGTGTGAAGCGTGTGCGTGATAAGTATGAAACAGAGCTCTCGGAGCTGGAGCAGTCGGAGCGGAAGCTTCAGGAGCGGTGCTCGGAGCTGAAAGGCCGCCTGGGGGAGGCCGAAGGGGAGAAGGAGCGGCTGCAGTCCCTAGTAAGGCAGAAGGAGAAGGAACTAGAAGACCTGCGGGCGGTGAGTAGCCCAGGGCTCTTTCTGTAGGGGAGATGGGGGTGGGGCCTCACCCTGCCTTCCTGCTCACAGCGCCCCCTGCTTGTCAGGTGAACACACAGATGTGCAGTGAGCGGGCCAGCCTGGCCCAGGTGGTACGGCAGGAGTTTGCAGAGCAGCTGGCAGCCTCCCAGGAGGAGACCCAGAGGGTGAAAGTGGAGCTCGCAGAGCTGCAGGCCCGCCAGCAGGTGGAGCTAGACGAGGTGCACCGGAGGTGGGTGCTCAGCACTGCAGGTAGGGGCACAGGAGGCCAGTCCTGCCTCCTCCTGTCTCTTCCAAATAAGCAGTGTAGCCCACGGGCAGGAGCTCACATGGTTTCCGTCTGTGTGCCAGGAAGGCTAGGCGTTTCCCCTGGGCGTCACTTAGCTCTGGGGCTGGGAAAGACCCACATGTGCTTCTCCGAGGAGGTGGGCAGGGTTCTGGCCGGAACAGGTGATGTTCAGCAGAGAGCCAGCGGCAGAGAGGGTGACAGTAGCCACCCAGAGTCTCCTTAGTCCTTCCAAGGGACTACCCAGGGCTGTGGCTGCCTGCCTGGCTGCCTCTGTGCCTAACATGAGAATGAGACTTCCACCCTGCCACAACCCCGTCTCTTCCAAAAACCACCTTAGGGTCTGGTTGTCATGGAGGCAGTGGCCCAGGGCAGGCTGCTCCGGTCAAGGTGGAGCAGGGCTGAGGCTGGGTGGTAAGAGGCCACCCTTCAGGCTGACCTGGGACTGAAGGTGGGGCTGTGCAGAAGCCGAATGCCCATCACTGCAGGGTGAAGACGGCTCTAGCGAGGAAGGAGGCAGCCGTGAACAGTCTCCGCAAACAGCATGAGGTGGGTCCCTCGGGCGGTCTGTGATTGTCTTGCCTAGGGTCAGGGTGTCCAGGGCCTGACTGAAATGTGTTGCAGGCTGCTGTGAAGCGGGCGGACCACCTAGAGGAACTGCTGGAGCAACACAAAGGGTCATCTCTGAGTTCTAAGTGACATCGCCCTTGGGATGACGAGCCAAGCCTGAGGCTGACACTCAGTCCTGCGGCTGGTGTCCAGGTCACGCTCCAAGACACAGGGCTAAGGGTAGGACAGCAGCTGGTGTGTGAGAGGCACCATGGAGCCCAGTGCCCGGGACGTTACTGTCAGCATGCCTGCAGCTGTTCTATAGTAAAATGGTTAGGTGGCTTTTTTTAACTGCTTCATGTCACCTGCTTGTCTTTCTCTACTGTGTTGGGCGTGGTGAGCCGGAAGATCGAGACCACTGGGCCCCTCAGCATGGTCAGGAGTGGTGGTCCTTACTGCAGGACTAGCTCCGACTCTGCCTCTCCCCCCCACCCCCCAACTTGTCCAGGCTGACAGGGCAGTGGCTTACAGCCAGCCCCTCTGCTCTCAGCTCCAATCCCCAGCAGGTATTGGCCATTTGTTCCTACCCTGGCCTCTCAGTACAGCAGACTCACTTCATAAGAGGAACTGTGTCTCTAGCTCAGCCCAGTAACCTCGGTGGTGGTTGCTGCTTCTCCTCCTCCTCTTCCTCTTCCTCCTCCTCCTCTTCCTCTTCTTCCTCCTCCTTCTTTTTCTAATATTAATTTAGAACGTTTACGTGTGTGTGTGTGTGTGTGTGTGAGAGAGAGAGAGAGAGAGAGAGAGAGAGAGAGAGAGAGAGAGAGAGAGGGAGGTTTGTCTCCGTGTGCTACCTGTGTGCCTGGTACCTGCAGAAGCCTGAAGAAATCATCGGATCCCCTTGAACTGGACTTACAGACAATTGTGAGGCACCATGAGGGTACAGAGACTTGAACCCAAGAACCTGTCTACACTGCCCAGCCTGTGCGGCCTGTCTACACAGATGGGAAGTGAAGGCTGCTACCCATACATGGGAGGCAGAGGCCTAGAGTACTTGGTACAGACAAGATCTTCTGAGCAGGCCTCACTGTCCCATCATCTTCCCGACAGGCCAAGTCCAGAGCCAGTGCCCTGGAAGACCCTGTGTGGTGTAGCTTCAGCTGACTGCCAGGCCACCCTGCTGCTTCTTAGAAGCTGCTGCCTGTGACGGCCTGACTGGTCCTTAGCCCCTCTGTAGCCACTTGTCTGAGTCCCTGGCCTGCTCTGTGCCTGGGCTCCTCGGAGAAGTCTGGCCACATATTTGCATATGACGTGTTATTTCTCCTGTCTCCTCATAACTCAGTATATGAGCTCCAGCATTCACCTTACAGTTGAGGCCAGAAGAGAGGGTGCAGGACCAGGGCTGAGACCATACTCTCAGCCTGAAGGCATATATGAATTCAGAGCACACGTCATGCTTAGGGCCTGGGCACAAGGGGAGGCTGAGGCCAGCCTTAGGGTTTGGATCACAGGTTTCAGCCTGGCTCTGACCTGAAGCCTGTTGGGTTGGCAAGATGACTTAACAGTTAAAACACTCACCACAGGAGCCTGTCAGCCTGAGTCCCCAGAACCCACCTGTCATAGTCAGGGTCACTGTTGCTGTGGTGAAACACCATGACCAAAACAAAAACAACATGGGGGAGGAAAGGGTTTATTCAGTGTACCCTGCCATATCATTGATCATCATTAAAGAAAGTCACAACAGGATGTCAGGCAGGGCAGGAACCCGGAGCCTGGAACTGAAGCAGAGGCCATGGCGGGTGCTGCTGACTGGCTCGCTCCCATGGCTTCCTCAGAACCCAGGACCACCAGCCCAGGGGTGGCACCACCCACAGTGTGCTGGGTCCTCCCCATCAATCACTAGTTACGAAAATGTCCTATAGGCTTGCCCGCAGCCCAGTGGAGGTATTTTTTCAATTGTCTCTTTGATGACTGGAACTTGTGTCAAGTTGACATAAACTGGCCAGTACACCAAGTGAAAAGTAGAAGATAGCCAACTCCACAGAGTTGTCCTCCAGAGTTGCCCTCTGACCTCCACATGTTCACTGTTGCACAGGCGCACACAGCATGCACATAACAGTTTTTGTTTGTTGGAGGACATTTTGGGGAGAGGGGCATTAAACAACTATGGGCTGGGCCTGACGCCTGTAATTAGTGTTCAGAATCTGGAAACTGGGGACCTCACCCCCAAGAGTAAGTTGGCTAGCTAGGCCAGCCATATTGAGGAACTATATTGATTTCAGTGTAGAAACCCTGAATCAAAGGGCAGTGTGGGGAGTGACCACGGAAGACTCCCGTCAGTGTCATGCATCCACGTCTGAGCACGTGGGTGTGGCCACACCTCCACACACGTGTATGTCCACATATGCCTGAACATAGACATACAAGGGTTCGTATCGCAGACACAAGCAAGAAAGAAAAATCAAGGAGTGTGCTAGAGTTCTGGAATTAGCGTGTTACCTGTGTCCGTGTGTCCGCAAGGTCTGCCTTCTTCATTGCCTCTTGAGTCACTTTGTAGTCCTACTGATTTCTTTCCAACTTGTTCTAGAAGTTCTGAGGACACAACGCTCACATCTCCTACCATGTTTACCTCTTTCTTGTTCCAATATGCTTGCTTTTGCTTTGTGCATGTCGAGGCCGTGTTAGTACGTTCATACACACTTAGAGTAACTGAGTTGCTGTATATGACCTCTCGCCAGGAGCCATAGCTCTTTCTCCCTTGAGGTCCCCTCACCTGACAGTCTACCCATAGCAGCTTTTCTTTTTTGGTGTCTGAGTCTTTCCCCTTCTACCTAACCTTTCCATGGCCTGTAGTTAAGCCGCCTGCAGGTGTGGTCCCAGGTAATATGCAACCCTAGTTTGGCTGTAGCTTGTGACTCGATCCAGTGAGTCCACCTGTTTTTTTCTTTATTTTCCATCTGTCTTTCTATGTAGCCCAAGCTGAATTTTATTTTAAAGATTTATTTTTATTTCACGTGTATGAGTGTGGTATACCACGTGAGAACATAGTGCCAACAGAGGCCAAAAGAAGATATCGGATCTCCTGGAACTGGGGTGAGTTACAGACGTTGTGAGCCACCACGTGGGTGCTGGGAACCAAACTCAGGTCTGCAAGAGCATCAAATGCTCTTAACCACGAAGCCAGGCTTGTAGTCCAGGCTGGCTCCAGCCCTGTCCTGAGTTCTTGCCCCTCCTGCCTGGGCCTCCCAAGTGCTGAGGTTTCAGATGCACGCCACCATGACATGTCCTAGCAGGTTCAGCAGGGCTGTTAGCCTCAGTCTGACATGGGTGTGAAGGTGGGCTTCAGTGTGAGCACTGGCTGGACTTTCTCTTAGTCGAGGTTACCCCTGGAAGGGCTGCAGCCACATACCTAACACCTGAGAGACCGTTGGTCATCCTCCACAGCCGCTTACCCATTGACCAGCCATCACCTGGAAAGTGTGTGGCAGGAAAATGCACTGTCTTCGCACCTGCCTCACAGCCTGCCTTTTCTGGAATCGGAAACTCCATGTCTGAGCTGCTTAATCTAACCTGTGGTGGATGGTCAGTGTGCTGAGAGACAGGAAATGCAGGGAAACAGACCCAGTGAGATTCGAGAAAGGTGAAGGATGGTCAACAGAAGTCTCCATGCAACCTAGAGGAGCTGAGGTGCAGCCCTGCAGAGGCCCCGAGACAAGGTGAACCTAGCAGAGCCCTAGAGGAAGCCACTCACCCCTGCTTGTTCACCTGACACTTCTGGACAAGCAGAGCAGGCAGGTTCTTGTCATGGAGCTATCAGCATGCAGATGGGGTTTTCACTGTGAGGCAGAGTTCACTGAGGGGGTGACTGTGGGTGGGACAGAGGCCCAAGAACTGGATAGCAGGGTTCTTGCCAGGCCTAGGAATCTAAAAGAGAGCTGACAGCCGACTCCCCGGCTGCAGGTTTTACGCTTCATACACCACTTGGCTGCATCTGAGCCCACACGCACCTGTGTGTGCCAACCGTGCAGGCCACCGTGACTACCAGACAGGCTCAGGAAAGACCAGGGAAGGAAACTTCAAGCGTTGAAGATCAGGCTGAGGGAATTCAGTGCCAGTGTCCCCAGCCAGAGATGGGATTCCCCTCGGTGCCCACAGGGACAAGGGAACAAAGGGATGGAGAAAGGACAGGTGGACACACCCAGTTGAAAGTTCATCTTTCCCCCTCTACTCAAGTCTGCACTCCCAGCACAAACACACATAAGACAGCATTCATTTAAGTTGTTTTTCTGGTTTTCCTGACACATGGCACCTTCTCTGCTTCCTGCTGGAACTGCCCCTGGCACTGTCCACTGGGGCAGAGGCTTGCTCTTTGCTGCCATGAGGACCTGGCAAGGCAGGGGCTCATCGTAGCGCTGTTACTCAGTCGGGATTTTTTTCCCCCTTGATCAATTTAGAAAAAAAAAAAAAAAGTATTGTTTTGTTGGTTTTGTTTGTTTGTTTTTCTAAGACAGCATTTCTATGTAGTCCTGGCTATCTTGGAACTCACCCTGTAGTCCAGGCTGGCCTCAGACTCACAGATATCTGCCCACCAAGTGCTGGGATTAAAAGTGTGCCCACCCCCGCCCAGCTGATCAATTTAGAAAGTTGTAAAACAGAAAACCGACTTGTAGGAAATACCCCGGTTTTGTGAGATAGGCCTTTTACTTCCCAGATGTGGTGAAAGATGCCTCTTGTGTGAGAAAGGCACACTTAGTGGCAGCCTGGGAGGCACAGGCAGAAGTCCCCCTTCAACATTTATGAGCAAGTCCCCTAATTTCTTCAGAGACACTCAAGGATGCACAGCAGACCCTTCTGAAAAGGTGCCTTGTAATCCCCCCCTTTCTCAGTAGGGAAACTGAGGCATCAAAGCAGTTGCAAGCCTCAGTAGACCTCCTGATCAGCTGCCTTTAAGCCTATGGAATTTCCTGGACCAGGAAGTCAGGGATGGGCCACAGTTGGGCAGTGGCACCTTGGGGACTTTGGGCTCATGGCCACTTCCTATGCCCCCAAATAGGTCCCTAGCAGGCCCTGAGCCTGAGGGCATTGCAAGATGAGCCAGACCTCAGGGCAGCCACTGAGAATCCGCTGCTGGCTCTGTCCAGCAGACCTCCCCAAGCCTATGATATCAATTCCCCTCTAAACCCCTTGGATTAGGGAAAAACAGCCCATTCCACACCACTGAGATTCATGTTCCCCATCTGTTAGCTGCTATGACACGCGAGGTTTGTGCCTGGCAGGTCTTTACCCGGAGCCAAGCTCCTTGGCTTGGCCTCCCAGCAGGCCAGCAGGCCAGTAAGGGTCAGCCAGGCATCTCAAGGAGCAGGCATGACATCTGTGTGGGCAGACACTGGGTTCTGGCCATTTCCTTGGCCACCACTATTACCTGATCTCATTCCACTCTAGGAAGTGCTCTTGTCCCTCTCCAGGGTCTGGAAGGTCTTTCAGGTGATGCTCTCCAGCTGCCCAGAGGCAGCCTAGTGGGTGGCACTGGGTCCAGGGACAGGGATGACCCAGTTCTACATCCCTTCCCATTGGGCAGAATCAAGTTGGGGTGTCTCGTGTATGAGGGTAGCAACTCTGTGTCCTTGTCAGACAGTAATGATGTGCCCATGGCTAAGCCCATTTTCTCATCTGGATGGGCAATCTATCCTGACCCTGGAAGGATGGGTAAGAGGTAAAGGCTGTATGTCCCACCCAGCTGTGGCTGTCCCTACCCACCTGGGCTCTCAAACCCACAAACCTCAGTGTATAGGCAGTGGGGTCACAAACCAAAACAGGGCAGCTGGTCTAGGGAGTTGCACAGGACCTGGGCTCTCAGCTTCTCCTGCCTTGATTTCCCCATGGAGAAAGATGAAAGTGCCATCCTGAGATGGCAAGTGCCCCGGCCTGAGAAGAGACCTCACTGCCCCTTCCTTCCTTACAGGGAAACCATGTCATGCCAGGGCTGTCAAGGCTGACTAGGCCTCCAGTGAGCAGGCATAGGCTGGGGTTGAGTGGTTGCGACCCAGATATCCAGACATCCCAGATGTCTGTCTGGGTTGTACCCACCAAGTTCTTGAGTTGCACTCCCAAAGGATGATGGGTTCTGGGGTACCCATAGAAACAAGTATTTCTGAACTCCCAGGCTGCAAGACTGGCAAATGTCCTTGGCTTCTTGGCCCTCCAGAAAGTTCACAAGGTGGAGTTTCTAGAACATGTGTGTACCAGGAAGTACAGTCTGTGGTCCTGAGCAGGACTGGCTGGTGGCTGGGGTCATGTCCAGTCTCCTGATATGGCCCCAGATGGTGTCCTACTTCCTAAACCTGGGCATGGACACCCCAGCTGCCATTCGGCCTGGAAAGGAGTTAGACATTGGTGACTGACAAGCCTGGAACTGAGTCAGGAAATGGGAGGCATGTTGGGTCTCAGGTCCCTGGGGTTAAACCTTCCCTAGAGTGTAGTGACACAATTTTGGAGTTTTGGTTTCTTTGAAAAACACAGAAATATGGGAATGCATTTTCATTTTAATCCCAGGTGTGGGATATGAGGCTGCTTCAGATTGTTCGCAGCAGCTGACTGTGATTTGCCTCGTGCTCTAGCAGGGGTGTGATTTTGCCAGCTGCAGACAGTTTTTGTGATTGTGTGACATTTGGAATTCTTGGGACTTTTCAGAGGGTACATAAATGTTCAGGCCTCGGAGAGGTGGTGGGTTGTTGGTTGTTGTTGGTCTCAGTTTGTTAAGCAGTTGTACACAAAGAAGAAACAAGAAGGAAATGGGTATCCTGCTGGCGAAGATCAAACTTCCTCAGGAACTGGATGCCCCCAATCAGCGGGAAGTAGTCTAATGATGATGTCATCACCTTTCTGACTCCCAATGTTATTCAGAGATCTCTGTCATTTCCTCTCTATCCCCTCACCCTTACCTAGCTTTAAGGGGTTAAAACAGGTAGAAGAAAAAGTGGTGGAGAAGGGTGGAAGAAAGAAGAACCTACAAAGTAGCCAAAACCAAGACATTGTAACAAAAGAGTTACAAGACATGTTCAGCGAGGACTCTGTTCTACAGGTGGGAATGCCTGTCCATCATAAGACATGACACATGTTTATGGAGGTAGTTAGACCAGGATGATGTTCTGTCTATGGAGGATCTGGTGCCGTTGGACTGTGTTTTCTGCCCTCTTCCCATCTGACTAGTAACGGGTGCCCCTCCTCCTACAGTGCTGGAAACAGGTGGAGTCAGGGCCTGAGGACGTTGTTTATATATAGCTTCAGCAATGAGGCCTGGAGCTGTGCTGTTCAGTCTGGTGGGAGAATTTGAGGATCCCCCCCACAGCCCCTCAGGTTCTTCCCAGATCCCCATGTCTCTCTCTGTACCTAAGAAGCCCTTCCTCTCTTCCTGAAAGACCTTCTTTCCCTTCCATTTTTTGTCAATTGTCATTATATCAGAGATGGCTAGTTTCACATCCTGCCAGCCACCCCACGAGGCCCTAGCATAGCTATGTCCTGAGACCCCCTCAGACCCCCATAACAGCAATCCGCATAGCCCTCAGAGAGGCTGCTCCAGGATCCAGCATCATCCAAGGATGCTGAGTCACAGGCTAAGGAGACAGAAAGGCCTTCGAGGCAGGAGTGGGAAAGGGCACAGTGAAGCCCCATGGGACGGAGGCTAGGACTGGGGGACTCTGAGCCCACCGCCCCGCAGGTCTTGGCTCTGGCCCAGTGCCAGAGGGTAGTGAACAAAGGTCTCAGACACCCCATGCTGTCCCAGCTTCTGGACACCCTCCCACACACCCACAGATTTCAAGAGAACACGTGAGTGTTTGACTGAGACCAAGCAGATGAAGTTGCCTTTGGATGGGGCTCCCCGGGACTCAGGAGCACAGCCTGCAGGAAAGGTTACCAGCATCCTTCCGTGTCATTTTTCCAGACCTTCCTGGTTTCCCTAGGCCCAGCTCCGGCCTTCCTTGCCCAGTGAGGCTTGCCCTCCATTCAGACTGGCTTGCTGAGTAGCTCAGGGGCTCAGTTTTACACTCACATCTGCTTGGCTCGTTTATATCTTGAGGCTGCAGCTTGTCCCCCACCTATTTCTGGACACTCCAGTTTGGCACTGGCTACTCCAAGGGGCTCCCTGGCACCTGACTCATCCACACTAGTTTGGGAAGCCTAACCATCGGCAGCACCTGGCCTCCATGGTGACTGAATGGGAGCATTGACTAAAGCCACAGAGTGGAACCCAGACCTGGAGCCCCGGCCTGGATGCAAAGGTACTAGCAGGAGGGACCGTGCAGCGGGAGCCACCAGAGAGGGACAGACAGGCCTCTGCTGGCAGGCACAGTGCAGGGGAGGGAGGGACTGTGGAAATGTAGATACCATGTTCAGGTTGAGATCTGGGCCTGGAGGAAGGCTCAGCCCAGCAGACTTTCATAACTGGGGAGACTCCTAGATTATATAGAGATTTGTTTGTTTGTCTGGTATGTCCAGCCATACCCTCTCCCCAGATCGCAGTCACTCCTGTCTCCCCTACCTCAGCCCCCAGAAAAGAGGCTCCTGGCTGTCTGTGAACACAAGTTATTCATCGCCTTCTGCCAGATGGCTTCACCATGGAACCCAACCTGGCACCTATCTGTGGTCACTCTGAGCTGGCAGGAAGTGGAAGGAGGGAAGCTGGGCTGTGTCCCTGAAAGCGTGTAGCTTTCCCTCAGAGGTCCCTGGCTCACGGGTGACATACAAGCTGTGGTACAATGAAGGAGACGTTCATTGCGATCAGGCCATAGTAGATGCGAGTGAAGGTGAAGGTTCATCTGCCATTGTTGGGCCATGTCCTCCCCCCCACCCCACGCCTCAGAAACCCTCACAGTAGACCCCAGGCAGAGCCCACCTGCACCCTTGTTCAGGAGACTACAGGAAGGTAAGAAGAAACCCCCCATAACTCGTGGTCCCTGTGGAGACTGAGGCTCGGTGGTGAAGGGAGCCACTCAGGGGTGCAAGGGAGACTTCAAGGACAGTGCAGAACAGGGTATGCGACACCAGTTGTCCCTGCAGCTCTCTTTACCAAGAGTCAAGCTGCCCTGTCATAGCAGGGACATGGGATTTAGGTTTCAGTGAGGCCAAAGCATAGACAAGTAGTTCTCAAGGTATGGTTGCACCACCATCTTGGCTCCACTCTGGTGCAAAGAGCCTGTCAGCCTCCTCTGGCCACCACAGGCCTGTTCCTCTCGCAGAGTGAGATTCCTGGGAAAGTTCCAGTTCCCCAGGAAGTTCCTTGTTACACACTGTGATAGCCAACTGGAGGGTCACAAATGTCTCTCTCTCTTTCTCTCTCTCTTTTTGGTTTTTTTGGTTTTTCGAGACAGGGTTTCTCTGTGTAGCCCTGACTGTCCTGGAACTCACTTTGTAGACCAGGGTGGCCTCAGAAATCAGCCTGCCTCTGCCTCCTGAGTGCTGGGATTAAAGGCGTGTGCCACCAGTGCCCATCCACAAATGTCTCTTTGGAATATCAATATGTTCACCCCTGCCAGGCTGGCTACAATCTACTGCTTCTTAAATGCAAGCCTGTGCCGCCTACTGCTGCACCTTGATACACTGTATCCTGTATCTCTTTGAAGGAAAGCCACAGTAAATCCTTCCTGTGTATGTGGCTTATCCTGAGGGTTTTGGACACAGCAACAAGAAAAGTTAACAGGCGATCACGTTCCTTTTTAAACAGCAGCCCCACCTGCTCAGCGGTCAGGGAAGCCGTCCCTGTTAGATACTACATCCTTCACCCTTCCTGTAGGCCCCAGAAACTCCCTTCTAATTTATGCTTTTAGGAAGGTGGCAATTCTGGGGGGCAGGGGAGAGGTGCCCACATAGGTAGATGTATGGCACTTATCCTTTTGTGGTTAGCTTTTTTCATTTGTCATAATATTCTCAGGACTTACTTATGTGATAGTATGTGTCAGAATTATTTTAAAGATTTCCTTTGTATTTATGTTGGTGGGGATTTGTCTGTGGAAACAGGAAGACAGCATGAGACCCTCTAGAACTGGAGTTACAGGTGGCTGTGAGTCACCTGATCACCGGATGTAGGTGCTAGCAGCTCTGTCCTTTGGAAGAGCTGCAAATATTCTTAATTACTGAGTCATCTCTCCAGAACCAAACAATATAATTGATTTGGTTTTTTGCAAGTTTGTCTTTTTATTTTTTAAAGCTGGGGACTGACCCAGGGTCTTGAGCTTGCTAAGTGAGGAGTCTGCCATAGAACTAAGTCCCCAGCCCCTCAGCTTTGCTTTTAAGGCCAAATGAGAGTCCACTGCATGGACAACAGCATTTTGTTTATTATCCATTGTACCGTTGACAGACATTGAGATTTTCTGTACCCGTTGGCTCCAGGAACAAGGTGGCCTGCATGTCCTTGAGTCCCTTTTTAGTTGTTTGAGAGATATGCTTAGAAGTAGAATTACTGATAGTTTAGTAATTCAAAATTTAGTATCTGGAGAGATGCAGGGTTCTCTTTTACACCAGCTACACCAGTTCACATTCCTCCCGACAGCTTGCAGGGCTCTGGTTATCCCCAGCTGGCCCACACTTGTTCCTGTTTTGTTTGTTTGTTTGTTTTTTGGTTTGTTGTTGTTGTTTGCAAAGTCACCTGTCGGGAGGAGGTGGGATCTTTGGTCATGTTTGCTCTTCTCTGATTGGTGGTGCTGGGCGTCTGTCTTGTACCTTCAGGCGCTTGTTTGCTCTTTGCTCTCTTGTGATTGGTTGTGCTGGGCGTCTGTCTTGTGCCTTCAGGTACTTGTTTTCTAGCATTTTTCATTCTTACCACTCCAGGCTATTCTGGTCTTTGCTGGTTTATTCTTACTCTGTTTGGTTTTCTTATTTAAAATATTTAAGGGCTGGGGAGATGGCTCATCTGTTAAGAACACTGACTGCTCTCCCAGAGGTCCTGAGTTCAATTCCCAGCAATCACATGGTGGGTCACAACCATCTGTAATGGGATCTGAAGCCCTCTTCTGGTGTGTCTGAGCTAGCTACAGTGTACTCATATACATAAAATAAATAAATCTTTTTGTTTGTTTTTTGAGACAGGGTTTCCTCTATATAGCCCTTAGCTGTCCTGGAACTAACTCTGTAGACTAGGCTGGCCTCGAACTCAGAAATCTGCCTGCCTCTGCCTCCCAAGTGCTGGGATTAAAGGCATGTGCCACCACTGCCCGGCTATTTTAAAGATTTATTTGCCAGGCAGGGGTGACACATGCCTTTAATCCCAGCACTTGGGAGGCAGAGGCAGGCAGATTTCTGAGTTCGAGACCAGCCTGGTCTACAAAGTGAGTTCCAGGACAGCCAGGCTACTCAGAGAAACCCTGTCTCGAAAAACAAAACAAAACAAAACAAAAAAAAATCTTTAAAATATTTATTTTTATTGTTTCAATTTATCCCTTGACAACTCCATACACGTCTATAATCCCCACTAATGTGTTCTCTCTCCTACCCTAGGAACCTTTCTTCCCAACATCCCCACCCCCTGCCTCCACTCATGTGTCTGTTTGTTTCCAGACAAGGTCTCTGTGTAGCCCTGGCTGTCTTGGAACTGGCTCTGTAGACCAGGCTGGCCTTGAACTCAGAGATGCGATGCCTCTGCGTCCTGAGAGCTGGGATTAAAGGCATGCGCCACCAGACTCAAGTGCCTCACTGATTTTTGCACAGGTCACTCGCTCTCTGCATAGTTTTGAGGCAACACCTCTTCTTATCATGTCAGATGGCTAAAGACATTCCAGAAGTTTCCCTGACCATCCACCTCTACTGTGTCACCTTGTGCATGGACGTAACTCTTCCTTCTGTCTCAGAAGCACCTGAATTGCCTCGGTCATATTCACAGGGTTTTATTCCAACCCCAGGCACCAGCAGCTCACACACACACACATGTGCACACACACACACTTTCGTGCACACTTTCATGCACATACACATGCACACACATGCACGCACACACACACATACACACACACACACATATGTATGAGCATGCATATCCAAGTGCACACACACTCAAAAACACACACATGTGCACACAGACATATGCTTTCATGCATACTTTCATGAACAGACACATGCACACACATGAGCACGCACACCACGTACACACACACACACACACACACACACACACACACACACCAATACAGCCCCGCCCAACTGTGGAATTTCTTTTGCAGTTGGAAGGAGTCAGTCTGCAACATGCTGCCATGTGAAAGAGCCTTGGGAATTCCACACTGAGCAACAGGAAACACGACACACGACACGCTATAGGACTCTATTTTTAAATAATGTCCAGAATAGGCAATCCCACAGGGACTGAGCAGGGATCACAGCTGCTTGGGGCTCAGCGAGGGGGATGGGCCATGGGTGTTTCCTGGGGACAGTTTCCTTCTGGAACGAGAGGACTGCTCTGCAGTGGGCAGTGGTGATGGTCACACAGTGGCCTGGATGTGTCAATACTACTGGTTCCTCCGCCTCAGGTTGGTTTATATTATGTTCTGTGGATTTCACCACATGGTATGCACAGTAGGGAGGGATGATTTTATTTCCCTTATATTAGTTTAGTTTAGGCTGGCCTGTACGCACACCATGCCTGATTTACAAGGTCCTCATGCGTGTGAGGCAAGCACTCTACCAACTAAATACACCCCGTATTTTATTAATTTATTCTTGACTACTTGAGATGGGATCCTACTGTGTAGCTCTGGGTAGTCTGAAACTCACTCTGTAGAACAGGCTGGCCTCGAACTGGAAGCAATCGTTCTGGCTCTGTCAACTTAGTGCTGGGATTACAGGTGTCCAACAACACACCAGACAGATGTTTTCAGTAACATAAAAGCCAAAGAAATAAGTATCTCCAAGAGATGCTGTAGGGTAGTACCTGGCCTGGCCAAGGAAGCCAGGGAGGGGATAGTCTCAGGGAGGGGAGGCAAGAGCCAGAAGCCAGGCCATGCTTCAAGGATTCTAGACCTGGCACAACCCTCGTGGACACTCCCTCATGGGCCCTCTGCTTCTGTTGGTGCTGCTGCTTCTCTGCCAGCCCTGGCCTTGGCTTACGAGAGCCAGAGGACCCGTAGCTGTGGCAACACCGCACTATTATTTCCCTGTCCCCTTGGAGAGACTGTGAGGAAGCTCATACTGCCCACTCTCTTGCCTGGAGCAGCAGCAGGTGCAGCCTGCCTGCCCAACCCCGGTGTCCCCAGCAGCCTGCCCTGCACGGATTGGAGCCTGAAGGAGAACAAGCTCTTTCCTAGGGAGCCATTTTTATGAAAAGACGGCCCTCAAGCCCCAGCCTCAGCCCGTGGTTTGCCCTTTGCGGAGAAAGTGGGCTGGTTCCTGATGAGCTCTGAGCTCTGGGCTCTGCTTTACCTTCCTGGGGAGGCCAGGCAACGTTAGCAAGCTGTCACTGCCGTCTGGTGTCTCTGGCCAATGTCAGCGCTTGGCCAAACCACCAGCTTGTTGAGCACAGCTGTGGTAGGTGGGGCTCTTTTTCAGGGTGAAAGGCTGTCTCTGAGTGTGACAGGCCCCTCCCCTAAGACAGGGACAGTGCGAGCACAATGCTCACCCTAGCCTTCCACTCATCCTTGCCCACAGATCCCAGGCCTGGCTGCATCTCGCTATAAACATGTTGCAGTGCCTCAGTTTCTCTCTGTGTTCCCAGGAGGTTGAGGTTGGGATGTATCTGGAGGTGCTGCACCCTTGGCAGGGTGTGGGCCTTCCAGGTAGGGGTATCCCTGGGGTGTCCATTGTGGTATCCACCATACAGGTTTGTCTGCTGACTCTGGGGAGGCTCGATACCTTGCAGAAATGCTTATGTGTTGCAGTTTAAATGTTTACAGAATGCCTAGGCGGGGGTGGCAGGCAGCTCAGTGTCCAAGCACTCTCAGCATCTTAGTACTACACACACATACACACACACACACACACACACACACACACACACACACACAGAAAGGGGAGAGGGAGAGATCAGCCTAAGGCAGTCTCTAGATCCAGTGACCACTGGCTTTGGAAGAGGGTGCACACAGAGCACCAGGTAACCACCAAGGCAGAGCTGGGGTCACGCTGGGACCTTCAGCCAAGGAAGGAACACCGGAGTCTCAGGAGACCAAGCAAGGACCCTGGTCAGAAGCTCTTGGGAAGTGTGGCCGTCTGATATCTCAATGTCACACTTGGGAAAGTGAGTCCCAGGACTCTTCCCCACGCTCTGTTTCCATGCCTTCTTTCCTCAACCATGCCTCCTCCCTGAGTGTCCGGGTGGTCTCAGTGGCCACAGGGACCCTGTTGGAGCTACTCAGGTCAGAAAGAAGGTAGGATGCAGGAAGGTTTGGAACCTATGCTAATAAAGAATGCTTTTCTTCTTCGCTGTGATGGAGCTGTAAGGCCTGGAACACCCGGAAAGGTGACCGAGAGCACCGAACCTCCCTGGCTGTGTCTCTAGCACAAGCTATCTGCGAATGGCCAGAATGAGGGTGAGTGGTGGCTGTGGCCTCAGGCTCCGGAGGTCCAGCTGCCTCTCTGTTCTTGCAATCACTGAAAAATGGAGTATTTTACTTGATGTGTTTTTGTTTTTTTTTTAAACATAAAAATTGACTATTTAAGGCATAACTACTCAATTATTAGGTTCCTACAAGCTTTATTGAGATGTCAAAAAAAAACTGTAAGATTGGGCTGGAGAGATGGCTCAGTGGTTAAGAGCACCAACTACTCTTCCAGAGGTCCTGAGTTCAATTCCCAGCAACCACATGTTGGCTCACAATCATCTGTAATGGGATCTGATGCTCTCTTCTGAAGACAGTTACGGTATACTCATATACATAAAATAAATAATTCTTAAACAAAAGAAAACTGTAAGATTCACCGCCACAGTGCTGGCATTTCCAAAAGTGAAGGCACCAGATGTTCAAAGTCAAGCTCTTTTATCCCACCTTTAAAGGCACACACCTTTAATCCCAGCACTCAGGAGGCAGAGGCAGGTGATCTCTGTGAGTTCAAGGCCAGCCTGATCTACAAAGTGAGTTCAAGGCCAGCCAGGGCGACACAGAGAAACCCTGTCTTGAAACCAAGATGGGTCAGTGGGTATAGGGACTTGCTGCCTGTTGTGGCGACCCAAGTCTGACCGCAGGAGCCCACATTCTAAGTGGAGAGAAGAGACTCCTAAAAGCTGTCCTCTGACCTGTACACACGTGCCATCACATGGATACCCCTGAGTGTATGTGTCTACACACAATAAGTAAGTGTAATTTGTAAATGTTTTTGAAGTTGAGATTCAGTAGGGTTTGGTTGGTCAGCGCTGTTTTCTGTACTCTCTGGGCTCGTAGCTGTCACTTTTATGTAATTCCAGATTTTTTTTTTAAATCACCTCCACAATAAGCCTTGTGGTCACCCAGGACTTCCCTTCCCCAGGGATTCCAGCAATCCCCATCTGTGGCTGGTCTCTGTGGACTAGGCTGCTCTGGACATTCCAGTCGTGGCCTCTGCGGCCTCCTGCCTGGCCTCTGCACTGAGTAGCCTGTTTTTGTGGTTTATTCCCATTCCTTGCAGCACGTGTGTCCGTGTTTCAATTCTGCCTGTGCCTTCCTCTCTCCCATGAGCTTCCCTGCCAGGCCATCTCTGCCTTCCTCTCCTCCATAAGCATGCCCCCCGCCCCCAGGCCATGCCCTCTAGGTCAGCTGCTTCCAGGGACGGTCCCTATGCACCCCACGACTCCTTGCATGGATCAGAACTGTAGAATGTCCTTCAACATCAGCTGCCAATGCCTCTGTGACACTACTGGCCAAAAACTAAGGGTCCTCCTACCTAGAGGTGATTGCTGCCCTTGCCTGACATGGGAAGAAGTTGTTCTTCTTTGGGTCAGGCCTCTCTTGATCACCCTTTCCATAGGGTTCCAAGAGAACACCTAGTCAGCCATGAGCTCAAGACCAACCCAAAAGCCCATGTGCCCTCCAGGTGAGCAGTTTTGGGTCACTCTGCTGACAACATGAACAGAGATGGCTACCCCCAAACTTCACAAGGACCATGTCAGAAAAATCAGGGCAGCTCTGATACCTCGGACCCTGCTGACTCTGACCACTCTATTCTAGTCACTGCTGACCCTCTACCCAGACACTCCCTCTCCCCCAGTCTTGGGGCCCTCCTGCCAACAGGGCCCCTCCGACTAGCAAAATCCCTTTGCTCTCCCAACTTCGGACCCCAAAGGGCTCTGTAACTAGGCCAAGAATGAATGAATAGTAGTATAGCTGGTTGTCCAGGACCCCAGAGCTGCATGCAGGTGACAACCCCTCTTCGTGCCTCGCCTACATGCCGCCAGGCCTGCAGCTTCTTAGCAACGCTGCAAGATGGCGCTGCGGCGGGAGGAGGAGGGGCGCGGGGCACGGCGTCGGTGCCCGGCGCCGCCGCCTGCTCCAAGCGCCCCGGCTGTTCTGCGCTGATGGGGCCAGATGGGGCCAGCCGTTTGTCGCATCGTGGCACAGCTGCAGGCGGTCAGTGCAAAAACAGCACCCCAACCGGTGTAAGCGTGTCCTGACAAGCCACCCCCAAACCTGCGAGTAACCCTGTAACCATGAGTTCCTGGATCCCCCACCTAGTATTTCCTTCCACCATCCGCTACTCAGCAGGACCCCAGCTCTGCACCTCCATGGACACTCCGGTCTGTAACCTCACCTGTGACCCTTGGCCTCCGTGACAACCACCACGAAGTCAGTGACCTCTTGAGATGCCCACAGTCTCAAATCAGCTTCCAGTCTCAGTCGCTCTCCCATCTAGGGCTTGACCCCTCATCCTCATCTCAGCCTCCCCGGACCTTCGACCTCCGTACTCTCCTCTAACCTGCCTGGATGCCCCTGGCCTTCGTCACTCGCAACCATCGGCTCCTTCTTCCAAAACCCCCACCCACTTAGTAGCAGACTTCTTTGGAGCCCCAAAGCCTCGATGACCCCACTGTCTCCATCTCAACACTCCGTGTCCCTCCTCCCTGTCCCGTCCAGTCTCCTTTCCAGTAGCCGAGGCCTGCATACCCTTTCCCTCAGCCCACACCCTTCGTATGCCAAGACCTGCGTGTCCCTTCTCTGCTGTGTCTCCGCTCGGTGCTCCTCAGCTCCCATAGCATCAGCCTCTGTGCCCTCTCCCCAGCCTGCATCCTTTAGTGTCCCACAGCCTGTACCCCTCCTTCTGCCTAGGTCCCCTACCTTTCCCCCAGTCTCCATGCCTCCCAGGCTTCGGCCCCCTCCGTATCATCTGTGCACTCCTACCTCCCCTCCGTGCCCTCAGACTTCATTTGCCCCCCCCCCACCGTAGTCCCAGCTTCCGTGCCCCCTCCCCATCTCTTAGTGTCCCACGACCTACGTGAACCTCCCCTGCCTCTGTCCCCTCTCCGTGTCCCCAGCCTTCGCGCTGCCCAGCCTCTGCGCCCCTGTCTTCATCCCCCCTTATTTCATAGCCCCCCCACCTCCGTGACCCCTCTCCTTCCCTCATTGTCCCACGAACTGCGTGCCCCTCCCCTGCTTTGTCCCAGAAAGTAACCCCCAGCCCCCATCTCCATCCCCCCCTGCTCCCCCCCCCCCACCTCGCGCGCGCTCCCGCGTGTTTTCGGACTGCACCAGCCAGAGCCCCGCGGCGCCGCGGCGGCGGGCGGAGGCGCCTAGTCTGTCGCCGCCCCCACTGGTGCCCGCGCTGCGGCGGTGGCTGGGGGCGCTAGGAGCGGGGGGCCGTGCGCTCCGCACCTGCGGAGGCCGCTGGACGATGATGCCGGAACGCCGGCCCAGGCCGCCGGCGTTCTGAGCTTAAGCGCAGCGCCCGCCCTGGGGATGCTCATCGCGCTGCTGGCCCTGGCCATGTCGTCGTCCTTCTTCAACCCCAGCTTTGCCTTCAGCTCCCACTTCGACCCGGGTGAGTCCGCGCGGCGCCCTCGGAGGCGGCCTTGCGGCTGCGACTGCCCCCCCACCTGTCTCCCTACCGCCGACATGATGCTGCTGGAGCCACGGTTTCCCATTTTGCCTGGAAATTAACCCTTTCTCCGCCCTGAGTCCCCGCAGAAGAACAGGGACCGGCGAGGACCCACTACAGGTCTCCGGAGGTGGGCAGGCCTTGGGGCCAGACCCTGTACAGCCGGCCCCTTCAGCGCTGGCTGGCAGCATCAGCCCCTGCCTCTTTGGATGCCTCCCTGGCACAGGTAACTGGGACAAGAGGGCCTGTGTTGGCCCCAGGTGTCCCGGAGAGAGGTTGCCAGGACTCAGGGCCCTGGGGAGGTGAGGGGTGTTCTGTGAGGCAGGGCAGGAGCCCAGGCCCGCTGTGGAAGCTTGCTCATCCATGTTCTGGTGGAAGGCTCCTTCCTAACCCTGGTGCTGTTTTCTGCAAATCCCTGGCAAGGCAGCGTGCCCATCTCCCTCGGCAGCCTGTGGTGGGTGTGGGGACCGACGAAGACCCTAGCATGAGCCCACCTGAGGTCCCATTCTAGAGAGGTGGTGCTGACTAACTGCACAGGACCTGGGGTCGGGCATCTTGCTCCACCTGGCTAGTGGACACCAGGGTAATGTGTTTACCACAACTGCCTGGCCACGGTGGACAGCTGTGGTGGGCAGAGGGGGCCAGGGCAGCTGTTTCTAATCCTGATTCTGTTTGCTTAGCCTGGGAGGGAGGGGAATGAACCTGTGCCCAGGAGGAGCCTGGAGTCCCACCCACAAGTCCCTGGAGCTTTGGCTTTGGCTGCACAGCCCAAACAAAGCCCGGCTCACATACGATGACTCTCCTGGGTCTCCCTCCTGGAGTGGGGCCAGAATGTGCAGTGATGCACAGAGTCCCCTGGGCAGGGCTGGATCTGAAGGCATTTGCTCCCAGGGAGGGGAGCCGATGGAGCTGTCTATCTGGTATAGGGCTATAAGTGTCCTTTGCTCAGAAATGACTTCCTGGGTGAGCCAAGGGGCTTGGAGGTCACCATTTCACCAGGCAACCAAAGGCACAGAACCTAGGGGTTGTGTCAGTGACCCCTTAAACCCAGGGCGGGAGTAGAGGTGGTATTGAGAAACCACCCAAGGCCCAGACTACCTTTAGGGACAGATATCCAAGGGCAGCATCACCAGTCTCAGGATGTCTCCCATGGCAAGCCTCACCCGGCCCTTGGTCCTTCCAGTGGGCGGCTACTCCTGACTGCAGACAGGTGGCCTTGGAGCTGTTGGGGTTGGGGTGGGGCCTAGGCTGACCACAGTAGGGAGGAATCTATGTGCCCTCCCACCTGCCTCTGCTGGGCCCAGACCTGCCCTGGTGGCCTATCACCCTTTGCTCCTCCAGGGTATCCAGGACAGGGGTGCCCTTCCCCCACATCAGAGAAACAGCAGGGTTCTGCAGCTCTTGCGTTTTTTTGCGCAGTAGATCAGTGTAATTACAGTGTGCTGCTTTAATGATCTAAGGGGGAAAAGTGTTGTAAGCAAGAGGACTTCTCTTGAGAGCTGTATGCCTGTGGATATTGTATCCCTCCTGTCCTGATAGTCCACCCATGGGTGTGGATGATGGTGATGAAGTTGGGGACCTCAGTGGGGTGACAAACCCTGGCCCTGTGGGTGCTGCAGAGGAAATATGGGGTTCACTGTCTTCCCACTAAATCTATGCTTAAAGCCTACTATCTCACCACCACCACCAGAGTTCCCGTGTCTGTCTTTGCTTTGCCTCTGTTTCCCAATCTGTAAAATGGGATGGTGATGCCTATGGCTAGGTCTGGGTTGGAGGAGATGCCTGATGGACTATTTGTTGGGGTGAGGAGGTGTGGACGGAACTGGTGCCTGAGGCCTCTGCACTCACAGTGGGGGAGTGGCTTTTCATGCTCACAATACAGAGAGATGGTCTATCTGGGTTGTTGGAGCCACCAGAACTCAAAGGAGGGTCTCATGTTCACAATGGCTGAGGAGCGTGTCTGTGGGCTCCCAGTGCCCCCCAACAGGGTGCTGAAGCTGAACATAATCATGGGATGTCATGTGCTGGCCAGACAAGCACCCAGAAGGGTTGGCCACCTGTAAAGTCTGACTCTTTGCTCCCTGGCATCCAGGGTGTAGATGATCAGGAAGGATTTCTTGGCAAGCTTGGCCCAGTGGCCTCTTTGCTCTGTGGTCTTGGGCCACTCTTTCAGCCTCTTGGGGATCACTCTGCAGGTAGGCAGAACATGGAAGACAAAAATGATGGAAGTCTTCATGGAGGGCAGGGCGGCTGGGAGGAGAAGGAGCCGATGACCACATAGCCATCTCGCACTCATGCAGGGGGATGATCTTATTTCTCACTCTCCACACCAGCGTGCCAGGTGCTGAGATGGGTAGGCCTCAGTCAGGATGCTATGGTTGCTGGAGCCTGGTACCATCCCTGGTGCCAGCAGCAGCGGTGAAGGGGTTGCTTTACTAGGGTTTCCTGTACTCCCAGCATGCCTTGGGGCTGCCCTGCATGCCCGGGCTCTGGGAGATGACCCCACCCCCATTTGCTCACCTCCCAATGTCTGGCCCTCTCTGGTCCTTAGCTTCCTTATCTGTAAGGTAGCCATGTGGTGGCGTGGACACTGAGCACAGGCAAACAACAAGCAAGGCTAGTTAAGATGGCCTCTGCCAGGGTCTAGCTTGAGGCCTGTGGGCTGTGGAGCTGGCATCCGTTTACAGAAGCTCAGAGAACACACGGTGGTCCCACTCAGTCATTCAGCATAGCCCATGAACCCCGCACTGTGCCTTGGTATCTCCAGACTTCCTGCTTACATCCTGGTCTTTGCACAAGTCTTCACCCCATGTTGGGCTCCTAAGGAAGATCCCGCTGTGCCTTCCTGGAATGGTTGTTCCCTTGGTGTCCGCATGTGGCAGGGTACAGAGCTGGCATTGCTGGGATTGTGACGACTGTTGCAGTAGAGTCTTGGTCTGAGTGCCACATGGAGCTTGGTTCGAAGGGAGCCCTGGAAATGGACCAGAGAGTCCCCAGGAGTCCTGGTCTCTGACTCACAGATATACTTGGACTATGAAAAGTTGTGTCCATTGAGTGACATGACACCCCGATCCTCAGTGGACCTGGTTGAAGGAACAAGCTCATTGGGCCTTCATAGCAGCTGGTCCTAGAGTGCAGGTGCTGCCCCTGGCTTGTCACCCTGCCCTATGGGCCCAGTGACAGGAAGGTCAGAGCCTACCTCAGTATTACCTCATTTCGGTGAATCACTAGAGCCTCTAGGTTACAGGTGACCAGGCTGAGAGGTGACTGGGCAAGGGCCTGGCTGGCAGTGGCCATATACAGCCTGCTCCTCTGAGAGCTGGCGCAGGAGGAGCGCCAGAAGGTTTGCCCACCCCAACACCACAGCCATATACCCACAGGTATGCAGGGCTCTGTACATGCGTGGCACATGCAGACACGGATGTGAAAAACCTGCAAACACACATCTCCCAAATGGCAGGTGAGGCAGGGTTATTCAGGCTGGTATGTCTATGTCCAAGTGCATCTGCAAGCACACACACACATACATACACATACACACACATACATACATACACACACATACACATACATACACACATACATACACACACATACACACATGCACACACACATACACACATACATACACACACACGCATACATACACACACATACATACATACACACACATACATACACACACATACACACATACACACATACATACATACACACACATACACACACATACACACACATACATACATACACACACACATACATACATACACACACACACACATACATACACACACACACACACACACACTTTGTGGGCACGTACAGGGTACAGGCATCTCTGTGGGCATTCTTGTGGGTGTGAGAACCCTTTTCCCGGGAAACCTCTCTAGGACACAGGGTTCTTTGCTGAGCCCCACTGTTCCATCTCAAGGATGGAACATCTGCATGTTTGTGCTCCCTTGAGAGGTATCACTGGCTCCATGTCCACCCAGCACCTCAGGGTGGGGTCTTGTTTAGAAAGAAGGTCTACAAAGACAATTTGTAAAGGTGAGGTCATACTGAGGCAGGGTAAACCCTAAGTCCTATGGCAGATGTCCTGCTATGACACAGAAATGGGAGGAGACGGGGCGGGGTACAGGGGAGAGGAAGTGGAGACTGGAGAGGAGACTGTGAGCAGAAGCCTGTCTAGACCCCACGCTGGAAGAGCTAATAAGACCTCTCCCCAGGCCTCACTGAGCCTGCTTGCTGCTGGGCCAGGAAGGAACCATTCTCACAGAAGCCACCAGTTTAGGGAATCTCTGCTCAGAGCACCTCCGAAAAATAGTGCAGTTTCCCTCAGGCCTAGGGACCGAGGCAGGAGCTGCAAATCTGTAGCTCGCCTTGTGTCTGTGTGTACATGGTGGGTCCCGATGAGTAATGTCCTTGCTGTCTCTGGCACCTGTCCTGCACTCTTGGAGCACTTCCTGAGGGCAGGCTGGGCCCAGCCCTCCACCAGACCCTCCTCCTGGCACTGTGACCACCTGCTTTTCTCCCATGGCTCTTGAGACAGGGACTAGGGTCAACTGGAGAGAGCCTGATGCAGACTGATCAGGGGACCCTCTCTTACTGTCTTGTTCCCAGGTAGGATGGAGAGAGTCAGCTGAGAGCCTTGTCTATGGTAGAGAGACTCCTGTGCTATCCCTGACCCTTGTCATGTGATAATCTAGGTCATAGTGCCTGTTGGGACTTTGATTTTAGACCCCTGTAGGCTGGGCCCTGCCTGGCTGTCACAGAGGAACCAGTAGCATTGGGACCAGTGTCTGTGGCCTACCCCACCCCCAGCTCAGGAAGCCGGCAGAGGAAATGAGGGCAGTGGCCGAAGCCAGAGCCAGTTCCCAGGCTGACAGTCTGGGTGGATGGTTGCCTGAGGACTGTCACAGGAGGCAGAGTCACGTGGCATCCCCCATCTACTTCCGTCAGGGCTGGGGCTAGGGTCAGGGGGCTGGGACATGAGGGTGGGGTGGGGTTGGGAGTTCTCTAGAAGGCCACTCTGGGTGGAGCAAAGCTGGAGTCTCATAGGAGCAGCGTCCAGAGCCGGTATGTGGGTATTCTGGGAGGACGCTGCCTACTCTGTCCCTGCCAGCCCAGGGTGGGGGAGGACACAATACTTACCAGATCTCTGATCCAACCAGGACCCTACCTGAAGCCCTGGCAGTTCCTAGAGTGGGGAGGGCCTCTGCAGTAGGTGGGCTGGGCAGCCAGGGTCACCTGTCCCAGGTGAGGTGAAGCAGGTGCCTCTCATAATAGTGACAGTCAAACCTTCTCCTTCTCTATACCATCACCCCAAGATTTGCATGAGTCACCACCTTCTTGCTAAGTGACAGAATCCAGCACTACTCACACACCTCCGTCTCTGGGGAGGTCCCTTCTGTCGCTGGCTTACTGACTTGGGCACATGGCATCAGGGACCCTTGACCAGCTGGTCTTGGGCTCCTTGTAGGGACCACCTACCTGCCCTGTGAGCCCAATGGGATGGGAGCCAGGATCCCAGACTGGGCTCTGGAGGAGGCCAACCTGCGCTCAGAGACTGAGCTTTGAGGCCCGCCGGGCGTCTGGACACTGTGCTGCAAGGTGCAGATAGGGTCCATCATGGCTCTGGCTTCCCACTGTACCCCATTTTCTTAGATTCTCCCCTACTCTCTGTGCTGCTTAGGAGGGAACCTGGGAATGATGTGTACCAGTCAGGTACTCAGAGCTGAGTGGCTGGCTCTGAATTTGTCAATAACTTTCAACAGGGTGCGAGGCGGCACCCCTAACACCACACCCAGCCGTTCCTGCAACTCCTGCCTTACTCTGAGTGGCTGCAAGGTCCCCTGTGTAGGCTGACCTAGGCAAAAAGGGTGTAGTTAGCTCTCGAGGATATGTTTTCTGGGGACATGGAGCTATCTGTGGGGCACACTGTGGGACTTGAGTCCCCAACTACTTTAAGTGGCGCACATATGCTTAGGTGTCCCTGAGGCTCTGTGGCTTCATGTCAGTGGGACACACCTATGTGACCATACTCCAGGCTCTGGCCTCCTTGTCCCACAGAGCCACCTATGGCTGCCTCAGGCCTCTGCAGGATATGGTGTGTCGCCCACACCTTAGGAATAGAACGTCAGAGGCGTCCGCTCTGGGGGTAGGCACTGGCTTCTGTCCAGCTTTAGCTGTCTGTCTGTCATGGTGATGCTCCTATGAGTGTTTCCGAAAAGCACCGCCCACTTTCCTCTCTCCTCCCTCCCTCTCCCCCCTTCCTTCCCTTCCTAGCATGCTCTGCCTGCAACTACTAGCTCCTCCCTTCCCTTTATTCAGACACAATTTGCATATTATACATTCGTCTCTGAGAGCATAGAATTTATGGGTTTTAGTATTTTTAGAGTTGTGAGGTCTTCACTATATAGTCCATTTTTGGAACATTTTGTCTTGTTAATAATCAAGCCACGACTCCTGTCACCTCCCTGCTGTCCCTGTCCCTGTCTCGTTGATCATTCCTGTCATAACAACCTGTCCCACATCATGTCTCCTGGTCAGTCTCTGCTGAACACATACTGCAGGGGTTGTCCTAGACACTGTTGTGTGGCTTCCCCTGATCCTACAGAAGGTGTCATCTCAGGAGTGTGGTGCCCTGGGCACTGAGGGCCTCTGTGAGGCCGCCTGGCTGAGTGGATTCTGCAAAAATCCTTTTTTTGATTGCTCTGGGGACACATCTGTAGGTTCTGTTTGTCCTCCTCAGTTGTGTGTGTGAGAACGCTGTTGGCCTGTCTACTCCCTTGCATTCTTGTTCTGTCTGTGACCACAGTGCAGTGCAAGGCAGGGTGGACACCTCTGCCCAGCATGAAGGCCAGGGTGGGAGTGTTTGCCCCTGGCACCGGCACACTTCCCCTCTTTTCTCCAGTGAGCACATTGGCCACTCAATTAGCCACTTCCTGGGCACCGCTGGGTGCAGGCCATTGTGTATCCTGGAGCTGCCTGGAATCCTTTTGGCATTCACTAGTCATGGCTGAGAGGCACTTCCTGGCTGACTCGTGAGAGTAGATGACAGGAAGGGACACTCTGAGATTGCCCTCAGGCCTGTCCTGCCCACACAGGCCTGCCCAGCCCACGGAGCTGCCTCATTCTCTATCCAGAGGACCCTGTTACCAAGAGTGGGACTGTGGCAGCTGCCCAAGAGCCAGAACTGCTCTTTTATCTTCCCTTACAAGTCCTGTCTAAACATAGCCAAAGCCAGTGTGTTCTGTGCGCTTCTCAGTCTAGTTGAGGACCTGTGGGGTTCCTGCTTGGCCAGCTACAGTTTAGTCTGGGCATCTCATGTGTGAGAGTTGGGGTTCCAAGATGATCAAAAAATTCAGGCCAAGGGGTGTGTGTCAGGAGGCCGCAGCAAAAGGGGACAGACAGTGCGCCTGGAGCAGGGAGCAGCTTGGGGATGGAGCTACCAGGACAAGCTCTGACTTTGTCATTCCCATAAGTTACCTGAGCTGGCTGGGTGTGGGGTTCTCAGATGGGGCCCGCTGAAGAACCACTCCATCCTCGGACCAGCCCGGGGGGTTCTGTGATGCTAGAGAAAGGGGTGAGGGGCTTGGAGGTCAGACTTGGCTGTAGTTTTGATACGTGTCAGTGGAGGTGGGGGTCACCTGTGAGTGCCATGCTGTGGAACTCCCTTCTGTTCCCAGTCCCCTTGGTGGACTTGATTTCAAGGTGCCCTCTGGAGGATTCAGGAAGGCAAGGTTTGGAGTCTTGCAGAAGAATCCTTGGAAGCCCTGTGTGTGTGTGTGTGTGTGTGTGTGTGTGTGTGTGTGTGTGTGTCTGTGTGTGTGTGTGTGGGGGGGTCCCTGCAAGAGTAGAGGGGTGGCGCTGACTCCTAGTGTGTGCCTTAGGATGAGAGTACACACGTGAACACTCCATGTGAGAGGTGTTGGGGCCAGAGTGTGAATGCTCACGTGAGCATACCTGTGTGTCTGTGAGAGTGTGTACAGGTGAGCCACAGCTACTGTGTCTGTGTAGGTGTGAGTGAGTGTGTAATGTGTGTGCATGTATTTGAGCACTTGACAGGGATGGGGGAGATGAGTGTTCAAGCAGCTGTTGGGTACATGTGTTTATGTGCATATGTGCACAGGTGTGTGTGTGCATCTGAACACAAGTGTAAAGATGTGACCCCCCAGAACCCCTTGGGACCACCTCCTAGGACCTTCCCAGAACCCCTCTGCTCTCCTTGTTCCTGCCTGCTCTCTTTTGTTTTGTTTTGTTTTGTTTTTTGAGACAGGGTTTCTCTGTGTAGCCCTGGCTATCCTGGAGCTCACTGTGTAGCCCAGGCTGGCCTCGAACTCAGAAATCTGCCTGCCTCT
This sequence comes from Mus musculus, assembly GCF_000001635.26. NCBI lineage: Eukaryota > Metazoa > Chordata > Mammalia > Rodentia > Muridae > Mus > Mus musculus. Next base: position 120,038,448 of record NC_000077.6, on the reverse strand, counting down.
GCCTCCCAAGAGCTGGGATTAAAGGTGTGAGCCACCACCGCCCGGCTTCCTGCCTGCTCTCTTAGGCTTCTGGATGCAGATGGCCATTTTATTTCCATGTTTACCCAGATGACAGAGGGGCACCAATGACCTGCCCTCCTGGAGCTGATCCAGGGTCTGAAAATAATGAACCAGGTCAAGCACTCATGTAGTCTTTTTCATGTACCCACCTGCCAACCAGCTGTCCCTATAACCTCACCAAGCTGGATCTGCTTCCTTCAGCGCCCCCCCCCCAACACCAGGAAGGACAGTGGGAGGCGTGTGTGGAGCCCCTGGTGGGCAGCAGGTCTGTCTGCAGCACAGTAGTCTCCAGGCAGGTCAGTGCCTGCGTATCCTTGGGGTCGTTTGCAACTCATTTAGTTGCAGCTACTTTGTATCCACTGGGCACAGTGTTCTGCTGTTGGAGGGGAGTGATTCTGTAACTCAAGCTCCCCACCCGACATCCAGCGATTCCCAGAATCCCATGCGGCAGCAGTACCTGCCTTGCCTGCTGGGGCTGAGAGGCTGGGGAGGCTGGGAAGGAACTGGTGGATAGTGCTGCCTTTTTCTTTTTTTAAATAATTCTTTGTTTTACATTTATGAGCATGCTGTAGCTGTCTTCAGACACACCAGGAGAGGGCATTGGATCCCATTACAGATAGTTGTGAGCCACCATGTGGTTGCTGAGAAATGAACTTGGGACCTCTGGAAGAGCAGTCGGTGCTCGTAACTGCTGAGCCATCTCTCCAGCCCCCAGGATCTGTGGTCTTTGAAGGCACAGTCTTCTCTCACAGTGCCCTCTCACAATGCCATCTTACCTCCTGGGGGGACTGATACACCTTGCTACATCTGCCTCAGTTTGGCCCCTACTGGTTGGTGGTCAGGGCTGGAGGAGAGCCTAGAACAATCCGTGAGGCTGTGAAAACCTCTGTGTGCACCTTTGCTCTGGGCATGGGGTGTCCCGTGGACAGGACCTGAATCCTGGGAGACCAAGAGAATGGAAAAGAGGAACCTAACAGCTAGCTCTGTGAGACAGCTCAGCGGTGCCAGTGGCCTAGGCTCAGGCTGCTGAACTGGCTTCTGTGTCCCCACCTGGGGAACTTTGTCCCATCTGGGGGCAAAACTTGCCTCCTCCTCCCTTCTCTATCTAGGACCCCTGAGCTCCAATATAGCGCCAGCAGGAACCGGGAAGGGGCTCCTGGGACAGACACTGTGCCCTGGCTCTGATCCTTGGCACCTGGGCTGCCTGCTGTCCAGGCCTCCTGGCTCCATCTGCACCTGGTTTGTCTGTTTGTCTCTCCAGCTTCCTTTTTTGGGGGCTTTCCCTTTGCATCACAAGAATCAGGGGTCCTCAGGTGCATGGAGCCCCTGTGTTCCACCTCCAGGACAGAGTCTAGCTGCATTGGCAATATCAGAGATGCTCTGTCCTTGGAACCCACAGTGGTACTGACACAGCCCCTGAGATCCCAGGTCAGGGATGACTGTCACACCTCTGGGGACCCCAGAGCCACATCTGTCTAAACGTGGCCTTTGTTCCAGGACTGTGTGGCTTCTGTACGTGGACACTGAAGAACAAGGCTTGGGGGCAGGGCTTCCTGGAACAGGGCAGGAAGGAGGTCTGGGAAGGAGCATAGACCCAATGGGGACATTGGGGGTAGGGCAGAGCTTGCTGTAAGAGCCCCTAGCCTAGTGGACACCCAAGTATTAAAATGCTCTCTGCAAAGAGCACCCACACCAGGGAGGGCTAGGAAGCAACTCACTGCCTCTGAGCGAGCCGACCATTCAGGTAGTCCGCCACTGCTTCTGTCTGGTTCTAGAACATCTTTCCCATCCCAGAAGGACCCTGCTGCCACTCTGGCCCCTGATAACTGTAAACCCATGTATGTCTGAGGGTCTGCTGCCTTTCACATTGGGGAATCTCATGAACTCCACTGAGGTAGCATCACACCGGGTGGAGCACCTGGGGGCTCCGAGCGGTGTTTCATCTTCGTCTCTCAACTCCTCGATAGTCTTTAGCTGTCTTCAGAGGCCAGGTGGCTCACTCCTGCTCTTCAAACAGTCTGACTTCATCTTCTGCAGGACGGGGGACACTGAGGCCATGAGGCTCCAGGGATGAGGTCTCCCCCACTCGTTTATTTCCCTTTTAGCCTTTGTTCCTGTGAGTTTTCATGGGCGTTTGAATGCGGGTGTGTGTGAGTGTAGATGAGAAGGCTTGTGTTTTTGAGCTTGAGAATCCACATGAGTGTCCAAATAGCATCAGTGTGTGCGTGAGCAAGTGCGCAGAGACTAGTGAATGCATAAGTGCATGCAGTTGGAGCGTGCACATGTAGCCGTGTGTGCTGAGTGCACTTATGTGCATCCTTGTGAGTAGACATGATTGTAAGTGGGTATCTGAGTGTGCATAGGTGTGCCCCAGTGTGGGCTAATGAGTGTGAATGAATGTGAAGGTGCTGCATGAGTGTTCTCAGTGTGTGCCTGCACACTTGTGGGCTCACAAGTGTGTGTATAATACATGGGTGTATGTGACTATGTGTATGTGCATGAGAGGATGCATGTCTGTTGGCTCAGTTAGGGTTTACTGCTGTGAACAGACACCATGACCGAGGCAAGTCTTACAAGGACAACATTTAATTGTTGGCTTACAGTTCAGAGGTTCAGTCCATTATCATCAAGGCTTAACATGGCAACATCCAGGCAGGCATGGTGCAGGCAGAGCTGAGAGTTTTACTTCTTCATCTGAAGGCTGCTAGTGGAAGACTGATTTCTAGGCAGCTAGGTTGAGGGTCTTAAGTGCACACCCACAGTGACACACCTACTCCAACAAGGCCACACCTATTCCAACAGGGCCACACCTTCTCATAGTGACACTCCCTGGGCTGAGCATATACAAACCATAGCCCCTGTGTTTGCTCCCACCCTGGCCTGCACTTGCGCTCTCTCTCCCACTGTGCCCTACTCTGCCCCCTAAGACACTGCCTAAGACCCCCTAGAGCCTCCACGTAGCCTTTGTGGGCTTCGTATCTGGTGGTCTTAGCCCTATCACTTGCTGGCAGAAGTCCCTGGGATAGGTTCTCCAGGTTCTGGGCCCAAGGAAAGGCCTGTGCAGGGCAGGAGTCTATGGATCCCAAAGTGGAGCACGGGAACCAGCTTTACTCTCGGCCAATGGCAGCTCAGCTGAGGCACCTGCACCCGGGTATCGAGTGCGGCAGGGGTGGGGTGGGCAGAGGGCTGCTTGGAGACCCTAAGGTGGGGGTTGAATGTTATTCTTGGGTTCGTTACAGAAGAGACTGACAGCATTAGGGCTGCGGGGTTGGAATAACTTACACACCCCTTGATTCCAAGTGGCTTGCACTCAGCTGCCAATGTGAAACCTGAGGAATGAAGCCGCCAGTTTTCTGCCGTTGTCCATCTCTGGGATGCTTCCTCATTTTCTGTTTCCAGTACTTGTGGTTGGTAGTTACACAGCCCTACATCCTGTCCCGTGCTTCATGTTGCAAGGTGCAGTTGATCCAGATGAAGATGTGTGTCCACAGAGTAGAGCTGGATGAGTTTTGGCTTCCTCCCATCCCCTTTTTCTCCTCTTATCTTCACTCCTCTCCTCCCTCTCCTTCTCTCCCTCCCCCCTTTTCTTCCTCTCCCTCCCCCTCCTCCTCTCCCTTCTTCTCCCCCTCCTCCCCTTCTCCTCCCCTTCCCTTTCCCCTCCTCCCCTTCCTCCTCTCCCTCTCCTTCCTCCCCTTCCTCCTCTCCCTCCTCTCCCTCTCCTTCCTCCCCTTCCTCCTCTCCCTCCTCCTTCCTCCCCTTCCTCCTCTCCCTCCTCCTTCTTCCCCTTCCTCCTCTCCCTCCTCCTTCCTCTCCTTCCTCCGCCCCTCCCCTCCTTTCTTCTTTTTCTCCTCCCTCTCCTCTTCCTCCTCCCCCTCCTCCTCTGGCTCCTCCCCTCCCCTTCCCCTTCTTGTGTCGGGGGTTGAGTCAGGCCTCCCCTGTGCTCTCTGCCACTGACCTGCACCAGCATCTCTGGTTTGTGTTAGGCAGAGCCTTGCTGTGCAGGGGCTTAGCCTTAAAACCTTTGTCCCCCTGCCTGCCCCTGCTTCCCAAGTGCGAGGATTGCAGATGCAAACCACCACACCCTGCTTTTACATCTTCTGCTGTAGCCACTCCAATTATTTGACTGTGCACGTGTTTATATGTTCTTGTGTGTGTGCACACATGTGTGTGGAGGCCAGAGACTAACGTGGAGTGTCTTCCACAGTCATTCTCAGCCCAGTTTCCAGACAGGGTCCCCCTGAACCCGATGCTCACTGATGTGATTAGGCTGTCTGGCCAGCAGACCTCAGGAAGCCTCCTGCCTCTGCCTTTCCAGTGCAGGGATAACAGGAGTGTTTTTATTAAAAAAAAAAAAAAACAAAAACAAAAAAAAACAAGCATACTTAAGAGAATCAGATCCAATTTTTGCTTCTGTGGTTTTTAGTTAGACATTTAACATTCTGTCTTCCCTGAGGAAGCTGGGCTGAGACGCAGCTCATTTGTCTAGCAGTTGGTGAGTTTGTGTGAGGCCCTGGGTTCCTCCTCAGTGCTGCTGAACACCCATACCCTGCCCCCAGCATTCCCTCTTTTCTGTGATCCACTTAGACACTCTGTGTGGTCCAGGCACAGGAGGTTTCCGTAGCCAATGCTGCAGCAAGGGCTGGCCTCTCTGCTTTAGGCCTGACTGGCTATTCCCCATTTGATCCTCTTGAATGGGAGCCTGTGTCATGTGACAGGACAAGCTCCCCATCTTACACCCTTCCTTTTTAAGGGGTACAGATGTGTGTGACTGACTACCTCTGCAGTCTTCCTTAGGGGACATTCTGATCTCAGTCCTTCTGTCTCCACAGCCCGCAGACTGCAGCAGCGCTTCATGGGGAGAGTTCAAGGGTCACCCATGAGCCCTGAGGGTGACCATATGGGCACCCTCTTTCTGGGTGCTGACCACAGGACCCCCTTAGCTCCAGCTCCTGTTTATTCCTTTGCTTAGCCATGCCCATCTTGGGGGCACTTAGAGGAATACTTTAGGGTGTAGTCCAGGCTGAGTCTATGTGCAGGCCCAGTTACCAAGGCTGCACAAGGCAAAAAGGAGGGTTATCCCTGCATCACTGATGAGGGTCCTCAGCTGTTACTTGAGGGTGTTCCATGCCCCTGGAGGGGATGGATATGCCAGTCACTGGAAGTGAGCTTGTCTGACAAAAAGGGATACAAGGAGAACCTTGTATCACTAGCGGGGAGTCTTCTGTTACTTGAAGAGTGTCTCACCTCACTGGAAGGAAGACTTGGTTACTGGAGAAGGGCCTGACATCATGGGAAGACAATCTGGAGTCACTGCAGGGGTACTTTGTATCAGCCTCATGTCACTGGCGTGAAGCCTTGCATCAGTACAGATGAGAACGCCATCACTGTGGGGACTTTTGTGTCACTGGAGAAGACAGACCTTTGTTACTGAAGGGGTATCTTACGTCATGGGAAGCGGTGCTTCATCTCATGTGGGTGGGGTGGTAGTCTTGTGTCTTTGGAGGGACAGCCCTTTGTCACTGGATAGGTTCCATGGATGCCAGAAACCACTTCCAAGGGACCCCAGGGCTCTGAGGTGCTTTCCATTTCTGGCAGCCCCCTGGCACCTGCCTTGGCACGAGGGTAGAGGGGGCTGGAGGAGGCATGCTCCGACTTCCCACATCTGGCTGGCGTTCACTCTAGGCGTACTCTGGTATAGGGAAGAGCAGCTCAATCTGTGCCCCGGCTCGAGGCTCACACTCACCCTGATGCACATGGGCGTGCCCGAAGACCCAAAGCCTCTGCAGACCCTGAAGGTCAAGGGCGAGAAAGCTGAGACTCCAATAGTGAAAGACTTACCTTTCTACAGTGGCCATGACCATACCAGCCTCCCCTCTCTGGTCCCTAACTGGCACAGTTTAATGTGCAGGTTGCCTTCCACAGTCCTGGGGAAAGGCGTGGATGTGGAGTCTCCACAGAGAATTCTGTGATACAAAGAACAGCCACGGTGAACCTGGTCCTAGGGAGAAATCAGGCAGAGCTCAATGATGAGCAGGCGAGACACCCCTCCCTGGATGGAGGTCCCAGGGGATGTGCCTGTGTCTGGGTGGGTGGCCGGATTCTTCAGCTCTGTATTCCTGTCATCGGCATGTTATAAACATCTGTGAGGCTGCTTGTGCCAGGAGCTCAGTATAAACAGGCAAAGTTCACAGACGGTGGATGGGTAGCCAGGTCCCCAACTCTAAGCAGCTGGCCCGTGCATATCTGCTAATCCTTCACGCAGTACTGAGGAGACAGAGGTCACAGAGCCCTGGAGGAAGTCACTCCGTGCACAGCCCCTTGTTTTCTGGGGGGCTCCTGGTTTAGGCTCTAAGTCAAGCCCCTTCCCTCACTGCTTGGGGCTTCACTGAAGAGAGGAGGGTGAGGGTGAGGCTCCCTCAGCAGAGTTGCTCCAGGGCCCAGGGGGACCAACAGAAGCCTTGGCCTCAGGTAAGGCAATAGGGCTTTCAGTGTGGGAGACTGAGGTACAGGTCAGGCCCAGGTGATGTTGAAGGATGACATGTTGAAGGGTGACATGTTTTCATTGCTCAGAGGAAGGCGGGGGTGGGGGGAGGGCAGCTCTGGTAATAAGAGGTCCTCCCCTCAGGACAGGAAGGCCGAGCTTAAGTCCCTATGGTGGGAAGTAGCTGACCCTATGTATTTTGGGCCCCAGCAACCAACCTTGGTCCCACCTACCTACCCTTTCCAGCTTGGCAGTTTCCTGGCTGGTGGACTCCGGGTAGAATCACACTTGATGGAGTTGACTTATCCCATCCTGTAGAAGGCAGGTGGGTATCCATCTGCCCTCTGACCAGGGACCTCTCTGTCACCTATGAAAAGATGTGGAGAGGGCTGGCGAGATGGCTCAGTGGGTAAGAGCACCCGACTGCTCTTCCAAAGGTCCGGAGTTCAAATCCCAGCAACCACATGGTGGCTCACAACCATCCGTAATGAGACCTGACTCCCTCTTCTGGAGTGTCTGAAGACAGCTATAGTGTACTTACATATAATAAATAAATAAATCTTAAAAAAAAAAAAAAAAAGAAAAGAAAAGATGTGGAGAATCCAGCAGCCAAACAGCCTTTAGGTTTTTTTGTTTTGTTTTGTTTAAAAAGAATTATTTATTTGATGTATATGAGTACACTGTAGCTGTCTTCAGACACACCAGAAGAGGGCATCAGAAAATACAGATGGCTGTGAGCCACAATGTGGTTGCTGGGAATTGAACTCAGGACCTCTGGAAGAGCAGACAGTGCTCTCAATTGCTGAGCCATCTCTCCAGCCCCCAAACAGCCTTCTGTATACTTTTCTTGAGGGGACCGTGGAACAGATGGAAAGAGACAACCACAGTGGCCAGGGGCCCTGAGGCACAGGAGGCTTCTTGAAGGGGACAAAGTTTCCTATAGTTAAAGTGTATCCTAAACACCGTCCCCTGGAGCCATGAATGGTGTCACTGGGCTGACGGAGCAACTAGCACCAGCCAGCAAACCCTGGCCTCGTGCAGGTCTGGGAGCACTGCCTCTCCCCAGGGCCTCAGAGGAGCCTATCAGAGAAGGAACTGCGTTCTGGGAGCCAGCTGCCACTCTGTGGGGTCTCTGGCTTTCCTTCTTGTTTGAAGGCAGTGTCTGGGAGCCAGGTCCAGGAAGTTTTGTGACAGGGCCATAGAATGGGGGATCCTGGAGACATCAGGTCTGACAGAAAGGTTACATAGAGCAGGTGACCACACAGGTGGTCTGAAGCCTGGCACGACTGGGACCCAGAACAGAGTCACCTCCCAGCAGCCTAGGCTGGTTGTGAGGATGCTGGGGGAACGACTACACCTCGACCTTTGCCCTCCAGCAGGCCACCTCCCTGGTGTGCCCATGTATTAGCTGCTGGGGTTGCGCCCAGCCTGAGGTGGCCTTCTGGTTCCTCCACACCCTTGCCAAGGAGTTGGGAGTCTCTGGACCCCACTCAGCAATTACTGTAAAATGCCCAGGGATCGCCATCTGGTGGCAGAAGTGGGTCATCTGCGGTGACCTAAATTGGGTATGTGCTATGAAGAGACCTGGGTGGCCTGTTGGCCCCCTGATTTTCTGGACTCTAGGCTAGTCAAAACGTGGAGATGTGGGTTTGGACAGGGACTCACAGGTTGGAACAGGACCATGTTGGGTAGAGCTGTACAGCCAGGACCAGATCAAAGCCACGTTCACTTTTGGGGGTTTCTGACTGCACTGCAGGTGCCTGCCCGTCCTTTTCCCCCAGCCTCCGTCCTTAATTCCTCTTGTGCCTCAGCTGGCCCCGTGTTTCCAGACAGTGGCCGAGTGCAGAATGAGCCTGAGGGCTTGAGGGGTGTGTCCGGCCCAGCTAATAAGCATGTGACCTGAGAGGCACACTTCTGTCCAGAACCTTCCAGGCAGCAACAGAGTGTCTGCCTAGCATTCAAACAGAAGGGAAGGGGGTGGGAGAGGCCCGAACCATGCTCACATCAGCACTGGCTGCCGGCCAGCCTGACCCGTCACACTGTGAGTGTTGCTGGGAGCTCTAGTCCAATCAGGGCCTGGTATACCTGCCCTGCTGCCAAGGTTGGTCTGCCTGTTTATGGGTACCTTCTCCTCCCCATGTGGCCTGTCCTGTGTCACCTGGGAGGCAAAGAGGATCTGAGGAATGTGCTCACCTCTGAGGCTTCCCTCCCCTGAGAAGGGCCACATGTTTATTTTCAATGGCTTCCCTGACAACTGGGGTCAAAAGGTTAAGGTCAATCCCATTGGTTGACAGCAAAGGGTCAAAGGGCCACCACCCATGGAGCTATGGGAAGATCTACCAATATCTGCAAAGTCTCCTTGGCCAGGCTAAGCAGGTGACACAGCTGCAGGCCAGAGGGAGAAGCAAGTGGGCAGCCTTGGGGTCACTCTGACAACCGCAAGTACACTCCCACCAAACCTGGGCCTCCTGAGACACAAAGGCAGTCACTACCCAAACACGGTTCAATTTCTGGAAAATCTCAGCATCTGGGGGTTGGGGGTAACATGAGTAGCTAAGAGATCCTGGGCAGGTGGCACACATCTTTGATCCCAACACTCGGGAGGCAGAGGCAGAGAGGCAGGCGATCTCTGAGTTCGAGGCCAGCCTGGTCTACAGAGTGGGTTCCAGGACAGCAAAAGCTACATAGAGAAACGTTGTCTTTGGGAAAACAAAGCCAACCAATCAACAGCAATAAGAATAGAGAGGAGAGGGGGCTGGAGAGATGGCTCAACAGTTAAGAGCGCTAACTGCTCTTCTAGAGGTCCTGAGTTCAATTCCCAGCAACCACATGGTGGCTCACAGCCCTCTGTAATGGGATCTGATGCCATCTTCTGGTGTGTTTGAAGACAGCGACAGTGTACATAAAATAAATAAATCTTTAAAAAAAAAAAAAGAATAGAGAGGAGAGGGCTGGCTGACACCGCACAGTGGAGGGGATCGCCCAGCTCCCATCAGACAGGCCTCAGCAGTACAGGAGTGGCACCAACATGGCTGCTCCCGGGAGCTGAGTGATGTGGAGTTTGGAGCTTGTAGTGGATCTGGGTGCTTGCAGACAAGACTGATGACAGAAATCTTAACGAAAGTGTTTTTGGACACCCACCCCATGGTAAGGTCCCACTCCTATGCAAATGTGGCTTTGTGTAATGATTCCTGACCACATCCCCCAGCCAAGTCCTGCGAGGGAGTGTGGGAGATGGACGGCCAGGGTGGGGGCGCCTGTGAACTGGGCCTCTCAGGGCAACAACTAGCATAGGACTGGGTAGGAGGCACTAATGACCTCAGCGGAGCCAAGGCCTCAGTGTGGTTAATGTTTAAAGCGCTTCCTAAGACACAGGGAGAACCGCGAAGGCATGCACACACTTTCTGTTTTATTCAGTGTGACGGTTTAGAATGGGCGGTCAGCTTGATGGTGGGCAGGGCCGTCCTGTCAGCATGCCCTAGCTGGGCGTGGTTTTCTGTCTGTGCTCCTGAGCCCGGGTGGAATTGCAGGCCGCCCACTACAGAGACTTAGATTTGTAAGGCCTGCTTATACAGTGATGCTTCCAACCCAAACCGAGGCCCTGTCGCTCTCAGTGTCCAGAGACAGGATGGTGCCTGGTACTCAGTGTTGTGACTTGTGTGAACCACAGCACAGCATCACCTGCCTTTCACCTCTACCCTTTCCTACAGAGCCTTGGTCCCAGGCCAAGGGCCATGGCTTTTCCATCCCCATCTCTACCCATGTCAGCTAAAGATGTTGGGCCTAGCTCTCTTGGTGTTAGTGCCAGGGAATGTCTGGGGGCCGGGCCAACCCCGAATCATACTTGAGGTGCTGCACGGTCCTCTCATGCATCTAGCTCTCCCTTCCCTTTCCATTTATTTATTTATTTTGGTTTTTTGAGACAGAGTTAAGACCAGGCTGTAGATCTGCCTGCCTCTGTCTCTCGAGCTCTGGAATTAAAGGCGTGCGCCACCATTGCCTGGCCTAGCTTTTCCTTTTCCTTTTTCCTTTTCCTTTTCCTTTTCCTTTTCCTTTTCCTTTTCCCTTTCCCTTTCCCTTTCCCTTTCCCTTTCCCTTTCCCTTTCCCTTTTCTTTTCTTTTCTTTTCTTTTCTTTCCTTCCTTCCTTCCTTTCTTCCTCTCTCTCTCTTTCATATTCATATATACATATACATATACATATACATATACATATACATATACATATACATATACATATACATATACATATACATATACATATACATATACATATACATATACATATACATATACATATACATATACATATACATATACATATACATACAGTGTAGCTGTCTTCAGACTAACCAGAAGAGGGCATCGGATCCCATCACAGATGGTTGTGAGCCACCATGTGGTTGCTGGGAATTGAGCTCAGGACCTCTGAAAGAGCAGTTAGTGTTCTTAACTGCTGAGCCATCTCTCCCGAACCATCTGCCTTTCCTTTCTTTAACCAATCACTTTGCATGATCTCTATGGTTCCTAGGCCTCAGTGGCACTTAGTTGGGACCCAGGATGGAGCCAGTTTGGATAACTTCTGTGTTTGCGGGTTGTGGTTGGCTTTAGTCAGTCTGGGAGGAGGGTCCCTGGGGCTCCCCTGGTGCAGGTGGGCTTCAGAAACCCAGGTACACATGCAGATTTGAGAGTTTAAGAGCATTCCTGGCTGTGTGGTTCTGGCCATTCCAGTTGGCTGTCTCTTCCTGCCCATCCCCCATCAGGGACTTGGGCACTGAATAACAGACAGGCCTGTTGGGTCTCTGTGACGGCTACGGCCAGCAGAGGCAGGATCTGCAGGAGGCAAGAAGGTAGTTCAGTTCAAGATGAATAAGCATCTGATGTTGGTTCAAAGTTCTGGAGTCTGATGCCAAATAGTTGATTATAGGCCTATTTAAGCACAGCACAATTTGGTGAAATATTTTTCTGGTAATAACTCAAGCCATGTGCACAATATAGCTAAAGGTTTGACTTCATTGAACTTCTTTATATACTCCATGTGACATCTCCCATAAAGATGGGGTCTATAGTTTGACTACACATGACACCTTCCATAAAGACAGGCTCTATCGATTGACAAGCTTATGGCAAGAGTCTGGGGGAGGCTGCAGTGTAGTCTCTGCCACACAGTACAAAGGGCACTAGGCTATTCACCATGTCTGCTCCCAGCTTTCTGGGAGGTTAACAGGTTAAGCACCCGCTTCTTTGAAGGAACAAGACTGTGTGTTCAACATCCCTGGCTCCTCTAGTGCTTCTCTGTGAGCACAGAACCTCCACGCCTCCCACGCTTCTCTCCTTTTCAGTTCTTAAAGAGAAAATTGTGGTTGTAATAGAGGCCAAGGCTGAACGCACTGCCTGCATGGCCAGTTGAACCAATACAGGCAACCATAACAGAGTTATCAGAATAGCCTACAGAGGACCAAGGGAAAGCCAGCTTCACCACGATGGCCACTCAGAAGTCACCTGAGAGACCTTATCTTTTTATTGATGAGAGAAACCTGACACGGTTAGCAGCACAGGTTGGGAGGTTGTTGATCACCACACCGTGCTTGAACAACACATAGTCTACAGTAGCTCTGTCTTGCAGAAATGAGGTTCTTAAGCCTCTCATCTCTTGACTAACTTTTGCTAATGTTTTTGCTGTAATATTACTAATTACTGATATTTTGCTAGTATTAGTAATTAGTGAATATTAATAATTAGTAATTAATGAACTATTACTTATTAATTACCAATAATTGCTGTGATTTTACTAATCATACAGGCCCTATCTGAAACCTCTCTTTGTATTCTAGTAGTCACTCTTGTGACTGGTAATAAAAAGAGACTAAAAACATTCTCTAGCTTGGCAAAACAGCGTCACAAAACGTCACACTGTCAAAATGTCACACTGTGTGCTACCATGGCTGTGCCTCTTATTCCTCATGACAAAAAGCTTTTGGATTCTGCATTGACAAGCTGAGAGCTAACGTGAGCTCAGATAATGTAACAGCGTCATTTTTAGGTCACTGATATTGTGTCCTTGCTGCCTCCCTAAGGCACTGGCTTATTCCTCCTCCTGGGACATCTCCTCTTGATGGGTTTGTTGTCGTCGGATACTTCCTTTATCTGGCTGTCTTCAGGATGCTGTCCTGGTCAGATGCATCAGAGTGGGTGCCATCTGGGACTGCGTTTATATTTGGAAACACATAAGTGTAGCCTCACCATGACGTTAGAAGAGCATCAGACCCTTTCCATCGATTGGTTTCTAGATCTTTCCATTAACATACACGTTAGGCTCTGTCTCTTTAGGGCAAAATGCCTTGGGGCAATAGAAGAAGCGTTCTTTAGGGGAGAAAAGTTTAAAGTTAGCTTGGCTGAGTGTAGCACAGCAGGTGGGAACTTAGGTCGGTGTATAGACCCCTCTTTATTTTTATATTTTTTCACTAACCTATTTATTTATTCACTTTACATCCCCATCACAGCCGCCCTCCCTCCTCTCCTCTCACCCTTTCCCCTTATTAATCTTTAAAATTTGCTGTTTAAGTGTTTGATAGTGTCATTCCACAATGGCTTGACCCAGTCCTGTGGGCTGTCAGGGATTTTAGTGACAGCAAGGACATATAATTATTATTCCAGAAATTGCAAAATTCCTCAAGTGGTTTGCTCATATAAGTAGGACCATTATCAGCTTTTAGTTGTATTGGGAGCCCTAGAAAGGAAATGCACAAGGTGCTATTTGACAATGGTATTTTCGGTGAGCCCACAGAGCTCCATGCCATGCCCGGGACCCTGCTCTTCGGCTGACAAGTTAGGGACAGGTACTGTGCACACTTGTAGAACACACATCTCTCCACACCTGACCACAAAGAAGGCCTCAGTCACAGACAGCCCTCGTTCCAGATATCAAGCTGATGTGAGAACCACCCATGACTAATTATGCACTAGAAGCTTGGAATATTGTGTAATATAAGCCTCCCATAGAAAGCAGGCTCTTGTGAGCCTCCTCTGACTCCTGCCATTGCCAGAGTCTAATCATTTATGTCAGAGAAAGGCAAGTACAATACTGAAGAGCAAACCAAACCTACTTAATTAACAATGGTCATTAACTTCTAAAGATTTAAACTTAAGGCTGTTTATGTAAGGTTTGGGATCTTTAAAATTCAGGGAGATTTTAATTCTGAGGTTGAGAAGGACTCCCCGCACTGGGTGACTGACAGGGTACTCAGAAATACCTGAGAAGCAGTCACTGAAAGTTCACACCAGCTGATGCTGTAAACAACACAAGAAAACGTGAACACCACGAGAGTGATAGTTCCATGGAGCAAGAACTTGCTGGAAGGTTCTAGTTTAACACATTTCTCAGACAGTCTGATGTAATAGATTCTCAGGCTATACCCAAAATAATAATTTTAGGTGAAAACCTCAAAGTCAGACAAACTCAGTTGTAGGGCAGGATTCATTTACAGAGAAGCCAACCCTCTTCTGTTTTCTGTTTCCGAGCTACTCACTCCCCGCTCTTTCTGCTTTCTGCTCACCAGACTGCACTCTTAAGTGCCTCACTCCATCTGAGGCCCTCACCCCAGACATCTCCATCCTTCCATCACACCCTCCCTACATCCAGAACCCTTCTGCAAAGTTCCTCGTCTCTCACATTAGGCTGGTCCCCATTCTCAGAGCTTCTCTACCCTCATGTGCTAATTTATACAGGGAGTCGTTGGTGTCGAGCCTCAGTCTTCCTTCACCATACCCACTTTGGGTGAGGATGTGCAAACCGGGGCTCCAGAGCCCCGTCACAACTGCTCGTCTCTGATTCTTCCTGAGTCCATCTGATAAACAGTGGAGTCTGGCGTTTGAAGACCTGTTTCTGTCTCTCTGGTCAGAACAGGCAGAGTCTGATACACATCACCCAAGTTAGATCAGTGACTCCTCATGAGCTCTGAGCTCCCGCCTGCCAAGACCTAACAAGATGTGTCCCACAGAGAATTTATTATTTTTTTATGGTCCTGCATTACTGAGATTCAGTTTGCAAGGTAATTGACTGGGATTCCCCAACCCCCTCCCATGTGTTCTTTTTACATTGGCGCCTATATGTTTCCAGTTTTCAACATCAGAGGTTCCTTGTTCAGGAAACGGAGGGTTAACTTTTAGCCACTTGCATAAAGGTGCAGAGCTTTTGCTCTGAATATTTTGCTCCTCTGGATCTTCACAGACATTGTATAAGATGCATTGTCTCAGGACGGAGAAGAACCCACATTGTTATCTCACCTCTTCCTGTCCTAGCTCCTGGGGTGAGTGGACTCACTTCCTAACTCCCTACTTTTGTTGAAATTTCTTACCTTCTCCAATAGTTGAGCCCCACATTGGGTGCTAGCTGTGGGGCTGGCTCTGCATCTCTTCCTTTGAAGGAACAACCCTATGTGTTAACATTCCTAGTTCCCCTATGGCTTATCTGTGAGCACAAGAACCTCTGTGCTTCCCACACAGGCCCACTTACCAGCCAGCAACTCGCCACAACCCTCTGTGGCCAGGGCCTGCTGAAGGTCAGAAGAAAGCCACAGAAAGCCCAGTGGCCTTGATGGGCGGCCGGGGCGAGGGCTTGTGGATGTTGAGCTTGGCCCTTCCCAAGGTGACCTTTACCTGGTACGTGCCCATGCAGCCCAGGGAGTAAGCAAGGGATGGGCTGATGCGCCAGATGCCAGCCCCAGGCCTCAGGGCCGTCAAGTGGGTCTGTGAATGCAGGGAGCAGTGGGTGTGGGAGGGGTGAGCTCTGATGCCATAGCAGCACCAGATGGAGAAAGGAGAAAGGGCTCACCATGGCAACGGCAGAGTCCGCAGGGGCTCGCCGCTTCCTGGAGGTGCAGGAGGGCATGCGACATGCTCACTCAGGTGTCCACCCTGTGGTAGAATTAGTACTTACACTCGTGGAGCATTCAGGTGTGAGCACACAGTACCAGCTGCACGGTGTGAGGATGGTCACATATATACATGCAGGACAGACGTGTAAAACGGCAGACACACGCAGGCATGCCTGGAAACCCTGCCTGACAAGGCTGCTGGAAGGGCATTGGCTCAGGAGTGTGAATGCCTCCTATGGATTTTTAGCTTCTAGCGGTTTACTCTGCTATGGTGTCACCATGAACGCTGGCCACCATTGCTCTGGCTCACAAGGACCCTCTCGTCTCTAGGTGTGAGATGGGAAGTGTTCACAGGCACCCGAGCAGGAACCCCAAGCTATATCTGTGCTCCTCTT
The DNA here is from genome assembly GCF_000001635.26 of Mus musculus. Lineage (NCBI taxonomy): Eukaryota > Metazoa > Chordata > Mammalia > Rodentia > Muridae > Mus > Mus musculus. Next base: position 120,022,638 of record NC_000077.6, on the reverse strand, counting down.
GGCCCTCAGGTTCACCCTTCCTCCAGGCAGCCCTCCAGATGTTCGTTAGCCAGCAGCCCTGGGGCCTCATCCATGCCGAGTTAGGAATTCCCAAGTGTGTGGTACAGCTGCCTCGGTGACAAAGGCTGCACGGACTCAGCACCTGGGGGAGCTGGGGTGCTCCACATTGCCAGGAGTTCAATGAGGACCCATGGATAGGATGACTCAGAGCCTGCGTGCTGAGGAAGGGCAGGCCTGGAAGGCAGAGCAATCCCCAAGCTCATTCCTTCCCATCCAGTGGACACGCTGGGCTGGCCCCAGAAGCCATCTGGAGACACCAGAGCTGGCTCCCCCCACCCCCAGTCTGCTAACGAACCTCAGTTTGGAAGCTCAGTGTGAGACACTGGGGTGTGTTCTGCTGTCCTGAGCACTTTGGTTTCCCGTCTGAGATGTGGGGGCTCATTTATATCAGGGGCGAAGAAGGTGAAAGTTCCTGCTCTCCCCAGGCCAGAAGCAGCCCCCAGGGACTTGGGGGACAAACCAGGGTTGGAATAGGGGGCACTTTGCTGCCAGGCAGAGACAGGGTAGCTCCGCAGTGCCAGAGGGTCTCTGTCCCTTGGCAGCCAGGGCCTTCAGTGGCCTTCCAGCCCCAAAGTGAGCTGAGTCCCGTGAGCAGAGATGGAGTCACCACTGTGGATTTTTTCTTTTTCTTAAATAAAAATTTTATGTGCGTGAATGCTTTGGCCTGAATGCATGTCTGTTTTCTGTGTACTGTATGTGTGCCCGGTGCCAGCGGAGGCCACAGAGGCAGCGGATCCCTTGGGGCTGGAGTTAGGGTGGTTGGGAGCTGCTGTGTGGGTGCTGGAAATTGACCCCAAGTCCTCTGGAAGAGCAGCCAGCACTCTGAGCTACCAAGCCATTCCTCTAGCCTCAGTAGTGAGCCTGATACAACAGTGACCCTGATATCACAGAGAGCTGTCCATGGACCTTGGGAGGAGCTGGGCCCATACTGGCCGCTTCACTAGCCCTGGCCGTTGGCTTGAGGCCACATCCAGGTGGGGGACCAGAGCGAGGGGTCACATGCCGAGGCTGGGATGAGACATTTGTGCTCTGCTTCCTTGCAGACGGTGCCCCGCTCAGTGAGCTGTCCTGGTCCTCGTCCCTCGCGGTGGTAGCCGTGTCCTTCTCTGGAATCTTCACTGTCGTCATCCTCATGCTGGCCTGCCTGTGTTGTAAGAAGGGCGGCATCGGGTTCAAGGTGAGGACCTCGCACCGACCGCATCCACCCACCACCCGGCTCCCCTCCAGTTTGGGGTTACCGTGATGGTTGATTTTTCACCTGTGACCAGCTGAACCCCTTGTCTGGTCTCCAATAGTCCCTCTACTGGGGGCTCCTGGGACCCCACCCCCTGCCCCTCGTTTTGGGACCTTCTTTGTAGACATGGCCTGACCCTTTCCAGCGCCAGGTCAGGCCTGTCCATGTCCAGAGAAGCCGAAATGACCATAAGGAGCATTTAGGGGCTCTCGAGAACATTCCGACTCTCAGTGAAGGGGACCCCCACAGAGGTCCTTACATCTGTGCTCACTGAGTCAGAGGGAAAGTGAAGCCCCAAGACACATGTCCCCGGCAGCGACATCACTGGGGAGCTCCTAGCTGGGCATGTTTTGCTCAGAGGACATCCATCAGATTCCCGAGACAAGGGCCATCCTATTTCTGGAATGTCCACTGAGGGCCCTGGGGCCTTCACTACACTCTCCCTAGTACAGTCTCCCTAGGAGGCTAGACCCCACAGCTGAGGCCTTCACTCCAGTGATGGAGGCCCTGCATCTTTCCAACCCAGTGGCCACCCTGCTGTCACACTGTGGTTCCAAACAAGAATGCAGGGCAGAAAGCACAGAGCTACCCACCCCCAGGAAGCGCCACCGGGAGCTGCGGGGGCTGCAGCCTTGTCTGTCAGCATATTGAGGCCTGGCCAGAGCCCTGGACATTCCCGCACCCACGTGGGGTTGCAGGCTGGGTAGGAGGTCAGGGTGGGAACAGGGCTTGTGGTCCAGCACAGAGCCAGCCTGTATCTTAGGGGTACCTCCTACTGGGTAACCTGCACCAAATGCTATTACCCTTTTGCAGAGTCCCAGTACCTGGTAGCACAGACCCCAGCCAAACTTGGGTGTTTAGTTCCTTAACAGCAGTGCAGTGTGCCCCCCTCCCTGGTGCCCCCACCCCAGGGGACAATCTCCCGACCTCCTGATTGTCAGCGCACAATGGGCTGGACAATCAAAGGAGAGTTGCATCCTGGAGGACCCTGAGGGCAGAACCTCAGGTCAGAGACGTGGGGGTGGGAAGCTAGGGCACAGCTTAGGCAGCCATTGTGTAGCAAGCCCCTCCTCAGGCGCTGAGAACAAGGCCCCACACAAGGACTGACAGCAGTCCCTCCCACCCTCGCCCTTCTCACCTCCTTGGGAACATGGTGCCCAGAACATTCCAGCACCAGTGTGCTTTGGTTGGAGGGTCACTGCCTCCTGCTTCCACAGCGAGCTCCCCACCGGGGCTGTTCTGGGCAGGGGCTGGATGCTAACCCTGTGCTACCTGATCGCCCGCTGTGCTGGGGGAACCCGGCTGGCTCTCTGGCAAGGGAAGGTAATGGTTGAAGCCAGAACTAATTCATACTACAAAGGGGGAAGCGGGCATCGCAGGCCCCAGCGTGTGGGGCTAGAGGACGTTCTAATGTGGTCTTTTAGGCTCCGGGGAGGAAGAGTTGCCACAGGTGTTAGAGGCTCTGCTCTCAGAATGCAGAGCTGGGCTAACCACTAGGAATGTAGGGCCACCCCCTTTACAGAAAGACAGATGACCTAGAAAAAGGTCCCCAGGGTATGTTTAGCCGTTTGTCCGCAGGAACGTGGCCCGGAGCGGGCAGCCAAGCTCCGGGTTTATGCCCAGTCCTCAGAGCCCAGTTTTCACCTGGGTGGGAGATGTGGCAGGGAGATTTGCCCGGTGCTGAGGACAAGCTGGCCTGGTTTCTGCTCTGTTCCTGTTTTGGTTTTGATGTGTTTGTTTGTGGTTCTAGGGCAAGTGTTCTTCCACGAGAAACCCTGTCCTTGTTTATGGCTGTGGCCTACCCCAGACTAATGCTGCTTGGAATGTGATCTAGATGGGGTGGGGTGGGGGTCGGGTGGTCTCTCCTAGGCTGATAGTCTTCAGAGTTAGCAGCCTGTCCCCAGAGTGATCTCCAGGGATGCAGGAGCAAGCTCTTAGGGTGCACTGGGGGGGGGGGGTGCAGGGCTGAGGGTACCCCACGGCATGCAGGCAGGCAGTGGAGGTGTGGATGAAGAACAAGTCCCTGGGTTCCTTGCTCCCTGCCCAGCTAGGGAAGAGGAACCGAATTACCTTCCCCGAGATGTGCAGTGAGCCCCTGCCTGTAAATCTGCTCTAAGCCATGGGGTGGCAGGGGGTGGGGGCAGGGAGGAGACCACTGACAGGGCCTATGAGGGGCTACTCTGCCTCTGTCCCTTTGAACTCTTTAGCCCTTCTCCAAGCAGGACTCAGCCTTGGGTTCCCAGCCCCACCTGGGCCTGAGGCCTTTGACCTCTGCTGAGATGGTGTCCCTGAGGAATTGGGGCCGGTGAACAGGTGGGGAATGGCCATGTGGCAGGGGCCCATGCTGTAGGCCTGTGTAAGTCAGGTTGAGTTTGGGGGTAAAGGGGCCTCTCCTAGCCTGCCTCCATTAGCCTGTGTCCTGCTCACCCACCCGTGCCGGCCCGACCCACAGGAGTTTGAGAATGCTGAAGGGGACGAGTATGTGGCCGACTTCTCGGAGCAGGGCTCCCCGGCTGCAGCTGCACAGACCGGCCCCGATGTGTATGTCCTGCCCCTCACCGAGGTCTCCTTACCCATGGCCAAGCAGCCGGGTCGCTCCGGTGAGTGGTGTGGGGTCGCTTGGGGCATGGGCACTGGGAAGCCGAGGTCTCCTGGCCGCATCTCAGGCTGAGCTGTGTTGGGAGGTGCGTGGAGCCCCTCTGGGACCCAGGCTTGAGAGTAGCCTTGTCTGTCGCTCCTCCACCCCAGGGGCTGCCATGAGGTAACTGGGGCAGGTGGCTCAGCACTCTGGATTATCCATCTACCTCTGTTCTTCCCAGACTCCTGCTCCTTTGTACCTGTAGGAATGTGGCCCCGTTGTCCCTACCAAACAGGCTACCCACACAGCATAGGGAACAAGAGAAGCATCAATGCCCACCCCCTTACCCCCAACCCAGGTGTAGGCAGGGCCTCTTCCCATAGCTTCCTTGCCCTGTCTGCCTCTCCCATTTGCCTTCCTTCCAGAGCCTCTCCCTGCACCACCACCACCCCCCTCCTCTTTAGAGGTGACGGGTAAATGCTGCCCTGGTCACCTTGGTGCCTGGGACTATGACTACCTCTACAACAGTCAGCTCTCAGGCCTTTACAGCCTGGAAGTTTCAGCTCAGGGCTGTCTCTTGTCCATCTGATGGCGCCAAGGACACCGCGGAAGGTTTCAAGTGGAGAGTGCGGTTGGCCCCATCCCTGTGGTGAAAAGCAGGCCGCTCTTAACCTTGGGCCAGCCCTCCCAGGCTCTCAACACAATGCTTCCCATCCAGGGCCCAGCCTGCATCAAAGTACCTGTTTGAGCCAATAGAGACTTAGATAAATGCTGCCCTGGTCGCCACCAGCCTGACCCAACCCTGAATGCATGGCTCTGTGGCCCATCGAGTCTCAAGGGAGTGAGCTCAAAAGTCAGGCAGGATCCAGACATGGACACGTTTACCCACTGGCTCAAAGGCCTGCAGGTGTCCTTAGCACCTCCTAGGAGGCAGGCTTGGCTATCTATGGCCAAGGACAGTGGGACAGGGACCCAGGAGAGGGCAAAGGTGCTTTTTGCACTGCTCAGCTCTGTTGTTTTTTGGGTTTTTTGGGGGGGGGGTGCATCTTCTTTCAAGGAGGGAGAAATTTGTGTGAGATGGGTCAGCCCACCTAAGCCGCCTCCTCTACCTCTAGCTCCTAACATACAAGCACTCTCCTGCCCCCTGTGCTTGCCCTGGGTTCTACTGTCAGGACCCTGAACCCACTCTGGGACAACTGAGGTCCTAGAGACCCCAGGGTTTCCACCAGGCATTTAGACAGATTAGGTTCAGGGTGTAAGTCTTGGGGGCACAGTGCCCGGTGAGACTCTTCCATGAGCTGGGCACCAAGCAGACTTAGTCCCCGAGGGCTGCCATCTTCCCTTGGGCGTCCCAGCAGCCCTGACCCCGGCCTTCTGGGCTATCAGCGTGGGAGCAGAATTCAGAGAATCCGAGGGGGCATGAGTGGGTGCAGTGAGCCCTGGCCCTTTCCTCTGCCCACGCTGACCCTTCTTCTCCTCTGACTTCACTCTGCCTGTCTCACAGGGAGAATGGAGCCAGTGTGTCCCGTACAGGGCTGTGCCAAGCAGCCCCCAACAAAGGCGGCTTTGCTGTGGTGGGGGTTTGAATGCCAGCCTGTGGCAGGGGTAGGGGGTTGGTTGCTCTGCTGTCCTCCCAGGCCTCGGCACCAGCTTCCTGCCTCATCCAAACGCCTTTCCAGGCCCTGCTGTTTGGGCTTGGCTTCTCCCTGTGGCTCTGCTCTGGGCATCCCCAGGCTTTGCCTGGATGGAGACTTGAGGTCCATAGCTCTGCTGACAGCAGCCACCCCAGAGCCTAAGAGACACTGGCCCTCGATGACAGCGCTCAAACCTGGCCTCCACTTTATTGAAGCTTCTTTGGCTGGGGAGCTTGGGAAAGCTCTCTGGGCTCTGGAGAGCGTGGTCGGGAAGATGGAGAGGGAGCGGTGGCTAAGCTGTGTCTGGATTTCTGTTCCACTCTAGTGCAACTTCTCAAGTCCACGGACCTGGGCCGGCACAGCCTCCTGTACTTAAAGGAGATTGGCCACGGCTGGTTTGGGAAGGTAAGCATGCCCCGGGGTGGCAGGAATGGCAAAGGGTGGACCCACTACTCCTGGGGATCCCCTAGGGAGGGGCTCTTTCTAACACCCGCCCCAGACTGGACCATGTACCTGATTCCTTTTTCCTCATTGTAGTCCCCAGGCAGTGAGAAAAGTAGGAGCCTTGTGGGTGGACTGGGGCTGAGGGTTCTAGCCAGAGCTTGGTGAGAAGTTGTATGACCATCTGAGGCCCTGGGCGCTAGATGGCTTTTCCTATGGAGACTGAAAGGGGACCTGGTGATGCCTGTCACATTTGGCAGGTGTTTTTGGGGGAGGTACACTCGGGCGTCAGTGGCACGCAGGTGGTGGTGAAGGAGCTGAAGGTGAGCGCCAGCGTGCAGGAGCAGATGCAGTTCCTGGAGGAGGCGCAGCCCTACAGGTGGGTGGTGTGGCGGGGGCGGGGTGGGGCCGGGCAGGGGAGCAGCACAGTGGGAGAAACTGAGGGCTATGGGACACCCTCTCCTGCCCTCCAACTTAAACACCCGTGGACTCTTCCAGGGCCCTGCAGCACAGCAACCTGCTCCAGTGCCTGGCCCAGTGTGCTGAAGTGACCCCCTACCTGCTGGTTATGGAGTTCTGTCCACTGGTAAGTGGTCCTCTCGGGGAGGTAGCTCTGTCTCTCCCGGTCCTGTTCTGTAGCTCATTGTTCCAAAGGGGAGTGGCTCCTCTCTTGCTCAGCCTCTTGGGGTCTTTTGTTATTTCTAAAGTAGAGTCCTGGTAGTCCTTGCTCTCCCTCAGAGGAGGTCTGCGGAGAGAAAGTGAGCCAGCAGCAGCAGGGGCAACACTGTGGGGTCTTGGATAGTTCAGCGAGAGGTGTCCTGGGACAGCCACAGGGCTCCCGAAGCTCCTGGGGCAGAGCCTGAGTTCTGGGTCTTCGTGTTGCCCCTTGGGCCCTTTACATGCACAGCTCTGGTGGCTGCTTATATGGAGGTCACTGTGCCAGAATTGAGACACAGGCTTTGCTGAAACAGCAGTGAACACTAGGGTTCACAGCTGATCCACAGGCCACCAGACCCAGGTTCTCTTGGTGTGGGTGGCAGACTTGTGATGGGCTGGTCGCTGCAGCTAGCAGGTGACTGTGTGCTCTCTCGTCCATCAGGGGGACCTCAAAGGTTATCTACGGAGCTGCCGGGTGACAGAGTCCATGGCGCCTGACCCACTTACCTTGCAGCGCATGGCGTGCGAGGTGGCGTGTGGCGTCTTGCATCTACATCGACACAACTATGTACACAGGTGAGGGCTAGCGAGACTAGCCAGGCTACAGCTACAAAGCCCCACTCCCCCAGGGCCTTAACCCTCACCATCACACGACCCTGTGCAGAAAAGTCACGGTGATCCCACGTTGTGGGCCTCATGAACTGGGTTCATCTAAAAATAGCCACTCTGCAGGGAACTTTATCATTCTTAGAACTGGGAAAACTAACTGGGCATGGTGGCTCACGCCTTTAATTGCAGCGCTTGGGAGGCAGAGGTAGGAGAATCTCTGTGAGTTCAAGTCCTGCTAGGTCTACCTAATGAACTCCAGAATAGCCAGGACTATGTAGCAGGACCATCTCAAAATGAAATAAATTGTGAAGACTTGGCATTTGAAACTCACCTTGCAGACAGTTAAATGAAGAAACCCATCCTGTCTACTAGAGCAGTCAGCCATACTTGGGCTCCATACCAACCCCAGCCTCTTTCCCTCAGGCCACAAAGGGAGTGGCTGGGCTGGCCCTGTAGTGGGAGGGGTGGCTCTCTCCTGCCTCTGGTGGCCAGGATGCCCAGCCTCCCATGAGCTGGGGGCACATGCTGGAAGAAGTGGCAACGGACAAGCGGCCCACCAGCTCCAACGCTGCACAGGCCGTCCTCCCCAACAATATCCTGGTGCTGAGTGGGTGCACAGTGACTCCAGCATCAGTGATTTTGTTGAAGAGGGCAGCTGCCAGCCTCCTGCCCTGCCTGCTGCCTAGCCCAGCTGCCCCACCCATAGGCATGGACCCAGGTCACCCCACCCTGTCCCCTGACACAGTCCTCCTGGGGTAGAGGCAGGCCAAGGTGGCCCCATCTACATCCAGAGATCTCTCAGCAGAACAGCCAGTATGGCAGATGAGGGTGCGTCCCGTGGCACTCTATTGTCCTGTACCCCAAACACCTGGGGGTGGGGCGCTATAGCCAAGCAAGAGTTATACAGAGCCTGGCATTCCAGGCTTCCCACTGAGTTGGTGATTTTTATCCTCCACACAAAGGGGCCTTTGTGGTCCATACTGTTCTAGACCTCGGCTCCAGCTTGTGTAGCAGGCCAGGCAGGGCTGCACTCTAGAACATGGGCTCTGACTGCTGGCAGGACCCTCTGAGACACTCCGGGCTTCGGTTTCTCCATCAGTTCTTACCTCCTGGGGACTGGGATGGTGGAGTGTAGTCGGAAGGGTGAGGGTCCTGAGAGGACACTGCAGACTCTCTGCTCCATGGCTTGTTGGCCCTTGTTGGGCAGATCAGACAGAGGGTGGAGCGGGTTAGGGCTCTGGTGCAGTTAGACAGCACTTTGCTGGGGGGGGGGGGTCGTCCTTGAGCATCTTTTGCCTGATTTTCACATGCATTGAAGTGCATTGAAAACCGGGCTTGGTGGCGCAAGCCTTTAATCCCAGCACTTGGGAGGCAGAGTCAGGAGGATTTCTGAGTTCGAGGCCAGCCTGGTCTACAAAATGAGTTCCAGGACAGCCAGGGCTACACAGAGAAACCCTGTCTGGAAAAAAAAGAAAAAAAAGAAGAAGAAGAAGTATTAGAAATGCATTGAAGTCCACACAGGTCTTCCAAAATAGCCAGTACAGGGTGTGGAGCCAGAACTTGGGCACAAGTGGGTGGCCCCTCAGACACCCCTTCCTGTCGGTCTGCCTGGCTGTGCCCGGGAGCCCAACCATTCCACCAGGGCTCACTCAGGCTGGCACACTCTGCTGACATTGCCTTCCACTCCGCAGTGACCTGGCCCTGAGGAACTGCCTGCTTACGGCTGACCTGACAGTGAAGGTTGGTGATTATGGCCTGTCGCATTGCAAATACAGGGTGAGTAAGGCCGTCAGGGCCCGTGTGCAGGGGCAGCTGCTGAGCGGAGCTCACTCCCATCCTGTCCCTGCGTGCTACAGGAAGACTATCTCGTGACCGCTGACCAGCTGTGGGTGCCGCTGCGCTGGATCGCGCCAGAGCTGGTGGACGAGGTTCACGGCAACCTGCTGGTGGTGGACCAGACCAAGAGCAGCAACGTGTGGTGAGCGCAGGCAGGGCTGCCGGGAGGGCCTTGGGATGCCGCCTCCCCAGATGGCGCTGGCGTCAGCTATTCTAGTGGGGATGCTGCCTTTCAGTTCTGCCCCCTGCTCCAGCATTTTGACTTCCTTCTCTGGCTAGGATTAGGGCTGCCACACAGGGAAAGTGTACTCATGCCTGCCACCTTGTGGCCATGAGAGGCACTTTACAGGCTACTTCGTTGATGATGGGTTCCTGAGGTTCCTATACTGGTGTGTGTGTGTGTGTGTGTGTGTGTGTGTGTGTGTGTGTGTGTGTAGGGGGGACTGCCTTGACAGTCAAGGGTATGGGGCCTTCAGGATAGGACCAACTGACACCCCCCCAATACTGGCACCATATTTTGGTTAAAAATCATCCTGAGATGCTGTTGAAGGCCACTTGTCCTTAAGGGATACAGGATTCTGCCTTGCATCTGTGCCTCTAGAGAGGGGCGGCTGTGGCGTAGTGAGGTCCAGTCCCAGAGAGGCTGACATGATGACAGGTGTTCAGGGATTCTGTGCAGTCATGCTCAGCCACGTGTCACTGTGGTTGCTCCCGCAGGTCCCTGGGTGTGACCATCTGGGAGCTTTTCGAGTTGGGTGCGCAGCCGTACCCCCAGCACTCGGACGGGCAGGTGCTGGCTTACGCCGTCCGGGAGCAGCAGCTTAAGTTGCCCAAGCCCCAGCTGCAGCTGGCTCTATCTGATCGATGGTGAGGACCCCACCCCCCTGGGCAGGCAGGCCAGAGGGGCACAGGGGGCTGAGCCCTACAGCCTGGGGCTGCTCGGTCCACCTCTACAGGGCTTCTGGGTCTCTGCAGCCTGAACTACCCTAATTCAGGGCCCTTCCCAGGCCTCTGGGCCTGCCTTGGGAGATTGCCTTGACTGCCCCTAGTGTTCCCAGGGTACTCTGAGCATGGGGGAACGGACTGTCCCCGGAGGGCAGGTTATACTCCGGCCAGCGTGCCTCTGGATATGGCCAGGGCCACCCATGAGGGCCTCCCGGCAGGTACGAGGTGATGCAGTTCTGCTGGCTGCAGCCAGAGCAGAGGCCCACAGCTGAAGAGGTTCATCTACTGCTGTCCTACTTGTGTGCTAAGGGCACCACAGAATTGGAGGAGGAGTTTGAGCGGCGCTGGCGCTCCCTGCGGCCCGGGGGCAGCACGGGCCTGGGCTCGGGTTCTGCAGCCCCAGCAGCTGCCACCGCCGCCTCCGCGGAGCTCACCGCTGCCTCGTCTTTCCCGCTGCTGGAGCGGTTCACCAGCGACGGCTTTCACGTGGACAGTGATGACGTGCTGACGGTCACGGAGACAAGCCACGGCCTCAACTTTGAATACAAGTGGGAGGCTGGCTGTGGCGCTGAGGAGTACCCACCCTCGGGGGCTGCATCAAGCCCAGGCTCGGCAGCGCGCCTGCAGGAGTTGTGCGCGCCTGACAGTTCACCGCCGGGTGTGGTGCCAGTCCTCAGTGCCCACAGCCCCTCAGTGGGTAGCGAGTACTTCATCCGCCTGGAGGGGGCAGTGCCTGCTGCTGGCCACGATCCAGACTGTGCCGGCTGCGCTCCCAGCCCCCAGGCTGTGACTGACCAGGACAATAACTCTGAGGAGAGCACTGTTGCGTCCCTTGCCATGGAGCCATTGCTGGGCCATGCACCCCCAACTGAGGGTCTGTGGGGCCCCTGTGACCACCATTCACATAGGAGGCAAGGGTCACCCTGTCCCTCACGCTCACCCTCTCCTGGGACCCCGATGTTGCCAGCTGAAGACATAGACTGGGGTGTGGCTACCTTCTGCCCGCCCTTCTTTGATGACCCACTGGGTGCATCTCCCTCGGGGAGTCCTGGGGCCCAGCCCTCCCCCAGTGATGAGGAGCCAGAGGAGGGGAAGGTGGGGTTGGCCGCTCAGTGTGGACACTGGAGCTCTAACATGTCAGCTAACAACAACAGTGCCAGTCGCGACCCAGAATCCTGGGATCCTGGCTATGTTAGCAGCTTCACAGACAGCTACAGGGACGACTGCTCCAGCTTAGAGCAGACCCCTCGAGCCTCCCCTGAGGTGGGCCATCTCCTGTCCCAGGAGGATCCCAGAGATTTTCTCCCTGGGCTAGTAGCAGTCTCCCCTGGTCAGGAGCCAAGCCGTCCCTTCAACCTGCTCCCCCTGTGTCCTGCCAAAGGCCTGGCACCTGCTGCCTGCCTCATCACATCCCCTTGGACAGAGGGAGCTGTGGGTGGGGCTGAGAACCCCATTGTGGAACCCAAACTTGCCCAGGAGGCTGAGGGATCTGCTGAACCCCAGCTACCCCTTCCTTCCGTCCCCTCCCCATCCTGTGAAGGAGCCTCACTTCCCTCGGAGGAGGCAAGCGCTCCTGACATCCTACCTGCCTCACCCACACCCGCTGCTGGCAGCTGGGTGACCGTCCCTGAGCCAGCCCCCACCCTGGAGAGCAGCGGCAGTTCTCTGGGGCAAGAGGCACCCAGCAGCGAGGACGAAGACACGACCGAGGCAACATCAGGAGTCTTCACCGACCTGTCCAGTGACGGCCCACACACGGAGAAGTCAGGCATAGTACCAGCCTTGCGCAGTCTGCAGAAGCAGGTGGGGACCCCTGACTCCCTGGACTCTCTGGACATACCGTCCTCAGCCAGTGATGGTGGCTGTGAGGTCTTAAGCCCATCAGCTGCTGGTCCACCTGGCGGGCAGCCCCGTGCCGTGGACAGTGGCTATGATACAGAGAACTATGAGTCTCCTGAGTTTGTGCTCAAGGAGGCCCATGAGTCGAGTGAGCCTGAGGCCTTTGGGGAGCCAGCCTCAGAGGGTGAGAGCCCAGGGCCCGATCCTCTGCTCTCTGTCTCCCTTGGTGGCCTCAGCAAGAAGAGCCCCTACCGAGACTCTGCCTACTTTTCAGACCTGGATGCCGAGTCCGAACCCACCTTTGGCCCTGAGAAGCACAGTGGGATCCAGGACTCCCAAAAGGAGCAAGACCTGAGGAGCCCACCTAGCCCAGGGCATCAGTCTGTGCAGGCTTTTCCCAGGTCTGCAGTGTCCAGCGAGGTGCTGTCCCCTCCACAGCAGTCAGAGGAGCCCTTGCCAGAAGTCCCCAGGCCAGAGCCTCTCGGGGCTCAAGGCCCAGTTGGAGTGCAGCCTGTGCCCGGCCCAAGTCATTCCAAATGTTTCCCGCTGACCTCCGTTCCACTGATCTCAGAAGGCAGTGGCACGGAGCCCCAGGGTCCCTCAGGACAGCTGTCAGGGCGAGCCCAGCAGGGGCAGATGGGCAATCCTAGCACACCCAGATCCCCGCTCTGCCTGGCCCTGCCTGGCCACCCCGGGGCTTTGGAGGGCCGGCCGGAGGAGGATGAGGACACCGAGGACAGCGAGGAGTCTGATGAGGAGCTCCGGTGCTACAGCGTCCAGGAGCCCAGTGAGGACAGCGAGGAGGAGCCGCCAGCGGTGCCCGTGGTGGTGGCTGAGAGCCAGAGTGCCCGAAATCTACGCAGCCTGCTGAAGATGCCCAGCCTGCTGTCAGAGGCCTTCTGTGACGACCTGGAGCGCAAGAAGAAGGCTGTGTCCTTCTTCGATGATGTCACGGTCTACCTCTTTGACCAGGTGGGCTGCTGCTTTGGGTATACACAGAGCTGGGGGAGGTTGGGCGGCTCGAGTCACACACTATGCTCTGTCCCTCCAGGAAAGCCCCACCCGAGAGACTGGGGAGCCCTTTCCCAGCACAAAGGAATCACTCCCTACGTTCCTGGAGGGTGGCCCCAGCTCACCCAGTGCCACCGGCCTGCCACTGCGGGCTGGCCACTCTCCTGACAGCTCTGCTCCTGAACCAGGTGAGCCAGGTTTTGGGGGCCAGAGAGTGACATCACTGTCACGGAAGGTCTGGATTCAAGACGCCATATCATCTTAAGTGGGGGCTGGGGTGGGTCACATAACAGAAGTGACTTTCTGGTCCGACCTGCAGGCAGTAGGTTCGAATGGGATGGTGATTTCCCGTTGGTGCCCGGCAAGGCTGCTTTGGTGACTGAGCTGGATCCTGCTGACCCTGTCCTGGCGGCGCCTCCCACGCCAGCTGCGCCCTTCTCACGCTTCACCGTGTCACCCACACCTGCCTCCCGCTTTTCCATCACCCACATATCTGACTCAGATGCCCAGTCCGTGGGAGGTATGAGTGTGGTGGGGGCTGAGGTGGAGCAGAGGGACACCACGAATGGGGATCTATGAGGGGTGATTTGGTGGCCTCTGGTCTGCTGGACATTGCCCTGTTAACAGTGTCTGCCCCCTGGCCTCTGGGCAGACATTATGTTCTGGTGGACCTGGCCTACTGCCTCCTGGGCCCAGGGCCTGCCACTCCGCCCTCCACAGCAGGATGCTGGGCATCTGTTCTCTTCTCAGTCTGACCGTAGACTCCCGTGACTTTACTAGAACATTCCCAGCATGGTGGTCTGTACTCCTGTCACCATCTATGGCTCATCTCTAATCTGAGGTTCTTGCTAGAAGTCTCTGTAGGGACTTTACCCAGGTGGTGGTATCATATAGTTCATTTTGTCAAGTCACGTGCCCCCTCCAACTGCCTAACCCTGGTAGGATCCTCTCTACCAGGTTCTCCTCCCATAGCCTACTCACAGTTTTGACCAGTCCTTTCTGCCTGTTCCTCCCCAGTTGCCCTGGCTGTGGTAACCTTGAGGGAAGAACTTGTCACCCTTGTCCCTGCATGACTCTGACCATGCCTTCTTTGTTTTGGCCTCAGTTTCCATGTGTGCACAGACATGGGAACATTTGCTAAACAAATGCTTTGGATCTGGGTTACAGGTGTGTGTGTGTGTGTGTGTGTGTGTGTGTGTGTAAGTGTGTTATCCCTCATCTAGACACAGGCCTACCACATTGAACAGGCCTGCCACTGGGCCAGGCAGTTGTGGGTGTGGGTGAGGTTTGGTGTGTGAGAACCTTTGTCTGGTATCTCCCCACATGCTCACAAAGCACCCCCTTTACCAGGCCCAGCAGCAGGTGCTGGGGGCCGATACACAGAGGCTTGAGACCCAGGTTATCCCACCCTTCGGAGGCTGGCATCACTGGAGCCCCTGCCATCCTGCCCAGGCAGCGACAAGGTTGGTGACTGACTGGGAATGAATGGGGACCACCGGCACCCTACAGCATCCTGGAGAAGCAGGTGGACAAGAGGCCTGTATCTAGCCCTAGACGCATTGGGCTGTGTACCTTCTCTGTGCTGCCCTGATGACAGAATGTGTCCCGAGTGGATGCTGGGGTTTGCTGCTAGCCCCTGGAGATACCTGTAGCCTGGGGGGGTCTATGGGTGTCTGTAAGCATATGTGTACACACTCAAGAAGGGCCCCCTGACTCTTAGGTGACTCTCCACTCCTGGGAAGAGCCTCCCTCCCCAATATGTCTGTTGGTGGTAAACTGGCCTCAGGCCAGGCCAGGACCAGGCAGTCCAAGGGCCTGTATGCCCTTGTTGGCTAGGTCCTGCCATGTGTTCAAAGGGCACTTGGCCAGGTTTCAGGATGGCTTTAAGCCTGCAGGTCCCTTTTGGGTTCCCCCACCTTTCTTACCTGGGTCTAGGTTTGCTCAGAGCAAGGTTGGACCTCTGGGCTCTAAGCCCTTATCTCAGAGTCCGTAGCTATTTCCCCTTCACTGCCTCTGTGGACGCCCTTCCCCACAGGGTCGGTCTGGATTGTTCTGGCCCAGGTCCTGCCCAGTAGTAGGGGCTTCCAGGCTGCGGCTGGCTGCCTCAGAGATGCCCTCTGCAGGGTAGTGTGGGCAGCTCTCTGTTGCAGGGCAGTGCCTGCCCCACACCCTGGTGGCTAGAGGAGAGTAGGGGGTACCCTACAGCCACTGGGGGCTCCTGCCTGCAGGCAGGGCTGGGAGAAAACAGGGCTGGGGTGGGCAGTACAGGGAATATTTTTGTAACTTGCTGGAGTGAATGAAAATGGGGCGATTCTAAGTTATTGTTGCCAAAGACATGTAAAGTATATTGTTGCTTTGGGGGTGGGGGCAATGTTTTCTGTTTTGTTTTTGTTTCTGTTTTTAGTTTGAGGCTTAGGATGGACGCTGGTGCAATGATTTTCTTGTTCCTTGTTTTTTAAGAGAAACCAAGCTAAGAAAAAAACAGCCTGTGTGCTCAGTGTTTTCTTTTGGGGTCTGTAGCTAACACCCTGCGGTATGGTAGATGGGGAACTCAGCTCTTTTGCCCCCATATGCCAGGTGAGGTCCCTCCAACCCTCTCCTGTCCCTTAAGACGGCTCTCTGAGGTCGGATGAAAGGGGACCTCCAGGGCAGCCATCTGCCTAGCTTCTAGTCTGTCCTGAGCCAGGCCACTGTGGAGTGAGAGGCAGGAGACTGGCAATGGGACTCCTGTGTTCCCTACTCTGTTTTGGGGCTGGCCTGTATGCCTACATAATGGGTGGGTGCCTCCAAGAGGATTTCTTGGGGGAGCTGATGAAGGAAGTCTGCCTGGGTCTTCCCTGCATCCTACGACTTCTGCCATCAGCCGAGCTCCTCACCCCGCTGCATCTGAACACGGGCCTGACTGGGTTTTATAGAGATCCTACCTTTTAGCTGAAGTGGGGAAGTAGCTGGAGAGCTGGGCTGCGGCCGGCTCTCCTCTCCGCACAATAGCACAACAGACCACACACTACACATGGTGAGCACACGTTTATTGACCAGACACACGTGAGATAAAAAAGTTTAAAAGTCAGCATGGGAATAGGCTCCCTTCCCTGCAAGCCGGCAGAATGTCCTCTCTGTGTCCAGAGGCTCTCGAGGTTCCACAGTTAGGATCAGAGGTCCCTGTTGCCCAAGTGCTGGCCCCTCTGTTGGGGCATCGGCCTCTTGAGGCAGCCACCTCACCAGGAACACCTGGGATCCAGCCCAGGCTGGGCCGATGTGAGGCGAGGCTAGGGAGTGGGGCATTGTGGTCTTCTCTGGACAGGAACATGCCCTGATCACCCTCAGCTGGCAGGTGGGGACAGAGTGTCGATGCAGAGGAGCCCGTCAGCTGAGCAGAGGGGCTGATCTGTCATTGGTCACTGTTGGTTTCAGATGGACGTTGGCGAAGGGATTCCTGGGGAAAGAAGAGCAGTTTCAGTTTGGGTTGGTGCCCTGGCTAAGCTGGGCCATCAGGCTGCTCCTGGGACCCTCCCCCCTACTACTAGAGCCCAGTGGTCCACTCTTGAAACCAGGGATCGAGCTGGGTGTTGTCTCAAGACCCGTTAGCCCCTAGCACAGCTACCCACTGTCACCTTACATGCTCCAGGAAAGGCAGCAGAGTGGGCAGAATGGTTAGGACCAGCTGTTCCCTTCCCAACCTGGGGTGGATGACCCCATTCTTAAGGAAGGCTCGCTGTGGTTTGGTAAGCTCCCACACCCAGGCTGAGTCCAAGGAGTGGCTCTGCTCCCGTGCAGAGCACAGGGCCCAGTAGGTCACACAAACCAGCCCAGGCATGCAGGGCGCCGTAGAAGGCACGCTGTAGACACGCAGACATGACAGACATGAGGTACATGTGCCCTGACTCCACAGGTGGGGGACTGACACCGGGACCTTGGCCAGATGGCCAGGTCCTTTGCTGAGGGACTAGCCATCTCCCTGAGAGGTGGCTGCGCCACCCAAGTGCCCTTCGGGCCACAGCTGATACACAAACATGACTCAAGACAAGACGTGGAGATGGAATGGATGGGCACAGACGGGCTGCCCCAGCCCAGCCCTCCCGGCAGCCTCTTCTGCTGTCCCTGTCAGGCTTGGGAGGACCCACTCCAGTGGGAACAGCACAGGGCAGCAGGTGGGAAGGGCCAGGCAGCTCCACAGTAACAGCACAGATGGCATGTGGACATGGGGGCTCGCAAGGCACAGGACTGCACTCCTAGGGAAGCGCGCTTGGCTCTACAGCCATTACCTGCAATGGGGTCACCTCTGGCCCTGGTGGGTTCTCAGAAGCCCGGGGCTGGTGGCAGGCCCAGGGTGGGCTAGCAGGCTCTCCATTCAGGCTTCCTGAGAAGACCTACATAGGTAGAGTCTCACCCTACATTTTCCTGAAGAGGACATTTTCTAAAAATCTCAAACACTTCGACTGAGAGGTTTTAAAGGTGAAGCACGGAGAGAGGCCCAGGTCCCTGTCCCCTCCCAGGTGGTGTCTGTGTTTCCACTGCTACTCGCCTCTGCTGAGAGCCAGGGATTAAGGGCCACTATCTGCTATGCCTGTAGCCGGAGCCGTCCCAGGCCAGGCTACACCTCTCTCTGCTTTTGTGCTGGTGGCTGCAGTCCCTCAAGGTGGCTGCAGAGGGGCTGACTGACAGGTGAGATACAGACCCTGGCCATTGCTAGCTGCAGCCTCTGGCATGGCCAGGCTGCCCTTGGCCCACTCCAGAGTCTACAGAAGGGCTCCCAAAGAGGGCGACAGCTCTGGGGAGGCTTGGAATAAGGACGGGTTGTCCTGTTGAGGGAATGGGATAGAGTAGAGCGACTAGCAGGTTGCCCCAGGTAGCAGGGCAGAACGGCTGAGATACCTACAGAACACGCCTCACACCTGCCGTGCTTGGCTCGCGCCATTACTCACCGACATCTATTACCAGCTAGGACCAGAGTGAAAGTTCCGATCCAGAGTGCCCTACCCAAGAGGCTCTGAGACATTTTCTTCTCTCCTCCTCACAAAGCCATGGGACCACTTGGAGCACAAAGAACCATCTACAGATACCAAAGCCACTACAAAGTTTTGCTCTGTACATGTTCCTGTTAGCAGAATCTGGGGACATGTTTCCTTCCAAAGACTCCAACTAGACTAGTGAAATTAACCTGAAGGGGGCATGGCCGGCACACAGCCTATCTCCAGGAGTGGGAGGACTCAACATCTGAAGCTGCACCAACTGGGGAAAGGAGGACCAGGCATCCAGGGATGACCAGTGACATCCATGCCAAATGGATCTGGCAGTGTGGTGGGAAGCAGGTGGGGTAGCGGGGCCCCCATCAGTTCTCTCCCTGGACTTCCTGCATCCATCTGTGAACAACGCTGTACCAGAAACCTTGAGAGGCTGGACTGCAGTAGTCTGTCAGCCATGGAGCGAGAGCATGGATACCACCAAGAACAAGTCCCCACGGAGGACCTGTGCACACCTGTGGGTTTCCATTTCTTCTACCTACACAGGGCTGGGGATCCCTCAGAACTCTCAGCAACCACAGGTAGCTTTGGGGCACCCTTCAATCCCACTAGGTGAGCTGGAAGGCTAGGCAGTCTGTGGCCAGGAGCTGCTTGGAGGGTCGCAGCAGCACTGCGCTGAACTAGCAAACCCATCTGCCTTATGCCTACCACATCCAAGTCTCAGTCCTAGCACACACAAGAGACCTGGTCCCCAGAAGAGGCTACACCAGCTTTTCTGAGCCTTTTCTCATGGCTCCTAACTGGCTTAGTGGGACCCAGTGGGCAGTGAGGTAGGGGGTCTGCCAGGCTGGGCAGGAGAAGTACACCTCCCAGGGAACATCTTGGATGTGGAGACAGAGGCAGGAGAAGGTGGCCGGCTTAGAGTCTGCCAAGGACATTTCATTCTCTCTGTAAACCTTAGCAGAACTTTACTCCAGAATTCACATTACAGACACCCAGGAAGGCAACAGAGAGTTCTGGGCTGAAATACATCATTGTGACTATCAGGGAGATAATGACCACTCTTGCTAAGGGACACACACAGGTCAAGGCTTCTCATGCCACCCGCTCCATGGTGTGGGAAGGGAATAAAAGCCCCTTGCACCGTGGTGGACAATGCCCAGCAGTGTCCTCCTCCCTGCCCCAAGTGGTGTACCTCGGCCCACTTCTCCAGTACCAAGGGAAGAAGCAACAGGCCAGTGTCTTGTAGCCATAAGGGGAGGTGGAGGGAACCAGGAGAGGCAAGATCTGACGGCAGAAGTCACCTGACCTAGGCTCAGTTCAGCTGTGGTACTCAACAGCTGGACTCATGGCCAACCCCATGGTATCCCACATGAATACCCAGGTACATGCTGCATGACTGGGAGGAGGCTGTTCCCCCAGGCCACCCGATGATTGTGACGAACCACCCTGTAGGGTAGGAGAGAACAGATCTAGGCCAGCTCCATATTCCGCAGCGAAGGCAGCGATGGAGCAGGGTTAGAACCACAAGCCTCCAGGCGGAAGGAAGGTAGGTGAACCACAAGCCAGAGGAGGGAACTGGTGGAAGGAAGGCCCAGCGCCCGGAGCAAGGCATCTCAGCAGGCTCCCAAGCCCTGCCCAGGCCCAGACCCTTCCTGTGGAGGCTGTCCTGACTCAGGCCAGAGAGGGTCTAGGCATAGCCATTATAGATGCAGACAGATGGGCAAAAGACCAGGGCAACTTACTAACTCTAGTCAGGGGCAGCTCAAAATCTGGCCACTTCGACATCCGCGCTGTAAGGAAACACAAGGCTTATTGGTAAAGCTAGAGCAGCCGACGGGTACCTATGGACACCAGGAGGCAGAAGGCCAGGCAGGATGGACACCTGCTGGGAAGGGACCTTGAACACACCTCTCTGCTGGGTGGGGAATGGGGACTAGAGGGCTCACTCTTGCTAGGAGTCTGCACCAAGCCCTTCTAAGCCCTGCTTTCTCAGCCAGGGTGGCAGGCCACCCGGGTGTCACCATCAGAGCCATCTAGGCTTGCACTGTCTGCAAGCCTAGACTGGTTTTGGCAATGACCTGGAATGATCTGCAGGTGAGCTAAGAGACTGAAGATGGGCTGCAAGTTGGGGTGCCCTGAGGTGTGGCTTGGCCCACACAGCCCCAACACATGCCAGAGAGCTGGACGGAGGCACAGACCAACTCAGTGCAATAAATAAAGCCTTTATTCCAACAGTTGACCGCAGTACAGGGCACAGTTCAGATTTTTTTTTTTAAAAAAAAAAGGAAAGGAAAAAAGGAAAAAATATTTTTTAGCACTTTACATCTTCTTACAAGTTTGCTGTTTTGTGTCTACATTCATCCATTGCACATGGAATCCCCTGGATTTGAAATCTTTTAGCAAAATTAGAACAACACAGAAAGTTCTTTACACAGGTCCAGGTTCTGGCTGTGTTTTCCTTAAATATAAAACAGGATCTGTCTGTGTCTGAGCTGCTGCTGCTGCTGTCAGACTGGACCAGCCACGCCCTAGTCCTCAGCAGGCTTGCTGGGTTTGCTAACCACATCAGAGGCGCGTCCGCAGCTTCCCAAGGGCTTCTGCCAGCTGTAGGGCTGAGCCCACTGGGCCTTGGGCTCCGCTGCCCAGAATTCAGTGTGTGAAGAGACAAAACCAGTAGCCACTGAGTCCAGTGTGCCTGTTTCTAAAGTTACCAAGACACACACAAGAGGAGAAACTTAGGAGGAGCTGGACCAGAGCCTGCTTCTCCCTGGCCCTGACTGGCTGGCTGTACCCTCTGCGCCGCGACTTTCTCAAAGGCTGGTCATAGAAAGATTCCCCAAAGGTGTGTGTATGTGTGGATGGGTGGGTGGGCTTGTCTTGAGGTCTTTGGAATGTTCGCATGTGGCCGGGCAGCACCTGCTCTTGCCTCCAGCTCCCACCAGGGCACTGCATGAGGTAACGCCACCCTGTGTTGGGATGCCGCACTCTGTTCTACACATGCCTGCCCAGCAGTATCTGCTGAGGAAGAAGCCTAGTGCCTGGCTTGTGGGGTGAGCAGGGCCTGGCTGGGGCTGCAGCCTCCATCACAGGAGTGGTCAGCTTCCTCAGGAGGCTCCCAAGTGCCCAGGCCCCTTTTCTTGGTGCAGCCCTTGGAAGGGGCCTGAGGCAGGTCAAGGTCCCTGGGCTTGATCCCCCCAGGACCCTAAGTCCTGTCCTGTTCTAGAAGACGCCAGAACTCTGGGGGTCAGATGCAGAATAACAGTACGTACACCGGAGTCCATGCATATCTGTTTTTGTTTTTAGGAAAAAAAATAGTCCTTTTTCCTGTTTTTCTTTTTTCTTTTTTTTTTTTCTTTTTTAAAGATTTTTTTCTTTTTCTTCAAACTCTAGCCCTGGCTCGTGGCCAGCCTTAGAAAAGGGATGTGCGTCGTGAACACCACAGGGCTAGGGCAGCAGGTGCCAACGCTGCTTTGCCACTCAGCCGGCAGGCCCCCACCCGGCAGTTAATGCTCAAGGCTGGGGACACCTGCTGGGGGCATGAGCGCAGGGGCGCAGAGAGCAGCACCATGGACCCTGGGGGATTTCAGAGTCTGGGATCACCAACCAAAAGGCAGGAGCGGGTGGGAAAGAAAACAACCCAAGAACAAACCAACGAGAGCTGAGGAGGGGAACCGGTGGAGACTGGGGGGAGCTCTTCAGAGCAGCTGCCTGGGGTCAGCGTCCTCACACTGTGGACACCAGCGTGCCACTGCCACTGTGGAACAAAGCACAGGACAGCTGCCCAGATGCATGCCCACCGCCGGCCAGGGGCAGCAGGCCCGCCCGCCACCCGGCAGAGCCCTGGCCAGCCAGCAGCCAGGCTACCTGGCCTCTGGGAGGATGATGAACCCAGAATAAGACTGTGCTCGGCAGGCAGCAGCCGCAGCCCTTGGTGAGGATCTACCTGGTTCTAGGGAGAGAAGGCCTAGAGGCGGCTGACAACCCTCCTCACCCCTGCCCTGCCTGCCGGGATGAGCAGAGCAGGCCAAGACACCAAGACCCAGCAGGATGGAGGAGGGGCTCACTGTACTAAGAGCAGACAGGAGCCCAGGACGGGTGGGTGGGTGGGTGGGTCCAGCTCTGGTGGCAGGCTTAGGGTCAAGGTTCCCAAAGTAAGAAAAGCTAGGTCCCAAGGGAGAGGTTACTCTAACCAAGTCTGTGGCCACCCACCCACAGTCCCAACGAAGCCTAAAACCTCTTACCTGCTCACAGACCGTGCCCCGTAGTCATCCAGACCCTGGGAACAAAGGCAGAGCAATCAAGTTGGGCAGGGAGACTGTGAGCCACCCACACGCTCACTGACAGTGTAAGTCCCTGTTCTCGGAAAGATGGCCCTGCCCCTGTGGAGCTCTCGGCCGGGCTCCTTCCACACCAACTCTCTATCCTCTCTTTGGTCACAGTGGTTGGGGACCGCTCCAGAGAATGTGGTGACACGGATGTGGTGACTGACCTCTCACACTAACAAGGACACCTCCCATCTGGCCAGGGTAGGCTGGATCATGTGTGCTCTCTGTACATACAGGACACACCACTTTATGATGCCACTTTAAAAGCCTCCTCGAACCAATCACTACCCAGAGGCTGGCATGTGCCCAAGGTCCATAACTCCGACCAGAAAAGTCTGGGCACCACTGCCACCACACGCTCTGAGCCCCAGCTCCAGTGTGGCTCTGATCACGAAGGCTGCAGCCAAGGATCATTGCCATCTAGACCTCCCTAGACTCAAGCCCCCCAAGTCCCACGCACACTGCCTGAACTGCAGACGGCCTGGAGGCAGCACTTCCAAAGCTTCGCCACCCGTCTAGGTCAGGACGGATGGGATAACCAAAGGCAGGACCCTGCCTGCCCCAGCATGAGTGAGTGCACGAGCTTGGGTCAACAGGACCCACCCCTCAGACACTGGGCACCATGCTGGCCCTCAGCTGGCCCAAGACTTAGGAATGGTGAGTTCTCGTTCCCTCTCTATGTGCAGGTAGAGGCCCCACCCTAGGATGAGAGCCAGGACCAGCTGCGGTCTCTTCTGCCTCAGGGTAGAACAGACCAACATCCTTCATAGTTAAGCCCCAGGTTATAAGAGCTACTCGTCACCCTGCACTCAAAGCCCAACTGAAGCAGGACACTCTGAGTACTACTTGACAGGAGTTTGCCAGGGACCATCCCCAGGACCTACGGCTGTAATCAGCCACTTATGGCCTCACATGCTCTAGGCGGCAGCAGCTCATGCTACCAGCTGAATGTGACCAAGCACCCTGTTGCTCTTGGGAAAGGAGTTTCTGATTTCCTTGGCCCTGGGTGGTAGTAGGTATTCAGGATAACCCACAGGCCAGCTATGCCCAAGTCCCCAAACCCCATCTAGCAGAAAGGTCGTGCACAGACTCAGTCTGGTAAGGTGTGAGGCTAAAAAAATCTCAAGCCACGGAGCCTCTGTCACAAGCCTGTCAGCCAAACTCATGATCCCTCCATGCAGATCCATCTCAGCCCCAGGCCTCACCTGAGAGAAGGCAGGAACGGCCACGCTGTAGGGTCTCTGCTTGAATGTGCCGGCTGTCTGGGTGGGGAATGCCCGGGAGGACGTGCCGTAGTCAGGAGGGGGGAGGGCCAGGTCATCCTTGTCTAGGAGGTTGCCTGTGCTGCTGCTCTTGCCCTGCTGCAGGCTGCGGGGCGTAGAGACTCAGTGACTCAGTGGCACACGGGCCAGCTGCCTACCCCACGCCTCACTCACAGCAGCCAGTGACCTCACAGGTATTCCTGTCTAACCTCCCTGCCAGGTTCCTGTGCTGTACATACACCAGGTCGAAATTGCCAAATGCTGGCTGCTGAAGCCCTGTGACAGGGTCCCTCCAACCCTGCTCCAGGAGGTAGGCAGTGGAGGGACAGCCCAATCACAATGGGCTGGCTAACAACTGTCCCGCATTCCACCTGCATTCTTCCCAGCATTCCCAGGGCTCTTGGGACCCGCCTTCCACCCCTTCCACACAGTCTCAAGCATGCAGTAGGACCTGAGATGGCTCTGAGGGGCAGAGAAAGAACTAGAAATTCTGCCCAGTTTTGTGCCCAGGGGTCTCAGCCCTAGCCAGTATGCTTACCTCATATGCAATCTGTCACTTCCGTCACTGTCCAGGACCCGGGTGTAGGAGAAGGGGAACCAGCCCCGCCTAGAAGAAAGGTGCTAGGTGAGACTCCTGGATCCATTGCACAGGCCCTCCAGATGCAGGACAGGAGCCTGTCAGATCCCAAGTCTCCCCAGCTCCCCAGCCTGTCCTAATCCATATGTGGAAGGATAGGTGCTCATGTTCCAGAGAGCCCAACGATGTGGCTGGGGCCCAGTCCTGAGGCTGAGGCAGTCCAGCTGCCCTGCCTGGTGGAGACATGGTCTGACAACCTGTCCCTCCCTGACACATAGCTCACTACCATGATGGTCAGAGCTCCAAGACCAGGAGACCACTGGGACAGAGACGGATACAGCCTCCTATCCTTCAAGGACATTTTTGAGGCTCCCTGCTGGGCCACAGCAAAGCTCAGTTTGTACCTCATCTTGGCCACAGCTGCTTAGACATCTGTGCGGAAGACACACCTAGACAAAAACTACTTTTTTGGGGGGGGGTTGAGGGGTGCCTCTAAGTGGCACCAGCATTGGCTGTTCACCCCATATCTTGTAGTAGGTATTAAGTTAGGCAGAGCTGGGTGGCCCAGAGACTTGGTGACATTGCTGAAGGCTATTCAGACCTATAGGAGAGTTTGGTATGTGTGGGGGTGGGGGGATTGGTCAAGTCTGCTCTGCCGGGGAAACCACAGGCCCTCATCTTGGAATAGCCAAGTATGCCACAGCGAATATGCATTTAGAACATTGTGCCAAATAACAGCAAAGAATGATCAAGCACCGAGAGGCAGAAGTAGCGGCCTGTGGCTTGGATGCTAAAAAGACTGGGCTAGTAGGGAGAAGGCGGAGGTCTGTGGCATCACGCCGTCCCTGTCTCTCCTGCCCAGGTTTCCCATTAGGAGAGCCTGTGACTGAGAGCGCATCTGAGTGCTGCCACTCCCTCATGATTGTGGAAGAGGACAGGCTGCTTTAGACTTTCTCTGTGGGTGGGTGCTCACATCTTGGTCTTCTCACTCTCCCCATAGTGCCAGCCGTCACGGGCCTCAGGCACTAGCAGCGTGATGAGGTCGCCCTCCTTGAAGCTCAGCAGAGTGCTATTGTCACCGGCCGCGTGGGAGAAAATGGCCTTGACCCGCATGCGGCCATTACGTTCTAGGCCAGCTGCCATGGAGCTTGAACGTGGCAGTGTCTTGTTCTCAGCTGCCGAGACAACGGGTGTGTATGTGAGAGGGCTGTCCACGGCAGACAGAGCCGGGATTCAGGTATTAACAACAGTCATGGCGCAAACACAGGAGCTGCCCATGATCAACTGAAGCCCCTCCACCCTCTAGCCTGTCTGTTTGCTGAAGACAGGGTCCTGGTCTCATTCCACCGTGCCACACTCCGAATCGATACACACTACATGCTCACACATGCGTTACATATCCAGGCACATACCATTAACAGGTATTTGTAGACATGCACATAGGCATATGCACGCATATACCATGCAAAAACACATGTCTGTATATATACCTACAGACATACTTGCACAGTCAAGTGCACGCACACGCACTCACAAGCCTTGGCTTCTCAGCCTAGTACCCTCAGGCCCTTACTGGTGGCATAGCTGTTCTTCGGCGTCACGCTCTTGCGCACGGGGAGTGTGTTGGAGTACGAGTCGCTCAGCTTGCTTTGAGACTGCGGGGGAGACAGGGATTTGGGCTGGGCAGCCTTTCGGTCAGCCCAGGGGTTGTAGTCCTCGCTGTCCGGGCCTGCGACGCCATTCATGACAGGTACATTCTCCTGAGCAGACATCCGCTGGAGGAAGAGGCAGGGGCAGGGCGTCGCTGGGAGCCAGCTTGGGCCTGGGCTCAGCGCATTGGGCTTGCCCTTTGGAGAGCATGCTACCACCCCAAGCAAAGGGAGCACCCACTAAGCTTCTAAAGCCCCAGGACTCACCCCCACAAATGGTGCCAGCTCAGGTGGCACTGGCAAGGGCTTGGCTCCAGGAATGGGATCTGAGATGACCAGGTTGGACTTGGAAGCTGACAGGGCACTTGGAAGGATGGAGCCATTGCTATTGGCCATCTGTTGCATCAGCTGGACAGCACGGTCTGGGATCTTGTTGGGGTCGGCACAGGCTTGCTGCCACAGAGGCAGCTTCTGGGCCAGCAACTCCTTGCCCTGGAGTGGAAGACACAGGACAAGAAGGGTGTCAGGGGCAGCACGGGGTCCTGCAGGCACAGTCCATAGGTGTCTCCCTGAGCATCACCACCGTGCATGTGTGGCCTTGCCTGGCCCTAGTGTTGTTCATCAAGGGTTCTTCAACCAGAGGCCTTGCATCTCGAAAAGGGATACTTGCTAAAAAGCACTTATGTGCTAGGTCGCTGAGAGAACACCAGGGTGAGATCAGACCAAGGAGGCTGTTCTGTCCCCACGGGCCTACAGAATAAAGAATGGATGGGCTCACACAGCCCCAGGATAGGCAGCTCTTTTGTGGGCAAAAGTACACAGCAGCAAGGAAAGAGGTGAGAGAGGGGTTAAAATTGGAGACAGGTCAGAGCCATCGAGGCATGGTCAGGACAGGAGGCTAGAGATGTGCAAAGGTGGCCTCTGTTGGAGAATGTTTGCTAATTGGATCCACCTCTATGGGGAAGAGCTTGGCTTGCCTCTGGGGCACATGAAGGCCTGTCTCAGGCACAGTCAAATCCTGTGAGCACAGAGTGCACACAGGGAGCTGGGTAATGGTGGCACACGCCTTTAATCCCAGCACTCGGAAGCAGAGGCAGGAGGATCTCTGAGTTCAAGGCCAGTCTGGTCCATAGATTGAGTTCTAGGACAGCCAGGGCTACAGAGAGAACCCCTGTCTTTCCCCACCCCCTCCAAAAAAAGTGTTCACCGGATGAGGGAGCACAGACATGACACAGAGTTCTACTTTTAGGATCTTGTGTCTATTTGAATTAAGTCAAAGGCCCAAATGGGCAGTGCAGCTATGCCTGGCATCTGAGCACAAGTAGGGTAGGCCTTGCCCCTGCTAGCCATTGGACAGTGGGCCTGCAGTGCTGCAGAGGGTCCTGAGATGGCCACATTTATAGGCCGGCATTGAGGCCTGTCTTCAGTGCCTGTATGCAGCAGCATGGCCAGCTGCCTACTTAGGGAGGTCAAAGCTCTTCTTCCCAGACCTGACACTAGGGGCACAGATATAACTGCCAGCCTGAAAGCACTGTGCGGGCTCACTGTGTGCTCAGTCAGGTAACTGCCAGCCTCAAAGCACTGTGCAGGCTCACTGTGTGCTCAGTCAGGTAACTGCCAGGAGAGAAAGAAGCCTGTGGGCTTGTGTCTTCTTGAGAGCAAAGGATATCGGAGGACCAGAGCAGAGGCTCTAGGTCATGTGTGTGTGTGGATGTGTGAGCACATATGACAGTGGGAAGGACACATGTCAGTGTGTATGGTGCCAATCTCTAGACCACATTCACTCACAAGGACATATACAGGGTCTTCATGTTTGGCTGCATTGATTGATTACATCTATGCTGTTAAATATTCCAGGGCACACAATCTGACCCCACCTCAGCTCCTACAGATGCTGTGAATGACAGGGCTCTACTCACCCCAACATGTTCTTAGCAAGAGTCTATCATCCCGATCCCTGGGGGTTATGGGAGCCCTCTGCATGCCTTAAGCCCGAGCCACACAAGCAGGGCTCATGGCAGACCACCCTGGAGGACTCAGCTCTTCACAGGAACTTCCTTTGTTCAGCAAGGACGGGCCAGGTCCTGGAATGTGGCACTTCCCAGAAAGTGTGTGTGTGTGTGTGTGCATTTGTGTGTATACACGTGAACATGTATGTGATGGAAGAGAGCAGAGAGAGAAAACATGGGGGGAGGTGTTTAGTAGGGAGCACTCACTAGACTTGGTGGAAGGGGGTTGGTTTCTCAGGGGTCAAGGAGGGACCAGGAATGGCAGACTTAATGAGTCACCACAAACCTAGTGCTTGATAGCACCAGAAAAAGTGGGGGCAAGGAAGGACTCTGAGGACACCATGTGACCAGCTCTGGGTTGAGAAGAAGGCACCTGGAGCTAGGCAGGACCCCACAGCTGCCTAGGAAGTGTGGCATGGGATGAGAGTGCCCAGTTTCACAGGGACAGCCAAACTATGGCAGCCAATAGACAGTATGCCAGGAAGGTCCAGAGTCTGGTGACATGGTCCGGCCTTAGAGGCTAGAAGTCACCAGTATCATGGCTTGTAGACCCACTAGCCCGTGGGCCACCAGGTGTTCAGATGGGCATAGTCAGGTCTGAGGAAGATGGAAAGCCAACCCTTCCAGAGCCCGGGGGACTGTGTTCCTCCCTCCCTAGAATGTCATCAGTCTAGACCTCAGCTAGAGCAGAAAAGCCAACAGTGATTTAAGAATTCCCAGAGCCAAGCTGGGCGTGGTGGTGCACGCCTTTAATCCTAGCACTTGGGAGGCTGAGGCAGGCAGATTTCTGAGTTGGAGGCCAGCCTGGTCTACAGAGTGAGTTCCAGGACAGCCAGGGCTATACAGAGAAACTCTGTCTCGAAAAAAAACAAAAAAACCCAAAGAATTCCCAGAGCCCACGCCTGGACTCTCCTCAGCAGACAGTCTCCTAAATCATCCAGCAATTTCTAGTGTAGGCCTTTAAAATGTCATGCCCTCTGACCTGGCAATTCTTCCTCTAGAATTCTGTTCCTCAGCCTGAGGTGTTCAAGGATGGCAGTCCCACTATTAGTGGCCACTCTGGGAGCTCAGACACTCACAGACAGTCTGGCTCTGTGAACAGCTAGTTTCCGCCTGCACCGAGCAGGAAGGCCCAGCAGCCCACAGTCCTAGCTCACCTTGGAATGGTAAGCAGCAGAGTTCTTGGCCACAGCGCACTGCTTTTCCACCAGGAAGCAGAACCTCCTGCGCTCCTCAGTGAGTGCTGTCTTGTAGCCGTCAGACACGTAGTTCTCCAGCTCGCCCTGCTTATTGCTGATGGCATCGATGTACTGGGGACAGGATACAGAGGAAACAGGTCAGTGAGCACACGGCAGATCCTGCTTGGGTTTGGGCAAATTATCCAGCCATCCCTGCAGGCCTGCCCATGCTGCCCAGGAGGTTGTCCCGTGGAGACATCTCCAGGTGGAAGGATCTCCAGGCTTACAAACATGCACTGTGAACAGACGGGAAGCGTGCACATGGAGCCAAAAACCAACACTGGTGCTTTCCTTGGTCACTTTCTACTGAAGCAGGGTCTGCCACAGAACCTGGAGCTCATGGAACCTAGAGCTTAGCTTGCCCTGGGGAGACGTCTCCACCTCCCAAGTGCCGGGACAACAGGTACCTGCTGCCATGCTTTATCTGGCATTTTTGTGGGTGCTAGGGATCAGAACTATGGTCCTTACACTTCTATGGCAAGTGCTTTATCCACTGAGCCATCCCCCAGTCCCCATACAAATCTATCTTTGAGCCTCCATGTAGGCAGGCTAGCTTTGAACTATAAGTCTTAGTTATGCCCTGAGCATGAGGTAATCTTCCTGTCTCTGCCTGTTATGCTGGCATTACAAGCGTGTGCCATCAATCCCAGCATTCCTTGGACTTCTTCCTGAGAAGGGGAAGGAAAGGTACCAGTGGCAGGCCATCCCTTCCAGGCTTCAGCTCCATGAAGCATAGAAATGTCAGCGTAAGAGGGGGGGGGGCTCCTGCAGTACGCTCCCATGCCCTGGCTCTACTGAGGCTCCTGTCACCTACAGTTTCTTTTGCCTCAGAGTCGTAGCTCCAGCAGCTATAGAATGGTCTCAAGAGATACTGACTGAGGAGACCCAGGGAAGCCTGCTGCTGGAGAGAGAGCATGGGCACCCACCACTGAGGATGTGGAGAGCGGAACAGGTGAGCAAGCCTTAGATTGTTTCATGAATATCATATGCAGGTGAAGAGAGGCCTTCATCAAAGACATATGGATCACTATCCCTGGGATAGCATGTGCCTGGTGAGGGGTCTTCACCATAGAGCATGAACTGAAAAATGACCTATCCCTCGCCTTTTCATCTGGGTTATCTGGGTTTCACCTGGGCATCCAATCTGGGTGGCCTTGGGAGCCCCCTCAATCCTCAAGATACTCTGGGCTCAAGAGAGATATGTGGTCAAATGATTCCATAGGATTCTGAGAGCACTGCTTTCCCCAAGCCCCATCTAAAGACGCAATCCCTTTGAAGCCCCTGAGGTCACAGGTACTTCTCTGGCCACCAACAGCGGTCTTGTCCCAACTACTCTTGAGCTTCCTGGGGGAAACATAACCTACCCAGGAAGGTTCTTGTCAAAAAGCCCAGGACCAGTGCAACCTCCAGACCTGACTATCTATTCTGAATGTGCCAAGACAGAGGGGTAGGGGAATTCAGAGAGTCCAGGGATGTCAACTTCACAGGGACCAGGGAGAAGGTGGTATCAGGTGACATTTGGCAGTTGACATTTAGTGGGGATAGTCACAAACTGTAAAGATAAAGGGATTTTGGGGATGGGTGGATGTGCTGACACATACCATGAAGACAGACGTTCCAACTGGAAGTGTATAGCTCAGTGGTAGGCGCCTGCATAGCACAGGAGATGCCCTGGGCTCCACCTCAGCCTGGCACAGAGGTGTGTGCTGCACACCAGCATTCCCAGCACTCCTGAGGGTCTCCTCAGCGATATAGAGAATGAGGCTCACCTAGAATCCCTGAGATCTTGCCATTTTAAAACCAACCAACCTAAGAGAATGCTCCTGCCTCTGTGTTTGTTTCTGTTTGTCACTGCTGAATCCTTATCCACCTGCCTAGAGAACCCACATCCTAGGGACCCCCATACTTGGCTGGGGTGGTCCGTGGCAGTGACTTGTATCAGTTATATGTAGTTTACAATTTGAAAGAAAGCCTCAATCAATAGATAGAAGCCATCCACACCAACAGAAACCACTGGACAGAGCTATGCTATAAGAATGTGTGTGGAACTTGGTTTCATAGCTAAACCTTACTATGATAATCAAACTGCCCAAGTGTCAAGGAAGGGTCTATTTACACCCAGGTATACGCAGACGCCTCTCTAGTGCATCTCTTGCGCCCACCCCTCTTAGGCTGAACTCCCACCAGCCTGGAGCAGCTGTTGCAGAAGCGCTTCCTAAGGCGACTGTCTTCCAGCAGGGGGCAGGCCTGAGCTGCCAGGGTGCTCACAGCTGACTCACAGCCACCTCGGCGGAGCTCTGACTCAGCGTGGGTGGGCGGCTGAGCTGTGGGCGGCAGAGGGGGTTGGAGCAGGCTGTTCCCTTAGCATCTCCCCACACAAGGCTCAGCTGGAGGGACAGAAGAGGGGGAAGCCCAGCTGGGTGGGGGCTGGTCTCCACCGAGGCTATCGGTGCCAACTCTGCCTACCAGCCAGCACCAATCTCTCCAAGGTCAAGGCCTGCCATACTCACACCCTTGCCACCAAACCTACACAGATTGCTGCTTCTGCCCTGCAGCCCCACACTAAACTCCTGCCCTCCCCACTGACAGGACCAGTCTGAGAAGGCCTGAGAATAGGTCTTGGTCCTCTCAAGCGGCAGCAGGGCCCAGCCATAAGGTCTGCCAGGTGGGACTCAAGACAGTTATTGTAACAAGAGAAGTCAAAATAGCAGGTGAGAGTGGTGTTCCAGCCTGACAGTGGGTTCTGCTGCTGTGATGGGGGGGGGCGGGGGGGGCGCGTTCCCTCCTCCCTCTCTGATCCTCTTCTCTCTTCTCTCTCCTCCACAGCGTCAAGTACTTTTCCTTCGGTTATGCAACATGCGCCTACCAGGGCTTCCTGCTCCCTGAACCTCCCCTGCACTCCAGGGTCCTCTGGGAAGTAGGGGGTGGGGCACGAGTCTTGTTGCCCCCACAGGAGCTGTGCTGGGAGGACTCCAGGGAGTCTTGGAGGAGGCTCAGCCTGGGTGTGAGCTCCTTCCCAAGCTTTAGAGAAGAGTGGTGGGATGAGACCAGACATACTCTGGGTCAGGAAGGAGTGGGCTATTCTCCAGGAGAGGAGCACACCTGCCAGTCACCATATAGGGCTTAGCACTGGCCTCTTGGATCCCACTCATTCCATCCCAGGCATCAACTGTCTGGTGCTGGGGCTCTCTGGTCTTCAGGGCTGAACTAGGCTGTGAGTAGAGTTCCTCCTATGACTCCTGTTCCTCTGGCACAGGGATGGACACACGGACACACACACACACACACACACACACACGTACACACACACACGTACGTCTCAGCTTGGTGGCCAGCTAAGGAACAGTCAAGGTTCTGAAGGCTAGGGTGGACCCTTGCGCCACTGCCCTTTCCAGAGACTTCTCAAGGACAACAACAGGCAAAAGGGCTCAGCAGCAGAGTCTTACAAGCAGAGCCGAGGTGCTGTGACAGGAGAGAGAAGGTGCCAGTGATAATCTGCATCATTTCGTTATCTTGGGACTTCAGAAAAGAGGCACCACTTGGAACGGTCACCTAGGACATCAGCATAAACCAGGCCACAAGGCCCCCTGGGTCTCCTTGCCCTGAGAACAGCACCTTCCAAACTGAGGCCTGAAGCCAGCCCACCAGCAGCAGTTTCTGGGTTTGTAGGCTGCGCACTACCTTTACAGAGGCTTTCAGCTCCCTGGGGTACAGGGCACCGGTGTGGGGCCCGGCCTCATTAGCAGGGTCTGACAGCCTGAGTTAGGAGAGCATGGCGTCTTATTTTTAAGATTTCCATTTACTTATGCACCCCCAGGAATAAGTGTAACCTCACAGGTCACACTTCTGCACCTAGGGGTGGTCCATGAAAAGGGGAGGGGACAGAGCATCAGAGCAGTGCACTTAGAAGGACTTTAAAATCCCCAGCTTGAGGGGGGTGCAGCTAGAGCCCTGGACCACATACCAGCCTGGGATGGCATCACCAGCTTCAGCCTGACCTGGGAGAAGGTCCTAAGG
Source organism: Mus musculus (assembly GCF_000001635.26). Taxonomy (NCBI): domain Eukaryota; kingdom Metazoa; phylum Chordata; class Mammalia; order Rodentia; family Muridae; genus Mus; species Mus musculus. The sequence continues at coordinate 119,989,750 of NC_000077.6, read as the reverse complement.
CAGCAGGCAGCAGCACAGCGAAGCCTGCCATTGACATGTGGCTGCCACTTCTGTCTAGGAATAACAACCGACTTCCCTGACCTCCTTTTCCAGGCCACCGGCTCCTCTCAGACAGCCCACAATTTTGCCAGGAAGATCCTGGAAATCTGGACCAAGTGAAGTGTCAACATGCAAGGGAGACAGCAGAGGACAGGGGATGGGTGGTGTGAGCCTGCAGGGGTCTAGTCTCCTCATCACTGGAGTGAGCCGAGCACTCCAGTGTGATGCGACGGCTACACTTTCCGGAGAGCAGAGTAGAAAACACGACCCGGGCCTGCACTGCCAGTACCTTGGCATCGGGCCATTTAAAATGGCATAAAGCCTGTCCCCCAGTGGCCAGGTTCCTGCTGTCCCCACCCACCCCACATTGCCTCACAGCTCCTTGCTTAGCTGGGTGCTATGGAAACAGCACTATAGAAACGCCCAACTGAAAGCATTTAAGACCCACAGAAACAACGCTCCCACTTAGTCACCCAGCACAACAGCCCTGTAATCTGAGAAGACAGAAGTGATTGGAAAGTGTGTCTCCTCTGCTCCAGAGCCAGCCGGTGACTCAGAGCAGGAAAGGATGTTCCAGAAAAATCCACTGACCACTGAGGCGCCCCCATAACTGTCAAACCCCTGGGCTGCCCAAGGTCCCCTCCAGCTTATGAATGAGTTCATGAGGCTTGGTCCCACTGTTAGCACTTGGGTAATGACTCCTTCCCAAGGAGGGAGACAACTCAGAAGCTACGCTATGCTGGGAGGGGTGGGGGTGGGGAACAGCAAGCACCTCGAGTTCCATGTTGTCTGAAGTCACTGGGGACCTGAAGCCATGGAAAGACCTTCTCTAGTCTGAAGGGCCTGGCACCCAGGGAAATGTAGGAGACAGCAGATGTTGCTCATGGGTGGACAGGGTTGGCTGGTGTTTCTGTGCTCAAAGGCTGGCAGATGGCAAGACTGGCTATTCAAGTACAAGGAGCACTGCTACAGACTAAAATGTCCCCGAAAGTTAATGTGTCAGAAACTCAATCTTCAAAACCACCTGCCGACAGAACCAGGTAGACTCAAGCGAGGGCTGCCCCCGGGAGGTCCCCGGAGCTAGGTGTGGTTAGGGGTGTCCCCAGGACAGCATGAGTAGCTTCTTAAGGACAGGACCTGGCAGTCTTCCTCATCTGACCATGTGATGCTGACCATGTGAGACCTCACTGGAGGCCAGGCCTGTACTTGGCTGACTCTGAGATCCAGAGCTAACAAGACCTTCTGCCCTGTGTGCTGGGGTGAGGGCACATCGCCTGCACCACATCACACCCTGGGCGGACCAGCCTCTGCTATTATATGCTGTGAAGATCTCAGCTCTGGTTATTTTGTGTTTGCTTTGTTAATTACACAGCCCTTTAAATAGAAATGAATTGCTCCCTCTCTCAGGCCCTTAGAACAGGCAAATCCCACAAAGGTACACAAATGAAGACTCCAGAGGTGCCAAAGCCACCGGAGCGGCCCCTGTGTCATGGTGAATAGACACCCAGTTACCTAGTCTTGGGAATCCTCGTGGGGGTACAGTGAACACGGCATCAGCACCCTCTAAGGCAGGCACCTGTCCAGAACATGGACTACTTCCTCTTGTAAAACAGCCAGCCCTTCCCCTTTCATGTCCTCTCAGAGAGGACCGAGGACAGCTTTCCTGCAGAGAACCTGGCATGTTTTCTGCCAACAGTAGGTCCGTGTACGGACAGTGGGTCAGGCAGAGCCACTAGAGCCTTCCACAGGGTCACATTGATTTCAGAGTGATCTTGACTGGAGTGAGGCCTGCCTACCAACTTTCAGCTGATTTTCTCTGGGCTCTTACCTTTTGGGGGCTCCAGCATGAAGCTGTGCCTCAGCTGCCTCTCCGTTAGCACCCGGAATGAGTGCAAGGGTAGGGAGAGGCAAGCTGCTCTCCAAGCCCAGACACACCTAAGGTCATCGCATTGGCAGGCCCCCCTTTCTATGTCTCCTAATGCCCCGCTTCCTCACACTCTACTCTGGAGGGTGAGGGCCAGTTAAGTGGGGAGATGGCAAGCCACACAGCAGGAAAAGCAAAGGCAGTGTGACACTCTCAGAAGACTGTCATTTGCAGACAGCCTCCTACCTGTGCCTGCCTGTCTTGTTCTAATAAGAGCTAGGTTGGGGGAGGAGTCAAATAGGACAAAACCAGAAAAAAAAAATCAGACTGGAGCACAATGGCACACCCAGCTCTACCCAGGGTGCTGGGTATGGGCTGCTCAGGATCGACGTGGTGGAAGGGCGGGAGGGCGGCATCAGCATAGCCACCTAGTCTCTGCTTAGGTGTCCCCAGAATACCAGCTGGCTGGGCAGCTAGCTGCTACCATTACCGGAGGCCAGCATGACCACTCAGGTCCACCTCATCCCTGGGGGAGGGAGGAGGACAAAGGCTGACAGAAGATATCTAGGCACCTCTCATACTCTGGGGCTGCTCTCCCCAACTTACCACAGGGTGGCTGAGTCATGGGTGCCCCCCCCCCCCGCCATTAAGAGGAAAGTGAGAGTCTGGTTTGCCCTGAAGCCTCAGTGTGGCTTTTACTTTTCATTTTCCAAGAGGATTCTAAAGGGATGACCACATCCCTCAGTTTCTGAGCTTGGGACAGAGGCCACACTGCAGCCATCGCATGTCCACTGCTCCCCAGGAGAGCACCTTTCCCGACTCATGTGTGCAGGTGCTTCCCGACGCCAGCCAGGCAACCCTGTGGTGACAGAATGTGTTGGAGGGGAGGCCATGTCAGGGCAGTACCCATGGGCGGTGAGTGATGGATCTCAGAACTTCCCTTTTCACATAAAACCACCCGCCCCAGTTAGTGCCCCAAGTACTTCTAAGCTCCCATTCTCTGACCTATAATTAAAATTAGTTTTCTGTGGAACTCTCAACATGGAAGCTTAGTTCTGAGCAGTTCTTAACCGTGATTGGCTGAGTCCATCCCTGAGCCCAGGTAGCCACCACCTGCAAACCTGGACAGTGCTGCTGCTGGTGCCTGTCTCCTCCCCACTCTGGTTCATCTGACAACCTCACATCTCCCTAGCCCCAAGCTGCTCCATCTCCTACAACCTTGGTCTTCCATGACCACCCTTCCAGTAAACAGGCTGACTGTCCTCAGTCCAGCTTGGGGCAAAGGTCTGGCCACTGTCCTAAGTGGTTCAGCCTCGGCAGAGCCCAGAAGCAGGAAGACAGTGGGGGAGGTCAGCACCCCTGAAGGCTTGTCACCGTGAGTTCCAGAGGCCCATCCCCCTGACATTCAGCATCCGCGGGCTCTCCCTGTCAATTCCTTCCTAAGAACTTTGAGAACGCATCCCCATGCTGTTGAGGAAGTGTCTGAGCACCAACCATTCAGTGGCCCTATTCCCAACAGATCAGTGGGACTAGGTCTTGAGACACACTGTTCACTTCTCAGGGTCATGTGAAGAAGGGAACCATGTTTAGTGAGCACAACCTAAGGGCAACAATGTGCATACCAGGGCTGCTGGGATTGAGCTAGCCAAATACACTCACCTCTTCCTCCAGTGGCAGCTGTTGTTAGGCTCCAGGCTCTGGAAAGGCTCATAGATCCCAAGCGGGACCTCTGTGCCTGTCACAGCATGTCCTCCACACAGATGTCCATCCTAGCCTACATCTGACTATCTGAACCCTAGGTTCACCATGGTCTGATCCTGCTAGGTTCCGGCCAAGCCAGAGGGGGCACAGAGTGGAGAAACCTCAGATGCACAGGAGGGAATCTCAAGGAAGCAGGAAAGAACTCTCCACACACAGGTTGACCAATGATGGTGCCCCACACATTTGAACCCAGCACTTGGGAGGCAAAGGCAGGTGAGTCTCTGTGAGACAGAGGGCAAGCCTAGTTTACAGAGTGAGATCCAGGACAGTCAGGGCTATACAGAGAAGCCCTGTCTAAAAAACAAACAGACAAAAAACCAAAAGCCAAACTAAACCAACCAAACAAACAAAAACTAAGCAAACACACTCTTGATATCCAGGGCATGGAGTCATTTCCCATTTCTAACAGTTCCCACCTTCCTGGTTAACTCAAGTAGCAGTTCCAGGAGCTCTAAAAGAACAGAATCCCACCCTCACCCAAATAACAGACTGTGGGCATCTGTGTTAATGCTGCCAGTTATCCAGCGGTCCAGTGGACAGAACATTTCAAGAGCCAGCAAAAACCTCCATGTCCCTACCTGAGCCCTACTATCTTCTCGGCTACTAAAGTCACCCCTGCAGGCTAGCCTGGGAGGAGTTAAGAAATGGGGAACCATAGAAGCAAAGGCTCTTTCTTAGTAAGCAACACCTTGCCAAAGTCTTTAGACCCAACCATGTTGAGGCCAGCCTGGAGTGGTGGGGCCTGATCAGGGGTTGAGCCACTGTGGAAGGTCCAGGCCCTGCAGAGGGAGGAGTGGGTTCAGTTCAGCTCCCCTTAAAGGGGAAGATGCTGCCATGCTGAAAGGCCTCAGGTCCCTGCTCAGCTGCCAGCAGCCACACTCTATGCATAAACTAGATGGAATTCCTAGACGTGTTTGTAAAGGCACTGGAAGCCTGTAGGACCCGCCCCATGTCAGGGAAAAGAGTTCTTGCGTAGCCTGGTTGGTAAGGCATCCCAGCAAGGCTGACAGGCTACTCTAATATGGTGGCCAGCATACCTTAACTTAGCTGAGAGGAACCAAGACAGTCAGACATCAAACACTCTCTAACCCTCCAAGAATATCACTGCCTGTGGGCATCAGAAATACCATCTCTGGTGCTCTCTTGCTACTCTCAAGAAACAGTCTGGGCTGGTAGTATTACTGGCCTACACACAGCTGTTTGGAGGAAGAACCCAAGTTCAAGACTTGCCTGGGTTGCAGAGTGATTTAAGGTCAGCCTATGCAACTTAGGCAAGTCCTATTTAAACAACAACAGCAGCAGCAGCAACAATAACAACAACAAAATATCTATCAATATAGATGTATGGACAGATAGATATGCTCAGAGGTAGGGCACTTATTTAACATACAAAAGACCCTAGGTCAATCTCTAATACTCCCCACTACACACAACACAGCCTGTCAACAACAGCAACAATTATATAAATCCAAACTGACACAACTGAGTAGGTTCAGGCTACCCACTAAGGAACCTGCCTCACGGTGTTCAAGACCAGAAGAATAAAGGAAGGATGGGAGGTGGGGGGGGGGGGGGCGCTTCCCTAATGACCTGTCATGGCAGCTTCAGTTCTACTGCCAAACATTCTGTGCTCAGTGCCTACAATATCCTCACAGGCAACAGGAGCCACCTTCCACAGGTGTGGAACAGAGTGACAAACTCACACTTGACATGGACAGACTGAGAGCATGCCCAGTGCAAGAAGCCACACTCAAACCCACGGTGTGACTCAGCCACAGCTGATGTCTAGAACATGAAGAGCTATAGAGACAAAAAGCAGGTAGGTGTTCCTGGGAAAGGAGAGTAGGTGACAGGGGTGGGGAGTCGGAGCAGGTGGGGGTGAACACGGCTGCATACGAGGTTCTTCTTAGGTCTGTAATCTGTTGCAGACTGCTTGTGTGATGGCTGTACAGCTCTACAGCTATGCGGAAGCCCACTGAGTTTCAGTGTGTTCTGTAGTGTGATGAGCAACTAAGGCGCTTCCTAGGAGGAAACCAGATGAGCCGGCTTCTACCACTGGGCATCAAACTGGGGCCCAGAGGGTTTCCTCTAGGTTGTGTACTTGCACATGGAAATCCCTCCTGCATGGCCCATGTCTGTTGCCCAGGTCTCCTGAGAGCAGAACCACCAAAGGCAGCAACAGCTGGACACTGTCTGGTATGCATCTGTGCCTCAATCCTGCAGCTCACCTGAGGAACCTATTCAAGAACAGCTCAAGATGGCTTAGAGCAGCCTTCTGTGACAGACTGGGCCTGTGCGTGTCTGTCCTTGCAGGCAGCCATACAGTTGGCTGTTACAAAGGATTAGAGGAGGCTGGGAGATAGCTTACTTGTTGAAGGGGTTGCCTTACAAGTGTGAAGACCTGAGTCCCTGCCCCAGAACCCATATTTAAAACACAAAAACAAGGGGCTGAAGAGATGGCTCAGCGGCTAACAGCACTGACTGCTCTTCCAGAGATCCTGAGTTTAATACCCAGCAACCACATGGTGGCTCAAAACCATCTGTAATGGAATCGGATGCCCTCTTCGGATGTGTCTGAAGACAGAGACAATGTAAGCATATATATAAAATAAATACATCTTTAAAAACAAAATAAAACAATAACAACACAAAACCCCTGGGTGTGGTGGTCTGCACTGGTAATCCCAGCTCCTGGCAAGGGAAAGACAGGCTTCCTGAGGCTCACTGGCCAGTCAGCCTAACCTACTTGGCAAAGCTCCAAGTCAGCCAGCCAGACTCTCAGAAAGAAGGTGAAAAAAGCCTAAGGAGAAATGACACCTACATACTCTTGTGTGTGTGCCTGCACATATATGTACCTCCACATACACAAACATGCATAGATATGATCAAAACAAAGACCCTAGACTCAGAAAAATATGTTTGAGGTGGGGAAGACACACTATTGCCCCTTAGCAGAAGTTGTACGTATAAGACAGCAGTGGCCAGGGTGGTAGGGTTTCCTGCTATTGCAACAACTTAACATGAAAAATGCTGTCCAGGCCGGTTCTCTCCTACAGGGCAACTGGGTTCATGGCAGAATTCCCTGTAGGCCTATGACATCCCCTATCAGGCCTGCATGTGCTTAGAAAGGACTCTTGTAGGCCATCATGAAGCTGCTAACTGGCTTAGTTACGATCAAAGGAGTACAGTTTGGCGTCCTCCTCCTCAGCCCTTCCCACTCTCCTGAGTCCAAGTGGGAAGCTAGGGCACCACAGGCACAAGAGGAACATCATAGTCACGTGGCTTGGGCAAGAACTTACCTGGGTGGTGGGTGCTACCTGACATTACAGGGAGGAGTGGGGATACAGACCCTGGAGCCACACTTTGTCCTCTCCAGGCCCTGTGGCTGAATTTCCTGGTGTCTCCTCTACAACACTGGGCATCCTGTAAGATCCCTTTTTATCTGTGTCCCTAGGGCTGCAAGAGTAGGTGAGGGGTTTCTAGGCCTACTCAGCATAAGGACACTGCCCATGGTTCTGATATAAGTGTCAGTCTGGCCACAATACCCTAACTTGATCAGCATGCAGCGCTGTAGTGCTCAGAAGCCTCCTGAGCCATCTGCTGTAGGTGACTGTGACTGGCCAGCCTGGGGTAGGTAATCACAGGCTGATTAGAATAGCAGTCTGGGGTCTGGCTCTGGGCAGGAATCCAGAGGGAAGACTTAGTCTGAGCCTCTTGTCAGTAGCCAAACACCATTCCAGCATCTTTGCTGAGTGAGCTAAGCAGCCCTCTACTCAAGGACATGGGGACTCATTCCGAAATCCAGTCCTGCCCTGCCACGCCACACCTGGAAGCTCTCCCCCTCCTTTGACAGACACATGGTAAGCACACAGGTAGATGGGGAGGCTTTTCCTTACTAAGAGAGGGCATGAGGTCACAGTTGGACTTTAAGCTCCTGTGTGCAGTCAGGAGCAGACCTACCTGCAGCTCCTTGTCTGAGTACTTCTGAGGGTTCTTACTCCCTTGGCTCTTCTTGCGGAGCTTCTTCAGCTCAGCCTGACACTTGTCCAGGGCGTCCCCTTTGCTCCTCTGTTCCGTTTGGTATTTCTTCAGTGCAGCCTGGAGACCCAGGATACAACCACAGGGGCCCATGAGCCTCACAGGAAGCTTGATGCTCCCTCCCCAGTCCTCCCCACTCTCCAGCACAGCAGGCTCCAGATGGCCAGACTGAGGCAGGAGGTCACAGCTGCAGACCTCATTGTCTTCCTCTGACAGAACCCCAATCTCTAAGAACAAAATTAGACTTGGGAAGCAGCCTGGCTTCATTCCTTGCCCCTAACAGTAGGCACAAAGCTATAAACTCATGTGGTGAATACTACAGTAGCTTTGGCTAACAGGCAAGGATAGTAAGGCATGAACAGGGGACTCATGTGGGTTTTACAGAAAAAGCCAAGTCATCAGCTATATGGCAAGTGGCTGAGAGGCACATGGAACATCAGATGCAATGGGTTCTTCTCTAGGCCACTAGCATGGAAGCCCAGAGGGGAAAATAATCCTTCAGGCCTACGAGACAGATCTCCAGGCAGAGGCAGGGGCAGGCTTGGCAACGGTGGCCCAGCAGGTATGGCATAGGCTGTACTTACACTTAGATACCTGGAGTCCAGTTCTACTTTCTGCTCCAGCTGCGTGAGCAGCTCATTGTGAAAAGACTTCAGCTGGACACAGGGAGGAAACAGACAGTTAGGCAGCTCTAAGGCATGGTGCACGAGATGGGAGCAGAGCCAACCTGGACATTGGTACCAGGAGGCTCCTAAGGGTGAGGACTGGACAAAAGTGTTAAATAATCAAGTCTGTCAAGGTCTTGACATCCTACCTCCCTCCATCCTCCCTTTGCTGGGTCATTCAGGCAAGGGCTAAAGGAGCTGGGGCAGAATCCAGGTGAGTATCTGACTTTACCACCCATCAGGATTGGGACCTGGCTAGGGCTATCACCAAGGCACAGGGGATTCTTCCATGGAGCCACCTCCCACTGACCCATCACAGGTCCCTGTGTCAGCTGAGCATTAGATCCTGGCTCCCTTTCTTTTTACAGGGCCCGAGACCATAAGTCATCTTCCTGGGAGATCACTGTGGCTATGGAAGTCCCAAATGGACACACAGCTGTAGCAAACAGCCAGTCTTCTTCACTGACACCTGATGCCCTGCTCACTATGTCTGCTCCTTGAACCCATGGAAGAGGTCCCACAGCCAAACTCACCGTCTCTTCCAACTGGTTCTGGATCTGCCGGTGCACCTCAGCCATCTGGAAGAGGACGTCCCCTGGAGGAAAGAAAGTGGGTTAGAGATTTCCAATCACTGTGCCTACACCAGGGCTAGACACTGGACACCACAGACATTCTGTGACTCTAGACTCTAGATGGGAAGGGAAGGAGGAACAGAAAAGTCTAAAATGATGATCGATTTGTGACTGAGTTAGAGTGCCTGGTGTCCCGTGGGAGCACTAATGTCCAGCATGAAGCACATGCTCCGGACAGACATTGCTCAGGACAGACATGTGATAGACATGTGATAGAAGAACCTGTGCAGATGGGCTCTTCCCTTGGCACAGCTCTGAGAACAAATGAGCACCTACACAGACCTCACACTCACTCAGACACCAGCTACACCTACACAGACCTCACACTCACTCAGACACCAGCTAGCCAATGATGTCCTTCCTGAGCCCCACACCAGAGCAGAAACACCTCCTAGTATAGGACACAGGGAATTAACTACTGTCTCTGACCCAAGGCCTCTCTGCCAGAGTTCATAAGAAAAGAAATAAGAGCTAAATGGCACTCTGGGCTTGGCTCCTCATCTGGCTCCAGCCTCTGGAGGAGGAGCTAGTCTCAGAGCCACTCGCTTTGGCAGAGTGTGCCCTTTGTACCAGTGGTGCTCCAGTGACTCTGGGATCAGCGGGGCTGGTGGGCCCAGAATGGCTGGCAGGAAGGGGGACTGATGCTTTGGACCAGCTTCAGTGGCCACAGAGCACTGCTCATGGGCGTGGTGTGGGCGTGGATCTGGCCCCATAAACACTTTTCAGCACATGAGCACTTCAGGGGCCCTGCTGTGCCCGGCCTACCTATGAAGAGAAGCTAAGACAACAGAGGCTCAGCAGCTCAGCAGTCAACGCCATCTTGGCTTTTTCAGCCTGGGTATCACCTAGCTCATTCCCACTTGCCTCTGGCACACACTCCAGGCTAGACTAATGTCCGGTTTTTTTCTAATGTTGGGCTGAGCTGAGCCTCCAGCCGTCTGCAAAGTCATCACTAAGCTGACACACACCCATCCCCAGCTTCTGACAAGTATACAACAGAGAGAGAGAGAGGCAAAAGAAACAGCCCCGAGGACCAAGGGCCAGGCACACTTTTTTTCAGTCCAACAGTGACTCATCAGTAGATCCCAGCACCTACCTCCCACTCCATGCCTAGAGATGAGGCCGAAGGGTCTTGGTTAGCTACTTTGCTGTGTTCTTGACCCACAGTGTGCCCTCCTGTTGTCAACTGAGCCTGAGACCCTAGTTCCTCTTCTTTTTCCAGGGCCCTGAGACCTCGAGTCACGCTCAGGGTCTCATGCTTAGTTGTCACAGGGGGGCATGTAATGGGTCAGGTACAAAGGCACCTAAGACAGTAAGCCCGCCCGCCCGCCCTCTCTGCCACAGGCCCGCCTCATCTGTAAAATAAACGCCCTCATTTTCTCGTATGTGGAGAAACCCAGCAGTCTCGCTCTACTTACTTGGTTGGCAACTATCTGTTAACTCCCTTTGAGGAGTCCCAGATACTGGCTAGTGCTGTGGACATAAACGAGGAGAGCCTATGCCTGTGTCTGAAGCTGGAACCCTTTCAGATGCAGGCCTTTTCTCCCAAGGAGCCCTCCTTCTGGCACCCACTATCACCAGCTAGAAACCAAAAGGAATCCTCTGACAACTTTCCTCTAGGACCTCAGCTTCCCTCTGGGAGTTCATCTAGGACGCATGGAGGTCAGATTCTTGGGAACTCTCTTAGTCCCAAAAGTTGTTTTAATATCAATGATCACAGGGACCCTGAGCACAGTACAGGTTGCCTACAGCGGCGAACACGGCTTGCAAGGCTATGCCAGCCAACTGGCCCCAGTCAGCAGAAAAGAACTCTCTAAGTCAGCAGGGTGGTCAGTGGCCCATGGTCAGACTTACCCTACCAGCCCCACTCTGCTTGCCCACCACCTCCCTGCAGTTCATCCTCTGTGGGCAAAGGGCAAACTCAACAGCTGCCTGGAACTTTGTATAGACCATCTAATTTACCTGGATACATGTACCTGTGGCTGCCAGGGCTAAAAACCTCAGCACAGCTATCTGCCTACCACCCTGTCCCAAGAATCTATGACCACAGGCCTAACACCACACTCCTATAACACAGGGGTACAATAGTCCCCCCAGAGACTGAACTCCTAGAGATGACAGGGCTGTCATATGGCCAACAGGAAGCTGTGATCACAAAGTCAGTGACAACCTACACACAGAGAGACAGGGCAAGTAGCCTCTAAGGTTTGCCAGGTCCCTCTGAAAAGGATGGAAGTCCCATTTGTAGCACACTCTAGATCTGGACTCTAATGTGCTTGAAGGGACTGAGGCAGCAATTAATGTGAAGGAGCCTGGTCTCTTATTGCTGGTTGAGAGGCAGAGACAAGAGGGTGAGGCCAGTGTAAAGAGGAAGGCCACAGGCACAGGCACAGGCACAGTCCCCATGAGCAAAGGCCTTGGTTACCACTGACACACACGCACAGCCATGCTGACTTTCAGCAAGCTATTAGGACAGTGTCGCTCATGCTCAGAACAGGGCTCAAAGGAAACCCAAAGTCACAGATGAGAGTTTTCTACACTCAGGCCAGAAGCCACTAGCACGCAAGTCAGGACAGCCATGTGAGTGAGTGGCAGATCCCAGGATCCTCTGTGCTTTTCTGCAACTGTAAGTCCTGTAGGATGGAAACCCACAGCCCTTATGACAAGGATGAATGTACCTGGGGAAACTCTCTTGGCTTTCTGCATCTGTAAATCCTATAGGATGGAAACCCGCTGCTCCGTGACAAGGAGGTACCCAAGGAAGCTCGCTGGGCTTTGTTTGACCACACTCCCATGACTCAGAGGGTCTTGGATCCACCTTCTGGCTCTCAATGCCCCATAGACACCTGGGAACGGACTATAATTTTACCCAAGTGGAAAGCAGGTGACCACAGTGGGCTCAAACTCTGGCCTGGGCAGGGGAACCCACTGGAGTCCTTGGCAGCACTGCACTACTCTCTCAGCTTTGTAGTACATCCACTCTTCCTTTCTGAGGACAATGCCATACAACCAACTCTCAGAAGGCTACAGGGTCTACAAGAGGAGGGATGGGGCAGCAGCGACCAGACAAACTATGCACTTAGCTAGAAGTCTCTCTATAGGTTGGTGCTCTCTGACCACATTCTTTAGGCCCAGAATTATAAGTCAATGTCAAGACTGAACAGAAAACATTCCCCTACCCACAAAAGCAGCACATGCCAACTCAAGAAGAGTAGAAACTGGTATAATCAGGCAGTGATGCCCAAGGGTGTACCAAGTTTCTCACAGATTTTTGTTCAGGTGATGGGTGTCAGACCCCACAGGACAACAGTTACCATTCCACATGGGCTGTGTCAACCCTCAGACACAGAGCACAGTGTGTGGCTCAACTCAGAGCCCCCGCTGCGTAGCCTGTCCCCAGACCTTATGGGTATATACGGGGAGATGGGGGGAGGGGAGCACACTGAGACAAAGGCACAGAACAGGGTGTGTATGTGTCTGTGTGTGAGTGCACGCACGTGGAGTTCTGGGCTGGCTGCAAGCTGGTGCTGCGCAGGATCAGCCCACATGATGAAGTTTTAAACTGCATTTTACAAGCAGCTGCAGGAAGACATGTGCAGCGGAGCTTGGGCGTGCACAGCCGCAAGTACTAAACCCCTGGGGGGCCATGGCCACAGCATGCAGGAGAAGACTGGTACACCTACCCACCCTGAGCACCCCCTCTGCAGATGAGGGGACCTCTGGCCAGGGGCACTGACTTGTTCACTGGCCAGCAGGTGCCGAGGAGAGGTTGGGCCCTCGTGGCGGGCTCCATGGCCTCCCACCTTCTCCTTCTCTTGGAAGATCCTCCCAGGTGTACTGTGCTGACAGAAAAGCCTTACTTCATTTTATTTAAAAAAAGATATTAATTAATTAACTTATTTATTTTTGTTTTTTTTGAGACAGTGTTTCTTTGTGTAAAAGCCCAGCCTGTCCTGGAGCTCGCTTTATAGAGGCTGGCTTCGAACTTGGAGATCCGCCTGCCTAGGCTTCCCAAGTTCAGGGATTAAAGGTGTGTGCCATCACCACCTTACGGTTTTTATTTTTATTTATGGTGTTTGTGCACATGAGTGTAGGTACTCTTGGAGGCCAGAAGAGGTCGTCAGATCCCCTTAAGGAGAGTTATAGGCAGCTGTTTGCTGCTGACATGGGTGCCACCCAACCAAACTTGGGTCTTCTGTAACAACAGCATGCACTCTTAACCACTGAGCTGTCTCTCTAGCCCCAGGAAGAGGCTTTTAACCAGCCTCTGCCAGGGCCAAATCCACCCATACCCTGGGGACCTAGAGCTCTTAGGCCACAGCCCAGGTGGACCCTAAACTTGAAAAACCGGATCAGATTGGGAAAGAAGGCCCAGTGTGCCAGAGCAAACAGTGAATGAGGGAGGGTAAATCTTTGCAGACAGCTGCCACCTGATGAGCCTCTCCAGGGAGTGGAGTATCAACAGGGGTGACTGGCAGTAGGTGGCCCATCCCAGGGAGCTGACATGAGAGATCCTGGAGGGAGGGGCAGAAGCCCTAGGCACACCAAGGCAGTGAGTCAGCCTTAGCCCATCAGAGTGAAAAAAGCCTTAACTCAGGAGGGTGAGGATGGGGCTGGGACCAGGAGAGTTCCAGGCCCCAGAATATTTGGGAACTAATAGGAAGAGACCCTCCCCCACAAAGTACACGTGGGTCCCAGAGACAATATGTGACATTTGGGACAAAAGTATAAAAACACAGAGAAACATACCAGGAGACCACGCCCTCCTCAACTTCTACCAACTTACAGTGAGTCAAGTCGCTGAAAGGTCAGCCACCAGTGAGTCACACTGCATTTCACCCTAACGTCTCAGTTTTAAAGATTTCTGGTGCTATTAGTAACTTGGCTTCACATTTGGAGGGTTAGTGTGCAATTCGGTCCACGTGGAAATGTAACCCTTCTTGGGGGGAAGCACAGGGACTGAGGTACATTTACGATGTCCATCTGTGCTGCAGCAGAGGCTAGAGCCCCCCCCCCCCTCCTTTTTGTTTTTGTTTTGTTTGTTTTTCTGAGATAGGATCTCGAGTATTTCAGGCTAGCCTAAGGGTCAAACTCATTACATAGCTTTAGAGAGCCTTGAACTCCTGAGCCTCCTGCTTCTGCCTCCTGAGTACTGGGACCACAGGTGTGCACTACCACACCCAGCAGACTCCCTTTCCACACACAATACTCCATGGGTGGAGAGACCATGTACCTAGGCTGTTTGCCTGCTTTCTCTCGATGGCAAGTCATTTCCTTCACTGACATCTTCGGTTATTCTGGTGCATACTGCAGACCATCTCTCAGATATGTATATCTGAGAGCTGATATATCCAGTATATCCAGCTTTGTAGACTGATCAACTGTTGGATTCAGGACCTCCTATATATATATACACATACATACATACACACACACACACACACACACACACACACACACACACACACACACACACGTATATATAGTTCATTCTATACTTTCTGTTACTCTAAGCCCCAACTCCTGGTACCAACTTCTGTCCTCTGTAGTGTCACTATTGCTGTGATGAGGCATCATGCCCAAATGCAGTTCTGGGTTACTCTGGCTTACACTTCTACATCATCGAAGGAAGTCTAACCCTGAGTTCATTATCAAGTCAGGACAGAAACTAAAGCAAGCAGGAACCTGGAGGCAGGACTTGATGCAGAGGCCGTGGAGGAGTGTTACTTTTTGACTTGCTCTTCATAGCTTGGCCAGTCTGATTTCTTATAGAACCTTGACCATCACCACCCACAACGGGTTAGGCCCTCCCTTATCAATCCCTAATCTAAACAAACTGCTCCCCAGAACATTTCTCAATCAAGTACTCTCCTCTCAGATGACTATAACTTGTGCAGCACAACTGTTTGTGGGTTCGTGACAGCCTTAAGCACAACCTGAACACGACCAGCCTTCCTGGTGTACACTCTTTTTAACATTCTGTGTATGTGTGTTGGCTGAATGTATCTATATCTGTGCATCACATGTGTGCTGGTGCAGTGGAGGCCAGAACTGGCTGTTGAATCTACTAGAGCTGGAGTCGTGGATGGTTGTGAGTGGTTGTGGGTGCTGAGAACCAAACAAGGTCCCTTGGAAGAGCAGCCAGTGTTCCAAACCTCCAAGATAGTCCCACGTGAAGCTGGGCGCGGTGGCGCACGCCTTTAATCCCAGCACTTGGGAGGCAGAGGCAGGCGGATTTCTGAGTTCGAGGCCAGCCTGGTCTACAAAGTGAGCGCCAGGACAGCCAGGGCTACACAGAGAAACCCTGTCTCAAAAAAACCAAAAAAAAAAAAAAAAAAAAAAAGATAGTCCCACGTGGCAAGTGACCCAGTAATGACATGGTGAATGCACATAACTGTTACTGTTTTAAAAAGCTCTGGGAAGAAGAGAGCTGAGGGAGCAGCCACGCAGAGACAGATCTCAGGGGTCTCCATCTAAATCCATGTACTCACAACCATCCCAATGACACATGAGAGGGCCTGTGTGGATGTTCAAAAAAAGCCATGGAGGCTGGGAACATGAAAACAGGGGGCATACGAGGGAAGTGCAGCCATGGAGAAGGGGCAGGGCATGGGTTCTGGGGACGCCTGTGGCCTCCAAGGCAGAGGCCTCCAGCAGCAGCAGTGGGACCCGCCTTGCTGCTTCTCCCAGTTTTAAACCCAGCCTCAGTGCAGACCTCGCCTTCCACTTGAACTTGGCAAGCACCAGGAAGTCTCCTGGGACACAGAGTGCTGGCAGTGGGGACTCAACCATGCCATTGGCTACAACTGTGGGTGAATCCTGGGCAGGCTGGTTCTACAGCCACTCCCAGGGGCTGCCAGAAACTGTTGGGTCAACATGGTGGGAGGTTGCCTGGAGATCAAAAGTGGGATGCCATGGCTTTGTTGCTTCTTTTTTGTGTCTGAGGGAAGACAGGGCATACACTCTTCCCACCCCACCCTCTCTAGTCTATGGGAAAGTTGCAAATGCGGTTGGGTTCCAGACCCAGACAAGCAGCTGAGGTACATATTTAATATATATACCAAAGTGGACCTGGTCTCTAGGTTCTCCCAGCATCCTCAGCCCCTACCTGTAACAAAGCATATCCCACCCTCTATGCTGAACTTTCAAACCACGGCTGGGCTTCCTCTCACCTCCTGGCCCTTCACTATGTAATCAATCTCTCTCTCCCCACCCCCGCCCCCCCTTTCCCTCTCTCTCCCCCTCCCTCCCTCTCTCTCTCCTTCCCTCTCTCTCCCTCCCTCTCTCTTTCTCCCCCCTCTCTCCCTCTCTCTCTCCCCCCCCTTCCCTCCCTCCCCCCTCCCCTCCCCCCCTCTATGATGACTTCACTGACCTCCTCATGTGTGGTTGGTGAACTTGACAGAGAGCTGCTCTCAATAAATCTGCCTTTAACCGGGCAGTGGTGGCTTACACCTGTAATCCCAGCACTTGGGAGGCAGAGGCAGGTGGATTTCTGAATTCAAGGCCAGCCTGGTCTACATAGTGAGTTCCAGGCCAACCAGGGCTACACAGAGAAACCCTGTCTCGGAAAACAAAAACAAAAAAACCAAAAACAAACAAAAAAAAAAAAAACCAGAAACAAAAACAGGGGGCCGGAGAGATGGCTCAGCAGTTAAGAGCACTGACTGCTCTTCCGAAGGTCCTGAGTTCAAATCCCAGCAACCACATGGTAGTACACGACCATCTGTAATGAGATGTAATGAGATCTGATGCTCTCTTCTGGTGTGTCTGAAGACAGCTACAGTGTACTTACATATAATAAATAAATAACTCTTGAAAACAAACACAAAAACAAAATCAAACCAAAGCAAACAAAACAATCTGCCTTTATACTTTAATTTGGCTTGCATTGGCTCGTTGTGGGTGGAGATAACCTATCAGGCACAGTGACACTGCTCGCCTTCACATAGTTCTGAGTGCTCACGCTGGCCAACGTGCTCAGCTCGCTTCTTCTAATATGTTAAGTGTGTGTGCACATCTGTTTTCTGAGCCAATTGCTGACAGACACTATGACTCTGCTTCCAGCCCAGCATGTCCCTTTGTGTCTAGGAGCAGGAATGCCACATTGTGACAACTCTACCTGATGCTCAGTAAGGTTGCCACCAGTCCGCTTTACACCAACAGAGCACAGAAATGGCCATTTTGTAGCCCAGGGCCTCACTGAGGCTCACTCTGCTCTTGTTGGGCACACCTTCAGTTTTCTTCCTTGGGAAACAGCACTCGGTTTACTTGACCTCTGTGCCAAGCAAGCATGTGGGGCTGTGGGGAACAGTCCAACTTCCAGCACATCAGGGCCTGACCTCTCTGTAGTCGAGGAGTGGCCCCTAAATTGTATTTTTCACAGCAGCGGCACCTTAAAACACTCAGTCTCGGGCCAGTTAAACAGTTCGGCAGGTAAAGATGCTGGCTGCCGTCAAGCCTGACAAACTGAGTTTGATTCTGTACCATACGGTACAAGGAGATACAACTCTGGCAAGTTGTCCTCTGACACAACTCCATCACCACCATAAGCACAAATATAATTAAAAATATAATAAAATAATTAAAACATCCAGTCTTACTCCTCCCTCCCCCAGAAACTAGAGTGTTCTTATAATGTGCAGATGACAAGATGCTGAAGGGAAGAGAGAACCTGAGAGACTGAAGGTGGCAGAAAACTGGAGTGTAGACCTTGCCTGGGCTCAGTGCACTGAGCAGCCTCCTGCAGATATGCTGAGGCAGGAAAAGACCAGACTCCACCCAAGGCCCTTCAGGCCCCAGGTGAACCCCAGGTGAAGGGCCCCTGATCCAACATGGAGAGGATGACATTTTCATAGATCTGAGCTTGAAAGGGGGAACATCTGGCCAGTTAGATGGCTCTATGGGTAAAAGCACTTGCTACTCAGCACAGTGACCTAAGTTTAACCCCCAGAGCCCATATAGAGCTCCATTGCGGAAACGGGTGGCCTGCATAATAGACCTCAACTACAGGGTTCATAGGAAAGGGCTACAGCCCCTGACAGCAGGTGTCCAAGCAATGCCTGGTTGCCAGAGTTACTAGGACTAGGTCTCCCAACGCTGGGAAGGCCCAGCTGAGCAAGGGCTAAATGCTGCTTGTCCCCATTACTATAGGCACAGCATCCCCTGCTGAGAGCCGTTGCTCAGACAGCCCCATCTTCTGAGCAGCAAGGGTGAGCGAAGCATGAAAAAAATAAATAAGAGAAAAGAGCCCCCAGGGTCTCTGAGTAGTAGGTCCCTGGTGGTCTCCTCACAGAGACAGAGGGCGCACTGCCCTCTGAGATTCTTCCACCAGGTGCCAGGATGGGTGTGGTGGCAAACCTGCAGGGGTCCCAGCCAGACCCCAAGTCATGCTCATGCAGCCAAAGATCAGTGCATAGTCCTGTGTCCTAGATCTCAGTGGGTTCCCTGGGCATTTTGTGGAGAAGCCAGCTGGCAGGAATAAGGGTCCAGGAGAACTAAGTTTGCTTTACATACCATCAGGGACTCTGCTCCTGGACCCTCCAAAGTAAGAAAGGAAAACACACACACACACACACACACACACACACACACACACACACACCACCAGAGGTGCCAGTCAGTCAAACCCTTGCAGGTTCAGGAAACTGGATCCAGCGGCCACAGGACCCCATGTGAGCCCCAATTTTAAGCAGCATCTGAAGACCATCCCAGAAGGACACATTAATAAGCACAGCTGTAACGTGGCCACTGTGTTCTCTGCTGGAAGAGAGACAGGCTTCCCTCAGACCATGGGAGTGGCTGAAATGCTCCATATGCAAAGTCTTAGAGGGTGGCAGACAGGGACTGCTTCTCTGTAGTCAGCAGCCCAGGTGGAGTTGCAGGGTCTGGAGAGGAGGCACCTGCATCCCCTGTGTGATTGGAGATGCTATAGCTTCCTAGAGGTCAGTTTGCCCCCAGAGCACAGTAGGAGCCTAACAGTAGGAGCCCTGTGCTACTGGCTTGTCAACAGTGGGTGCTCGACTGCTGAGCACCCCAGTCATTCTGAGAGGAGGCAGAACTGCCATCCTCTCCGCAGTAGCAGAGGGGCTCTATGCCAAGGGGTCAGCTGCTCAAACCTGGCTGGAAGCACACATTACCTTCCAGAGCCTTCTGAAGCAAATATCCATAATGCTCAATTATTCTGGTGGCTTCTAGAGCGGAAAGGCACCTCTGAGAGCTAATTAGCATACGCCTGAACAAGGCCCGAATATAGAGCTCTCATTAGGTGAAGACAGACAGCTGAGGGGGCTGCCAGGGCACCGTGCTGTTAAAACCACCGGGAGGCAAGAGGGGCGGACAGGAGGTGAGACAGTCAAACCCTCCCTAACCTCCCCCCCTCCCCACTGGACAGTTACCAATCCTGCCTTCTCTCAGCTACTCTCCACACACTGGTTCCTCAGACGCTCTTCGCCCATCTATGGGAAAGCCAGAGTGGAATGCGGCCAAGGGGTGACCAAGAGAAAAATCAATGGCTGTGTTGCCATGGTGATAGCGGTAGACAGCAGAGCTTATAGTCATGTTGTTCTGAAACAGAACAAGTCCAAAAGCCACCTCAATGTCCATGTTGTGACAACAGTTGTACCATGGATACTAGGGACTCTGAGGAAAGTAGGGAGAGGCAGGGCCAAGTTCAGGCTGGCATCCAATGTCACCACTGTCCTGAGTCACTGACCACTATTTCCATCTTGCCTGCTCAGGTTCCTGGACCAGTGTCATCCAGGGGACTGCTCCTATCTGAGGATTTTCAGGCACCTTAGTCAGTTGTGGACCACATGTCTTCGAGTCATTGTACAGAGGCAGCTGCTGCACAGGTCCCACTGTGGCAAAGAGACAAAGATGTTGGGACAAGACCTAATGTCCTCCCCATATAGGTGAGCAGTCAGAATCTTCCGAGGGAACAGGCTCTCGGGGCCACTCCCTGCCCTTGTCCACTAGAGATCATCTCAGTGAGACCTGCTGGTCCTCAGTCCTGTCTGACTCTTCTTCTACCTGGTGTCTGTAAGGAGACTCAGGTCTGACTGGAGAAGGAAGTGACCATGTCCCCACTCCCATCCATGGCGCCTAAGCTCCTTTGGTAAAGCAAACTTGACCCTTTGTGTGAGAAGCCAAGCTCCTGCCCACAGTGGACACATAGAGTCCACTATCTTCTTTCTGGGTAAATTTACCCCTTAAAATCAGCCGATCCGAGGGAACAAGCATACCTCAAAGGCTGGTTAGCAATGTTGCTTTGTCAGCCTGGTACAGCATCAACTCTGAGTCCTGAGCAAGCGTCACAGGGTAGGAAGCCCGACAGGGACAGGCGCCCAGGCCATCAGCACTTTCACATGCTCAGCAGCACCAAGACCTCAGAACTCTAGTGTCTAAGCAGAAAGAAGTACTACTGATGTGGAAGACACCAGCAACTCGAGCCGAAGTCCATTCTGGGATCCAGCTACCCTGGGGATTTGACAAAAGTTCCAGCAGACAGACAGACGGGGGGTGAAAGGTGGATGGGCAGCTCAGAACCTTCCTGAGGGCTGCTGTCCCACAGACCAGCGCCTGTCTGATGACTGGGCTCCAGTCTGCCTTTCATCTCTTCAGCATTCACTGTCCTCTGACACTTCAGAGACGCGTCTAGCATTCCTAGACATTGTGTGGATGTGGGACTGTCTATGCCATACTCACTTCAGCTCGCAGGCTATCCAGGACATGTCTGAGCCCATTCTTCAGTGATACACTACTTTCATGAGACTCCAGGTCAGGAATCAAGTGTTTCCAATATAAAACTTATACCAAGGATGATGTAACACAAGCCCAGAGTTGTTAAAAGATTTCAGTTATTAAAAAGATAGGACCTGTTACTGTTAGTTAAAACTCGTTTTTAGATTTATTTTATATATACACAAGTGTTTTGTCTGCATGTGGATATGTGTACCAGTCAGGCCCACAGCTGGTTGTGAGCTAATATGGATTCTAGAAGCTGATCCCAGGTTAACTGCTTAGCCATCACTCCAGCCCATTTTTTAGTTTTTTCACACAGAATCTCAT
The DNA here is from genome assembly GCF_000001635.26 of Mus musculus. NCBI lineage: Eukaryota > Metazoa > Chordata > Mammalia > Rodentia > Muridae > Mus > Mus musculus. Next base: position 119,968,685 of record NC_000077.6, on the reverse strand, counting down.
GTAGCCTTGGGCTATATAATCATACTGTCTGGGCTCCCCCAGTGCTGGGATCACAGGTTTGAGCCAAACCTGCTGCTTCCTCCTTTAGGACCGTTTTGTGGTTCATTTCTTTGATTTTGTTTTTGGGAGTACTTGAAACTAAGTCTCAAAGCCAAGTGATTTCAGGGGTCCCTGGTTTGAGGCCACCTCAACTTCCCTCCTGTATACATGCCAAAATGCACATGATCTAACCCCTGTGGCAACTGCTCTTTAGGGGACCAGCTACATAGATGCCTTTAATCTCAGACTTGGCTCTTGACTAGTCTTGCTACTGGACAAAAATCCTGTACTGTTTGCCACCTAGGGCTACTGGAAGACCCTCGGCCCTCTCTGTACCTTCCCATGTTTCTGACAGCATCCAGTAGCCCATCTCTCCTCATTGCAAAGGTCTGTTGGGAAGCATAGGTCCCCATTCTCTCAGCTGCTGTGGTCTGTATGCAGGTGCCTGATGTGTGTGCCCACATTCCTGATGACTATTGCCTTAGGGAAGCCCAGGGAAGGAGAGGCCTGCCCACAGAAGCTGTTGGCCACACCTGGAGTGACCCCATGTCAACTTTGACTGAAATGTGAGCATCTGGTGATGCAACAAAGGAATGGAGGATGTGGTAAATAGGCTTTGACCGGGAGCACATGACCGACCTACAGACCTACCTATGAGGCTCCTGGGGCTCCTGGAGCTATCCTGGCTCCAGGGTCTAGTTCTTATGACTTGGTCTTTATGCTCACTGGTATCCCTTTGGGACACTCAAAGGGAGCATGGTTTGAAAGAGCCAATGAACACCCCTGTCTGTTGCCACCCTGGGACTCAGGCAGAGCCAGCAGCGGTGAGCCACTGTCCTCACAGGCCGCAGGTTGAACTCTAAGCCTACAGTAGCTGTGCTGCTCCCTCACTGCCAAGAAATCGCTGGGAACCACCTGTTGAAAGGAGACCCCTACGGCCACCAGCCCTGTCTCTGTTACGCTTACTGATATTCCCACCACAGAGCAGACCTGGAGCTGAAGAACACAGACACCCGCTGTGTCTTCTCTGGCTGTCACTCGGCTGCTGCCCAGGTTTCAGCAAATCCAATTCAGACTGCTATTAATCTCTCCAGACAGAGCCTCAGTGAGGCCCCACAGAGCTCTCAGCAGGTGGCCAGGCCTGCCACACAGGAGACCTGGCCACCTGAGCCCACCCAGTTGGCAGCTCTAGAGCCTCAGCTGAGTCTAGCCTGGCAACTGCCCAGCGACTTCTACAGCGTAATTTTAGAGTAAAGCATGGGACCCTGGTTGGAGTCTAAGGGACCCCTGCGAGCCTCACTTTTTACTGTGGAGATAGAAGGGAGAACTAGGGGAGCTTGGTGCCTTTAGCTAGGAAGGGGGACACCACCCATGCCTGGCATTGTCAGGCCCTCTATTCCTTTATTGTCTCTATCCTGAGCAAGCAGCTAGCCCAGTCAGGCTCCTCTATAATGTTCAGTGGACATAGCTCCCTGTGAGGGGGTTTCATTAAGACCTTCAAACAGTGCCTATCAGCATTTAGCAGTCTCTAAGATGGAGCCTGCACTGTTAGGGTCTGACAACTGGAGACACATCTGAACAGTTGCTGTCATGTTCCCAAAAGAGAGGTTGGGGTCATAGCCTCTTCTCTGAGATGGAAGGTGGACACACACAAAAACGCCCTGACCAAGTGAGAATGGGCTCTGCCTGACCTAAGAGGAGAAGGACATGGCTAGACCATCTTACAGCCTCACAAGAAATACCGGTGCCCAACGACCTGGCACCTTCAAAACTACCTAGGCCAATAGGTGCCACTAGGGGCAGCTTGAAGGCCTCTCAGGGTTGAAAGTCTACAGCCCCCTATGTCCCAGAGACCTGGGTGCCTGGGGCCACCCAGTGTGACTGGCTCGGTGAGCCTGATACTGGCAGGAGAGCAACTGATGCTGCAGCTCCAGGCCAGCCTGGACCACTGGAGAAACTCCTCAGTTCAGGCAGGACATGGCCGGTCACACCTCGCTTGGAGACTCCATGCCTGAAGCCAGGCTGACTGACTGACTGTGAGGCAGGGCTGCAGTCGCCTGTGTATGAGCATCCCTACTCGCAGACTGGGAACAGCACAGAGCACCTGCTCATTCCCTTGGAGCCTTGTGAGGCTTAGCAGACAGCAGAGCCCCAGCTGAGGCCTGGGGCTCTCAGCAAGTACACACAAGTCCCTGTGATCACAAACAAGTGTGCTGCAGGTCCTGGCAGGTACAAAGCAGCCCTTTAAAGGAAAGAGTACTGAAGAAGCCTCCAGAGACAGGCAAGGGTTGAAAAGAACAGTCGGTTCCATGGGCAGCCCTGACCACAGCCTTGTGCAAACACGAAACACATCCCTGCTGAGGACTTGGGACATGGACTGCATCGGTGGATCCTGACCACATGAAGGGAATGAGAGTCCTTCTCAGTCAAGGTGACCTTGCTCACTGCAGTGGCTGTTTAGCTTCAGACCTCACACCTTCCCAAGTCCACAGGATGACCAAGGACAGGCCACGGGCAGCTAAGTGACCCTTGTTGAGTCCAGAAGAGAACACCTGAGCACCTGCCACCTGCTCATGTGTGCACACCCCACCATGGACATCCAAACTCTGTTCCCTTCCTCCCTGTCTCAGATTTAGCCCAGTTCTATACACCCAGCCATCTTGGACTGCAGAGCTGCAGGTGGTTGTCCAACAGGCTGGTGTACAGCCCACTGAGGAAGTGCACAAGGGACAGCCCAGCTTCTGTTGAGACAGGCTGGACAGGTGCTTTCCTCTGACAAGTGTGAGAGCTATATCCATGGTGGGCACCCTAAGGCCCAGCAACAAGGTATGCTGTGGCTTTGCCCTGCTCTGTGTCCTCCATGCCAGCCCCAGAGCTGCCAGCTGCCAGTTATGGAACAGAGAGAGATGCTCAGGCAAAGTCGGAAAGGTAAGAGCCTCTGTGGGGACCAGTGAGTGCACACAGCAGAGCTCCAGTCTCTGAGCTCCACCTGCTCAGCATCAGGTCACCATCCAGGGCTCCTTGAGCACGGGAACAGTGCACAGAGCCTCCACAAATCCATGAACAGCCTGGAGCTCATGTCTGGCTGGATACCCACATCATTCTAGTCAGCCCCAGTAACAAATAACCCAGGAAAGCAGAAGCAGTGCCCAAATGCACAGATCACAAAGTGATCTCTGTGCACAGGGCTTCCCTGCCCAGTGACAACGACTGCCAGTTGTTTCTGGCACTAGGGAATACTCTGACACAGACAGAAGCAGGGGATCCAGAGGTAGGAGGCAACCACAGACTAACAAGTGGGTGGCTACCGGCAGGGGCATCAGACGGGCTGTGTGACGATGCAGAGCTCAAAGCTGCCCTCTGTCCCTGACTAACCAGCCGGCTGTATCAAAGTAAAGCTCTGACAGACAGGCTGCAGACTTTCTCACGGTTGGGAGATGAGAGGATGGTCCCTGCGTGAGCCTGCAGGCTCAGGCCCTTCCCTGGCTGTGAGGCCAGAGTCTGCAGTACAGAAAGACTGAAGATCAAAGGCTGGCACTGCCGGGGCCATTCACTTACTCCAAAAGAAAGAAAAGGAACAAAGACGAGTCTCTAGGGGATCATTTGAAGCAAGGTGACTCCCTGGGCATTCACTGTCCAGCAGCAGGGAGGTACTCTCTGCAGAGACCCGAATGGGTGCTGGTGGCTGCTGCCTGTCATCTTCACAAGGATGAGGAGGAAGTACAGGGTCCTACGCAACCTTAACAATGCTGTCTCTCCAGTGGGCAGAGCGGGAGCCAAGGGCAGCTTTGCATGCCATCATCCTATGTGGGAAAGCACTGGGGGTGGGGGTGGGGGTGGGGGTGGGGGGAGAGGTAAGGCAGAAAAAGAAGGGAGGAAGGAGGGAATTAGCCAGGTTAGGTCTACTAACCTGTATGCTTGACAGCCAACACCTGCTCTGTGCAGCCAGGGCCCTAAACTAGAAAGGCCAGGAAAAAGGCCCATAGTAAAAGGGAGAGCTTATAGGCCCTACTCAGCTGGGTGTCAAGATCTGACCATGTAAGTCAGGTATGATGCTGCATGCCTGTGGCCTAGCTATTTCCCCGGTTGAAAAGGGAGGATGGAGCTCTTGGGACCCAGAGCTAGCCCAAGACCAGACTAGACATTACAGCATAACCATGCCTCAAATAAGAAAGAGCAGTCCCTGAAAACAGCTGATTAGGAAGCAATAGAGGCTGATAGGCTGATCTGGATAGCGTCTCCACTGTGGGGCAGGCCAGAGACTTCTTTACCTTGGGAGGGGTTACATGCCCTCAGGGCTCTAAGGTTCCTCAGTGAGAACCTTACAAATCTAGACCAGCTTATCTTGGACATGCTGACCAAGTGATCAGAAATGAGCGAAGTTACAGACAGGAGGAGGAGAAAACCAAATAGTTTTTAAAATAGACTACAAATAAGGTCATCTCCTGATGATTTGGTCTGACTTACCAGACACAACATGCAAAAGCACAACATATATGCACTTGATAGCACAGTCTATAAATATGTAAGAGACACAGTCAGGAAGAGCTGCCACTCTGGGTACTAGGAAGCAAGCAAGCCCTGTTCCACAGTGGCTGCTGTCAAAGGCCATGGAGTCTTGGAGCATTTATCTTCTAAAGGGCTCAGTCTCACATCTCCTACAAACCAGCTTGCTCACAACAGCAAAGCCCACTGGGAATAACTCAAGTATAACCAAGAGAAAACCAGAGAACAGATGGTTAATTACGTGTTTATGGAATATTCTACAGCAGTGAAAATGAATGCACCCACTGCTGGCGACAGTACAGATGGGTCCAGGGCAGAAGAACAGCAGGTCACACATATCAATCTTCCGGTAGCTGACACTTGTGGCATAAGGGTTATTCCAAGGCCCTGGTTATCCACAGCTCCGCTTCTCTCTTCGGCTCGCCACCCTGCTCTGGATTATGAACATTCCTGCTCCTCTCCTCCACCCTACCCAGTATCTCCCTTCACCTCTTCACCTAGGATGCCTGACCATGCAGATCACAGACCACCCCACCACAGAGGCTGCCACCAACCCCAGCCTCACCCTAGATGCAGCCAGGTAACTTCAGAGCATCCAGAATGGTTTTAATAGCTTACAAGGAGGGAAGACCAAGAACACAGAATAAAATGAATATGGTACTAAATTCAGCAATACTACTCGGTGTTAAAAGTGACAGATGATGCTTTCAAACACTAACAAAGATCCTTCCTGAATTCACCAGCCAAGCTAGCCCGAGACAGGAAAATATCAAATTCACTTCCCATTTCTCTGCTTGGAACCTTACAGGAGAAACAAGATTTCCCCAAGAGAGTAACCCAGGAACAAAACAGACAGGCTTCCAAGAGACCAGGGGCTCCACCTGAGAAGGAAGAAGCCAGGTGACCAGGAGGAGACTGGAGGGACAATGGGTTCTAAGAGGGAGGAAGAAGAAACAAATGGGCAGAGAACCCAGGGAATGAACAAAAATGATTCCAAGAGCAGTCAGTGGTTTGGGAACAAATCAATTAACATCAAACGAGAATTAGAAGGGCTATAATGTATTCCAGAGAAAAGCTGTTATAATAAGAATCATGACCAGAGTCATAATAAAAATCAATAAGCTTCCAAACTAAAGTCAACAATTAAATTCAAAATTAAAATTAAACTGTTCTTCCTCCTAAAAACACCACTAGGCCAAGCCTGTTAGTGCATCCCTGTAATGCCAGCTCTTGAGAGGTGCAGGTAGTTCAAGGCACGTTCCATACATAGTAAGGCACATATACATAGTACATCCATACACATGGACAAAAAAGAGAAGATGCATGAGACTCGAGTTTCATCCGTAGCATCAGGGAAAAAAAAAATCACAAAATGAAAGGCCAGGCCGGCCAGATAACTCAGCAAGCCCCATGTCACTAAGCTTAGCAAACTGTTAGCTTGTTCCCAGTGACACATGTGGTAGGAGACATTGCCTCCTAGAAATAGTTCTCGGACAATCACACTTGCTCAACCCAAATATGGAAGTATAATAATCTTTTAAAAAATATTTATTTTTGTTTTTCTTCAAGACAGGATTTACTCTGTGTAGCCCTGGCTGTACTGAAATGCACTTTGTAGACCAGGCTGGCCTCAAACTCTCTGAAACCTGCCTGCTTCTGTCTCCCAACTGCTGGGATTAAAGGTGCGTGCCACCATGCCTGGTTTACATTTTACTAAAGGTAAGTGACAACTAAGCTACCATGCCTGGTTTACATTTTACTAAAGGTAAGTGACAACTAAGCACGTGAAAAGATGTTGAACATCATTAATTAAATAAATGTGAATTTGGAAATAACCCCAACCAGGAGCAGCTCACAGGTGAGGGTATACTGAGCTGTGCCACCCGACAGACAGTACGACATGGCCTAAAAGAGGGGCCAGGCGATGGAGCCTACGGAGCCCCTGGTAGCACCACATTTACATAGACCTTCGATTGATGGCACAGAGAGCTGATGAGTGGTTACCTGAGGGTGGGACAAGGATAGGGGGAGGCCTGACTATGGAAGGAATGGACAGGCTCACCATCGTACACACAGGAAACTCCTCACACATTATACTCTAATATCTGCAGCTGATGCTTCATTCCCCAATAAGGCCGTGAAATCAAGCCATCTCAAAGGATTATGGATCTCAGCTGGGAAGAGGACATTTACTACTCTCATAAAACAAAACCTTCAAAACTGTGTATTGATTTTAACAAAGATTTTAATAGTTGTATTGAGTAAGGTAAGAGGATGGCATCAGAAAGCAGACTCCATCCTAAGAATTCCTTAGCATAAAGTTAAAAAGAAGAGACAGCATGAACCTGCCTTCCAGACTCTTGGAAGCCAACAGCACATGGAAGGGAGCAGCTGACTGAGCGGGAGCCGTGGGCAGGGAGGGGGTGGGTAACAGGGCTGACTTATTTTTAAAGCAAAGCAGTGCTGCTTTAATACAGACTCCAACCGTTTGCTCTAACAACTCCACTCCCAGGTATTTGCCCAAGAGAAATGAAATGTAAGCCCACACCAGTACTTCACACTCCTGCTCAAGGCAGCAGTATTCACAGCAATCAGAGCAGAAGCCACTCCAATGTCCACTGGCAGATGAACTGGCCAGGTGTGGTGACACTTGGCTGTAATTGCAACACTAAAGAGAAAAGTTGGAGCTAGATAAAGAGAATGGGAAGAAACTCACAATAGACAAAGCAAGCCCAGTGAATCCTTCACTTTCAGTGGTGAAACGCACACCAACAAGCCTACTGGTGAGAGAAAAAGACCTGCGTCTTTGCCTGCAAGCCATGGTACAAAGGAGACAAGTCTGAGAACCAGAATTAGCATATGCATAAAGAAATTCAGTTCTAACCAGGGGTGGTGACACTGGTCTTTAATCCCAGCACTAGGGAGACACTGGCAAGTGTATCTCTGTGTGTTCCAGACCAGCCTGGTCTACAGAGCTAGTTACAAAATAGCCAGGACTAGACAGAGAAACCCTGACTTCTTGTTAGTTTAGGGGAGCTACTGGTTCCCAAACCCCACTGCCTGGGTTTCTCAGAACATCTTTCTGCTTCCTTCTGAGCACATCTACCCGGGGACCACATCCTGGAATGGTCCCCAAAGGGAGGCATCTATGGCTAAGGCCAGATGCAGAAGTCTGTCCTCAGTGCTCATGGCTAGTGAAACCAGCCCGAGAGCTGCAGATAAACAAAGGGCTGCACGCCACAGCCTACCTCATAGCCCAACATCCCTGTGAGGGACAGGAGACCTCAACCACATAGCACCCACATCTTGGCTCAGGAAAACCAAGAAAAGCTAGGTTCCTCTAAAGCCCAGCTTGCAACATCAGCTCAGAGGAGCCCATGTAAAACATAGGCGGCATAAGAATAAAGACCACTTGGGAAGTCTACGTTCCAGCGTCTCCTAAGTGTCCTGTATTATGGAGTGTGTGTGTGTGTGTGTGTGTATGTGTGTGTGTGTGTGTGTGCACCCTCCAGAGTGTACTTGTTTTCATGCCAGGAATGACTCAGTATGTTAGTGATCACTTTAGTCCAACTTCCACATAGGCCCTTTATATCTGCCACTTAAGTGTAGGTCCCAATGTCCTTAAATGTAGCTTTGCCTGTGTCTGTTTGTGCCCAGCCATGCTCTTCAAGGGAGACAGCCCACTAGGGTGAGCTCCAAGCAATAGCCCAAGGTTGCATGGTACATTCCACTTTCAATACAGAGTGCCCCTAATCAGCTCTACCATTTTAAAACTACTTTTCTTATTTAACAGATAAAGCTTGGTCTTCATTCCAACACCCAGCACTCCAGACCAGCCTGGGTATATCCAACAATTCTGGGGGGTCTCTAGGTCCTCTTCCCAGGCAAGGGTCTTACCAAGTTCCTTAGAGCCCTGGCTCTCGCTGGCCAGCTCCCCCATCTTTACCAGAGCATCGAAATAGCCTTTGGCAGCGAAGGTGACACCTGAGGGGAGAGGAGAGAGTAGTTACTTTCTGCACAGAAACCCAGGAACACTCTACTGCCCACAAGGATGGCAGTGGAGCCCACCCCCCACCTAGGCCTGGACAAGCTCAAGGAGTGCTCCAGCTTCATCACCTCTGTGGACATCACTGTTTCTTGTTGATAATCTTATTCCACTGCTATCACGAGGGTTCCTTTTACTTGTGAGAACACAGTGTACTGTGCAGGTCCAGAGCTATTCAAGTCAAACTGCAGAGCATGGCGCCCTGTCATGTGCTGTTCAACGAGGGGGAGGGAGTGCAGCTTTAAGTGTACTACACCAAACAAAGCGCCTACAGACCCTGAGCAGGATCAAGGCAGATCTGAAAGGCAGGAGGCCACTGCTTTATCCAAAGATTCCAAGCCAAATGAGTCTATGTCTTCAGTCTCAGAATAGCAGGTGCCACTGTCCAAAGCAGGCTAAAGGCATTATATCCCCATTGCAGTAGCCAGAGGGGCTTTTGGGTATCAGAGGCACAGGTGACCTGGGTGTGGAAGGCTCAGCACCTGCCTCTTCCTCCCACCAGCCCGGTGGCTGCTGCTGACAGAATGAGCATACAGCCACCAGGTTCTTGGAGTACCTGGCACACTCCTTCATCAGAGGAAGGCCCCACCTACCTATCCTTCAGACTGCCAAACAAAGAGGACAGAAGAGGCAGCCTGATCTGGAGAACAGGGCCATGGGAAGCAGCCACCAGTGGTGCCACTACACGCTCTAATTTGTTTTCTACAGAACTCCGTCAGAGACTTGTAAGCAGGCACTCTATCAAAATTTATATGGTTTTCAATTAAGTGCACACAATTTGTTCTATGGTACAAGACCATGTCCTGGGGGACTGAGGAGTTTCTGCTGCGTAGGAGGGTGGGCTTCTTAAAACACACGAAAGTAAAAAACCACAGGAACCCAAGTTGGGCACTTGGAGGCTGAAGGCTGAGGTAGTGCGGGGAGCCTGCGAGGCTAAGGTAGCCCAGACAATCAGAGAAAACAGGAAGAGGAAACAACCATCCAGCCTGTCCACACAGCCTGGACAGCCATGTGAGAACACAAGGGAGAGCCGGAAGGGTCTGGAAGGAAATCCGTGCCTGAGCATCAAGGAACTGGCAGGGAACATCAAAGAGGAGCAGACTGCGAGTCGCCTCCATCATACCCACAGAGAAGGTGAGACCACACCTCAGATTCAGGCCACCAGGACACAGAAGTCTACTGAGGGAAGAGAGCCACACCAGGGTGGAGGCTCCTCATGGTTAGGTCACCAAGCACCCACACAGAATGGTTTTGGAAGGGGACATCACTGGTGTGGAGTGTGTCAGCCTCTTTCCTACTTTTCATAGCCATACAAGCCTTCCAATTTCACCAGTCCTGAGAATCAGACCAGAGACAGCTGGTTTCATTCAGGACCCAGAAAGCTCTTTACTGGGAGAACTGGAGCATCATTGAGGGGGCGGGGATAGCAGGGTGGCTTAGGGGACAGGACAGAGACTCATTATTGGTCTCCACACTACACTTCTGCTTCCTGGGACTTCTTCCAGGAGGTTACAACCAGACAGAAAAGCTGAGGGCAAGCCAGGTATCAGAGCAGGGGACCAAGGGCTCGTTGTGGTTGCAAATGTTAGTAATCTTGAGAGGCTGAGGCAGGAGGATAGCAGAGAGTATGAAGCCAATATGAGCTAAACAGTAAGATTACCTCAAAAACACCCCACAAGCAAAATAAATGACAAAGCAGGAGGGGAGCAGATACCTCCTCCCCCGGCGGAGCCCCTTCCAGCACCAGTGGGGCTACAGCTGCTCATGGCTGCACTCAGCTTCCACACGGGTGCTGGGGATTAGAACCCAGGTCCTCATGCTTGAGTGGCAAGCATGTGACTGAGCCATCTCCTCAGCCACACATGGCCACTTCTTTTGTGGATATGGAGGAGTGTGCATTGCTGTGTACATGGGGAAGAGAGGGGAAAATGTCAGGTGTCCTGTTCTGCCACTATTTGTCTCAGTCCCTTGAGACAAGGGCTCACACGGAACCTGGAGCTTGCTAGTTTTTCAGCCAGGCTGGCTGGCTGGCTGGCAAGTCCCTCCTTTGCTATGCACACCTTGCTACAGTTACAAGTATATGTGGCTGCATCTGGGACTTGCTTGAAAGCTAGGAAATTGTGCTCCCGTGGTAAGCACCTTACCAGTAGACTGAGCTACTTCCCCAGCCCTTGCGGCCACTTCTTTAAGCAACCTGAGAACTCACAGCCTGGGATCGTCGGATGGCATGAAGACCCTCTAAGTTGGCTTCTTCCACAAAGGAGATGGTAATTCCTAGGGGACAGAATCTGAACTCATGATCTTTGGGATCCCACAGGTCTCTAGGGGCTATGCTACTGAGCCCAGTGCTGCAGAGAAGGGTAGGGCAGTGGCCCTGGGAGAGCCAAGGGGAGCCCTCCAACATCCTCCTTATGTCTCACATAATCAGGAGGCCAGCCCTCAGGGCTTTGGCTCAGTGCTGTGAGTTCCAATAGACCAGGCCCATGGGGTATTCTCCTCCCACATCTCACCTCAGTGACCTCTGGGATTATTCAGGAGATTGTTGCCATGGTCCTACTACAGGGTCAGGTGTGCTTGGAGCAGCCATCAACAGAATAGATTACGGTACCTGAGAGGACTGTGGTGCTGGAGGCCACTTGGTAGTGCTGTGGTAAAGTCCCCACTAGCACCAACCCCAATCCTTTACTTAACATGAAATTCCAAAGAATAGACATATCAACACCCTTGTCTCTAAGCAGCCTGCACTGAGACCAGCCTGTATGGTAAGGGCCTGTGGTCACAGTAAGTGCAGGGTCACACTCTGAGCATGGGGGTGCACACACACTCTACTCCTCTCATCCAGATGAGGCCTAGTAGCTTCTCCCCAGGCAGTAAGAGGCTGGAAGAAAGCTCATCTGCTAGCCAGGGGCCAGCTATACCTGCCAGTGCTTTCTCATAGTTCTTGCCCATGGCGATGAAGTTGCGGAGGCTGGGGTTGAACTGCTCCATGATGGTCTGGAAAAGAACAGAGAAAGCAGCGTCACCTCACCACCATCCACCCATAGCTGGGATCCAGGGCTCAGCCTGGATGGGGTCAGGAACACTGCCAACCTCCCCAAGTTGAAGCCCCAGCTCTGCCTGCTGTGAGCACTGCACCCAGGTGTGGACAGGAGCCTTCTGTAGAGGGCTGTCTGCACAGCAACAAGGGTCCTCGCAGGGCCGCATGGCACAGGCAGCACTCACAGCCATGGCTTCTGAGGCACCAGGCTGGCGGGGCTGAGTCAGCCGTGGGAGGCCACCCGTCGGCCACACACAAATGCTCAGCGACGCCCCCCACACCACCACCCTAACTCAACACACCAATTACCAACATCAGCTCTGATTACAGCAGTGCACAGCCTGATTTACAAATACCATGCTATGAACAATCCAACAGGCTCCGGATCTGTTTACACGACGGACTGCAGTCCCTGTGCCAATATCGGCAGTTCTTAGACTCAAGAAATTAGATTTTCACTGCGAAGGCCAAATAAATGTTTTAATTACATGGCATAAAAACAGGCACACACAAACAGCAGCCAAATGAGAATCCTACTAGCAGAATACCCACACTGTCAACAGCCTACGCCAGTCAGGGAAGACCCCAGGAGGAACTTTGAAAGAAAACCTGACCAGACCACATCCTAAGCCATGGGGGACAGTGCCGTACAAGGAGCCCAACTCTTTGAGGATGATGGAAACGGAAGCCACCAGGCTCTATACCAACTCTGTCCAACTGGTGGCCTCATTGAAGAGCCAACACAACAGATAAGAGGGACATTTAAAGGCACCAGGGCCAGTGTCCACAATGGGGCCTGGCTCTGGAAAACCCACGGGTGGATACATTCTATATTGGCCTGCCCTTAAGTATGGCAGGATACCATCAGCATGAGACATGAAGACCCTCCCTCATTCCTGGGAATGAAGACTCCAGCTCTAAGCTACCATTCACTCATCCCTTTCACATGTGGGCCTGGCTTGCTGACCCGTCACTCCACGAAGGCTCCCAGAACACAGGAACCTCACGCAGCAACACTTCTCAGCCAAATCTACAGGGCCGGGGGCACTGTCTTCCTGGTTATCTCTTCATGCTAGCCCAGAGACCACACATGGAAGGGACACTCAGCAACCAACCAATCTCCAGGTCCCATCCCACAACCAGCAACTAGGGAGGGGAGGCAGAAGGGCTCCAACAAAGCTGGAGACAGGAGGGCAGGAAGGACCAGTTGTGACTAAAAAAGGAGGCAGGTAGGCCAGAGCAGTGTAAATGCCCCCGGCCAAGCAAGCAGCCCTGAAGGGGCTCCAGGAGCAAACAGGAGAGGAAGTGAGTGAGTGTAGTAATGTCCCTCAGACAGGATAGGAAACTGGGAGGGAGCGTCTGAGTAGAGCCAAGCTGGAAGCATTAAAAAGGCCCCAGGCTGTAGAGACTCTAGTCAAGGGTCAAACAGGAAGTTAAGAGGAACCTCCCTGCTGATTATGAAGGGAAGGAAGGAGGTTCCCGTCAGGACCCAATTCCTTTGTATACCAGGCAGTGTCTGAGGACAGTTGGGACCTGACTGGAGAGACAGGAGAGGCAGACACAGGGGACAGGAAATTGAGGTGGATGTATATTGTGTTAGGGAATCTATCTGAACTGTGCAATCCAAAGAGTACCTGGGAAGCAGACAGGGGTGTTACATGGCAAAATGCTGAAGAAACTGAGTCTAGGAGTAGACCCACGAGTTTGGCTCTAGGAATGCCCCTGAGGATCCTGGGAGGAAAAGGAGGCTTAGCTTAGATCAGTCCTCTGAGCTTCATTAACATCCTGAATGACAGGAGAATATACCAGAAACCACTCAAGGCCAAGTGAGACAGACCGCTGAGGCACCTGCCATGCCTCCTGTGATGCAGAGGGCAACTGTAAGGTTTCACTTCCTCAATGCAGTTGAGCTCATACAGGAGGAATGCAAGAGGGAGTTATCTGGGCAATGTGGGTGTTGAAGTGCCAGCCAGGACACCTAGGCATGGCCACAGCCTCCACCTGCTCAAGAGCAGCCAGTTAGCCTGGGATGTACTGTGTCTGCTGTCTTGGCCTGAAGGCAGTGGCGGCAGCATGAATGCCATTGGGCTGACACTCTGAGGGAGGCCTCTCCTGGCCATAGAGGACCAGTTTCTTTCCAGGTCTGCAAAGAGACACCTGCCCTGGCTGGAAAAGTGGGCCTGCTCTGAAGGAGCAGGCTTATTTCCAGGCTCCTGGCCAGTGTCCTGACTTTTCTTTGAGTCACTTGGCTTCCAGCTACCTTATAAGGAAACCCAGTGGCTCACAAAGTGGGAATCCATTTGGGGTGTGTGCACATACAGGTGTACCCCCACATCTGCTTATGTCGGGATCTCTGAGCTCAGTCCAACTCATTATTCTAGGGTTCATTTAGAAGCCATTCTGACATAGTAAGCCATACTGCCCTGGTGGCTCTTCCTGCCCCACTTCACCCAGCCCCTCCTGGGTGAGTACACTCCCTGCCCACCAGCTCTAGACTGGCTCCTCATAAGAGAACAAGCTCGTGCCTGGAGCGGTGTGAGGAAGGTGCTAAGCAGAAGCAGTCAGCTGGAAGGGTTTGCTGACCAAGGAAGGGATGCCTTCCTTATCAACACCAAGGAGCACCAAGGAGAAAAGCAGAAGCTGCACTTTTGACCTTGCAAAAAATAAACAAGCTGGGTGCTAAGGGCGCTCTCGAGGCAGAGCAGGTCAGCTCTAAGTTCAAGGCCAAAGTTTCAGGGCACCCAGGGCTACACAAAGAAACCCTATCTCAAAAACAAAAACAAAAACAAAAAACAAAAACAAACAACAACAACAACAACAACAACAAAACCTTAAAAACAAAAGATAAAGAACAGAACAAAAGAGAAAAGTCAAGACAAGACAAACTCAAGATTCAGAGGAGGAGCTGAAGGAGCCTCCCCATCCCTGAAACCTAAAGCCAGCTCTCCATGCTGAGAGCTTCATGGTCCTCAGAGGGCACTCTCAAGCCTAGGGGCAACTGAGGCCATCTCTACTGCTTGGACAGAATCCTACTCAGTGAGCAAGCCTCACACTTCCTTCAAAACCCAGGCCTGTGACCTGCCTGTCCCAAATGCACTGTGACTGTGGGGTGGCTTTTGGGTGGCTTTTCTGGACCAGGAACTATATTTAGAACCAGAATTCTTTTACTTATCCACCTGCTCATTCAGTACTTATTAAAGATACCTTCCACATGCCACTAAGGGGTGCCTGCAAACTCACAGGAGACTATTCTATGGAACACGTCCCAAAAGGACTGGGGCTTTGGGAAACTCACCGAGAGATCAGCAGAGCTCAAGCCAAGTTTAATGTGGCATTTCTGCCAGGAGGTCACAAGCAGGGTGTCCTGCAGCTCACCCCTGCCCTCTTTTAAAGACAAGACCTCACTATTTAGCCCTAGCTGGCCTGGAACTTTCTATACAGACCAGGTTGTCCTGGAACTCACAGAGTTCCACCTGCTTCTGCCTCTTGAGTGCTAGATTAAAGGTGTGTCCCTCTACCCTGAGCTCAGGCCCAATTCTGTGGCTTCACCCCTGCAGCCAGGACTCACTAGAGAAGCAAAGCAGGCATCAGCTTTGCAGCCCAAGCAGTACCTAGGTAAGAGGGAGCCCCACAGCATCGTGTAGCTCCAGTGCAGGCTGCTTTGCAGGATATCCAGCAAGACTTGCCTAGGATGTCATGTACGAAGGGAAAAAGATCAATTCCAGGTATTATGTGAGCATAGAAGCCTGCCTGAAGGAGGTGGAGCCTGAGCTGTGCCTTGCTTGGTTAGAGTCAAAAAGGTAGGAATGTGTGTGCATTCTTTTAGATAAAAAGAGGCATGGGTTTCTGGAAGGAAATGGGCTTTGGGGTAAAAAGGGAAGAGTGAAGGCGACAGGGGTCTCGGACACAGAGCCAGGGTAGCCTCGGCAACCACCCTCCATGCCTCATTTCTGCAGTGTGCCCCTGCCCAAGGCTGTGGCCAACCCCTCTCTGTTCTGGGCAGAAGAGAAAGAAACAGACTGAGTGAGAATACTCCTGGCACATAGGCCTTAGCCCAGGGCTCCTTAGCAGCCCGTGGAAGGCTCTGAAGCATGTGCAGCATCAGAAAACCTATGTCTCTCTGTGAAGCAGGAAGAGAAACAGGACTGTTCCAGAACAGAGCACTAGACTCCTAGCTTCTGAGGGAGTGGTAGGTCCTACCAGACCCACAGGCCAGCTTCAGTCCACTAGGGATGTAGGCAGGTAATAGAAGAGATGGACAGACTCCAGTACCTTCCAGGAGCTGGAAGGGGAACCCAGATGCCACACAATGGGCTCCAGCAGAATCTGAGCACTGGCCTCACCCCAACCCCCAACGTGGTAGTTCTAGTTTCTCAGCTCTGATAGCTCCCCTGGAGAAGCTGCCAAAATTAAGAAAGAGACTCTGTGTCTTTGGCAGGGTGCCTGGATATGATAGTCATGGTGGCCTCCCATCAGGAAGAGCCAGAAGAAAGGGCCTCCTTCCTATAACCCCAGCTGTCCCCCACCCCACAGCCAGCATTAGAAGCACCAGAAATGACCATCTGAGACTGCAGCAAATAACACAGTGACAGTGACAGGCACAAAAAACAAAACAAAACAAAACAACACTGAGCTTGCTTTTGCTGGCCTTACACCCCTGTGAAGGATTGGTGAGTCTTCATAGAAGCTAAGCTCACAGGGTACAGAGGCGAGCACAACTGCCCCTAAGTTACCTGACATTGGAACCCCTCTTCCCAGACTGTTTCCGGAGTCTCTAAAGGTTTCCGGCACTCTAAATCTGACCTCCTGCACAAGGTCCCCAAAGGCAAAAGCCACACCAGGGTCTTACACCCAGCCTAGTCCCTACACCAAGAAATCCTTGGTCAGCATGTGCTGTAAAGGCTAGTCCAGTGGTCTCCAGGAAATCCAGAAACCAGGTCCGAACCATCTGCCCTGTGTGGCAGCCACCACCACAGGAACTGGTCAACACCCATTATTCCAGAAGTCTGGACATGAAACCAGTTTAACTATGTCTTTCCTGCCTGTGACAGGAATGTCCCGCTCATCCCAACCTCCACAAAAGCACAGCTTCCCAACAGACAGGCGCCACAGCTGGTTACCATGGTTTGGGTCACAGATTTTCTTTTTGGGTAGTTGGGTGGTTAGTGCAGGGAGAGGCACATCCAAACTGTTACTCAACAAACTCCATTTTTTTAAAAGACATGGTCTTTCTATGTAGCCCTGGTTGTCCTTGACCTTGTTATATAGACTAGGCTGGCCTTGAACTCACAGAGATCCTCCTGCCACTGTCTCCCAAGGTGTGCACCACCATGCCTGATTCCTGGATCCAAATTCTTGATTGGGTGCGGTATGATATCACAGCATGACACGATGGGGACCCAATGACATAAGCTGAAAACCGCAATTTGCTTAAATTAGAAAGAACAAGAAATACAATTAGCCTAGAAAGACAGGTCACCATGATAGAGACAGACAGCCCTCAGAACGTCACTCCTGCCAACTGTGGGGCAGATGATGTCATGGCCACATGCGCTGAGCCTCTAGTCACCATGGTCTAAATTTGAATAGTCTTTACAGAGGTCAATAAGGTTAAACAAGGTCACTAGTGAGGGAGGGCTCTAGTCAGTCTGGCTCGTCTCTTTATAGAAAGAGACCACAACACAGATACACAGAAGGATGGCCAAGTGAAGAAACACCAGAGTCCAAGTCTAGTCTGAAGCCCAGCTCAGTTTCCTGTCAGCAAATGCCGGTCGATGTGGTACTTCATTCACACCACCGACGCGCCTTCATAAAGCAGTCATGCACTCGGGACCCTCAGCTGTGCCTAGGTGAGCAGCAAGAAGCCATCCAAGTCCACAGACAGCCAAGTTGAGGCTCTCATGGCCAACACCTGCTCCTCACAACACATAGTAGTCCAGCCTTAAGCACCTGGGCCTCTCCTGAAACAGGGCTGGGATGCAGGCTACTGGTCTGACCACAGCCCAAGGCTCTCAACACCTCTCAACCCTACCCAACTTGTCATCCAAGTCCAAGATTCCCAGTCCCAGGGCAGGATGGGTCTACCATGGATGAAGATGGACAGCACGCCTCACCAACCTGAGATGGTCACTGTCAGAGTAGAGACAGGCTCTGTAAGCCTCTATAAAAGACAAAGAGGGGTGCAGTGTGCAGAGGGACCCAGGTTTGGTCCATTTCAGGCACCTCTGCCTCCAGCTCCCTTCTCCCTGCAGTGTAAAAGCCCAGTAGGTATGCAGCAATGCACTGGCTCTGTTAGGATCAGGCTCTGCCCTGGCCTGGCAAGGGTCCAATAAGACCAAGGCTCCTGTGGATCCTACCATCCCGTCTCATCCCATCGTCAAGGGCACGCTTCTTCCACTGCAGACTTGCTGCCATGCTTTCCAATGTCCACACTTCTTTGTGCCATCACCAGCAGTGGCTGGGGCATGTGTGGATCATCAGACACAATCCTCTTTGGTGACTTTCCCCTGCCATGACTGTATACTTCAGTCTACAAACTATTGGATCATGAAGAGGATGAGGAGGGCTGGCTGCTGACTAAAAACCAGAAAGTGGCCGCAACAAAAATAGTAGTGCAGGCACTATGGAAGCTTGAAAGACAATCCCAGAGATCCCCTCAAAGTGTTTTATCAATACCCCTAATGTTCAGGGGCAAGTGTTGGGGACCCTCAGAGGCTGACATCCCTGAGCTAAAATGCAGCTCAGAAGGAAGTGATTTCCAAATGTAGGTAACGTCTGTGGAAATCCTAACATTTAAAAAGAAATCTGGGGCTGGCGAGATGGTTCAGCGGGTAAGAGCATTGACTGCTCTCCCAGAGGTCCGGAGTTCAAATCCCAGCAACCACATGGTGGCTCACAACCACCTGTAATGAGATCTGATGCCCTCTTCTGGTGCATCTGAAGACAGCAACAGTGTACTTATCTATAATAATAAATAATTCTTTTTTTAAAATCTGATATTTATACCCCATCTGGCTTTTTGAGACAGGATCTCACTCTGTAACCTGCCTGACTTGGAACTCAACTATGTATCCTGGACTGGCCTTCTAAGGACTGGCCTCAAAGGAATTCTGCCTCGGCCCCAAAAGCCGGGATTATAGGCGTGAACCACCGTGTCCAGCTCTCCTACCCCATTCCCCAGCACTGCATAGAACACTGGAGTCTTGAGAACGCTAGGAAAATGCTCTATCACCAAGTTCTACATTCAAGAACAGCTGCAGTGGTGGCCCATGCCTCAGAGGCGGTGGGTCTCTAAGACCTCCAAGTGAGTTTTGTCTACACAGAGAGTTCCAGGCCAACCAGAACTATTTATAGTGAGACCCTGTCTCAAAACAGATGCGCGCGCGCACACACACACACACACACCTACAACAAGTATGAAATCACAATCCCAAGTCAGAAGGAAAACTTTCTCACTTCCACTTGGGTCTCTTGGTCTCTTGCATCTGGGCCTGAGGTATTCTGTGCAGAACTTCTTCCCCCAGAGGGAACAGGATCTTGAGCTAGCACATCAAAACTGTCTTCACCAGGCCCTGGGGTATTGCAGTGTTCATGCCACAGCCCAGGTTACACAGCTCAGGGTAAGTGGGGAAAGGGCCAGCTTTCAACTGGTGCCTGCGTCCAAGGACCAGACATTTCTTTATGGCAGCCCACTCTGGAGTAGGCAGAAAAGGTCCTGGTGAGGGCTGTAAAGTAGGGAACAGTTGAGGGAGCTGGGTGTCAGCCCCCCCCCCCCCCACTGCACTACAGCAGTCAGAAAGGGGTTCCTGTCAATGTTGGCAGCAGCTCAGCTGCAAGAGGCCTGCACAGACACGAAGCTCGGGCCTGCCCAAGGTTCTCAAGGTGACTCCTTGGAAACCAACAGCTAATGTCCCACCTTTCACTCTCCCCATGCCACCCTGGCCACTCTTCTCCCTTCTCACTCCCTGCTTTCTAATCTCTCTGGCAAGGGACCAGGCTCAGAGACTCCAGGACCCAGCAGGACAAAGCTCTTGCGGCTAACATTTTGACCTGATTGCCAGCCACACAACTGGGTCAGCACCTCCAGGGAAACAGAACATGCTGGGCCAAGGCTCCTCAGGCCAAGAGCTGAACAGCAGCCCCTGAGTGTGGGCAGATGGCAATTCCAATGTCACCTCTTCAGAACCAAGAAATGAAACTCAACCAGTTCCAACTACTGCTGGGTTCCTATCAGAGTCTGGCCACTGTTCCAGGCCCTGAGAATACATCAGAGAGATAAGTCACCCTGGTCACGGGGTCAAATGGGTCCTAAGTTATTGAGCCTGGACCTTGGGAGTGCATGGTAGGTGTGGGAAGGATCTGATGAGCAGTTCATACTGTCTGGGGTAGTCTCCCTCTGGACCTGTAGTCTGAAGTTTCCTAGGATACAGTTCAGGGGTGCAGCTGTGCCCCTCGACCTCCCTGCCGCCCCAGGCTGAGGCTCCTCAAGTCATCACGCAGCTGTACTTGCACAATGAGGCTAGGGATGACTCAGAGAAGGGGGTGGCAGGGGGTTGGAAGAAGGTGGCAATGTGGTCCACGCCTGTCAGTAATTATTCCAGGCACAGGCAGGGATCACAACACAGCACAGTGGAACAGCTAAATTAGGTAAGCTGACAGTTGCCCTGAGCACAGGCCTTTCAGGGAGTGCAGCTTCTCTACCTTGAGGCCTCAGGAGAGCTCTAAGCCAGGACAGGAAGGCACCATGGGAGGTCCTGGAGAGGATCACCAGGAACTGAGACAAAGCACAAGGCACCTGCCCTAGTCAGCAGCAATCAACTGTCCAAGTGTCCACATGATAACAGACACAGGCAACACTAGTCCAGAATATTTAGCAAAGAGGGAACTATGAGGGGCTAAGCAAAGACACTCCCTCTGCTCCTGCAGTGACACCTAGCTGTCCTGAGTAGGCCTCACAGTCGCTCATCCATGAGAAGATGGACCACACCTTAGGCTCCCTGTGGCTTGCCTCTCCCAGCTCCTATGAAGAAGCTAAACTGTCCCGTGCAAGATCCTCTTGCCTATGTCAAAGGGCAGAGTGCAGACCTCAGGGGCTGGCCCTTCAGAAGTTGCAACCCAAGAACATAACAGCAGCAAGACTATAGCTCCCAGCAGCATCCATCCACCACCCTCCTGCTGACAAAAATAGGGAGTAGCACCAGCCTTCACTGTGACCTCAGGGCTGGCTAGTCAGTGTGTGCAGTAAGCCAATCTCTCCAATAAAGATTTACACTCCAAGAAAGTCCCACTACCCAGCAGGCAAAGGCAAGCACTCTTTCAAACCAGCCTGGACACAATGATGACATGCCCTACAGCCCCAGGTGCTCCTGGAACATCAAGGTCATCAACAACTAACAAACACTACCTCATGCAACAGTGCACTGGGCACCAGGCACTTCATAAGTCAACAGACTTGATGACCTAGAGGACATGGCCTGGGGACATGGGCTGTAGAGCTGGTCAACTCAGAGGTCAGCATGAGAAACAAGCTGCCTTTTGTTGCCCTGGCTGTTCTACAAAGAGACAAGATCTGAACTGCAATCCTTAAGATGCTGGTGGTAGACAAGGGCAGGTAACCTATGAAGTGCGTGCTCAAAAGACAGGCATGGGCAGGGCAGTGGTGGTGAACGCCTTTAATCCCAGCACTTGGGAGGCAGAGGCAGGCGGATTTCTGAGTTCGGGGCCAGCCTGGTCTACAGAGTGAGTTTCAGGACAGCCAGGGCTACACAGAGAAACCCTGTCTCAAAAAACAAAATAAAACAAACAAAAATGACAGGTACGGGCAGTCCGCTCAGTGAGAGCACACTCAGCCTCTACTGATAGGCCTGCCCTGGAAGTACCTATAATACAAAAGGAGGACACACACACATGCAGGACACACACACAAAAGGTGGCTACACAGCACTGTAGCCTCTCTCCTCTCAGCAGGCATGCCCTGCCAATTGGTGTCTGTGAGAAACCCCACTTCACTGTAGATACCCTTCTTAAAATAAGAGACAAGTACCACTTCGGTCTGAGCAGAGAGGTTATAGTCCCATGCTTCCAAAGTTCCCCAAAATCATCCTTCTAAGGAAGTGAGAGGGATGTAGGAGTGGTGGTAGACTCCTCCCTCCAGACTTGTGTTTAGCACAACAGCTCCAGGACCCTTTTGGTACCTGCACCTTCATTAGATGGCTACAGCTTTCTGCCAACAGCCATAGTGTGAGGAACATGACCAGGCAGCTGCTGGTAACAATCTCAACCACTCTGCCCCCAGGCCCTGGAACCACAAACGTCTTCTACCAGCTTTCCTCTCAGGAGGAATGCTAGTACTACTATTCTTGAAGAAGTGATTGCCACCCTCAATGGGTTATAGGGTTACCCAGAAGTCAGAACTCCTTGTGAACTATAATCCTTGAGAAACCACGAAGCTCAGTCAGGCATAAAGATGCATGCCTATTCATTCTAGCACTTGGAAGGTGGAGGCAGGAGAATCAAGAGTTCAAGGTCATTTTCAGCTACACAGTGAGGTTGAGGAAGGTCTAGTCTACCTGAAACCCTGTCTCAGAAAACTGACAACAACAATCTTACTTGGGCTGGTGAGATGGCTTACCAGGTAAGGGTGCTTGCCACTAAGCTGACAGCCAGAGTTCAACCTATAACCCATGCAGAGGAGCACACACACTCATGGTTGTCCTCTAACCACTCTGTGGGAGCTGTGGCATGCGCCCCCCCCAAGCACACACACACACACACACACACACACACACACAAGCACACACACACACACAAGCACACACACACACACACACACACACACACAAGCACACAAACTTTTGAGAAGAAAAAAAAAGGCCAATCATTTACTCTTAGCACTAGGGAGGCAGAGGCAGGCAGATCTCTGTGAGTTTGAGGCCAGCCTAGTCTATATCATGAGTTCCAGGACTGTCAGGGATAAGTAATGAGATCCTATCTTCAAAACAGCAACAAATTTGCTAACTTGACCTGTTCTCATCCCACTAGGATCTCATAGAGCATGTTTACTCAGAGGGATCCAAGAGGGCTCTGAGGCTTTGGGCTGACTTCATTCTAAAGACCACGCTCTTTCACCTGTGGCAGTAGACCCTGCCTCCAGTAATCTATGCCCAACCCAGGTGCTACCTAGGGTGAACACTAGCCGGCCTCTACTCTCTGTTGTCTGTGCACGAGGAAGGGGTCTTCCTTGCCTGAAGCTCCCCTTCTCTGAAGGGCCCAAAGGCCTATGGATGAGCTCCTGGTGAACGTCACGAGGCTGCCCTGTTTTCCTTCCCTTCATCTTCCATGAAATTCCCCGAGGACACAGCTCCCAAGGGAACCGAGCCACCAGGAAAGAGGTCAAAGTCTGCATTCTTCCAGGAGGAAAATCAAAACTGTACATTGTATTCTTGAATTCTTAATCAGGAGGGCCAAGGACAAGCATCCTTCTTTGCCAAGGCAAACACCACTCAGAACTGCAGCTGAAGTGATGCAAGGGCCAAAGCAAACAGCGGAGCCTGCATGGCGGGTGACACTGAGCAGAGCCACGTCCCGGCCTTCTCAGGAGGTACTGCCAGCATATCTGCAAGCACCAACCAGCATAGGAGGAGCCCCTAGTAGAGAGTCAGTTACTCCATGTCCCAGAGAAGACAGCATGGCAGACTGGCTGGACCGGCCTGAAACTGCACACGTGTGACTTTGGCTCTTCTCTGACTGTGCCTCTGTGTGGGCTGGATATCTCCCTAGCCCACATGCCAAAGCTGCCCAACCTGTACTAGCACCACCATACATCATACACATCAGTGACAAAATACAAAACGAGAACAGAGCACAGGAGTCAATGACTAGGCCTCAGTGGATACAAGAGCCACCTGCCTACACTGCAAGAAAGCCCTTCAGACATCTACACCCGACCTGTGTCCAACACCTCAAAAACTCAAAAGATCTCATCACCTCATGTTCACATGGAAGGTTCACCAACCACTGCCCCACCAAACCCACAGTAATTCCATTCTAAGCTCCCAGCCTGCTAGCCCTCAATCAGTGCCATGATCCAGATCTTCTGGATCCAGATTCTCTGCCACTGCAACAGCTCTGACTGGACATCCAGATGAATTACAGCAGCATGTGAGTGAAGCCTGAAGCCGTTACGTGCAGGCTGACTGCCCGGGCATGAGTTTTACTAAGGAGAACCATGGGACTCTCCAAAGCAAAGCTACTCCTCATACCCTGCGTGATTCTCACCATGGAAGTTCCTCTTTAACGATTTCAGTAAAGAAGCAAGAAAACCAGACTGTGACCAGTATTTCTTTTCCCATTCCCCTGCAGTACAAAGCAAACTGTAATGGAACTAATGACTAATAATTTAATAAACCTCCCTCTCCCGACAGCATGTGCTTCCGCAGACCAACAAGAGGGGAACATATACCATGGAGTCTACAGATACTAAACATAAAGAACAAAAGGCTGTTCTCAATCTTGTTTGCCGGCAGCTTGAACATGGTTTTAGAGCTCCTTCAGCCCCTACACCCACCTTCAAGGTTCCTCCAGACCCATGTAACTACAACTCTAAAGCCTTTATTAAATGATGAATTAAAGTATAATCTGCCCCCGGGACTCCAGCTGAAACCTAAGCAGCCACCCTGGAGGCTTCCATCTGCTGTAGGCAACAGAGCAAGCACAGCTATGAGGGTTTCACAGGCCATTGCCTAGAAAGGCACAACCATGGTTGGTTCATACAATCAGAAACTGTTGCTCTCGAGCAGAGCACAATCCCATTTAGCCATGAACCAGCAACTCCATGTGAAAACCTAGTGGCTGGTGGAAAGCCTTTCACTCACCCTTAAGACAGTTTTGAAATAAAGCACAGCTTTGTAAAGAGGACTGCCATGCACAGGGCAGGGCAGGAATTTCTCTCTTGAAAAAAAAAATGTCACTGAGAACTGCAGCGGACCTGATGCCATCAGGGAGCCCCAGGCTGTGCTGTTGAGGGTAAGGGGCCAGGGCTGTGAGAACCCATGGTGAAGAAATAGGAAATGGCCCGTCCATCTGTACCCAAAGCATGGACATAACATGACACCAGGGGGCTTGCACAAGGCTCTGCAGTTCTTCCATGAGAAACTGTCATTTCACAGATTAGTATGTGAATGCGAGACTCTTAACACATATCAGAAGCAAAAGCAGGCGCGTCAGCCTCCTACACAATTAGTCTTCTCCCTCTGCGGTTACATAAGATGATGGATTATCTGTCCACCCATCCAACCTGTCCGAGCTCGACCTCCCACTTTGGGCCACGTCCATTAACACTCGTAAAGGAGTTGTGGAAAGGGAAAGCCTGTTGAAGAGAAAGTGCCCAGAGGCTGGCATAACAGCACCTAGAAGAGCCCCACGGTGCCACCGCGCCAAGCAAGCGCAGGGCGACCGCCCGCAGCAGCCTGCAACCTCCACGCCGCCCCCGCTCCTTGTTCCCCTCACTCTGGGATGCAGCGGACCAGGCCAGATCGCAGAGCAGCCCAGGCCCTGAACATCTCGGTCCCTCCGGACGCCAGGACAGACAGGCGTACTGAGGGAGCGCGCGGGGGCTGAGCGGCGCCGTCGGGGTGGGGGCGTCCACTCGTGCTCGGGGACGGCGCGGGCCGCGGCGGGCGTAAGGACCCTGGGCGGGCGCGGCCACCTGTGACCAACGGAAGATCGGTCCACCACACCCGCAGTCCGGGAGCCGGTGCCCTGCTCGGGCCTGAAGACCTAGGGGCGACTCGGAGCCGCGCTGGAAACTCACCTTGTAGACATTTTCCGTGAGCCGGTGCATCTCCTCCGAGCGTGAAAGCGACATGGTCCTGGGTCCCGGCTACACCACAGACCAGAGCAGGGGCACGGGTGGCGGTGAGGAAAGCGACAACTGCAGCAACAGGAAAAGGCGCGCAGACCAGGACCACAGAGCGCGGCGCCCGGCGGCCGCTGCTTTTATAGCCGCTGAAGGCCCCACCCCACAAAAACCCCGCCTCCGGGCCCCGCCCCCGCCGCGCCCGGATCACCGCCCCCGGCTGTCCGCCCCCGCCCAGCCTAGCCGCTGCTAGGCAACCGCCAGGCCCGCTCCTGCGCCGTCTTTTCTATTGGTAGATTTCGGAGGCGGGGGCGAAGGGCGGAGCTAGAGGAGGGACTCGGAGGCCGGCTCCGAGCGGCAATTGGTCGGCCGCTGGGAGGCGGAGGCGCGGCGCGCTGAGGCCCTGGAGCTGCCTGAGGGGGTCGGAGCGACAGCCGGGCTGGGGGCGGAAAGCGGGGGCGGGGTGGCGCAGGAAGAGCTAGCGCGGGGTGTGGGCGGTGCGGGTGGCACCGGCGCGAGCGCGCGTGGAGGCGGCACTCGGGAGGCAGCGATCCGAGCTGCAGGCCCTCAAGGGTCCCTCAGGAGTGCGCGACAGGGGCCGGTGGCTCCCGCGCTATTGCAGGTGAGTCGGCGAGGCGTGCGTCGACCCTGGACGGTCTTCCGGAAGGGAGGAAACCCGGAGCCGGAGTAGGTGGAGACGGAGGAAGGTGCTGAACTCTAGCGGGAGAACCCTGAGCCCTGGAGGCAGGATCGGGACAGGGTGGGCCCTGGGGCGGGTGCTTGTGGTGGACTGGTGCTGAACGGAGGGTGGCGGCCGACAGTTGGGTCTAGAATTCCGGGAAGAGGACCCAAGAGAGGAGCGAGGGAGACGTGGAGCGAGTTCCATGGGGTGGTTCGGAAGGGAATTGGGGCGGGGGCGGGAGTTGGGTGGATAGCTCCGGGGGAGGAGCCTCTCAGCACAGCTTGGAATTGCCCAGTAGCTGATGGTTTAAGGAAGGGTAAGGCTTGGCTGAGAAAACTGACCAGGTTGGCACACGGGGTTCCAACGCGGTTCCCTTTGAAGAAATATTTACATCAATTAGACGAACAGAGAGGAATTATTTGCTTTACATTGTAAAACACCAGAGCTGAATGTTTCCTTTTAATTAAACATAACACTCCAGCATCCATTTCCTGGACAGCTGGTTACACCACTCCAACAACCCAGAGGACACAAATCCAAGGCGCGGCTGTCAAGCCTCAGCAGGGGACTCAGACGGCCCCTATTCACTTTGCTACATGTGTAAGGAGAAGGAATTCAGCCCACTGTCCTCTGTTTCCTTGTCGTCTATGTACATCTCTGTGTACATCTCTGTGTATCTGTCTTTTCTTGGGTTCTTCTTGTGACAGAAAGCCAGCTTAAACTAACTGGCTGTCAAATAAGGACTTGTCAATTACTGTTCACTGCGACTGGTTGGTTACAGCTGCCCCTTCATCTCACTTTCTAGTCCATTTAGACCAGCATGGTATGGTGCCTACTCAAGCACACACTGATCCCCTCACTGATCAGAAAGCCAACAAGGAGCTGTGCACTGGGGTAGAAGCAACTCCTCCATGCTTGCCCCAGGCCAAGGCCATGGAGGAGAACTAGAGGTGGAGGCTGGCAGCAAACACTTGGGGTCTGTCTGAAAAAGGGCAGAGAAGCTCCCCCAAGAAAAGTTCCCATGGCTTGGACCACTCCCCCTTCCACAACATCCCAAGACTCTTTCCTGGGCCTGCCTACCCATAGTCACCCCATTTCTGTGCTACATGGGTGGCAGACTCAGGTCTGTCCATGTCCCAGGCAGGAGGCTGGCCAGCTGCAGCAGAAACCCACAGTGGGAAGAGGGTGTCAGGACAGTGTCTCAAACCTGCCTGCAGCTCAGAGCTCTGTGACAATGGCCGTCCTGACAGGACTTGCTGGGGTTGGAAGGGGACAGGAGAGAGGAGTTGTGTTCCCTCCAGCTCTTTATTGGGGCTGACCATAGCCCGAGTTCAGACTTCAGCACGGAAGCCTTTCTGACCCTGGAAGCAGCTCCTTTAATAGTAGGGGGCACCAATGGTCAGAGGTCAGGTTGCTGAGTGGGTGGGCACACCATAAGCAGCATGCTCACAGATCAGCAAGACTCTGGCTCCAAGTGGATTAGGGGGCCACTCTTTCCCTGACTCCTTTTCTTCCAAAGCCCGTTACAAACTTCATCATATTCCTCTTCCTGTTACACTGGTGTCTGAGGAATCTGCTTACTTTCCTAAAAGTTCAGTAGGCTGGTAGCTAGGAAATAGTGGCCCGTGTGTGAGCTTGCACCCGCTTCTGTCCATCGGAGTGGAGGAAGCTATTGTCAAGGTGGAACCATTGTCATTGGCTCCTCCTGAATCTTCCCAGAAGGAATGATGATAAGTGTCACCCAGGGTGATGGCTGACAGTCAACACACCTCCCAGACCTTCTGATATACCCCGGCTCTTCTTATACTGTGCCAAGGTGGGAGTGGGGCTCACTGGTTCTGGTTCTGGGGTGGAGGGGAGCAGGCCTCAGTGAATGAGCAGCTCTGGGAGAAGTCACTGGAAGCAGAGACAGACCATTGTCCATATGCTTCTGGCCTTCCCACTCAGTGCTCCCTGAGTGGCGATCTGCAGCCACCCCAGCCATAAACCCATGTGTCCACTTCCCTGAGCCCAGCCTCACTTTCTCCACAGGCACGCTGCTGAGCGCAGGCCCAGGGCAGGCACCGCCTCAGATCCTGCCCTGTAGGTCATGGTTCAGGGTGGGCAGCTCTGGAGACGGGCTGGGGTGGGGAGCAGCAGTGTGTATGTCTCCACAAGCTTATTTTTAGTTGCGTTATATAAGTGGCTTCATCTCGGCGTCATGTAGGAAGGAGGAGGGGTCTCAGATTTAATTACAGGATGACAGCCGTGCATTTCAAGCAAGCTGTTCTCCTGGCAAGGCAGGCTCACGGATTGGGAGCCTGTGCTCGGCAGAGGCTGCCCTTCGAGAAGTGACCCCCCTCCCCAGAAGACTGTCACCCCAGCTTCACCTCCATCCTCAGCCACTTCGCTGAGCTTGCCTAAGGTGGATAGCCATTTGTCTAAGGTCTCCAGAGGTGGTGGGAGCCTGTTAAGGGAACTCTCTTCATCCCCAGCCCACCCCACCCCACCCCCACCTGGCAGCTTTTTTTCCCTCCTAGGGAAGAATCTCCCAACCAGAACTCTCCTGTTTTCATTCCTGGCTTGAAGCTTCTGTAATAGGTAACCAGAAAGTTCTAGAGTAGGAGAGGCAGGAAAGCAGGAGCTCGGACTCCTCTGGGGCTTCGGGAAAAGCCTTTTCCCCCTCCACACCCTTGTTGCTCATGCTGCAGGACCTGCACCTCGGCCAGGCCTGAGGGCAGAAGTGTTCTTGTATGTGGGGGGCATTGCTCTGGTTTCAGGACAGTCTTAGTGGCTGGCCATCGAGGTGGCTAGAACTTTAGATGGAAGTCTTACTCCTACCAGCAGGAAGCCTATTTCAGCTGCCAACAGCCACCTGGTCTTGTCTGGCCCTCAGGGCATAGCCTGCCACCATGGAAGGGACAGGTTGAGACCTGACTGTGACTGGCTCGGGGTGCAATGTGGGGAGAGGGCCCAGGCTTAAGGAGTCCATTCTGTCACCAGTCAGCTCGAAGGGGTGGGGCAGACGCGGCTGTGGCTCCTGGGCAGGTCCCTAGTCGCCTAGAGCCCCCAAAGCCGAGACCAGGGTTCTGTGAGGTGTTGGGAGGAGTCAGGGGAGGAGGAGTCATATGGAGGACTCACCATGCTCTAGCAGCTGGTACTACCTGAGCAGAGTGCTTGCCCTCTCATCTCTCCAGTCCTCCCTCCCAAGCCCAGCAGGGACAGTACAGTAGACCCCTCCTCCCCCACCAGAGTGCTCCGCATGCTGCCATGTCCCCATCATGGCTGAAGGCAGAGGCAGCAGCACAGAGGAGCCTGGAGACAGGAAGACTGAAGGTCCCCTGGAGTCCCTCTGGATCCTGCACAGAAAGAGGACACTAGGTAAAATCTGGAGAACCCTGAGTGAACTGTGGACTTTAGTTAATGATCTGTCAGCACTGGCTCCCGAACTGTGGTAAATGCATCACTAAGACAACAGGCTAACAGCTGGGGCTGGGTGGGCTCAGGGGAAGACTTAGGGTACCCAAGACCCTGGGCTTTGATTCCTGGGACCACTTCAAAGAGGAGAAAGAAAAGGACGTGGAGGATCTTTGCTCTGATGAGGAAATGTGGAGCAGAGGAGCTTGCGGGCCCCGGGCTGCAGGTCAGAGGGTGCTGGGAGCTGGCCCTGCATAGCTGCATAGCTGGGCCAGTGCTGCTGCTGTGCTGCTGCCTGCTAGAGCTGAGGTCTAGCGAGCTGTTCCTCTCTCCTGCTGTCCCAGATGTGGGTGCTTCCTTCCGCTCCTCCTCCCAGACTGCACCTCAGGTTTACCCTTAACCTGACATGGTTCGGAGCTAGCTTCTCCATAGCCGCCACCACGTGGGTCCTACTTGCTGCTGTGGGGGAACAGATCAGCCCTGCTCACCTGACCATTTCTGGTTCTGGCGTCTTCTGTTCCCTCTCAAACCTACAGTGTGGCAGAAAGGAAAGGTGGACACTCTCTTGGTGGGGTACCCTTCCTGGTGCGCTCGCTTGGCTGGAGGATGAAGTGTGAACACAGTCTTGTGGCTTTCCAGAGTGTTTCCTGGCCCCGCCTCTGTCTTCTCAGCCACAGGGCCTACAACGTCCCATTCCCAGCTGTGGCTTCCCTCCCTCTAGGCAGGCCCAGGAAGTCAGAGCCATTCTGCTGAGGTGTGGGAGATGTGACCTCCCCACGCTGCCCTGCCGCCCCGCTGTAGGGGGTTAGCCTCCCCAGCAGCCATCCCCCTTATGTAATCTGCACATCACACAGGCGTGACTCCAGGTGCCTGTGGGAGGTAGCGCGGGGGTGAGCTCAGGGGCGCAAACAAGCCTCCAAGTTTCCTTGGGTGCCTCTCCTCTTGTTACATTTCAGCGTCATCCTGCGTCTGCCAGCTCGGTCACCCACTTGCCTATTAGAATATATTAACTGACAATGCAGACTTAAATAACTTGGGCAGGTGACAGGCTGCAGTGGGGGGGGGCCCTTTGCACCGAATCCTTCTGCAGTGGGCCAAGTGAATTCAGAGGACAATGGGTGGACTGAGGCAGGACAATGGGCAGGGAGGGGCGGGGTGCGGCCTGCACAACACCAAACTTAAGTTCTGAGATCCGGTGCCCTTGGCAACAAGGAAAGCCCACCCCATGGCAGGCACACCCATGCCTCTGTACACACCCAGCTCGTAGGGTTGTGCCTTAAGTGAATAAGAGAACTGAACAGAGGTATCTGTCATCAGAGCATGACCGACGGTCTGTGGTGACAGCTCTGATGGCAGCAGCAGCCTAGGCACAGGCAGTCCCGCCTGTGCCCATTCGCTCCGCAGAGTGCCCTCCATAGGCCAAAGTGGTCACTCAGCTTCCTGCTCACTGCGGGTGCTTTCCTGTCCCTTTCCTCTCTTATTGCTCTGCCTCTTCAATTAAGTTGCCTTAAAGGTGTCTAAAGGCGTTTTCAGGTTGCGGCAGAGGAAATAGTTTTCCAGACTCTGGAGTCAAAAGACACCCAGCCCTGAGCCCTGGTGTGTTCCACCGGGTCCTTCCCCACCACACCCCCATCTCCAGCTGGTCCTGCCAGAGTGAGAAGCCCAGACATGTACATACTGCTCCACATGCTCACAGATGGCTTCCCTGCTCGGGGCTGACTGCTGCTAATTTAGGCTGCTGGAGGCTCCGTGTGCGCTCTCTCTCTTTTTAATTCCGTGTTTATTTAAAGCCAGATTTTGAAATCTTGTCTTCAACTCTGAAATCTGAAATCGTCTTGCTGCGAATCTTACCCCCTCCTCCCGCATTCCCTTCCCCCAAGCATGGCGCAAAGTTTAGGGAAGCTTGAACGACTGGCTAGGGTCTCCTTACAGCAGTCCTGTTGTGTCAGCCCAGAGCACAGGAGGTCCCCGGGACATGCCTGGTGTTTCCATGTAAACAGGGGAAGCTGTGTGGAGCTTCCTGGTGCTGCAGAAGGGGCAGACCGGGACAGGACTGGCTCATCGCGTCCACAGTCCTACAACGGGACCTAGTGTGGCCCAGGTATCTAGGACCCCAGTGCCAATCCCCCAACTGGCTCTTGGGTTTTCAGAGCTCCTCTTAACCCATAAAAGCCACATACAGTGTCTTCCTGCTCTCTGGGGAATCAAGTCCACCTAGAAGGGACTTCCTGGCTAGGGCTTGCTGGTGTGTTGACACAACACTGGGCTGCCCTCAGGCAGACAGTGCCTGTGTCAGGGCACACACAGTGGGACTCTGTCCCCTCACGGTGGGACCCAGAAGACTCCCTGGCATGGTGAGTGCTCCAGAGGCACCAGGGCTGCACCCCATTGCACAACTACCATCTGCCCTTCTGCCCTTCCACAGCTCCCCTGGAGTGTGGGGAAGGGCTTTGGTGAGGAATGATTTTGAGGGAACTGGTCAAGAGCTGAGGTAGAGCCAGTTCCAGGAGGAATGCCTGCACCTGGAAGGAAGCAGCAGGACTGCCTAAGGCACTGGCCAGATTCCCACACCAGCCTCTGCCTCTTCCCCACCAGGCAGAGAAAAGGAAGGGTGCCGCTTCCACCCAGAGCCACCTGCAAGGCCTGCCAGGCAGGGCCTTTCTAACATGGAGAGCGTGAAGAAGAGCCGGGACAGTGAGCCTGGCACGTCTGGTCAGACAGGAAGATGACTGTGAGGAAAACTGGTGGAGTGCTAAGTTGGGAATGTCATTTCTCCAGCAGGCTCACTTCTCTCAAGGTTGAGAGACAGAGATGTTTGTAGAGTAGTGTAGGAAACTATCTGTCCCCCACCCTAGCCCCCGTCCCTGCCTGGAAACCATGACTCTAAAAGAATATGCGAGACATTTCACCCCCTATCCAACCAAAGGTCGGCTGTACAACCTTTCCAAATGTCACTCCAACCACTGCTGGCAGAACCCCGGAGATGCCAAGCACCTCGGTTCTGCTGTCGACTCTCACCCCAAGCTGCAGGGGGGTTTTGTTTGTTTTGTTTTTTGTCTTTTTTGTTTTTCTGCAGGAGCTAACGAAATTCTTTGTGCACAGCCTGAGGAGTTGGCTTTCTGAGCCTTGGAGCTGCTGGTGTGGGACTCTGGTGTTTTTCCTGCCTTCCTGGGCTCCAAGACATCCTAAGGAGAAAACCCCATGCTCAGACACTTAGGCAGGACAGTTCCAGGACACTGGGATTAAGCGGTGGTACCCGGCAGTTTCCTCAGACAGGTCGGGGCACTGCATCCACTGCTGCTGTTAACCCGGGAGGTCCAGCGCCTGGCTCCTGGGGGTCCAGCTTGGCTGCCTTTTCCTAGGCCCCCCTCAGGCCTTGGCTCTTACAATAGACTGCCACTTCTGGGACCCTTGCCTGAGTCTGGCTTCATCTTTCTGAGGGTTCCCTTCACTGCCCCCTGGTGGCACATCCAAGAAAGAAGCCCTGCCACTGGACAGGTGAGGGTGGCTGGCAGAAGTAGAGGTGCGCACAGCAGGAGGCGAAGGGCCAGCAGGGGAGTGCAGGGTTGTGTGGTTTGTGAGACCAGGCTGTACCTAGGAAGGGAGAAATGCAGCAATAGCATGCCCTGTCTCCCGAGGAAAGGGAAAACTCCTCCCTTCAGGTAGAGGAGACAGAGGAAGCCGGTAGCTGCCTGGAGAGGGGACATAGGGGCAGCTCGTGCATCTATAAGGCCCGTGCTCCTGGGAAATACTGCTTCATGATGTCTTCATAGCACCCAGCGACATCTGCCTACCAACTTCAAAGTCTTTTTTTTTCTTTTTCCCCTGGGTGTTTTGTTGTTGCTGTTTTGGATTTTGTTGGATTGGTTTGTTCCTCTTGTTTTTTTTTTTTTTTTTTAAGAGGCTCTCATGTAGCCCAAACTGGCCTCAAACTTACGGTGTGGTTGAACTTCTTCATCCTCCCGTTGCTAGGAGCGGGAGTTCTGGGCTTGAAAGTTTGCTGTGAGGCGGAGACAAACACTGTCTCGCTGAGCCACATGCTCAGCCCAGAACTGAACTTGCAAGGAGCTGGCTGCCATCTTACACTCTCTTTAGGGATCCAGGAGGCTGCCAGCTTCCCTAGCTCCTCCTCAACACGCCTTTCCCCCTGTTAATTTCAACCATAGCCAGCCTGGTGAGCATGTGACAGCTGCTGAGTTTAGTTCTGGTTTCCCTGGTGGCTGATGAGGAGTCTGTCAGCCCCTTCCTTCCTGGGTCTCTGTTGTCCATGACGATGATGATGATGATGACGACTGATTTTATTCCATTGAGAACTTCACACGTGAACACTAAACATACATGACTCCTAACACATACATACATGAACACTGAACATACATGACCCCTAATTCTTGCTCCTTCCAACTCAACTCCTCCCCCCACATTCATGACCTTTAATCACCATTGTTACATATTTAATGTGTACATAAACATATGCACACACATAATAACCCACTAGGTCCATTCTGCTTTGATTATACATATATACGTCCCTGCTGACCTCTTGGAACTGGCCAAGAGTCTTCTCTTTTTAAAAAAGAGCCACAGCCTCTACCCCAGAGAGCTATGTGGGAAGGAGATTGTGGGTGCCCGGAGACAACCGGCTTGCACCTGGCCACAGCTCGCAATCTTCACTCTTGATGAAGCATGACAGATGCCCACTGACACAGACACATGAGTGAGGTGAGGGAAAGTCCCCACCTGCTCCTTACAGACACCTGTGAGAGCCCAGGCACGGACAGGGCCATTCCCTGCAGCTGACAGCACCCCAGGACTGAGGGGTGGAGTAGCTGAGCCTCACTCACAGGGTGCTGGAAGGGGAACAGTGACCCTGGGCAGGGTGGGTGTCCCCAGTTACAGGCCTGATGATGGGGTAGTACACACCTCCTTCCCATAGGTAGCAACTATGCCTGCTGTACCTGGCAAGAACGGGCTTGTTGAAGAGCCACAGAAGCTAACCCTGCTCTGCTCTGCGCTGCTCTGCTCTGAGGACCAGCACCTTCATACCCCACTACCACCCTCCCTCCGTAGCCCTTGCTAACCTGGGGTTGCTGCTCTCACCACATCCTGCACAGAGCCTCCCACACGTCATTGTCCCTGTAAGCAAGGGATCTTAGGCTGTCCTGCCTTGGGGGACTCCCACACTAGTGAGGTCAGAGGGCAGCTTGCCCAAGTTCATTCCCTCCTACCATTGGAGTCCCAGTCAGACTCAAGGCCTCCCACCACTGGCCCAGCAGAAAGTTGTGTGTGTGTTTGAGACCTGGTCTCTGTGTAGCCCTGGCTATCCTGGAACTTGCTATGTAGACCAGGCTGGCTTCGAATTCAGAGATCCACCCATCCCTGTCTCCAGTGCTGGAATGAAAAATGAGCACCACCATGCCCAGTAGAGTCTCCGCTCTCATCTTGTCAAATGTCCCTGAGATCTCGAGCTGAAATGAGGACAGTATAAACTAATTCTAAGCACTTGTCACAAAAGCAAGGGTGGTGGCAGTCAGAGGCTGAGTAACAGGGCGTGGGGCTGGCAGCAGGGTGCAGGGCCAGCATCCTCGAGAAGTGCCTTTCCTGCAGGGTTGTGGCTCAGGTAGTCATTCCCAAGAACTCATTGGCTCTAGGCTTTGAGCCCCTGGCAGGCACTTAGAGGGGAGGAAATGCCTGTGGCTAGCTCAGGCTGGGCCAAGGGAGTTTCCACCATCCCTCCCAGTTCCAGCAGCAGTGAGATCCCAGGGCCTCTGGCCACATTGGGCCACAACAGCAGCTTCATTCCTAGGCGACGGTCTGAGTCACCATCTGTGGGCTCTGGCTCCTCACCAGCTGGGCTTGCAGCCTTAAGTTTGCCACAGTTTGGCCTCAGCTGAGTCTCCATCACCACTTCGGCCATTTTTCTCTGCTGTTTCCTTTCTTTAAGCAGAAATGTGATGCAAATGGGTTCCAGGTCTGTGCCTGCTGTCACCCGCACACACTTCCAGGGCTGATGTCATGGGTTAGATTCTGGTGGTGCCAGGTCAGAGGCCCCCCACACACTATCACTTGTTGGCCACTGCAGGGCTTTGCAAATAAAGTTTTGGTTTTTTACTGTCTTTAAAATGTTCAATTTATGTATAGGAGTATTTCCCTTGCATGTATGTGTGTGCACCACAAGAGTGCCTGGTGCCCTCAGAGGTCAGAAAAGGGCATTAGATTCTCTAGACACACGGGGTCCTGGGAACTGAACCTGGGTCCTCTGCAAGAGCAACATGTGCTCTTAACTGCTGAGCCATCTCTCCAGTCCCTGTTTGTTTTTGAGACAGCCCAGGCTGGCCTCATAATCACTACAGAGTCAAGGATGACCTTGATCTGGTCCTCCTACCTCTGCCTCTTGAATGCTGGGATCACACTTGGGGCTGGGAATAGGGCTCACTTTGCACGCTGAGCCAGCTCCCCGGGCCCTGTAAGTGAAATTGACTTAGAGTCCGGCCATGCCTGTGCACACTTCTTCCTGTCACTGCAGAGTTCAGACACGCAGGCCACAACTCCCAGAGCATTCTTTTCAATAGGGACATTGATGCTCTAGCTTCCCCCACCCCCCCACCCCCGCAGGAAGCCGCTGGCCACCTCACACCAAGCCTGAGGCACTGAACTGACTGGAGGGGTGGCGGGATTTGCTTCAGCTGCCCCTGGTTGGCTTCTGTTTCTAGGACCCATCCTCCAGGCTTCCAGCTGTGGACACACTGAGAACCCCTGCCTGTGTCTCCTGCTCTGGAAACCCCCGGCCCTCTGCTCTGCTCTGTTCTCCACAGTTGCTGCCAGCTCTTTACCACCTCCCACCACTGGGAAGGGAAGCTCGGCAACCTTGAAGCACAGGCTGGTCCTCCGGTTGCCACTCTTGTGTGTCTTCTTCGGTTTTGAGACAGGATCTGATTTATAGTCCAGGCTGTCCTCAAAACCACAGGGATCCGGTCGCCTTTGCCCACCCTCCCCACCCCACAGCGCTCGGATTAAAGGTGTGTGTCACCATGTTCAGCCTAGTCCCCACTCTTGTCAAATGCCTCTCAAACCTTAGGCTTGTCATTAAACCCAGTGTGACAAAACTTGGCAAGTGCCAGCTGCAGATGGTCAGCCCTGCTCTCTGCTGTCCGCCCCTCTGGAATCCTAACCCTGCCGGCCATCGCTGTTGCTTCCGCTGCTCTCTGCTGCTTTTGTAGAGACGATGCTTACACCTTTGTGTGCTTTGATCGTTCTCAGAGCATTGATTTTCCTTAAGTGACTCCATCTGATGTGGAAGTGAAGTCAGTTTCCTGTGCTTAACTTTTTTCTTGTTCTTGTTCTTTTTTTTTTTTTTTTAAAGCCAGGGTGTCTTGGTTACTTTTCTATCCCTTTGATAAAATGCCATTACCCCGAGGCAGCATTAAGGAAAGAAAAGCTTTTGTGCCAGTTGTAGCGGCACACATCTTTAATCCCAGCACTTGGGAAGCAGAGGCAAGTCCGTCCTTCTGAGTCTATATAGTGTAGAGTTAACAGAACAGTCAGGGCTTCATAGTGAGACCCTGTCTAAATCACCATCTATTTCATATAATTTAATTATATATTACATATAATTTATTATATAATGGGTGGTTATTATTGAACTTATGGTTTTAGAAGGCCATGACAATGCAATGAAATGAAGACCTCGTGGCAGGAACATCTGAGAGAATTCACGTCTTGTACCACAAGTAGAAGGTAGAGAGAACACACTGGGAACTTCAAAGCCCACTCCCAGTGACACACCCCCTCAAACAAGGCCACACCTCCCAATCCTTCCCAAACAGTTCCACCAACTGGGATCCAAGAATTCAAACATTTGACCCCATGAGGGCCAGTCTCATTCAGACCACCACATTCTACCCCCTGGCCTCCCTCCAGGCATGGGGCCATATCACTGCATTTAGTCTCACTTAGAAAGTCCCCACACTCTCCCAGTTTCAACACTGTTTAAAGGTCCAAAGACTTCTGAGACTCAAGCCAATCCCTTAACAGTAACTGTGAACTCAAAAGGCAAATCCCATTCTTCCAACACATAATGGCACAGACTACTACACATTACTGTTCCAAAAGGGAGGGAAAGGGACTCTGGTGAAATACCCAGAGCAAGACTGAAACTCAGCAGGGTAACAACACCATGTCTGGTGTCGGAAGACTTGGGCGGCCCCACCAGTCCAGCTTTGCTGACTTCCAGATACATCTTTTTTTGTTTGTTTTCGAGACAGGGTTTCCTGGAACTCACTTTGTAGACTAGACTGGCCTCAAACTCAGAAATCTGCCTGCCTCTGCCTCCCGAGTGCTGGGATTAAAGGTGCGCACCACCATGCCTGGCCAGATACATCTTTTAAGCTGATTCCACTTCCTGCCAGCAGTTCCCAGCAGGCACCTCTACTCTCACACCCCTACCACCTGGGATCTCTGACAGCCCAGGCTTTACTTCTGCTTCGTGCAATGGCCTCTCAGGGCCTTCCTGTGGGAACTGCCCTGCCACATGTTGCCCGGCCTCAGTAGCTCTCCTTAGAGAATTCCACAACCCCTTCACATATACATCCTTCATGATGCCAGGACTACAGGGACAACACTGCTAGTGGGCTGCCTGCTTGGGACGGGCCCTAGGAATCACACAGAGCAGCTTTTGTCTCTTCCTAAGTCCCTTTGCTTTCACAAGCTGGAATTCAGCTGGGTGGGGGCCTGCCCGGGGTTCTGCCTCCTCCTTAACCTCGTGCTTGCTGTCAGTCCAAGCCTTGCCTCCACCATTACATTTCCTGCTGCTCCTTTCCTCCTTAGACTGCATCTCAAGTTGATTTTTGCCCCCCCCCCTTGCTCATTTTCATTGATGACCAGCGTATGTTGATTACTAACAACCATGGGACAGAGCTGGCATGAGGCTGTTTTGAAATCTCCTCACCAAAGAAATTAGTCCATCACTTTAAATCTAGCCTCTGGAAAATTCTTAAGACAAGGACAGAAAGCGGCCACATTCTTTGCCAAAACAGCACAAAACTGGCTTCTAGCCCAGTTGCTGTTAAAATCTTTGCTTCCAGCTGGGTGTAGTGAGTGGCACACACATTCTGGAGGCAGAGACAGGTGGGTTTCTGTGAGTTAGAAGCCAGCCAGATCTACATGGCAAGTCCCAAGACAGCCAAGGTTACACAGAGAGATCCTGTCTCAAACAAAACAAAACAATCCTTCCCCTCTAAGCCCTTGAGCTAAACCACAACCCGACTCAGCACCATCTTTCAGGATCTTACCAGTTCAGCCTGTTAAGCACTGCTTTCAAGTTCAACTTCTCTTCTAGTCCAAAGTCTTCTTCAAACGGAAAAAAAAAGTAAGTTTTTCCACAGGCACACACACACACACACACTCACATGCTGTGTGCACATGCGTGGTTTTCACAGATTAACTTTTTTTTTTTAAGTTATTGGGGTTGGAGAGAGGACTCACAAGCACTTGCTGTGATCCAGATGTCGGAGTTCAGTTCCCAGCACCCACATCAGGAGCACAACCTCCTGTGACGGTAGATCTACAGGGTCCTATGTCCTCTTCAGGCCATGACAGTCTCCCCTCTCACACACATGTGGCGTACACTCACACCAGTAAAGTTAAATCTTTGAAAAACTATTAACCTGGATTGGGGTCTACTAATTCATAGATCTCAGTGCTCCCCAGCCCCCAATCTGTCTCTCTGCTCCCTTGTATTTCAAGTCTTCGAATACTCCATTTTAATTAATGTATTGGTTTTCTGGCTGCATCCCTCTTTGTCAATTATAGGCCGTTACTTTGTTGCTAGAAACCAACCCCAGGATTTCTCACAAGTATTCTTCTTTAAAAAAAAAAAAAAAAAAGGTTTATTATTATATGGAAGTACACTGTAGCTGTCTTCAGACACACCGGAAGAGGGCATCAGATCTCATTATGGATGTTTGTGAGCCACCATGTGGTTGCTGGGACCTTCAGAAGAGTACAGCCCACAAGTATTCTTCCATTAGACTCTCCATCCTTTCTTTTGAAGCAAGGTCTCACTAGATTGCTCAGACTGGCCTCGAATTCAATATAACCAAGCAGATCTGAAATGTGAGATCCCCGGGCGCGGTGGCGCACGCCTCGGGAGGCAGAGGCAGGTGGATTTCTGAGTTCGAGGCCAGCCTGGTCTACAGAGTGAGTTGCAGGACAGCCAGGGCTACACAGAGAAACCCTGTCTCGAAAAACAAAACAAAACAAAACAAAAAGTGAGATCCTCCTGCCTCAGCATCTGCAGGGGCTTTGGTATTTTAATTGTCGTACTGAAGATTGCAACCTACACACAGGAACTGTAGAGTCGTGGAGGTCGCACCTTGAGACTCTCACCGCAGCTTACCGCAGCTTTCTTTCTCATACACATTTATATGTCAGTGTTTAAACAGAAGAGGATTTCCCCTCTATCTCCCCACCACATTAACCATCGCTGTTTTCATTCTGCTTCTCTAAGACGGTCTGGCTACAGTGTCTCCTCTCCCAGCTACCTCTTCTGTAGTTTCCTGAACTTGCAGATCTGCACTGCCTGTTCCCCGCATGTTTCGGGCGGGGTTGCACGGTGGCTCCTCCCTTTCCTTCGCCTGGCTTGGAGGTCTTTTTCTGGTCTCTGCGCTCTGGAGTGGAAGCGGCTTCTCTTTCGGTTTTGCTGAGTCTTCTTTCTGATGAAAACCCTGAGGTTGCCCAGCCTCTCTCACGCGCACGCGGGCATCTTTCCTGTGCATGGCTGCCGTGTGGTGGTTTGCTTCAGTTCCTGTCACAGTGACTGTGATGACTCACAGTTTTCCTTGAATTTTTACAATTTGTAAATTGTATTTGTTGGATTTTTTAAATTTGTAAACTGATGCCTTTCGCTAATTTTGAGTCTTTTTCTTCATATTTTGTTTTTCTGCTACAGTATTTTTTTTTCTTTAACAGCATCTTTATGCAGGAACTTTGTGTGTGTGTTGTGTGTGTTGTGTGTGTGTGTGTGTTGTGTGTGTGTGTATGTGTGTGTTGTGTGTGTGTGTGTGTTGTGTGTGTGTGTATGTGTGTGTGTGTTGTGTGTGTGTGTGTGTGTGTGTGTGTGTGTGCGCGCTGGAATCTGAACTCAGGTTGTCTGGAAGAGCAGCAGCTGCTCCTGTCTCCTGGGCCATCTCTGCAGCCTGGACTGTCTTTTCCTTTGGAATCACATGCATGCTCTCTGTCCTTAGTATGACAAGTTACTTAAAGAGTTGTAAATGAGGCAGGGCGTGGTGGTGCACCCCTTTAATCCCAGCACTTCGGAGGCAGAGGCAGGCGGATTTCTGAGTTCTAGGCCAGCCTGGTCTACAGAGTGAGTTCCAGGACAGCCAGAGCTACTCAGAGAAACAAAACAAAAACAAAAACAAAAAAAGAGTTGTAAATGGGACAGTTTGAGTGGCACACTTGGTCTGTTACAATCCTATTAGCTGCCTGGGAATGTTGGGTTTTTCTGTCTTTTGTTTGTTTGTTTGTTTTTGGTTTTTTTTTTTTTTTTCGAGACAGGGTTTCTCTGTGTAGCCCTGGCTGTCCTGGAACTCACTCTGTAGACCAGGCTAGCCTCAAACTCAGAAATCTGCCTGCCTCTGCCTCCCAAGTGCTGGGATTAAAGGTGTGCACCACCACCTCCCAGCGGTCTTTTCTGTTTTTACAGACCCTCTCACTAGCTAGTTCAGATCTCAGGTTTTGCTGCCTTCCATGGCTCGTGGGTCCCTAACTAGCTTGACTCTCAGGGTCTATCCACACTTGTGTGACTTAGGGGAGGCCTAGGACTTGTAGGGTCCTCTCCAGGCTCATTCTTTCCTGGGACACATACAGCCCCCTTTACAGCTCATCCCTCCCACACACACACACACCCGCCTCAGGGTAAACGGTCCTTTTTTGCTGTGCAGTTTTGAACCCAAGTTCTACCTGGGGTCAGAGCTGTGGGAGGAGATGAGACCAGAGAGCTCCTGTAAGGCATACATTCCATACTGGACACATTCAGACAGGAGAAAAATAGCCCAGAGAGGATGCATTCCACCTCAGATTTGAAGCCAGCCCATCTGTCTTTCTTGATTTATTTTGTATGTGCATGCCTGTGCTCATCCTGTTAGAAGCCAGAAGAGGGTGTCTGATCCCTTGGAACTGGAGCAGCGGGCACTGTGGGCCACCTGGCTCTTTATCTGTGATCTGAACTCTGGTCCTCAGTCGAGCGGCAAGCTCTCTTAGTCTCTCCATCCCAGAACTGACACTTCTCTGTGGAGTGTCCAGATCTTATGCATGATGCACTGTGGTCTGTGTCGGCCTGTGTCGAAACTGGAATGAAAGTGTGCCTGTCTGCCTCTCACACAACCAAGGAAAACCAGGAATGGCTGGGACCAGGACTCCCCAGCGAGCCTGATGGCTTTCTCTGAGGCTGTCTGGGAGAGCAGGGAACTACCTCTGGCATATCATCGCACTTGGAGTTCAGAAGACTTCTATGCAGACAAATGGATGTGTTCTTATGGACAACATCAAACTTTCAGCTAAGCCACGGGGGGCTCCCACCTGTCATCCTAACAGAAGGCTGAGGTGGGTAGAGGATTGCCGTACCCGTGAGGCTAGTCTGGATCCAGACTGCATCTCCAAAGCAGCTCCCCAGTGCTGAGAGCTAACTCAGAGCTTAGGAGAGCTGAGAGCTGACTCGGAGCTTAGGAGAGCGGCTGTTCTTCCAGAGCACTGAGGTCAGTCCTCAGCCCTCACGGTGGGGAGCTCACATCTTTCCAGGGCTCTAGACGCTGGGACCTGTTGCCTTCTTCTCACTTCCACAGATGCCTGCACACACACGGGGGTATGTGGGCATGTGTGTGTGTGTGTACAAAAATATAAAAATAAATATTTAACCTCCCTCCGCCAATCACCTTACAGCTAAATGTAAGTTAAATGCTTTAAAAAAAAAAAGTTGCCTAAGCAAGGCACAAGGGGACAATGTGGTCAGTGCTAGAGAACAAAGTGTTTTGTTTTATTTTGTTTGTTTTTTATTTTTTTAATATTTTTTGAGGCATCGTCTCACCATGTAGCCCTGGAACTTACTCTGTAGACCAGGCTGGGCTGGAACTCATAGAGATCCGCCTGCCTCTGCCACCTCAATGCTGGCATTAGAAGTATGTGCCACCACACCAGCCCAAACCCAAATGGTTCTGAAACACAGATTGAAAATACTCTGGGGTGATCAATATAGTCACCAAGGAATGACAGATACTCAGATAATTCCTTCTCTAGATAGCTGGTGTTTCCTGTTCAATCACACACACTGGGAACACTGCTATATCACCCTTCACCCCAGCTTTGGGAGCCCCTGTATGTGGGTCCCTGTACAGCTGGGCGCCAAGGTAAAAAGTGAGACCAGCTGGGTGTGGTGGCACAAGCCTTTAATCCCAGCACTTGGGAGGCAGAGGCAGGTGGATTTCTGAGTTCGAGGCCAGCCTGGTCTACAAAGTGAGTTCCAGGACAGCCAGGGCTATACAGAGAATCCCTGTCTCGAACCACCAAAAAAAAAAATGAGACCAACTCTGCCCTTCCTAGACTCACCACTGAAGCTTGACAAAGCAGCCTTAGCAGGCCCTGCCCCTCGTAGCCAGGGGAAGTGTCTCCTCGTGCTGCCGAGCCTGTGGTCACTGGCCTCAAGCTTCCACAAGCAACTAGGCCTGCTGGGCTGCACTGGTGTTTGTGGGTTGGTGAGCTATTTCCTCTGACTGGTAACATCAAGCCATTCCCTCCCAGGCAGAAGGGGGAGGCTCCTAAGAATCAGGAACCTTAGCAGGGCTGGGTCAAAGCAAGCAGCTGCTAGCTTCAGGAGACTGGCCAGAGCCTTGTCGCCTGAGTTGGACTAGGCAGTGGGTTTTTCAGTGATGTGGCTGCTGGAGAGTCCCCTTGCTCTTGGAAGGGTCCCCACCAAGAATCTGTATGTAATCCCAATAAAGCCCTGCCTCATCATCTGAGACCTGGTGAAATCATTTATCTTTCCCTGCCTGAGAGGAAAATGACCTGTTCACAGCACCCTGGAAAGTCACATGTCCAACCCCACATGCATGTTCCTTATTGTTTGTGTGGGCATGCATGTGTACCATGCACAGTACATGCGGAGGTCTTCAGACAACTTTGTGGGATAATTTCCCCCCTTTAAGTGGGTCCTGTGGATCAAAACTAGGTCCCCAGGTTTCCTGCACCTCTACCTGCTGAACCCGGGCTCTCCCTGCTCTGGTAACAGCCAGTTGGGCTGGCTGGAGCTGTGGCCCCATTTTGAGCACTGTTTGTCATTCACTCGGTTGTCATCTCTCCCAGCTT
The DNA here is from genome assembly GCF_000001635.26 of Mus musculus. NCBI lineage: Eukaryota > Metazoa > Chordata > Mammalia > Rodentia > Muridae > Mus > Mus musculus. The sequence goes on along the minus strand of NC_000077.6, from coordinate 119,924,767 downwards.
CAAATCCTACCTTGACAGATCCATCTCCCTCGGGGGTGACACCTGTGTACCTCAAAGCCATTGGCCACATCCTTGAATGCTCTGCACTACAGCAGCCATCTCAGAGAGTTCACTATGTGCTTATTTTATTTCATTATTTTTATGTGTTGGTTTTCTGGGACAGAGTCTCACTGTGTTACCCAGACTAGTCTAGAACTCACAACCCTGCCTCAACCTGAGTGCTGGGATTAAAGACACAGGCCACTACCCCCCACCCCCACTCAGAATAAAGAATTCTTATAACACAACCAGAACAGGGCATGTCTCTGAAGATTACAGATGACCACTGGCCATCTCATCTCAATGGTAAATGGTAAACTTGTGTGTATTCCCTTGAGGACTCACAACTTTCTCAAGAGGCTGCACCAGGTCACACTCCCAACAGGGTGTCTGAGAGCTCCTCCTCCTACAAAAGAGATGAGAAAAACTCACATATTAAACAGAACATGTATGCAAGGCTGAGAGAGGGCTCCATGGTAAGAGCATGGCTCAGTTTCCAGCACCCATGCTAGGCAGCTCACAATCACTTGTAACTCCAGCTCCAGGGGATCTCATGCCTTCTCTGACCTCCATGAGCACTACACACAGATACACACACACACACATACACACACACACATACACACACACACATACACACACACACACACACACGAAATTCTTAAGGGGAAAACTAAACCAGGACCACACAGCCTCATGCACCCATTTCATGCCTACCACGACAGGTAGTGAACGGACAGTAAGAAGCCACCTTGGTGGGCTGGAGAGGTGGCTCAGCAGTTAAGAGCACTGACTGCTCTTCTGAAGGTCCTGAGTTCAAATCCCAGCAACCACATGGTGGCTCACAACCATCCATAATGAGATCTGATGCTCTCTTCTGAGGTGTATGAAGGCAGCTACAGTGTACTTACATATAATAAATAAATAAATCTAAAAAAGAAAAAGAAAAAAGAAATACACACAGGTTTACCATTTACCAGGAAAAACAATGGCAGACGCTCACCCCAAACTTACTCATAAAAACCCAAGTGTGGAAACAAACTAAATGCCAGTCGTGCTGATAGACAACCCAACATGAGGAATGTCTACAAAAGGAATGTCGCCTGGCCATTGGAAGGGCCGTTTCCTACCACAGATAACTCGGAACACACAGCAGGGAGTCGGTCTTGGAAGAGCACAGACGGGCTGCATTGGCTATTTTTCTTGACTGCTGTGACCAAAACCAGGCAGTAGCATGAGGAGGGAGGGCTCGTGGTCTGTGAAAGTGCCGTCCATCATGGTGATGGACTAAAGCCTGTCAGACCCACAGATGCAGGGAGCAAGTTCATCCCTTGAGGCCCCACAGGTGTGCAGGACAGGGCTACAGCTGAGGCCCAAATGTTCAAGCACTCGAGCCTGCAGAGAACACTTTATATTTATGTATTTATATTTATATGCATACGTGCACGCTTCACCTGTACACGTGTGGTTAAGGGACAATTTGTAAGAGGCAGTTTCAAGGGATTAAACTCAGGTCATCTGAGTGACCTTGTCAGCACGGGCCTTTAAACCCCAAGCCATCTCCTTGGTCCTGTGGGGGATAGTTTATATCCAAACTGGAAGTGAAACCTATGGCAGCAGGTTAGTGGTTGCTTTGGGATGGGAGGGGCCAGGTCAGGGAACTGAGTGACACCTAAGGGGCTTGGGTTTCTTTTGAGGCTTAGAAGGTGTCTGAACTCACCCAGAGCCACCACAGCCTCACAGTGGCTTGAGGACAGGACAAAGAGCTAAGGTGCCACCCCAAGCAGGGAGTGCCCAGGAGCACCTGGTGGACAGCCTGGTCTGCTACTCTCAGACCTTGAATGTCTTCAGTGAACTCTACTACCAGGAGCCCAGTGAGCCCCGGCTCACTATGAGGAAGAAACATCCTTGAGAAATCTGGGGTGACAGAACAGTGGGTGACCTTCAGGTACCTGCCATGTGGTGGTTTGAAGATGCTTGGCCCAGGGAGTGGCACTATTGGGAGGTGTGGCCTTATTAGAGTAGGTGTGGCCTTGTTGGAGGAAGTGTGTCACTGCAGGGGTGGGCTTTGAGACCCTCTGCCTGGCTGCCAAAAGCTAGTCTTCTGGCTGCTTTCTGATCAAGATGTAGAACTCTCAGCTTCTCCAGTATGTCTGCCTGGATGCTGCCATGCTTCCAGCCATGATGATAATTGATTGAACCTCTGAAACTGTAAGCCAGTCCCAATTAAATGTTGTCCCTTATAGGAGTTGTCTTGGTATGGTGTGTCTTCACAGCAATGGAAACCCTCACTAAGACATGGCAGGAGAGTCACATCCTCCATGGAGACTGGGTACCATGGATGGCGCAGGGATGTCTAGAGGACAGGAATGTGCTGAGATAGCAGCCCTTTCTCCTCCGGGCTGCTGGGCTTGCCACGTTTGGGAAATGTTGATGAGGAGCATGGCAGAGTGGCGGTGTCCCTGACCCCGGGGACCCAGGTGTCCCTGATCCTGACCCTGGTCTGCAGCTCCACTCCTGGGAAGAAAGGGGCCCAAGAGCAGCTCCCCCACGAGCCTGCAACACTGTCATGTAACACCCCCACTGCCCGGGTCTCCCTGGCAGGAGGAACATGCCCTTCCTCCCAGAGGTGACTCTAGGGGATGAGAAAGAACACATTGCCGTTGTCAGCAGCTAAAGCAAACACCAGCCAAGTGATGACCAGCTGAGCTCTGGGGTGTAGCCCTCAAAACTGACCCTCCAACCCTGACCAGAGAAGCTTCTCTCTGCAGCGGGGACAGCAACTGGTCAGAGAGCTGGAGCGACTGTTGAGAGCTCATCTCTAACACCTCCCCAACTCACACACACACACACACACACACACACACACACACGGCTTAGAGAGGTCCAGGAAGGCTGGGCAGAAAGAATGAAAAGCTGAAAGCTGGGGGTAGGGGTGTGAGGGGGGACATAGGGCAAAGGTGACTAGGCCATCAAGAGGGGTAGGTGTCCAGCCAGGTGGTGCAGCAGCTAGAAGGCCATAGCAGGAGGCTGGCACTTGTGATGTCCAAACTCCAGAACCATGAGAAACAAACACTAAGGAAAATATTCATTATGAGTTATGCAGGCTTAGTCACCTGTCACAGCAGTACAAATTAAGACAGGCTTTGAGCCAGGCAGTGGTGGCGCACACCTTTAATCCCAGCACTTGGGAGGCAGAGGCAGACAGATTTCTGAGTTTGAGGCCAGCCTGGTCTACAAAGTGAGTTCCAGGACAGCCAGGGATACACAGAGAAACCCTGTCTCAAGGAAAAAAAAAAAAAAAGACAGTCTTTGACATTGAAGTTGAGCTCATAGCAGTCGGTGAAGACCTGAATTCAATCCCAGGACCCACATGGTGGAGAGAACCAATCCTGAACACCCCTTGGCCTCCATATATGTTCCAGGCACCACACACAAACGCAATGAGAATAAGGTAATAGCTCAGTGGTCCCAGAAGTCAGGGTTTACTAGGAAAGCGCTTTCCCCATGAGTACTCTCCAGACGGTCTCACAACACAACCCAAGCTGGCCTGGAAATTGTGTCTCTCCTGTCTCCACCTCCCTGGTGTTGGGATTATAAGTATGAGTCACCATACTGGACCTGGATGCACGGAACTTGCATTTGGTGACCAGGGTACAGGATTTCCTGTAAGGACTGGAACATCTGAGGATCCTGCTGTGAAGATCTCATATGCGAGAGCCCAGGCAAGGTACCAAGGCCTCAGCAGCCGATGCTCTGAGTTTAGATCCAAATCTACCTTCACTGAGCCAGTGCTCTGCACAAGAGCCAGCTGGAAACCAAACACACGCGTACACACACACACACGTGTACACACACATATACACAGACAGACAGACACACACACACATGTCCTCTGTGAACCCTCTTCCTACTGCAGGTGCCTTTGTCCCAGCAGCTCCCATAAGGTCCCCTTAAGATCTGGTCTTTTCTGCCCTGTGTGGACCTCTAGGCCACAGCCTGAGCTGTCTTCTCAGGGAGCCCCATGCTAGTGCTTGACCTACAGGTCCCAACCTGACTACGTGGCCCCATTCATACCACTGCTCACCTCCAGAGGCTGTCTCCGGCAGGGCCCCCAGATCTGCCACGGGCTTTGTACTTAGCTTGTAATTGTCGTAGGTCCTGTACCAACCACACTGGCTGATGGGAGCATGGTGAAACAGGAGGCCCGAAGGTGGCGAGGGATCACAGTCAGGGGTAGAACTGAAAGGCTACCACCCCCAAGCCAGGTACAGTGGAACATCTGTCATCCTATTGTTCAGAGAGCTGAGGGGCCAGCAGACAGCATAGGGCAGCATAGGCTACATAGCAAGACCTAGCCCTGAAAGGAGTAATTAATTACTCTTGGCTGTCTCAGGATGAGGGCAGCTCCGCGGTGAACTGCCAGTCTCCACCTGGCTCAGGTGAGATGCCGTGGAGAACAGAATGGAATCTGGGCTTCCTGGGCCTGTGATGCAATTCCTGCAGCACTGTCACGCTCGGTAGCGAGGGGCTCCAGGGTGTGCGTGTACCCAGGGCCTGGATTTACTACTGCAGGACATGGCCATGGGCTTGGAGCAGGCTTCGTTGGTAACAGTCTTCATGACAGACAAGCACCCCAGCAGCAGAAGTGGGTAGCGCCCCTCCTGGTGGACACAGGTACTGCAGAAGCCACATCCACACTTATTCTGTGGGTCTTGGCTGCACTGCCTCCTGAGGTTGCCTGAATTCAACCTAGCAGTGCCAAGCCTGTGTATGAAGGCTGCTCCATGAAGGGGATTTGCCTGCAGACTACCAGATATGATGTTTCCCGTGTGCACTGCAACCCTGAACCAGTCAGTCTCTCGTTCGAAATGGCTTTAGGTCTGGGATCTGGCAGCCCTGACTACCAGGCCCATGTGCGTTGAATATGCAGTGTGCACATTTGGAGTGGCCAGAGCCATGCCCTCTTCTACCTTTAAAGACAGCCGGAACTCTGGAGGTCCCAGACTTTCCCCAACCTGAGGTAGGTGCCCAAAGCTGCCCTCTCTGCCAAGCACGTGGCTCCCAGGCCCTGGCTCTGCCTAGCATGGTGGTTAGGGAGGTTTGTGTCGGATCATAAGCCACACTCCAATCCACCTGTGTAACTGCTCCTAACAGGGAACCAAGACACTAAACTCAAGTCCAAGAGGCCAAAGACCATGCAGGGGTCAACTTTAATACTGAGGTTGACCTGTTTTGGGTAAGGAAGAAATGCCCTCCTTTCCTGGTAGGCCCTAAGGGTACATAAGACCCTTTGTTCCTCAAAGACCCGAGGACCAGAGATTGTCCGTGATGAAACAAGCATAGGGCTCTGGAGGTCAGTTCAGAGTTCCGTGCCTCCTGGGCGTTGGTGGCTTAGTGTGTCCAGGACTCCATGGGGTACATGCCCATTAAAACAGGGTCTTGTTACCACCTTCAACATGTTTTTCTTCTGCGAACAGACCCCAAGCCGGGCTCCTAGATTTGTCCATTCTGTGGGATGGCCCCTGGCCCACCTCCCCCAACAGAAGAGGCTCAAGGTGATCTGAGGTGCAAAGATGCTCCAACAGATTTGGAGAACACTAGGGTTTCTGCCACTAGCCTGCAGGGTAACTGAGGGGTGTCAGGATGCCAGGCAAGGCGAGAACTGCTCAGCTGAAGCCCCCACCAGCTCATGTGAGCAGCAGAGACACGAGAGGGGAGCACAGGGACCCCGAGGTCTGAGCGCAGCTCACATGGGCTGGGGCAGCATGAGAACAGCACCAGGAGTAGTGGGCTGCGGCCAGCATGGGGTCCACAGCTGCCTAAAGCTGGGCCTGGCTGGCCGGGGATCCACTTAGTCCAGAAGGAGAAAGAGACAAAGGTGCATCCAGACTAAACTTCAAGGCGCCCTGATGTCAGCTTCCATGTAAGCTGCTGCTCCAGCCATCAGCACCTGCACTGGCCAGTCCAGCCCTCCAGGCCTCCCGGGAGCCCTCAGGGTTGACTCGCAGCCAAAGGCTCTGTGGGCCAGTCCTCAGAGAATCCCTATGAGTGCCTGGAGAGACCAGGTTATGAAGCCGCCACCAGCTCTGCCTGCCTGGATCTGGCCTTGGCAGGGGCTTCTGCGGAAAAAAACAATGGGTCATGGTGAGCACAGAGCTTTCAGAGGACGAGGCCAGGGGCTGGGGTAGGGCATGCACAGCAGGGAATGTGAGTTATATAGAGGCAGGAAGTGAGATGGACCTACAGGCCAGGGGCACAGCCTGGAGCTCCCAGAAGCCACCAAGGAACAGAGGGAACTGTGGAGCTACCCTGAGTTTGAGTGTCCACTTAATCCACTGACTAGGGTGTGTGGAGGCTTCTGAGCCATGACTGTGATGGTGTAGGGGCAGCGCTCTCCAAGGCTGTGAGTTCCAGGGGATCTAAGCCCTTCAGGGCCTTAATGACGGACAAGCCTTCTCCCATGGCTGATGTGTCAGCGTGACTCTGTGTGCTGGTCTGGCCCTTGAGAAAGCCAAGTCCAACCAGAGGCTGGACACTTACTCTCTGCTGACCCAGGCACAGGCTCAAGCACTTTCCCACTGCGCTGTGGGAGATGCCAGTGGGCATGGTATGATGAGCAGCGTATTGAGCCTTGGGTATGTTCCTTAGACCAACACGGTCACACACAGAACGCAATGATACCGATACCTGGGTTTCGGTCAGGGAGCGGCTCTGACGGAACCTCTGGTAACTCCATTTGTTCCTGCAAGAAGCACAGGTGAGGCATGAGCTGGGTGTGTGCTGTCACAGGCTGCCCTGGCTCTCAAGGGCTGGATCTGCTCACTAGCTGCTCTCAGAGGGACAAAGCAGCCGCCAGACTCCTGCTCAGATGACTGGCCCTGCACTCCCCCGAGCTACAGCGTCCTTACAGATGACCACTAGAGGTGACAGGCCACTCCAGGGGCTGAGCTACACCAAGAGTCCTCAGAGTCCCCGGAGACCTGGAGCTATTCTCAGGAATGTCAGCTCACAAGGCAGGGCCTGCAGAGGCCCACGGGGAAAGCAGGCTTTCAGGCTATGCTGAGTCCTGGGCGAGGAGGCTTCTGCTGAGGAGCACTGAGGGAGCAATCCTAGAGGGCTGCGGTGGAGAGCGGCCCTGTGAGCGCCCGCAGGCGGCCTGTCCTCCCAGCACCTCATAGGGCTCCTGGCTCTAACAGGTGGGCAGTCACAGGCCCCAGTGGGCAACTTCCCAGACAGTCTTCCTGGGCTGAGGACAGGAGGTGGCTCTGGGGACACAGGGGAACCTTGGGAAGCAGAGGCCATGCCCGTATGGTAGCTACAGAGCTCGCAGCCTGGATACGGGGCAGACACAGCTGCCGCAGCAGCAGGACCCCGAGGGCCTGGAGTGCAGAGGTGAACAGACTCCACTGAGTCACGGGGGAGGAAAGCGCATGCTGACTGGGCAGGCCAGGCTCAGCATTTCCTCTCAGTCCACACATGGGTCACGAGTGCCGGCCAGCAGCAAACTGCCGGGTCAGACTCCAAACCACTCCTGCACAGATCCCTCAGCGCCGCACGGAGTGTGGAAGCTGCTTGGCTTCCGTACAAAGGAATCACCGTAGGAAGGGAATCGGGAAACCAGGACTCTGGGCTCAGACACAACAGTGGGACACACCACCAAGCAGAGGCCCATAGGGTCCCATCCCCCAGGGGACAAGACAGCCCTGGGGACTGTACCTGAGTGATTGCATTCAGCTCTTCCAGGATGGCGTCCTCATCCTCCTGGGTGAAGTTTCCGGCCAGCAGCTCATCAATTTGCTGTGGAAGGAGAGGTATCGAGGGGCGTGTCTGGGGGGGCTCTGGGTGCCCCCGGGAACATGAATGGACTGTGAAGGGTATTTCCAACTGGGCCTCTGGGTTCCCCCGGGAAGCAGTGGATCGCCACACAAATGCCAACTTGGTGATCACAAATGGGTGAGCCTGTGCCCAGCAACACATACCCGCTGGTACTCCACTGCCTCCTGGGTCTCGTCCAGGATCCTCTCCACCTCCTCTATGGACATCACCTGATGAAGGTTCAGAGCTGCTCAGCAAGGGAGAGGACAGCCCACAGCAAGGCCACACCCTCATCCTGTCTCTCCTTCAGCAAAGCCAGGGAAGTGGGCCTGCCCTTGGCGTTGAGCCAGACCAGTCTTCCACTGCCCAGACCTTCCCAGGCCCTGAACAACCCCGACAATTGAGAGTAAACCAGGTCAAAACTGGAAATCCTTCCTGCGTGGTGTCTAGACTTCCTCTGTCTATAGTCAGTACAATACAGATGCCGGCCTGATACAATGCACCCCAGACCCTACTCAGATACCCAGAAGGCAGCTAAAGGCCGGCCCACTCACCACCCAGTGCTGCTTCCTGAGCTCTGTGGGCAGGCAGGCACTCCCTGGCACTCGGCACCAGTGAACCCTGCTCAAAGGTCACGCTGTGCCACACCTTCCTCCCATCCCACTGGTCACAGCCAGGTACTGGAACATCCCCCGATCCAGATCCAGCTAGACTCGGCCCTGATCTGGCGCAAACTCGCTCCCATTTCCTGGGCCCTGCAGCTGCACCCACCCGCCCACCAGGCCCCACGAAGACCTACCTGGTGCATCTTATTCAGACATTCGTTCCCCACCTGTAGCCCCTCCATCACCTTCATCTCGATCTGCGTGAACTCGATGCTCTGAACCTGAAAGCAGCAGCCAGGGGTCAGAAGCCCTGTTTGGCTCTGGACCAGCCGAGTGACGGGCTTCTGTCATTGGTCCTACCCTTCCTGGTCTCTGCTGTGGCGGCTGAGATCTACTGAGAATGTCCTGGAGGACATTCCAAGGGTGCTGACTGCCTTTCAGTGGCTCCAGCCAGCAGGGACAAACCAGGAAGCTCTTACCCCAGCTCTGGGAGTCACCAGCCTGACCTGTTCCCCACCTCCCACCCTGGGGAGGCCCATCCCCCAAGCACTCGGGTTCCCAGCAAAGGCTCCTGGCCACTGCCTACCATGGCTTCCAGGCTGCTGATCTGGTTTTCTGTCCTATCGAGCAGTTGCTCCCGGTACCTCTTCTTCTTGAGCAGCAGCTTGGCTCGTCTGCAGGGGAAAGCCACGGTGTCAGAGTTGGCCCTGGCTCAGCCCCAGGGAAGCACCCCCCCCACACACACACACACCATGCTAGCCCGGGGAAGGAAGTGCCCCTTACTCTTTCCTGCCATCCCGCAGCAGCTGCCTGGCCAGGGCCCGCTCCCTCTCCAGCTGCTGCGTGACCCTCTTCTGGTACTGCCTCAGTTTGTCCCTCTGCTGCTTCAGTTGCTGGGGAGAGAGCAAGAGTGCAGGCTGGTCAGCGGGTCCTTCTGCCAGGCGCTCACCAGCATGGTCAGGAAGGGCCAGGTAACCCTGCCCAGCAGTGGCCTCTGCCACCCAAAGATATGGAGCAACATCCAGAAACATCCCCAGCCTTACAATGCAGTTGCAACTGGCCTGCCCCAAGCCAAGGCCCACTGTGCCGAGGAGGAGACTTTCATCCTCTTCAGTCACAGGAGGATGAGGCTGTGATCAGCCTGAACTCTGTGGGTCACTGCTGTGGCCACCAGGCCCTGGGAGGCTCAAATGTAACAAAGGGTCTGAAGTTGACATCTTCTGCCTCCCCCTCCCCAGCCACTAGCCAAGTGCGCTCAGTCCTCCTGTTCAGCCCATTTCTGTTCTGTGTCCAAATGCCGACCCTTCAGGCGGAGCCATGATGAACAGGTACAGGCCCTGGGCACATGTCACACACAGAATGAAACCCTGAGGCAGACTATTTCAAGTGAAGGCCATGGGCACCTTTAAGGTTTAGTTAGTGAGAAACCATTCACCATAGACTGTAGGTTACCTAGGAGAACAGGCTAGCTGGGGAGCTCTGCTAGCGTGTTTTGTGTGTGTGTGTGTGTTTGAGCATGGGCCTGGGTGTGGTTCTGGGTCTCCCACCTTCACCCAGTGTCCTCTACAGGGTCTGCCCCACGGTGGGCATCAACTGCATGACAGAGAGTGCTCACTATTTCCACCCTTTAGGTTTGGAGACCTTGAGTTAGGCTACCCATGCTCTTCTCGGGTGGTTATTTCTGCCAGCTGTTTACAAAGCATCAGGCATCTTGCCTGGGGAGACAGGGGCACCAAATGGAGCTGCAGGATGGCCAGACTGTGCCTCTGGAGACCAAGCAATCTGAGCAGGTCAGGCAGTGGCAGCAGCAGCACCTGGAGCTAGGCACTTTCCTTCCTGGTGCCTGGCGCTCTGGGACTGTTCAGATGTGTGCTTGACAGTGGTGTCCTGAGCCTCCGAATTCCACAGAGGAGCAGACAAGGTGTGTCCTGTCCGCAGGACCCACCTCTGTGACAGTTTTACTTAGAGATGGAGGGCGGTGTCCTGAGACACGAGTGTCTCGGGGGCTTCCAGCTCACACAGAGGCTGCAGAGATGGGGGACGAGCACCCTTTCCCAGTAAGAATCACGCTGAGACTTTTAGTGAAAGCCACGCCCACGGGATCTTTATCTGGGGGCTTTTTCTAGGAACTTTCAATAACTTATGGCTTGGGATTCCAAGGCCAAGGCCACAGGCTTCCTTCCTGGCACCTTCTCTCACGGATCGGCGCTCAGCCCCGAGACACAATCCCGGTCTTTCCGGGCCGAGCCGGGGCTGGTCCAGGAGTCTGCAGCTGGGCGCGCCATGGCACCGGAAGCGCGGCCCGCTCCGCTTCCCGCCTCAGTTTCCCCCACGGGGCCCGGCCCCCTGCCCGCCGTAGGCCCCTCACCAGGATGGCCCTGTCCTGTTCGGTGACTCGGCTCTGCTTCTTGCGGCCGAACAGGTTGCCCATGGCGGCCCCGCGCCGGCCGGCCGAACCCGTCGCAGCCGCCGCTCTGCGGCCACCGTACTCCGCCCGACCTACGGCGGCCGCGCGGAGCCACGCGCCTCAGAACGCGAAGCAGCTTCGTCCCTAGCGCAGCGCACCGCTGGACTTACTAGGCGATGCGAACGCCCTCCCTCGGCCTTTCAGCTAATCAGATGGGACTGTGATTAATTCAGAGCACCTCACAGGAGTGAGCCTAAATCAGGCTTCCTGACTTTCAAAACCGCCCAGCCGACGCCCCCCTCCCCGCTGGCGCAGAACATACACACACCCAGTGTTTTGGACCTACAAGTGCTTGCTGAGAAGTGTGCACCAGCGTTCACCTGCCATTCGGCGCTGTCACCTTCGTCCCCTAGTTTCCTCACTGTGGACAGTCCTTAGGCTACCGTTGAGTCAGCCCGGTTGCTGGGACTGACACACTAACCCCAGGGATTCTCTGATCACACCTGCCCTCTGTAGGCCCTTGGTGAGTCAGGGGGCGGGGACAAGACACTCATGAGTGGGGCTCTACACCCTAACAGCCCCAAAAAGGGCGCCACTGTCCTGAATTCAATGCCTTTGCTAGGAGGGGAGTTCTCCTTCCCCACGGCAATCATCCGGGTAATATCCCTTCGGGAGGCAGACAGTACAAGCAGCTGGGCCAATTACTAAGCATTCTTGTTCATTTACACCTTTCTGAACGAAGGGCTCAGTCTTAGCCTCAGGCTCAACACATTATGAATCCAGTAAAGCCAGTGGCTATCCCTCGGCAGGCAGCTTCTTCTGATTCCTGAACTGCCTGCATTTTCCCTTCCCCCACCCCCAACTCCTTCAGTAAACAAGGGCAGAAGGCATGGAGGGGGCTTTCCGGTGTCGCAGCAGTGGCTCTTGTGACTCCTTAGGCATAAGAGGCTCCCAGTCTTGACTTGGTTTTAAGAACAGCACGAGAGGCTGAGAGTAAAGTCCATGGTAAGGACTTGGGGCAGGCTCTGGCTACCAGACCTAGGGTTCTAGCTCCTTCTGTCACTTAGAAGCAGTTTCTAGAGGTTGGTTTTTTTGTTTTGATTTGATTCCAAGGGGCCTTCTAACTAGCCAGGAACCCTTTATCCCAGGGTTCTCTGTACAGTCAGCTGCCCTAATCGGGCTCAGCCACTGACTTTGATGGTTAGCTGTCATATCTTAGTCTCCAATGCTCTGTGGGCCAACTGGCCCCATAAAATCGCAGTAATGGTACCCTGTCCCTGTGGTCAACATGACTATAAAGGGCAGTACTGGGGCAGAACTTACTAGAAGGCTGGAGCTTCCGACCTGTGTGGTTCTCATGCCCTAACCAAGGGCATGTTCAGGGGTGTGGGACAGAGGTCTTGTGCAGGTCCAGGGTATCTCTGGCTGGTTTGGGACTTGCTATGCAGACCAAGATGGCCTTGAAATCACCCACTTTCTCTGTCCACTCTTGTCTACTCCGTGCTAGGATGCCCTGACATCCCAGAGTCACTAACTGAGGCCCAGTCTGTCAAGCAACAGCCCACAGTACCCAGTGCCTTGCTGGCTGCAACCATTTAGCTAGGAGTATTTATTGCCCAGGGAGGGTTCTGTTTCTACCATAACACTCTGGAAGCGCTTCCACACATTCTTCCTAGTTCTCTGCCAATACAGAGCTGGAAATGTCTGAATTCTTTCCGTCTGTAAGCCAGGATTTGGCAACTATGGCCCGTGAGTCAAACCGGTTTGATCTCCCCTCTCCTTTTTATACAGCCTACAAGCTAAGAATAAATATGGTTTTAAAATTTACTTACTTATTTTAAAGATATTTTCCTCTCTCTGTAGCCCTGGCTGTCCTAGAACTCACTCTGTAGACCAAGCTGGCCTTGAACTCCCAGAGATCTGCTTCCCTTTGCCTCCCTTTGCTGGGATTAAAGATGTGAGCCATCATGCCCAGTAAGTTTTCTGTATTTTAAAAGGATTCTCTCTCTTTCTCTCTCTCTCTGTCTGTCTCTGTGTCTCTTTCTCTGTCTCTCTGTCTCTCTCTCTCTGTGTGTGTGTGTGTGTGTGTGTGTGTGTGTGTGTGTGTGTGTGTGTGTGTGTCTGTTATGGCTTATTTATTTATTTATTTATTTTGGTTTTTTGAGGCAGGGTTTCTCTGTATAGCCCTGGCTGTCCTGGAACTCACTTTGTAGACCAGGCTGGCCTCGAACTCAGAAATCTGCCTGCCACCATGCTCGGCTGTTATGGCTAATTTTACGTCAACTTGATATAAGCCAGAGTCACCTGAAAGGAGGGAATCTCAGTTGAGAAAATGCTTCCATAAGATCCAGCTGTAGAGCCGGGCATGGTGGCTCACACCTTTAATCCCAGCACTTGGGAGGCAGAGGCAGGCAGATTTCTGAGTTTGAGGCCAGCCTGGTCTACAAAGTGAGTTCCAGGACAGCCAGGGCTATACAGAGAAACCCTGTCTTGAAAAAAACAAAAACAAACAAACAAAAAAGATCCAGCTGTAAGGTATTTTTCTTATTTAGTGACTGACTTGGGAGGGCCCAGCCCATTGTGGCTGGTGCCATCCCTGGGCTGGTGGTCCTGAGCTTTATAAGAGAGAAGGCTGAGCAAGCCATGAGGAGCAAGCTAGTAAGCAGCACCCCTCCATGGCCTCTGCATCAGCTCCTGCCTCCTGTCTAAGTCCCTGTCCTGATTTCCTTTGATGACAGACCATGTGGAAGTGTAAGCCAAATACAATAAACCCTTTCCTTCCCAGCTTGCTTTTGGTCATGGTGTTTCATCACAGCAATGGTGACCCAGCACACACTGGTAGAGGACTGGGACAGGAAAGGGGGAGAGGACAGAAACCTTGTGTGTTCTTAGAGCATGAAATCTTTTGTGTTTGTTCCTTTTTATTTCAGGCAGGCCTTAAACTCTCGACCCTCTACCTGCAGGCTTCTGATTGCTGAGATTCTGCGTGCCGGTGCCATGACAGCCATCTTGCTTTAGTCCTTTAGAGGAACTGTCCCAATACCCATTCCGAGCCATCTGCCATGTCACATGTGCCTGACCCCTAGGATTTAACTATAGGCCTCATGTCAACAAAAGGTGGCCATGGAGGTCCTCAAGGCGGACTCCTCTGAACCTGCCACATGCAGGGTCATAAAAAGATCCCTAACATGGGTCTCCAGCTCTCTTGGCCAAGCCCCTCTGGTTGGAGAGGGGTCATGTGATTTGGGAGGTCCAATGTCATAAGTCCAGTCCTCTCCAGAGTTCAGGGTTCCTGTCTTTCCATCAACGTCCTCCGGTGCTAGGGACAGGACCCAGGGTCTCTGTGTTAGGCAAGTGCTCTACCACTGTGTTACACCCCAAACCAGGATCCTAACCTATGGGAAGGAATTCTGTGGCCAGGTACAAGTTGAGTCATCAGTCACCTTGTATGCATCAGAGCAAAGGCTCTGACCGCTGTGGTGTTGGTCCTATAGCTGTGAGACAGGAGTGACCCCTCAGAGAGGTCAAGGAGTACTGTCCTTCTTACAGCTGAGGACCTGGTGACTGCTGTGAATGCCCCAGTGCAGTGATGGGTCCTCTGCTATGGTCACCCTGCTGCAGCTATTTGGACTCCATGTTAAGTGGCCCTTTATCATCACCAGCCAGTGGGAAGCAGCTTCCTTAGGCAACGCCCACATGTCATCAGCATCCCGCAGCAAGAAGCCCAGTAGCATAATCAAGCCCACCGCCAAGGTCGGACTGTACTGCAGTCTCGTAGAACTGCTTCTGTGCTGACACTCATGCACCGTCTCAGAAAGAGCCAGAAGCTGTACTGGTCACCTGTGCAGAAAACTGTGACACTAGGGCCAGAGACCTGCAACCACCAAAGCGTGTGCGTGCAGGAACTCAAGGAACACATAAGCAGCAAGTGCCAAGAAAGAGACCTTGGGAAGCTGCTGAGTGCCTGGGAGAACGCTGTGCCCCCACGGGGAGCCAAGCGTGTGGCTGAAGGATAGCTGCAGGACTACCCGGGGAGAGGTGCTGGCCGGACACAAGACTCAGAAACAACACTCTGCAAAAAAGGCTGAGGATCTGTAAAAAGAGTCCACTGGGAACTGCAGTGCTAGAGAAAAGAGGGTGCTGGGCCCCAAAAGGAGGTCTGGGGCTAGGGAGTGAAATTCTGACCCCCCTCCCTCAGGCGGAAAGAGACATAGAGGAAGCCCCCTTCTGCCTCCAGGGCTTCCTGCAGTTCCAGCGCCCTCTGCTGA
This sequence comes from Mus musculus, assembly GCF_000001635.26. NCBI lineage: Eukaryota > Metazoa > Chordata > Mammalia > Rodentia > Muridae > Mus > Mus musculus. The sequence continues at coordinate 119,909,630 of NC_000077.6, read as the reverse complement.
CGGAGCTCAACCTTGCACTCACCCGAAGTTTTTCCAGAGCCCAGCTATACAAAGCTGACTCAGGAGGGAGTAAGTGAATTATTAGGACCACCATGTGTCCAGGTTACAGACGCTGACAAGTTCCTTTCTGGGACCTCTGTATGCTTGTTCTTGAAACTCAGTCATCAGGCCAAAAGGGGCCACATAGCCTGGAAAAGAAGCCAGTCAGGACTAGTTATGGTTTGCATGTGAAGTGTCCCCCACAATACTCCCTAGCTGTGCAATTTGGGGAGGGTGTGGGAACTTTAGAAAGTGGAGCTAGGTTGGAGGAAGGGTGCTGGTGACTGCCTTTGAAGGTTACACCTGGTCTAGTCCTCCATCTTGGCTTACTATCCACTATTGTGTGAGCAGGCTCCCCTTCTTCAGCTCCTGCTGCCATGAGGCTGCTCTGCCTCACCACAGGAAATCCTTCTTTAGATTGCCTCTGACAGCCATTTTATCTCCGTCACAAGACAAGCAAGGAATCTGGAACTTATGGTGGTGTGTGCCAGCTCTGACCAGGTGTGCCACCACAGCTGAGGTCAGCAGGGCAGGAGTGAGCCTCCTGACAAGTACCACACAACCCAACTGTGAGGTGAGTGTGTGTGTGTGTTTTCATCAAGTGCCACTATGTACATGTAGAGGTCAGAGGACAACCTTGGGTCGTCTTTCCTTCACCTTGTTTGAGGCAGCATCTTCTGCTTGTTACGCCCACCAGGCTAGCTGCTCCTGGGCTTCTAGAAGTCTTCCTGTTGGTTCCGCCCATCTCTCTTTGGGGTGCTGGGATTAGCGATGCCTCCTGTGCTGGCTTTTACATGGGTTTAGGGGATCTGGATTCAGGTGGTCAGGCTTGCAGGACATGTGCTTCACCTCTGGGTCATCTCCCAAGCCTGCCCTTGAGATACTTTGTGTCTGGCCCGTTGGCCCCAGCTGGCTTTTAAAAAAAAAAAAAGATCACCCTCTGCACTTAATCATTCACAGTGAGCAGAGCCCGCCCAGTCCCGTTTGTCCTGCCTGCTGCTCAAAGCTTAACATCTTTCCTGCAACTGAACCCACCCTGCCTACCCCAGGTCCCTGAGGAATCAGGAACCCACTTGGATGACAACATCTCCCACCTTCGTCTCTGGTCTACAAGGTTCCTCACAGACAAGCTTCTGGCGTCCTTTGGGAAAGGTGAGCTGCCATGATGTCATACGCATGGCCCCAGGAGGCTCAACTGTTTGAACACGCATTCCCTTCTTGGTGGCAAAAAGTAGGTCACTAGTGACCGACCTTTGGGGGTTAATGGTTCTGATATCTCTATGGTCCATCCCTCTGCCTCCCACTCCTGCTGCTGTGGCCAGAGCCTCCCGAAACAGTTAGCCTACGCCAGCCTCTCCTGCTTTACGTTGGTCCTGATAGGTTTTGTTTTAAAGATGCAAAAGGCACAAATATAGTTGCTCCCTGGGGAGAGAAGCAAGGTACGGAGCGGCTTCCTCCTGGGGCTTGACTTTAGTGCACCTCTCTTCCAGAGAACTCCCCTTCCAACCTGTTTGTTTTTTCCTTTGTGTTATGCTAAGGAACTAACACATCTCAGTGGAAACACTGTAGCACAGACCTCGACAAGCAAACTGCCCGGACTTTTCACATATAGGCAAGCCAGTGCTGGAGCTCAGGGCTCGGGGTGTGTGCCAGCTGCACAAATGCAGAGAGCCAGGGCTATGCTTCTGTGGCCTGAGTCCATCTCCTTGATATCCAGCCAGAAAGCAAAACCTCGAGTGTGTGTCTGATGTTTGTGACAGGACTTAGCTGGTTCTCATTTCTGTCAGGTCTGAGGGTGATGCCGTCACAGGTATGGCCTGCAAGCACGGTGTCTGTGCCGAGGGGTTTGGGGGTTCAGGAGTGATGGGGCCAGGCTCAGCCCCTCAGTCTCTTTGCCCTGATGCTTTCCCGTTGGTTTTCTGCTCCAGCTCCTGCACAGATGACCTGCAGAGGCTGAGAATTCAGTTTGCCCTGTAATCCTGCACCCTGCAGGGTACAGCTTGCTTGTGATCTGCAGGCACAGCAGCCCGGCCACAGGAAACTTGGTTACCTCTTCTAGCAGCCCCATGTGTTTCCTGGTTTTCTCACTCTGCCTTGAACTGAGAATTTAAAATCCCTTGTATGCCATTCTAAAAATGCAATCTTCCTGGTGCTGGCAGACACCAGCATCCTACCCCACAGCCCCAAGCTCTCCCCTGGTGCAGCTCTGAGCCTGTTCCTTGGTTGCCTGACTCTGCTTTCCAGAAAGACTATTCCGGGCAGTGACCAGGGTTTAACCAGGCAGGGTTGGAAGCATCTGTCCTGTCACAGAGCCCTGGGGTCAGAAGCACCAAAATCGTTGAAAGAGTCAGAGGAATAAAGAGGGCAGATTTCTCTACAAGCTCTGTGGGAGGCCACACCAGGCTTTCCCTGGCTTCTGAAGGCGACATGTTGTGATCCTCCCTCGGCTGCTTGGCTGGCAGAACATCACCCGATCTCTGCTTCCACCTTCACACTGCATCTCCCACTGTCTGTGTCCAAATCCTCTTTATAAAGAATCATCACTTTGGATTAAGGCTTGCCTCAACCCAACTGTACCTACAACGGCCCTGTTCCAAAGAAGGACACATTCTGAGGCCAAAACAGCAACATGAGGCTTTTTGTTGGGGGTGACACACACACGTGCCTGGTGTCCACAAAACCAGGATAGGGTATTGGTTTCTGGAACTGGAGTTAAAGATGGTCATGAGCCACCACTGGGTACACCTCTCTCTGTTAGAGGAGCCAGGTGTAAACCACCTCTCCGGTCATCAGCGTGAGTTCTGGGGGAAACAACTCAATCCACACTGCACAGAGCCTTTGGTGCGTTGGGTAACCAGTGCTGGGTTCTGTGTGAGGCTGTTTCTGGAACTAGACTGAGCCAACCGAGGCATCCTTACTGGCTTGGATATTTCACCTAAAGGATATTTAGTGCTGAGAACCACATGTCTCAAAATCACCGAAGGGTTGGAGGAACGGAGGCTGGGGAGTCCCATCCCTGGGTCTCTGCACAGCATCTTCTGCAGCAGCCCTGAGAACACACAGAGGCCATAGATGCAGGCCTGCTGACCTAGTTATCAAGAAGGGGCACAGCTGTCAATCAATGTGCACTGAGGGGTGAGGTGCAAGCTGCCCACAAGGCAGGTTGCAGGTGGGTAATAGGTGGATGTGCAAAAGGATGAAGACTGCCTATGGGTCCGCAGGTGGGGTGTGAGAAGGCCTGTGCACTGTCTCCCCTTGAGCCAGCCTTCTACTGAGTGAAAGAAGGCCAGCCTAAAACAGTGACAAGAACTATTCCTTTCCCATTTCCAGAAAGTTTCTTATAGGGAATCTAACTTGGATCTCTTCCGTGGCTTTCAGCTTTGCAACACCAGGTAGCAGCGGGGCTGACACAGTGCCGAGCCACTCACAGGCAGTCTGCAGTGGGGGATACAAGAGAGTGAGTGATCGATCAGGGAGGTGGTGTTGGGATAGCTGGAGTGTAAGTGTGATCCCTGTGTGTTGCTGGCACTGAGATGTTCCCAACCTTTACCAGGGAGCAAGAACTGGCAGACACAGGAGTCACTTTCCTCCTTCATGTCACTCTTGTGACTGTGCCAGCTTCTCTGGGCCAGCTTCCATCTAGGGTTGGAAAGCAGGAAAGAGACGAAAGGCAGCTCACCTTTGCAGGCCTCGTTGGCACAACCAGAACAGGGCTCTGGATGGCCCAGCTGAGGCCAACAATCTACCCAAGTCAGGAATGACAGCCTTGTCATGGGAGGTCTACCCAAGCCAATTTCAGGGTCCAAAGGCCAGAAGCTTATGGCTACGCTGGTGAAGCTGGGAGAGATTGGGCTCTTGTCTTAAACAAGTATGTCATCTGGGTGTGTGACTCTCACATGTGTAAGCTGATGCCAGGGAGCATAAAGTGGGAGCCGCGGCTGTGCGTTACACACATACTATGTGGTGAGCTACTGGCAGAATGTAGGCAGGCTGTAGGTGAGTTATAGGGGGAGGTGCAGGAGGGCTGTGCAATGGATCCAGTGGTCCTGGGGCCCTCAGAGCTCAGACACAGGTAGCAGAAAATATGAGACAAGCCCAAGAAGGAATACTGTGGAGTCAGTAAGAAGACAGCAAATCCCAGAGATAGGGCCTGAGCTCAGGGGTTGGTGCTGACCAGTCAGGGCTGCAGACACCTGCTTGCTTTCAAGCAGGCCTGGATCGCCAGCAACGAGGGATACCTTGCACGTATGTTGCTAGACCTTCTAGAGGAAATTCTGAGGGGAGGAAGGCTGCTCTGAGGGAGCTCAGGGGTGGGGCGGGGCAGAAGAAAGTACTTGTCTCCCTCTCTCTCCCTCCCTCTCACATCTTTGAAGGATTGAGAACAGGAGCCCCTTTCTTCTGGGATGTTATGTTAATGTGGGTAGTGGCAATCCCTACTGCAACCACACAGTGGTGCTGTAGGACAGGCAGCTGATGAACTGCTGTGTAACCTCCATGCTGAGGCTCCTGTCACAGATGTGCCTAGATATGGGCAGTTTATTCATTCGCCCCTCACTCTTATGCTCAGCAGATGGCTGGCTTGTTTATTAGCTCATTCTCTCCCCACTCAGGCATTATCCACTGGTAGCTCACTCACTGGTTCATTTAGTACCTACCATCCATGGTCCTGCTCTGGCTTGTGGGGTGGTGATGGGGGGCACGGGCAAGGTGATGAGCAGTAAGGTAGGGGGATTCTGGGGATAGTTGTTAGGGAAGGGGGTGACATCTGACCCTAGAAGCCTGATCATCAGATACGACAGAGCAGGACAGTGTGGAGTGGGGCAGGGGACAGGCTATCATGGACCAGTAAGACAGGTGACAGGCTTAGGGGTGGACAGAGGAGGAGGTCAGACCTGACGAGGGCTTTGGTAGCTATGAGGGGGTCACACAGCCTTTGGTAAACCAGATGCTGTTTAGGAGAAAATCTTGGCTGATAACACAGGGTCTGTAGTCCAGCTCATACTAACTGCATCTCATAAGGACAATGTATGATATAGAGTCACACCTGTAAACCCAGAACTCAAAAAGATAAGGCAAGAGGATTAAGAGTTTGAGGTTAGACAGGGCTACCCTGTCTCAAATACCAAAACTAAAGCCAAAGCAAAGACTCAACCAAGCTCAATCCAGCTCCTCTGAGACTGATAAAGAGTAGAGGGCCAGTGGGGTGACGTGGCTCCGGTGTTTAAGGACATTTGCTGCCAAGCCTCATGACCTGAGTTCAAACCCTGGATCCCACAAGGTCCTCTGGCCTCCATGGCATGTGCATGCCCACACATGTGCAGGCATGCATACGCTCTAAACAAATAACATTAATAAAAAATAAAGAATAAGCATGTTTCTGACAATTCTGGATATTAGGAAGTCCAAGGTCCAGGCTTTAGCAGGTCCAGTGCTCGATGCCAGCCTAGGCTCTGCCTCTTAAGACAATGCCTTGCACACTTTGTCCTTATGTGGTGGAAAGAGGTAGTGAAGGGGGCTAACCACATTGTTCCTCTCACCCCAAGTTTTGTTTATTCATTCATTCACACATGGTCATGTAGGTAGTTTCTGCCTTATGAACAACATCCTATAAACATCCTCCAAGGTTTCCATGTGGTCACATGCTTTTGTTTCTCTGGGACTTATATTTAGCCCTGAAATTGCAGGGTTGTACCATAACTCCGTGCTAATCTTTTTTTTTTAAGATTTATTTATTATTATATCTAAGTACACTGTAGCTGTCTTCAGATGCACCAGAAGAAGGTATCAAATCTCATTATGGATGGTTGTGAGCCACCATGTGGTTGCTGGGAACTGAACTCAGGACCTCTGGAAGAACAGTCGGTGCTCTTAACCACTGAGCCATCTCTCTAGCCCCCCGTGCTGATCTTCTTGAAGAGATACCAAGCCACTTTCAGTATCGCCCACTCCTTCTCAAGCCCCCTACATAGTGCACAAGTGCTACAATCCCTTCATGTCCTGGTGGACACGTGCTACTTTCCACCTTCAGATTAAAGCCGAGTTGGCAGGTATGAGATGGTACCTCCCAGAAACTTGGTTGTATTATCTAGTGATGTCTTCCATGTGCTGCCTACTCATTTGCTGTTTTCTTTGGAGAGATGTCTAATCAAGTCCTTGACTGATCTCTTTTAAAGATCTTGGTTTATTAGGTCTTTATGGTGCCCCAGGCTGACCTTCAGATATACAGACCAAGCTAGTCTTGTGTCCACAGTCGTCCTGCATTGGCTACCTGAAGCCTGGAATTAGAGGCATTTATATACTGTGTGGGTTCTTTTCACTTTTTTACACCGTTGTTTAGACAGCGTTTCATATTATAGGCCATGCTGGCCTGCAGATAATAGCAGACCTCATTCTCTACTCTGTGGCCATGAGCCACCACATCAGCTTGGAGAGTCTTCTTCACCCACTGAGTAGTCTTGTTACAAATCTGTAAGCGGCCTCTTACTGTGCATTTCCTATTCTAGTCCACTGACCTGTAACTCTGACCCTTATTCCAGTGGCTACTCTAACCAAATGCGGTTAAGTTCTGAATTAAGAAATTAGAATCTTCTGGGGCTGGAGAGATGGCTCAGTGGTTAAGAGCACTGACTGCTCTTCCAGAGGTCATGAGTTCAATCCCAGCAACCACATGGTGGCTCACAACCATCTGTAATAGAATCTGATGCCCTCTTCTGGTGTGTCAGAAAACAGCTACAGTGTACTCATATAAATGTAATAAGCAAGTCTTTAAAAAAAAAAAAAAAGAAAGAAATTAGAATCTTCTAATCCCTCCTTTCTGTTCTGGCTGTTTTGGGACCTTTGGCAGTTCTGCAACATGAGGGTTGGTTTTCTATTTTTAAAACTTTTTAAAATAGTCGTTTTTGACTACTTGTGTCAGTATATGCACATGAAGGGAAGTGGAGCTACAGGCAGTCACTAGTTGACTGACATGGTCACTGGGATTGAAGATCAAGGGCAGAGTGTTTCTAATGCTGCACCCTCTCCAGCCCTGAGGGTTGGGGTTTCTACTGTAATTTCCACCATTTGAATGTGTGCATGTGCCAGTGGATGTGGGTATGGGTGTTAGACAGTGGAAGTCAGAGGGCAACTCTGAGTGTAGTCTTCAGCATCCCCCTTGAAACAGTGTTTCCAACTCACTGGCCGGTGAATTTCTGGGGTTTTCCTGTCTCTGCCTTCCATCTCATCATAGGAATTCTGGGATTACCAATATGTGCAACTGTGTCCAACTTTTGCTCTTACCCACTGAGCCATCTCCCTAGCCAACATTAGATCTTGTGATCCATGAACATGGGAGACCTCTCCATCTCCTCGGGTCCTCAGGTGTTTCCGCTCCCTCCCCCCCCCCCCCCCCAGGGTTTCTCTGTGTAACCCTGGCTGTCCTGGAACTCACTCTGTAGACCAGGCTGGCCTGGAACTCAGAAATCCGCCTGCCTCTGCCTCCCAAGTGCTGGGATTAAAGGCATGTGACGCCATGCCCGGCTCCTCAGGTTTCTTGAATGTGTTGTAGTTTTGTACGTCTCCAATCTCCTTTTTTATTTCTAGACATTATTCTTTTGCTGCTGCTTTAAGGGAAACTGGCATCTTAGTCTCCTTTTCAAGTTGCTCTTTGTTGGTGTGTCATCCTCCCCCAAATCTACTTTGTTAAAATAGCAAAACAAATAAAAATAAGTCCCTATGTGTGTCCTGGCCACTGGATGGTTACTGTCTCTGTAGAACCGGCCTGGAGAGGAGATATCATTATCCCTTTGACAGGCCATGGGGTGGTTCCTGAAGACGGCTGGGTTTCATAGAAAAAGCATCATTGGGCCCTTTGGCCAGAGGGAAGCTGAGCTCAGAGCCCAAAGCTGGGGGTAGGAGGCTGTCCTAACCTCTAGACACCTTCTCCCTTGGCAGGTCACACCACCGTATAGTATAAGCTCTGGGTCTTCCTGACCTGTATCCAGCCTTTTAGACCCTTCCCCTGGCAGTGCATGTAAGCTCTCTGGGACACCTTCTCTCCCGGAAGGATGGGGCTGCTAACCCACAGCCTGTACTCACATGGCCTTTGCTCCACTTACACAACACCCACACCACAAAGTGGGCTCTGGAGAGGAGTGGCTGGGTTGGCTTCAAGTCATCTGTGTTTGTCTCATCCCCACTGTGATACAGGTGGCCCGGAGCAGCCACTTTCCTAGGCTGAGCAGTCGCCCCCACCTGGATGAGGTCCTGACTGCAGCTGGTGCTCCCTTTATGTGCTCCCCATTTGCAAAGGGGTGGAGCACAGCCTGCAGGGGAAACTCTAACCCTTGGAGAAAGGCAGGGACATGGTGGCTCTCTGGGCCACACGTCTCCATGCCCCTGCCCCCAACAAGGAGTTAAAGTCCTCAATGCTATGCAGGGAGTCCTAGGTCCTTAGGTCAGAGGCTGAAGACCTTGCTTCCATGCCAGAAACCCTGAGCCTGCCTCCTGAGGTTGAGATCATTGGGTAAAGGCGTCTTCATAACTGCCTCTCAGCTGGGGATGTCCAACACCACTGGAGAAGGACTGTAAAGTCAGGAGATGCTCTGTTGCCTCCTGAAGACTCGCCAGTTCTGTCTGCTTATGGGGTATGGATAGTCTCCCTAGCTACATCTGAGGGGTACTTGACCACCAGTGATGCTGACCCCCAGGTGATACTGATCTCTTGGGCCTAGCAGGTGCATATGACATGGCAGTACCAAAGGGCTGCCATGGTGGCTTCAGAGACCCCTGGAGGATAGGTTCGTGGAGCCTTGGTCTATTCCCAATGTGCTGTACAGCCCTGCCATGTGATGGGTGGGAGGAGTGGGCTTGGGTAGAGAGCAGACTCTTTCCTGTCACCCTTGAATGGCCTATCTTCATGGTTGGGGTAACATGGACAACTGGTCAGGAGAGATTTCAGGCTCATGGGAGAGGGTGGGTACTGTGTGTAGGGCCTGTGGTGTCATGCCAGGACATGGGTGACTTATGGAAGTCGTCTTTCTCCTAGCCAAGGAAGCACAGACCTGGCTCCAGTTGGAGCTGTGGCCCACAGGATGCTGTTGGCTGTTATTAAGTTCTGCAGAGACGTCTGAAGCTCAAGCACCTGTAGTTAGTATCCCACCTCTATGAGACAGGGACAGCAGCAGGGCTGGGAGGGCTTCAAGGGCAGTGCTAGAAACATTAGTACACCAGGGTTAGGCCAGTGACCACTGACTAACACTGACTGGGTAGGCAGTCTTAGGAGTGTCAGAACCTGGTGTGTCTAGACTGCTTCTTCCTGAAGTCTCCCTGTGCCTGTGTACTGCCATGCCCGTGGTCTTTGTCCTATTGTCTTCCACTGGACTACTGTCGTCTATAACCTCACTTTGCCCTGTGTAAAGATCTGTTTCCACTACAGTTATGCTGAGGTACTGGGGGGAAGGGAGAGGTCAGAGTTCCAGTGTATGGGTTGGAGAGACAGCTCAGCCCTTCAGACCCTCCTCCTTTCCTTATGTGCTCTTGGCCTCTTGAAGTCACCTCCTTGCCCACACTCTTGACCCTGACACCTGAGGTATCCTTCCACTTAATGGGAACATGTGCGTTCTAATCAGACTACTGACCAGATCAGGACAACCCAAGAGGCCCAATTCCTCTGGCCAAGTAAGGTCTGCTGAGGAGACCCGGGATGGGGATGGAGACATTCGCAGTGGGTAGTGGAGGCCCAGCCTGGTACAGTGACCAGTATGAGACTGGCTGAGGGAGCCCTGACACACACCCAGAGATAGTTTGCTGTCTGCCCCTCACAGGACCACAAAGCTGGGACCTGTCTCTCCAGGACTGGCTGCACACCTCCGCCCATCCCTTGCAGGAGCACTTGGTTTTGCTGAGAAGCAACAATACTAACAGGGAAACGGACAGCCGCGTGAAGCTGGTCTGTGTAGATGTGGGGAAACCTTACTAATGACAAGCCCAGGGTCAGCACAGGAATCCCAGTCACGATGCCTCAAGATCTCCATGGCAACCAGCATGTCTTCACTTCCACCCAGGCCTGGAGGGGTAGATAGAGTAGCCTTGTCTCTGGCCAAGACTGTCTCACCCCAGGGACCCGGGGACTGCAGAAGCCACAAGGGCACAGCCCTTTGGGCCACCCCACCCCACCATTCTCATCTGGCAAGGGCAGCGACATCTCACGGCTTTATTCTTTATTAACACTCTGTTGCTGTCACTGCTCTGGACGCCACTGCAGTTCCGTGTCCTGTCAGTCCTTTCAACTCTCATTTTGGTAAAATAAATAGAGAAATGCGCTCTAGGTCAGCGCTCTCTCGAGCTTTGCTTAGCTTCATGATTGAATTTCCGCATCAGACTTGTGAGGCCCAGCCTGTGGGCAAGATGCAAACACTGGTTCCACCAGGGCAGGGAAGCAGCCCAGCCCATCAGGCGGCCCTGTGCGGCCAAAACTGAGTCACCAGTTGGACAAGGACTGAGCTGACGCACACTCAGCCCCTGAAGCTCTCTGCAGAACTGAGCAGGGGTAAGTCAGGTGGCTCTAGGGCCTTCCTGTCGCCACACTGCTCTATGGCCCAACCAAGGGGCTGGCTTCCTTGAGCCCCACCCGGTTGGGAGAATGCATTTCCAGGGGCCGTGCCAGGGTCTCCTGTTCTGCTTGCCCAGGACAGCTCAGCCTGTAGGATCCTCTCACAGGGAAGATGCTCTTGGCTAAAACAGGTCCACTGAACACAGCACAGGGACCCAGCCTCTGCCACAGATGTCCCAACCCGTGTCCCTGGGCTCCTGTTGGCACTTGTCCTCTGAAAGATCCTGATTCCCAGGGAAAACGGAAAATGCTTTTCAAAACATCATTGTGTTGTGTCCTGTTTGTGTGCAACTGCTCTGCAATGCTGGGTCCATCCAGGGCTGCAGTGCCTAAGGTCCTCACTTGCCTGTGCACACAGACACATGTCGGACACACGGGGACAGTGCTGACATCTAGGGCTACAGTGTCCATGGTCCTCTCTTGCCTGTGCACGCAGACACGTGTCAGGCACACCAGGACACTGTGGAACTCGTGCTCAGCACATACTGCATCATGTAACCTCAGTTCCACCATCAACAGAGCTGATGCTGCCCTCCAGCCTCTGAGTTCAGTGAAGTGTCTGAGCCCTATGCATGGTGAGGCCAGCATGTGCGTGCATGTGGCCGGCCACAGTGCCCATATATGTGCAGGAGGGGAAACTATGGGCCTGCATGAATGCACACCTAAGTGTACATGGGCAGGAAGACCAGGGCATCCATGTAATTATGGATGGGGAGGCTGCGTGCCTGCATGCGTGTGTACCTGTGTGTGGCACAAGCAGGAGACAGGCCTGTGGCCACTGTTACTGCCCTATGGGAGAGAAGCACTTCAGAATATGCCTGATAGATGGAGGCAGCCGCTAACTACAGATCTGCCTCATCTGCCCTGAACCAGACCCTCTCCTGCAGCTAGCTCACTTGAGGGCGCCCGCCAGGCTGGACCTCAGAGGTCTAGCTTTCCTCATAGCACCATGACATACACAATGTGCTGGACTGCCTCGGTGCTCCAGGAGGGCCAGGCTCAGACTTCCATACCTTGTAGCAGGAGAGGCCTTCCCTCTCTTCTACCCTCTCTCTTCCCCCAATTGCTCTTATCCATTTCCCAGGACTGGCAGCACACTCTGAGAGGACAGTGGGGCTGGGCCATGGCCCTTAGGAGCCCCAGCACGGCTATTCTACAGGGCGCTGTCTGCTCTGTAACTAATGCTTTGATCACATGGAAAAATCAAATGTGTCCCTTTGTAAAACCTCAGAAGAAAACAGGGCAGGAAAGGACCATGCTGCACTGAGGAGGTCCTTGGTGCCTGGGTGCTGGTTCTTGATGGGAAGCCAGGCCAACCCCTCCCCTGCTCTGGACCTGTACGCTGTTATAGTGAAGACAGAAGGAAGGATGTGCAAGCCCCTCCTCAGCTGGCCACGGCCAAGTCAGGAGCCGGGGTTTGCAGGTGGGTGGGTAGGTGGGCACTGCATCCGAGCAGTGCAGGCTGGCTCACTATGTACAGCAGAGGTGGCTGCGGCCTGGCAGTGGTCCTAGGTGCCGCTATCTGACACGCTTCTCCACCGAATACACGGAAATGTAGTAGTCATTGCTTCCTACGGCCAGATGAGGCTGTGTGGAGAGACAGAGAGCACGTGAGCAGGGCCTGTGATGCGGCAGGCGGCACCGCTGGGGTAGAGGAAGGGTGCAGGCTGCTTGTACTCTGTGCTGAGCTCTAGTGGGGGTGAGGACATACCACAGTAACACCTCTGACTGCACAGGCACAGCAATGAGGGTCGTTAACTGCCAGAGTCTAGCAGGAATAATGTATCATTCAAATTCCATTACAGGTGATTTGCATACTACCCACAATTCCCTGCAGCTTCGTTTTAGGATTGCTCCCCTGGGATGGTTCTGGGAATCTGATGCTGTGCACTTCAACAGTGATACACACAGGCGCCTCTGGAGCCCACTCTGCAAAACCCTAACCGACACAACACTCTGTAGAGTGACTACAGTTATAGACACACGTGCTCATGACACATTTCTATTGCTCCCCAAACCAGAGGACACTAGCTGTTGTGTTATCTATTTTACCTGAGCATTAAGAACTGGGCTTGGAGCCGGGCGTGGTGGCGCACGCCTTTAATCCTAGCACTTGGGAGGCAGAGGCAGGTGGATTTCTGAGTTCGAGGCCAGCCTGGTCTACAGAGTGAGTTCCAGGACAGCCAGGACTACACAGAGAAACCCTGTCTCGAAGAAAAAAAAAAAAAACAACAAAAACAAACAAACAAAAAAAAAACAACAAAAAAAAAGAACTGGGCTGGTTTCTAGGGGGCAGGGCAGTGCTTTCCTGGACACCCCAGGCCTAACAGATCTTAGTTCTTTATATCCTTAGAGTCAGGGAGGAGATCAGGCTTGCCGGGTTACTTCTCTCCTTGCTGCCCCCACCAACCCCTCTGCCCTTCCCAGAAACCCAGGAGTGAAGGTACAGACCCAGTGTGGGTGGAAAGCCAGGCAGCTGATGGCCCCGACTCGCTGGCCCATGAAGCCATCATAGTATTTGATGTTGTTGATCAGCTCTCCATTTCCGTTGTAGATGGCTGTGAACTGGTTCATGGAGCCACTGTGGCAGGGAGGGAAAGATGGTCAGGATATTAGTTTCTGTCTCCCTGTGGTGCAAGAGAAAGACAGTCCAAGGAGCAGGCTGAGAGTTATAGCAAGTGGGGACACAGGCTAGGAGGTCCATCTCTGTGTCACCCTGAGGCAGGAAGTGGCTGCGCATCTGTTACTGTCAGGAAGAACCAGGCCTGTCCCCAGAGATGCCAGGGGGCAGGTCTTTGTTCTCAAAGCTGGATAAGGCAGGGGAGACATCTTTTGTTTTTATTTCATGGTAGTACAGTTACACCCTCTAAACTGTTCTTTCAAAGGTCCTGTGGAGGACAGAGACAAAGGCTGTACACTCTGAAAGGGCCTTCTGCTTAGAAACAGGGGGCTGCATGGAGGGAGGCAGGCAGGGTACCTACCAGGCGATCAGGTTTGCCTGGGGGTGGATGTCCAGGGCTGTCAGCCCCTTCACAATCTGCATTACATTCACAGACTCGGGCATCCGAGGGTCGAAGAAGCGCACATCTCCATTGACACTGTGAGAAAGGACCAGGGTGATGCTTGCTGGTGGCAACCTTAGGGATACTATCTGGAGCCCTGAGGGGGAGGAACCTGGCTCTGAAGGATGGCATAACTGGCCATGAGAAGTTTCAATGCCCACTTGCACATGCTGGTAAGGCCAAAGCCATGTAGACTCCCAGGACCCCTCCAAGTCAGGTGGAGCACAGATCCCCACGTCGAACCACCCCACTGGTCTTGGCAGCCAGGGTTCCCATCAAGCTGCCCCTCTCAAGCCAGAAAAGGCTAGGATTGACTAAAGGGAGATAGCATGCTCACACAAAGGGGGACACAGCAGGGTCAGAGAAGAGATTACAAGAAAGGCCAGGAACAGAGTTGTCAGAGGCAGAAGATGGCTGAGGGATCCCTCGCCTGTGCTTATAGCCTTCTGCTTCAATGTCCACTCCAAGAATTATGCTTTGCTTTATGCCACAGACAAGGGGGGAAGGAAATCTCTCTGAAGAAGTGGTGGCTTTGTGACAGTGAATTATGCTTTGCTGTCTCTTTAACAGCAGATAAAGATCCACTGCTCTCAGCACAGTATTTACTGAGCAGTGGGCCCGAGTTTACGTGCACAGGCTGGCTGGCACTGAGGTGACTTGCTAGGGAGGTGCCACCCACCTGGTGCATTCTGCTTTGCTGCTCCTGTGAGGGACACGCCTATCTGTGCATCTCCTCCTTCAGCCCAGCCTACCTGCCACCTCCACCCCGACTCTTGCTCTGCCCTCTGACCTTTCAGGCCAGTCACGGAGTTACTGTCAGTTACTGCCCTGAAATGCCAACAGTCCCTAGCTATTTAAACACCAAGAACATATTTAAATGGAGGGAGAATAATGTTTTCACAGCAAATGTCTCATGCATATTTTGCTCCTTACCTCACACTCACGATGTGGCCCTCAGGGTGCTTCTGCAGGTAGGCCTTTACCACCCACGCTGTGTGCTCTCGGTAAGTCATGACCCGGCTAAGGAGGAAGGTGTGGTCAGGACTGGCCCAGCCCAGTTCCTCTCCCCAACTGCTCTGCAGGAGGGAACTGCAGGTAGGGCTAGGAGGAGTGGGCTGAACTGGAGCTGGCAGCCCTGCCCTTGGGCGGAGCCTCAAGAGGACACCCAGAAGGAGGAGGGGCTAGCGAGGCTGTCCTAGGCCACCCCCTCATTTCTCTCTCCTCTGTTTACCCAGTTAGGGTCTTGAAGCCTGGGTGCCATTTTGAGATGAGGAAGACCTGGTCCTGCCTTAGTCAGCAGTTTAGTGAGGTCACTGTTTCTGTCTGTGGGGTCAACTTGAAGCAGCCAGACAGTGAAAGGTGAAGGTTGACCCCACTGAGCCTTCTCTCTAGCCCTGGGTGCCATCTTCTTGTCTGGTATCAGAGGTCCACTGTGCACTGCCGAAGACACTTCATGCTCACTGAGCAATCTGGACTTATTACTGGCAGTGGGGTGGCCTCTGCCATCTGGAAGGAGCTTGAATAGTGCTAAGGAGAGGGGAGATGTGACAGTTACCATTCACTGAGTGCCATCCTCCTGTCGTAGACACGGATCGAGCCATCACCCAGGCCAGCCACAATGAGCGAACGGTGCGAATCACAAGACAGACTTGTCACACAGCTGTCAGCACCCGTGGGGATGTCCTAAGCCCAAAGAGAGAGCAGTGAGGAGCCTCGAGCTGGCTGCAGGGTGTTCTGTGGAGATATCCTCTTCTCTCTCAGGCTGAGAAACTGGTCTCCACCTGCAAGGCTCTCACAGGCCAGAGGAACTGGGCCAAGGGTAGTGCAGGGTTCACAGGGCGTCAATCATGCCCTGATCTGCGATCTGCGTGAGAGTCTGCCCTGAGCCTGGCCTACCAGGCAGGTGGAGCAGAGCCTGTGAGCCTGGGCCTGGGCACAGCCTGGAAGGCAACTGTGGGGATGCCTGGTGCTCAGTGCCAATTAATCTTCCCAGCAATCTCTCCCTTTCCTGAAAAGAAAGGCGAAGCACATTTTGGCAGGGAGGGAGCCTCGTTAGCTCTCTCCTCAAGCCCCTAATTAGCCAGGGAAGAGCTGAGGGAAGGCTTCTCTGCTCCCCACGGTGGCCATAAATACTGCAGAAGGGCAGGGGGTGATGAATGGCAGCAAGAAGGAATGGGAGCTGGAAATGGGCCTCAGAGGGAAAAATGCCTTCTAATCAGATGGGGTGAGCCTGAGAGGAACCCGCGGGCTGGGGAGGGCTGTGAGTCGGGGAGGTTGTGACGGAGCCCCACTCCTGCCTTTGCAGCTGACGTGATGACACCCAAGGAGGCCCTGTACCTGCAGGAGCCCCACAGGGTCCCTGGCAGCACCCTTAGGAGTAGGAACAATCAGGCTCTCTCTCCCCACAGGGACAGGGACCCTGACAGCCAGGGCTTAACTGTTTGGTGGTAGTGTGGGGCTTGAGGATACATGGAAGCTTCCAGCGGGGGCCTTGACAGCTCTCGTCACTCCTGCCCCAACCCTTCTATCCCTCTGTTCTGTGACATAGCCATGATTTGTCAGGCAGGGCAGGTTGGGGAGTGCGGAGGCCTAGTATATGTTCTGTGTGTCTTTGGGCACCAGGAAGACAGACATCCCTCAGCTATCTGTGTGCTATTCTTACAGCATCTGTGATTTCTGCCTTGGACCTGAAGGAGGTAGGTGCAATTGGACTCTGACAAGGAAGCCCAAGTATCTGAAGCAAAACCAATACAATCTATTAAAATGGAAAATTTGGAGCTGGACTGGTCTACAAGGTAAGATTATGTCTCAAAAACAATCAATCTTGAAAATAAAACATGGTTTAAGTTAGGGGCTGAATTCCAGCTCAGGGGCAGCGTGGGGAGGTGCTTAGCATACACAGGGCCCTGTCTTCTATGTGCAGCATCACAGGGTAAGAAGAGAGACGCAGATGTCAAACAGTTAACAGTTCTCATGTAAGATACTTCACCCCACTGGTATCTGATATTCCCTAATCTGCATAGAGAAAACAATATTTGGAAATAACTTGGGTTAGCATAACCTTAATTATTGCTGTAATGCAGGGTCAAAGTGCCACAATCAGTGTGTACCCAGGAATAATTAGCTTTTCACCTGGCAGCAAGATGCCCCCATGTGCCTCCCACACAGATATTGGATGGCAGCTGCTGACTCATGAGGATGG
This sequence comes from Mus musculus, assembly GCF_000001635.26. Taxonomy (NCBI): domain Eukaryota; kingdom Metazoa; phylum Chordata; class Mammalia; order Rodentia; family Muridae; genus Mus; species Mus musculus. The sequence goes on along the minus strand of NC_000077.6, from coordinate 119,892,736 downwards.
GGTCTATTAGGTGAGTTGGGAGCATGCAGTTGGGGCGTGATGAAGCGTGGGGTCTCTGTAGGGGCCTGGAGTGGTTACCTGCACCTTCGTCTCCCGGTCAGTATCCCAGATCCTGACAATGCGCACGTCCCCTGAGCTCATGAGAAGGCCAGTTTCTTGTTCCCAGTCTACCACCATCCCAGCTCCTGGGGAAACAGTGGTGTCACTATGTCAAACAATGGCTCAGGCGAGATGGGGCTGTACTGGGCATCCCCTCACTCATGTACGGCTGGGTTACTTCAACAACGCTCCGATGAGCTCTGTGCTCTCCCAGAACCTTATACACTCCACCCACCCATGACAGTGAATCACAGACAACAGGGTCTCGGAATCTCTGTCCACCAAATACATCCTCTGTAACTCTGAGACATAAAGAGCAGGTCACATTTTAGTGGCCTCTGGCCACGTCAGACCACCAAGGTCCTAGTTCTCTTAGACAAAGCGGGGGTTCTGTACAGGTCATGGCCCACCTGGATGCTCTAACACAGTGTAAGATGCTGAAGAGAGAGCATCCTGAGTACCCAGATGGAGACGAGCAGGCAAGCACAACAGAACCAAGCTCTTGGCTAGGTGCAACAGCATGTGCTATCATCCCAGCTACTGGGGCAGGAAGATGGCCAGTGGGCAACTTGGCTCAGCTCTCAGGAATTCTCAAAAGGCCATTCTGTTCACATGGGCATGTACCTCCATCAGAGCCAAGCGTCTGTAAAGCAAGCTCTGTACACAAGGCACACTTGCAGTGGCTGGCAACAAGACACTAATGCTCCATTGTCCTCTGTGGTACCTATGGGGGTACATTCGGAAGCCATGGGGCAGGAGCTGGTCTGTGTACACACACAGGCTCTCCTCATCCCTGGTGCTCAGTTATGCAGGAGGCACGTACCCAGTGTGACTGAGGGTCAGGCACGGGGCCAGTTCCCGAGCATTCCTGGGAAAGCTGACACTATGTGTAGACCCTTGGGGCTCCACTCACTCCTCACCTCAGTCGCCCTGACTTCCACAAGGAAGCCACAAGCCACTTAGGTTTCTCTCCTCATAGCTCTGGTGGTGACAGGTCCCTCCAGCCCAGACAGGTGTGAGTGTGGCAAGACTCCACTACCCACAGCAGATCACTACACAGTGGTCCTGGGAAAGAACACAGCTGGCAAAGAGGAAAGACGCCATGCCATCTTGCTCGCACTAGCCAGCAGAGCCAGCCTGCTGGCACTAGCCAGCAGAAGCCCTTTTCCAAGCCACATCTAACCACCTGCAGTGCTGCTCGTGACTTGGCCAAACTGAGAGCAAGGCAGAGCACTGGGATCCTTGACGGTTACCTATTCTTGTGGTTTCTAAGGAGATCCCTGGGTAATCGATTTTGGGACCTCAGAACTGAATAGGTGTCCTGGAGGCATCAGACTCTTCACACAGTTCTGGGAGCCTTCTTCTGAGGAGCCAAGACCCAGTTCATGCTGTCAGCAGCGTGTAGAGAGCCCAACCCACCTCGTGTTGTTGGAAGCATGTCTGAGAGCCCTTGCCACGCAGTCACCATCTCTGGATTCTTTTCCAAATCAGCAAAATTCTTCCAGACCCTGATGGCACCATCATCTAGGAAAGGAGAAAGCAATACAACCCATGGTTGCGCCCCACCCTATCTCCACAGCACAGCCGCAGTGTTCTCAATGCCTAGTCCTGCTATTCTGACATGAGCAACCAGTAAAAGGTAGCTGTAAAGGGAGACAGGGCCGCGGTAGACCCCACACTGGACTTGATGGCAGGGAAGCAGGGTGAGAGCTGGAGACCCTTCCCCATCCTTCCCGAGGGTCCAGACTCTCAGTGTTTTCCAGAGGAGAAAGCTTTGCAGCCTTCATCCTTACCCACATTGCCGCTGGTCCTCTGTGTACCCAGCTAGACCTAAGCCTGGAGAGGACAGATGCTGGGATCTCCTGACCAAAACACACGAGACCCCATCTGCCTTGCTTTCAGGGGCCCTTCCCTCGCTTTTCCCTTGAGAGGATGACCTTAGCCACTCTGATGCCTTTCCCTTCCTTCTCTTTCTTCCTCTCCTCTCCACTTGGGACTTTCAATTTGACCCTGAACTCTCTTCTAGTCTTAGCGGTGCCTTGAGGGTCCCTAACCGCACTGTGCATAGGTCATTCTTGGATAGCACTGATGCTGTGGGTTCTGAGGTGGCATTGCTAGATAGTGTCTTTTATGGCAATATGTCTTCACTTAAAAAGGAAATGGGAGGGTCTGGAGAGATGCCTCAGAGGTTAAGAGCACTGACTGCTCTTCCAGAGGTCCTGAGTTCAATTCCCAGCAACCATATGGTGGCTCACAACCATCTATAGTGGGATCAGATGTCCTCTTATGGTGTGTCTGAAAACAACTACAATGTACTCACATGAGCTAAATAAATCTTAAAAAAAAAAAAAGGAAATGTGACAAACACTAAAACAAACAAGGAGGCAAGATGGAGGGGCACGCCCATCAAGTGTCACCAGAATATGCAGACATTGAACTGAGCACGTGGGTGTAACCATCAACGCCCTGGGGAGCAGGCAGCTCCCAACAATCAGAAGCAGACACTAGGTAGTCTACAAGGACAAGTGGAGCCTCTGAAAAGCCATAAAGATCCAGATTCCAGGCAGCTTGGCAGATGCTGGTCTCCAATGCACCTAACACATGTGAGCAGTGTACTCTAGCAACAAGTGACCCTTCCAGTGACCACATATCCCACCAGGATCTTCTGTGTCTGGCCTGGCTCTGTGACCTTGGTGACTGCTGAGTGTCTGGTACACTGGTTGACCTGGATAAGCACAACTAAGGTTGTTAAGCCAGCCTCCATCACTCCCAAAGAGCATCACTCTCAGAGCATCTGCAGGAGAGCCAGCATCACTCACTGTCCTTCCCTCACTAGTGGATGTGGGTGTGGCAGCTTGCTGTGTACTGGGCTGTTGGACTTGAGAGCCACTTGGGCCACCTCTAGCTACTATATCACTTAGGGCTGGACTGTCAGGTTGTTGGATTAATTCATTGCAAGTTGTTTCCCCTTTTAAGTGTGAACGATAAGCCATGTATTCATAAATCATGCTCAAGACACCAATAGTCTCAGTGGCTTAGATGCCAAGTCCAGGCCCAGGATGAGGACGGTGGGCTCAGGATACCTCCATCAGCATCATGGTCATCTTTCTACCTGGCATCAATGGGAGGTCATCAGTGCTGGTGTGATCTTATTTTTGTAGTTTTTGTGGTGCTAGGGACACAGCATGGGGCTCTGTGATGCCAGGCAAGCAGACTATCACTAAACCATCCCGACCCAGGAATCATGTCTTAGATTGCTAGACAACAGTAGCCGGCGATGCAGCTCAGTTGGAAGAGAGCTCACTGTGCAAGCGTGAAGACCTGGGTTCAGTTCATAGCACTGTATAGCGTGGAGGTAAAGTAACATATAACTGTAATTCTAGATTCTGGAAGACAGAGACAAAGATGACCAGGAGTTCAAGGTCATCTTTAGCTATACAGTAAGCTTGAAGCTGGGCTGGGCTACAGAGACTTTGTCTTAAACAAAGGCATACAACACAAAACAACAACAAAAAATAAACCAACTGCAACCTAGGGAAAACATCTTGTTCAAAACAAGCATGATATTAAGACATTTCAGGTGAAAAATCAAAACAAGAACTCTGAGTGAGAGCCATTCCTACCTCAGAAACGTTTCTCACCCACCTTCAGAAGAAGGAAGCTGGCCTGCAAAAGATGGCTGGACCTGGTGTGGGAGCCATGGAGGAGGGGAGCTGATGACACCAGAGGTTGGGGCAGCATGGGCCCTGGAGGACATTATGACCTATAACGTCCTCCTCCCTTGCTTTCATGTGGGTCTGGAACTCCCATGGGTCCTCATGAAGGTTAGTGGAGCAGAGGCTGACATAGTATTTCCAGTCATGGAAGGGCCAGGGACGCTTGATGAGAAAATGGTCCCAGAGTCCTGACCAACGTGTTCCTGCCTTTTCCCTTACACACGTCCAGGCCTGGGCTACAACAGTGCTACTCACCTGTGGCTGTCAGCAGCAAGGAACAGTCCTGACCATTCAGGTACTCCATGGCGGTGACCCTGGTGTACCGAGGGTTGCCATTGTGGAAATAGTCCAGCTTCTCTCCTTTCTCCCAGTCCCAAAAACTTGAAGGAATAAGAGTGAACACAGAAAGACAGTCACTAGGGAAACATGACCCAGACCCCAACGGGGCACAGCTGCATGCCGTAGGTGGCTGCCATCAGAGCAGAGCAGAAACTGGCCAGTGTGAGTGAGGAGCCTTGTGTAGTGCAGGTGGGGGGGACACAGTATGGTCGCTGAGGAAGACTATGATGCAGCAGTCCACCTCTGGTACCTGAGATGACATCGAGCCCTATACCCAAGTACCCTGACAGCTCAACAGTGTGGGAGAGCCTTACAACAGAACATTACCAGGCCCTGAGAAGGAGGAAACGCTGAAGATGCTACAGTATGAGCAAACTATGAAGGAAAAGTGAAAGAAGCCAGTCACCAAAGGACAAATACCACAAGGTTCCACTCAGGAGGTCCCTTGAGGCATCGTGTTCAGAAACAAAAAGGATGGGGCTGATGGCACCCAAGGGAAGGGGCTAGTGTCCACTGGGCAGCTTTGGTAGGGAGAGGAGAACACCCTAGAGGTGGGTGTGGGTTGGTCTTCATAGGATCCATATGCACTGACAGCACATGGTTAAGATGGCCAGTTTCCTGTTACACGCAGTTTATGACTTAACAAGGCAGTGTGTAAATCATGAATACAAGAAATGGGCAGATTCCTCAGTGGACCAGGTCAGCACCCAGTACAAATTATACTCTATTCTCTCCAGATAGCACAGTGCTTAAGAGCAATGGATGCTCTTTTAGAGGACCTGGATTCTATTCCCTGCAACCACTTGGTGGTTCAAGTTACATGGCAATTATAGTCGGAGTCTGAAACTCTGACTCTAGGAGTTCTGACATCTTCACACAGACACATGCAAAACACCAATGCACATAAAGTAAAAGAGCAAAAACGCAAAACCAAACCAAACAAAACCTCCATTCTCTCTTAGGGATTCTCTGTCATCCACTTGCTTCTGCAGAACAGGCAAGGAGCAAACTGGGTTCCCAGTCTGTTCTTTTCTCTGTTCTGTTCTTTTCTGTTCTTTTCTTTTCTTTTCTTTTCTTTTCTTTTCTTTTCTTTCCTTTCCTTTTCTTTTTTCTTTTCTCTCTCTCTCTCTCTCTCTCTCTCTCTCTCTCTCTCTCTCTCTCTCTCTCTCTCTTTCTTTCTTTTTTTGGTTTTTAGAGATAGGGTTTCTCTGTATAGCCCTGGCTGCCCCTGGAACTCACTCTGTAGACCAGGCTGGCCTCAAACTCAGAAATCCGCCTGCCTCTGCCTCCCAAGTGCTGGGATTAAAGGTGTGTGCCACCACGCCCAACTCAGCCTACTCTTTACTAAGGAAGACCCGGTGAGTCCAGAATGAGGTGGACCTCAAGTGCAATGGGGAGAGAAGACAGCAGGTGAGCCAGAGCCATGCCTACCAGATGCTGTCCTTGTCGGCGACAGCTATGCATGGTGTAAAGGGATGGAATTTGACCACAGAAGGAACGCCGGGGTTCCTGTTCAGAAAGATCTGATCGTCCAGTCTGGTGATGCCTGTAAGAGAAAATTGGGACCAGGCTTTCATCTGCAGCAACACTGATACTGTCTTTAGGAGAGCTGAAGGAGGGGACAGCTGGGATCCAAGAGAAGGCTGAAAGCACACACTGACAGGAAGGGGTAGCTTTAGCCCGGTGCATCCACAGCTCTAGGGTCTATGCCTTTGTTTGGCTCCGTCTTACAACTCCTGGCAGAACTAGACACTGACATGTCTTTGATCAATACTTAGTATACTGTAAGTAGCACTATTCAGAGTAGAGGAATTTTATTGAGTCTAAAGAGAGTGCTAAGAACTTCAGGATGAAGGAGGGTGTGGCTACCACCACTCAAGACCCAGGTGGAATTCCAGGTTTTTCAGTCTGGGAAGCAGCTAGACAAAAATCACAGGGGTGAAGGTCACGGCAAGGGACAAGGTTTTTTCACTAGGCTCACACATTAGCTGATTCACATTCTCTTGGCTTTGCAAGAGTGTGGTAAGAGCCAGAAAGGATGCAGCTAAGGATGCAGAGTCCAGGCAGCTGTAGACATGGTGTGGTGGGCAGTGAAGTCCACTCAGAACACACAGCTTAAAAGCCAAAGCACCAGGGAGGAATGACAGCACCTCTACCGTGGCCCCAGATACCTTTACTTACTGAGCCATCTTCTGGCCCCTGACTCTGTACTCTGAGTACTGTGTGCCTCAGTTTGAACAGAAGAGTCAGTGTTGTCTCTGCAGCTGCCCAAGACTCCTAGCCATGTTACTATGTGGGCTAGATCCATTTTCCAAACTCGTGTCAGGAAACTAACCTACCCTGGCTGCCCTGGCCTGCAGTCCCGGGAGCCTAAGGAAACACTGTCTGGAGAGTGCAGTGAACAGGGTGCTCTGAGAGGGTCTGTGCTACATAGGGGAGCGACACGGGTGCTGGGGACAGGAGGCATGACGACAGAGTCAACAGCAAGCAGTTTCCTGCAGAGTAATGACTGTCAGGGACCTGAGAGACATAGATGGGGTTGTGCAGCAAATGCAGGCACTCAACGAGGCAGGCCTGGGCTGACGCTGCTGGCATGGCCCTCTCTCAGTGGGATAGACAGTCTGTCTTCTGAGGCTTCAGCCTTAATCTAACAAGTAATTGGTCGTTATTTTCTAAATTTCAGAGGACAGGGAGGTATGGTCAGAACTCTGACTTGTGCTACTAGGGAGAAGGCCAAAGGCTTACTACGCTGACCCTCAGCCACAGCCACCTCTGTGAGGAAAAACTACTTGGCTACTGGCTGGAGATGTGAAGTGGCCTCCGCCTGTCACTCGCATGCAGTCACAGCTGTGAGACTGCACCATGGGTGGTGGGGGAGCCTCACTCTGTACTCCTCAAGAGAGGCGATAAAGACCCTGGGCTTAAGGTAAGGTAGTCTGGCCCTCATTCCTGCTACGCTTGACATGGCCCTGTTCCCTGCATGTCCTTCAGGCCTGGGGGACACACACAATGCAAGCTGCTGGCAGAAGCTTGCTCTTGAGCCCTCACAGCAGTACACATACTGTCCTTGGCTGATCACTAACATGTCCCCATGAGACTAGAAGCAAAAACAGGCAAGGAAGCAAATGTGGCATGCTTTCAGATCTGGGAAGGGCTTGGTGAGGGTATGGCTGTCACAGTTTGGAAGAATGGAACCAGTGGTCATTGCAAGGGCAGGGTGGAGACAGGCTGGACAAAGCTAGGGCCCTGCTTCTGTTACAGGGAAAGGACGTCCCAGGTGGCTACTGAGATGCGGGTTCCCAGGGTCTGGAAAGGGCTTGCACTTCTCTTCTGGAAATTCCAACAAACAGGAGTGATGCTTCTCAGAAGGTCACAGCTCCTTGAGGAGGAGCCCTCCCCCTGAGGCAGTTCCCTCTTCCCCAACACCATCCCTTCTGGTTCCAGCTGCCTCTACCAGTCAGAGCAGCACACACAGTGCTTGGGGGCTGCAGGGGACTCCAGTCCTGAGTGTGTGTGGCAGAGGCTGCTCCCCTGGGAGGCGAGGTGCACTTACCCTTCTGGATGACCTGCTGAGCCTGCTTCCTGACTCGAGTGTTCCTCAGGAACCGCCACTCACGCTCCTTGCGGATCTGACTCTCTAGGTCATGCTCCTCGGGGATCTTGAAGGACAGAAAACACAGGCAGGATCAGGCTCGGCAGCGACGAGACAGTCACTTACGTGTAAGCTGGGCACAGTGATGGCGGCATGTCCACATGAACCCAGCACTCGGGGATCTGAGGTAGGTTCTAGGCCAGCCTGGGCTACATAGAGAACTGTGTCTCAGAAACACAAGCCAACAATCACACGCCATTACTCTCTGAGTGTGGGTGGTTTGGGTCCTCTAGTCGGTTCCCTGGCTGAAGCCAGCTAACAGGATAAGGTGGGCCTGTCAGGGTGGGGTCCTGAGATTCCCAAACAAGGGAAATGCTTCTGGCCATGCAGAGACAGTGGTGCTGGCTTTGAGAACCGAGCTTGCTCGTGAACATAGGTGTATTGGTGTATTTCCTTCAGTGTTTTACAGAGGCTTCCTAAGGGACACAGCACCAGTCCGAGGACCCCAGACGGGACTGTATTTCTTTCTCAGGGTTTTATTGCCAGGCACCCTTCTTTTTTGTGTCAAAAATGGCACAGAACCACACCCAAACCACAAAACTAGGGGCCAGAGGAGCATGTCCAGTTTGGACATGGGGGAGATGGCCCTGCTTCCCTGTGGGTGGCTATCAGTTTAGAAAACGTCCCACAGCAGCAAATGTGGGCTCAGAAGCACAAGTTTTATCTCATGATAACGCAGAGCTTATTGAAAAGGAATGACAATGACCAGTGAGGTGAGCAACAGCGAGAAGCAGCTTCTGACAGACCCGAGCGTGGAGAGAGAGAGAGAGAGAGAGAGAGAGAGAGAGAGAGAGAGAGAGAGAGAGAGAGAGAGAGAGAGAGAGAGAGAGAGAGAGAGAGAGAGAGAGAGAGAGAAAGAGAGATGCTTTTGTGAGACCCAGCTTTTCTGGAGCACATCAGAAGCAGAGGTCTAAAAGGTGCTTACAGCAGGCAGACGACCCTGGTGCTGCTCTCTGAAGCTCTGCACTGAGCCACTGCTGCACATGTGGGAGACTCCAGCCCAGGCTCCAAAGACAACAAAACAGAGACAATCAAGGCCTGAAGAGACAGTGGGGGAGGCACAGGCATATAGAAACCTGGAGAGTGTCAGACAGTCTGGCACTTGAGCTGTCACTGGACTCTGTCTCACAGAGTGAGGGGTGAGGGTGCGGCTGTGTCTTTACCCAGCATGTAGAGGTGAGTATTCTCTTGCAGAGCTGCTATACTTGTGATAGACAGCACTGGAACCAGGCACACAGATGAACAGGCAGCAGAAAGTACAGAGGAAGACCCACTAAGGGAGGCAGGGATAGTGCACTATTGGTGCACTGTGAGAAGGCGCAGGCATGGCATCACTGGGGGTGACCAGCTCTCGGGATGGAGGGGCTAGATGAGTCTGTACAACAGCTCAGACCCCCCAGCCCCATTTTCTCTTTCCCATTTCTATCTGGTCTGAGAAATAGTGCCTTTTAGTAAGTAAGCATCCAGGCCTGGCTTCTGAGCTCCTAGAGAGATGTGGGCTGTTTTACCACGTCACACGATTAGGATATCACAGGACAATCCTGTACCTCTTGCTTTTTAGAAAGACCAATTACAGCTGAAGCCTCCAGTGGAGGCACAGGCAGCTGAGAGGGAGCTGAAAACTGAGGCCCAGCCCTTTTCTGGTGACAAAGACCTTGAGGCTCTGGAACAAAGGAAAGTAAGACAGTATATGCAGGTCTTGTGTGGAGTCTAGACCTTGGGGCTATGTCTTACTTTTGGTGCCTAGGGAAGGCAAGGAATGTGACTATCAAGATTGAAAAAAGGCTTGGGAAAAGAAAAAATTGGGGAGGACCTCAAGGGAGGGGCCAACACTGGCCATTCCGGCTAAAGGACAGGTGATCTGCTCTTCTCACAGTCTGTCATTACCCCCATCCTTTCTCCAGGTGGCAGCCGGGTGGGCAATGGTCTGAGAGTTCAAGCCTACAGTGTGTACATCTGTGCCCTTTCCATGATCATTAGATATGACTTGAGCACTAACGGAGAAAGTGGTCTCTGTCTACAGTCACGTTGATTTGACTGACATACAGCCAGTTCACCCTCTTTAGGGATGGTTTTGGGATTAGGCAGATGTTTAGTCATAACTGTTAGCAATTTGGATTGAGCAGTCTGGGTGTCGTCCCCTCTCCGTGTCAAGTCTGGCAAGCACCAGCCTGCTTTCTGACCCCGGGCTTTTGCCTGTTCTGAGGAGCTATAAAGAACCTTCCACTCAGCACACTGTGATGATGGCCTTTCTCGCTCTGTGAAAGCAGACTTCCATGTGCAGGCTCTCCGAGTAGATGTTGTATCTCCTCTACCCTTACAGAGCACAGCTTGGCTGTTCAGAGGCTCCTCTTCTTCGCCAGCACTGGCGACTGACAAGTTTCAGATCCATCATTTGAAGCAGGGGTGGTGACCTCTCACGGACCTGACGGATGCTGCTGAACGTCTGTGCACTCACCTGCCAGCTACATTTTTCTTACGAAGCATGTGTGCAAGTCCTCTGTTTATTTAAGACAAGGTCTCACTGTGTAGTCCAGGCTGCCCTGAACCCTGCATTCTTCCTACCTCAGATTATAGTCATGTACCACCAGGTCTGCATATTTTCATTTCGTTAGACAGGGTCTCACCATGTAACTCTGGCTGGCCTGGAACTCGCTCTGTAGTTCAGGCTGGCATGAAACTCATGGAGATCTGACTGCCTCTGCTCTCATGGTGCTGGGATCAAGGGAGTGCACCAGCACACCTGATTAACTTCATTTTCTTAATGAAAAGCAACTCCTCTTCCTCCTCCAAGATTTATTTTATGTATATAAGTACACTATAGCTGTCCTCAAACACACCAGAAGAGGGCATCAGATCCCATTACAGATGGTTGTAAGCCAACATGTAGTTGCTGGGAATTGAACTCAGGATCTTTGGAAGAACAGTCAGTGCTCTTAACTGCTGAGTCATCTCTCCAGCCTCCACTCCCTACCCCACCCCCATTTTTTTTAAACATTTATTTTAGTGTATGAGTGTATGTATGTGTGTGTGTGTGTGTATATATATATATATATATATATATATATATATATATGTGGGTACATGTGCCATGGTGCACATGTGGAAGTCAGAGGACACCTTGAAAGAGTTGGTTCTCTCTTCTCACCACATAGGACTGAACTCAGGTCATCTGGTTTGGTAGCCTTTACTCAGAACAAGGGTGTGCTGGCTGGTTTTTTGTTTTTTGTTTTTTGTTTTTTTCGAGACAGGGTTTCTCTGTGTAGCCCTGACTGTCCTGGAACTCACTTTGTAGACCAGGCTGGCCTTGAACAAAGAAATCTGCCTGCCTCTGCCTCCCGAGTGCTGGGATTAAAGGTGTGTGCCACCAGGGCCGGCTCAAAAAACATTTTTTTTTCTGGTTTTTTTTTTTTTTTTCCAAGATAGGGTTTCTCTGTGTAAGCCTGGCTGTCCTGGAACTCACTCTGTAGACCAGGCTGGCCACGGTTAGCTAGTTTTATGTCAACTTGATAGAAGCTAGAATCATCTGAGAGGAGACACCTCAATTGAGAAAAATAACTAAAACAAAAAAACAAAAAAAACCCCAAAACCAAACCAAACCAGATTGGGCTGTAGGCAAGTCTGTAGGTCATTTTCTTAATTAGTGGTTGATGGGAAGGCCCAGCCCACTGTGTGTGGTGCCATCCCCAGGATGGTGGTCTTGTGTTCTATAAGAAGGCAGGCCGAGTGAGCAAGGCATGAGGAGCAAACCAGCAAGCAGCACACCTCCCCCTCCATGGCCTCTGCAGCAGCTCCTGCCTCCAGGTTCCTGCCCTGTGCGAGTTCCTGTTCTGGCTTCCTTTGATGGTGAACTGGGATGTGTAAGTGTAAGTTGAATAAACCCTTTCCTCTCCAAGTTGCATTGGTGCTGTTTCATAGCAGTAATAAAAACCTAAACTAAGACACAGGGTTTGTGTATCCCAGCCTGGGTTCAAACATACTGTGTAGCTGAGGATGGTCACGTGAGCTCTGTTTTCTTGCATGGCTTATGCGTTTGTACCTTATTAAAGGCTCTATCTCACTCAAAACGGTATATTTGGGGTTTTACAGGTAGGGCTACAAATCACTCTGCTGCTTGTTGATAAGGTGTGAGCGGGGAACAAGGCTATGTCTTTGAAATGTCCCTGCTGATTGGGCTGTTTTCACACCTTTTCTGAAAAATCAATGGAACCTGCCTGTGTAGCTCCATCTCTGGGTCCTCTGTTTCACCCTATTGATCTGTGTGTCTGTCCGTGCTCCAGCTCCACTCGGATCCTGATTACTGACTTGGCCATCCTGAAATAGGATGGTGTGAGCCCTGGAGCTGTTGTTGCAACTCCATTGCTTTTCTCCCCATTTCATGCTGGTCAGTTTGTTGTGCCAAACAGTGTTCCTGGGACTTGGATGGGGCTGAACTGGTTTAAGCGTCCCCTAGGGAGGTGTCCCCTAGGGAGGTGTCCCCTAGGGAGGTGTCCCCTAGGGAGGCCCAGCTCCTGCTGCCACTGAGCATTCCCACCTGTGAACATGGCCTCTCCCATTTATTTTACAGTAACAGAATTTTCAGGATTTTTTTTTTATACCAAAGCATTTCTGTTTTGTAGTGTCATTGCAAATGCCACACTTCAATTTCTAGCTGCTCTTTACAGGGATGCAGGTGGCTCTGTAGCACACCTGTGTCCATCAAGCCTACTCAACTTGCTTTAGCAGCGGGTGTCCTTCACAAGGGAAATGAGGCTCATTTCTATCTCTAGTTTGCTGAGTTTGTCATGAATGACTGTGGGGCTGTCAGACATCTGTCTTCTTCATCCTCCTGTTCTCACTTAGGAGGCTGACTTTAATGCTGAGTGACTGATGGATGGGGTGGTCCATGTGCTTTGCCTCCTTAATACTGTGTGAAGGACTTGGGGTCCACTGGATAGCAGTCTGTTCTCTTATGACACATGGTTTTGGTATCAAAGTGGTGCTGCCTTTACACAGCATACTGAAGAGTCTACACCTCTATTTCTGTACCACACTCAATCCTTCTTCTTTAAAGCTTTGCCAGAAATGCCAATTGTGTCAGTCAGACTCCAGCTGCTGAGACCAAACCCTGACATGCACAGCACGACAGAAGAGCTGAGCCCAGGGATACTGCTCACGGCTGTCTTCTTGCACTTGGGAGGCTAAGGCAGGTGAATGCTACAAATTTGAGGGCAGCTGGAGCTACATATTGAGTTCCAGGCCAGCCGGGACTACACATGAATGGTTTATTTTGGCTCACATTGTCAGAGGTTTTGGCCCATGGTCATCCGGCTTCATCCATTGTTCCTGAGCTGTGTCGAGGCAGGGCATCATGGCAGGTAGCATGTCGTAGAACAGTGCTTCTCACATCGAGGTGGAAGAAGAGGCTGGAGATGGTGCATCTTCCTAGAGTGTGCCTCCAGAACTCACAAGGTTTTACCAACTCCCAAATTAGTGCCACTAGCTGGAAACCAAGGCTCCCAAGGGCATGAGCCTTTGGAGACGATACAATGCTAGCACAATCAAATGGTAACAACTAGTGAAACTAGCAGTTATGTTTGATAATGTAATATTTTAAACCACAAAGTTTTGTGAGTGATTGGAGGAGATGAAGGGTCTTTCTTTAAACAGCCAAGAGGACTGGAGTCAGGTGAACTGTGGTAGCTCATGGGTTAAAGGGCCCCGTCTCTGAGTTGTGTTTATGGTCGCAGTGGGGATGGTAGGCATGCTTTGCTACCCATCTCCCCTCATGTCCAGATCACACAGACTTAATTAGCACCAACATGGAAGTTTGAAATCAGAAGTGTAAGCCTTCTTGCTTTTTTATTCTTTTATGTCTTGTCTTCTGTTCTTTACATTTCCATAGGGACCCAGCATCAAACATGCCAGTTTTCAAAGAGAAAGAGCTGGAAATCTACAGATCTTTTTCAGGAACACCATCACCACCTTAACAACAGGTCTTCTGATCCACCGACATGTGATCTTGTTGTCTTTTGAGCAGGGTCTCACTAAGTAGATCGGGCTGGCCTTGAACTCACAGAGATCTACCTGTCTCTGCCTCCCTGTGTGAGATTAAAGGTGTGTTCCACCACAGCCTAGCAACCTTCTATTTAAATTGTGTGTATGTGTATTATATGAGCACACTGTCGCTGTCTTCAGACACACCAGAAGAGGGCATCGGGTCTCATTACAGATGGTTGTGAGCCACCATGTGGTTACTGGGAATTGAGCTCAGGACCTCTGGAAGAGCAGTCAGTGCTCTTAACTGCTGAGCCATCTCTCCAGCCATATATATATTCGGTTCTCTTTCTATCATGAGGTTTTGGGGCTCAAAGTCAGGCTGTCAGGTTAGTGGTGAGCACTCTTATACACTGAGCCACCTCACTGGGCCCTTCCTTACTTTCCAATTTGGTTGAAATTCCTCTTTATGCACACTCTCCACTTTTTTCCATTAGCCTCAGTATTTTAATTCATTTTTCATAAGGTCTTACTCTGTAGCCAGGGCATCTTGGGATTCACCACATGGCTAAGGTTGGCCTCAAACTCATGACAATACTCTCTGTCTGCCTCCCAATTGCTGGGATCTACAGTATGAGCCACGTGTCCTGTTGTGTGGTTTTTGTCTATTCAGTTATTCATACTCCATCTCTGTTAGCTCCAACATCTGGGCTGCCTCAGACTTGAGTCCCATTATGACTGGCTCTGTCTCTTGACAGTGCCTACCTGACAATTTTGGACTTTTTATAGTTTTTAAATGAATCCCACACTTAATGTGCAGAATGGCAGAGAGCAAGGTAAACAGCTTGGTCTCTTATGGCTGATGTGTGGAGCTGAGCTGGGCTCGCTTTATGCCCTCCCGTGGGTACCTCAGGGCTTCTGTGTTCTTCCTCCTCTGGTCAGAGGTCAGCTGCTGAGCCTCCTGCTGGGGCCAGCTGACCTGTTGGTGATCAGGAAGATCTCTGCTGCAGGCGTGGTGGCGCATGCCTTTAATCCCAGGCAGATCTGAGTTCGAGGCCAAGCCTGGTCTACAAAGTGAGTTCCAGGACAGTCAGGGCTACACAGAGAAACCCTGTCTTGAAAAACCAAAAAAAAAAAAAAAAAAAAAAAAAAAAAGGAGGATCTCTGTTGCAGAGCTGTAAGCAGGGCCTGTGCCTCAGGCTCTAAGGGTGGACTGTGTGGTGACTGTTCCCTCTCCTTTATGAGTCTGGATCAGTGACTTTTCTTTTACTCTTGAGTTTCCAGTGTCTGGAGATAGCAGCACCTGCTCCCTTTCCATGGTGGGCCTGTGAGGTGTGTCCTTGAGAAAGAGTGTGTGTGTTGGTGTCTCTGTCACAGATGCTGCTCCTCTCTGCCAGGCTCCTATCTCTGATATTGGTCTTCCTACTATGTCTTACAGGCCATGTCACATACACACACACAGGCAGTGCAGAGCAGCTGTACAAAGAGGCCCTGAGGGTGGGTCCTCTCCACTCAGTCTCTGGAGACCCATGGTTACATAAAGGAGTTCTCCCTGATGCGTCCAACCCTGTCTGACAAAGGTGCCTTCCTGTCCTTTCAGCCCTCGTGCTGCAGAGTCAAGAGCAGTCAGGACTCCACCCTACGCCACACTCACTTCTGGGGTGCAGTGACGCCTTTCCAGCTTTACCACAGCAGGACAACAGAATCAGCCTAGGGCTTCCTGCTTCTACACAGACTCAGAACTCACGCGTGAGGTGAAAGAGTGGCCTTGCAGCACCTTGAGCAAATGTAGTAAAATCAAGCTGAAGCTGTGTGTATTACGGTGACTTCATTTAGCCTCACAATTCCCATTTTCTGACTTCTTAATAATGTGCTCGGAGCCAGATTCATGGATGTGCATAATTATCCAAGAGCAGGAGCTGCACAGCACAAGTGCCTTAAGCCTTGGGTTGAGGTGCAGGGCTGTGCTCCGACACGCTGGCACTTTCTGTTCATGGTGCCCAGAGAGAAAACAGACTCTTTAATGTCTATATGGTGCCACCCAGTCTATGGATGTGGCATGTTAAATGAATGTTCTTAATTAATGTTCTGTTTTGGTTTGCAATTCTTGAGTATTATAAACAGTGTTACATGACACACCTTTGGACGAGCAACACGCACACATTTAGTGGAATGCCCTCCTCAGAAAGGCCACCGGTCTTGGGGATAGACACAGTCTGACAGCGTTGTCTGGCATCGTGGCAATTCCCTACTATAACAGCATCTTTAGATGTTTGCATTCTTCTCTCCTTTAGGAGGCAAGTTCTGGACAGAATCAGTGTTTGAAATTTGCCAACTCAGAGAAGAAAAACATTCCTATTCAAAACTAAATTCAATGTACAGGACAGGCTGTCACTAACATTGTTTTGTGGATCACACAGCAGATACTGAGCTGTGGAGTCCTGCACAGGAAGAGGGCTTCCATGGGTCCTATCGACCTGTATGCAATCTGGCCATGAGCTCTGTACACTCAGTCCTAACCATTAGGTGCTCACTGCTGTCAGTGATGGCTAATCCTGTCAACCTGATGGAATTCAAGATCTCCATGGAAACAAAGCTGTGGCATGACTAGAATGGATTATCTGGACTAGGTTAGCTGAGGTGGGAAGACCCGCCTTAGATGTAGGGATTTCAAGCCTGGGACCCTGGACTAAGGCAAAGGGGAAAGTGAGGTGAGCTCCAGCAGTCTCTGCTTTCTGACTGTGCCCCTCATTAGGCATTCTGTGGCACCGTGAGGCAATACCTGCTACACCACCGACACGTTTCCTCTCTGAAGCTGTTTTTGTTCCTTACACACCTCTGACACTCTTTACTCCTTGAGAGGCAGCCACAGCCTTACAACTTTGACTTCTCCCGTATGCAGGCCAGCAGCAGAAGGTCCTGATGCACCATTACAGCAACATGGCATGAGGGTTAAAGCGCCTTTCAAATAAGATAAAGCACGCCCTGCTTCCCCTCTGTCACTGCAGGCTGCAACCAAACAGCGCTGAGACGACGACAGGCTCGTCAGCACGGCAGGAAAACAACGTTTGCTTATTTGCTAAATGTTCCTTGTCACTTCTGTATGGGGCAATAGGCCCAGGGCAGTGGTTTTCAACCTTCCAATGCTATGACCTTTTAATACAGTTCCTCATATTGAGGTGACTCCCAGCCACAAATTTACTTTTGTTGCTACTTCCTAGCTTTAATCTTGCTGCTGTTATGAGTTATAATATAAATATCTGATATGCAGAATATCTGATATATCAGCCCCCAGGGGGTCACATGGGTTGAAAACCACTGTCCTAGGGGTTCTTCTTGGCCATTGTCTCTGCAGTGTTTGTGTCCCTGACTCCTGTGGTGGGAACTCTTACATGCCGTATGTACTGCAGGAGAGTACGGAGGCATTGGCCTATGCCGAGCTGAGGAGCCAGCACAGTACACACCGCACAGTAGATCCTTCCTAAGGATCAGGCCTAGCCATTGTCGCCAGCGTCTGAGATCTGAGGATGCTCACCCAGTGCCCTGTACTCAGCCATGGTGTGCTCACGCTAGGACAGTGCTTTGGGAACACACTGGCTTCAGTTTTAAGTCTAAGGGCCATGCATTCTGAGACCCCCGTGCCCTTCCCCGAGTCACCACACAAGGATGGCAGAGATCAAGTAATTGTCAATGTCTTCAAAGAAAGCTTCTCATTAGTGTCCCAGGGAGTCACCAATACTGACAGTCACTGCCACCACAGTGAGAGGGAAGCAGGTGGCCTGTTTCTATATTCTACATATTAACTTCCCCTGCCATAGCACAAACTGTCCTGGGAAGCCACACTGCTGGTAAACTGCTGGCCCACATGGCTCTACCCAGTGTCTGAGTGCCCCCACCCTGAGTTCTGGGCAGCTCTTGCTCACTGCACAAGTCCAGACCATGTACTTCCTGTCTTAACTGCTGTCCCAGAATCAGAAGGGCACGTTGTTCCCCTCTGTGAGGACAACATGGTACTGGGAAGTAAGGTCAGTGGGCAGCTATGGGCCTTGTCTTGTTCCTACAGCTTGACTCCCACACCTGGAAGATTTGCAGGCTGATTTCTTTACAATACTACCTTTCATGCTTGGTATCAAGAGAGCTACGGCAGAGCAAGAACCAGAAGACAGCTTTGCAGATCCCCATTGTCCCAGAGTACTCAGTCACCAAGCACAGCTCAAGGACAGGGAGGGAGAGCCTCACACTCATGTTCTCACTCTAACTCCAACACAGAGTTAGACCCTGCCAGTGAGAACACGGTGACATGGAGTGCTGGCAGGTTCTAGATGGTAGGGCTTTGCCTGTGCTTTCTTTGAGAAATCAGGAGGACTTTGGCTCTTTTGTCTTAGGTGTTGACACCTGCACCATGACAGCAGTTTGCTGTCACCCCCCAACAGTAAGCAAAGTATGACAGGAGCCACAGAACCCAAGGTGAGGCTGACTATAACGAGCACAGCCCCAACTCCGCTCATAAATCCCAGGCCATCTGCTCAGGTCAGCTGGGCTAACAGGGCTCAGCAAGCCAAAGACAGGGACAGGATGGGTCCGAGGAACAAGGAACAAGAACCAGCAGCAAGGGCACGTGGCAGTGAGAAAGCAGCAAGAGGACGCCAGCTTCCGGGGGCACCGAGGCTGTGCAGGACTAAGCACTCACCTTCATGACTGGCTGGGCAAAGTAGCGGGCACTCCAGTCACAGAACCCTGTCTGCATAGAGGCACAAATGAAGCTCTTGTGTCCGGCAGCATCATCTGCATCATCTGTGGTCTTGAGAGAGAGCAGAATCAGGAGAAAACACTTTAGGCTCATTGTTCCTGTACTGACTTTAGTTTTTGAGAAACAGTCTCACTACGTAGCCTAGGCTGGCTTGGAGTCCTGGTCTTGCTCCTCAGGCTCCTGAGTGCTGAGATTGTACGCTCATGACTGTGAGCCTGGCATCCTCTACTTGTTTTACTTGAGAAAGTGACAGTGAACAACCCCGTGCCAGGTGAGCACTTCTCACTGCAGTCTGAAGTTCCTGGGCAGGGCTGGGTGCTGACTGAGAAGCAGGGTCAAGGCTGGGTGTGGCTCAGTGGATGAGTGCTTGCCTAGTACTCCTGAGGACCTTGGATCTGCCTTGCTGTTCCCCATGGCCAGCCCAGTCTCGCTGACTCCTATTACCTGAGCCACATGGGCAGGCGGGCCTGTGTGCTCAGCTCATGTGTCTGTGCCAGGTCCCTGCTAACCAGCATAGGTTGTCCTTCATCAGCCATAGAAAACAATGACAAAGGCACAGCCAAGCGCAGGTGAGTCAGAGCTCAAATGAGGCTCAAATGACTGTACTTTACTCTTCTCCACTACGGGAGCAGGGAGGTCCTGGCCACCAGGGTCAGCCGTCTTCTCCTTCCATGCCCTCTGCCAGTGCCCTGTGCTTAGTCCAGGGCTAAAGAAATGGCCCAGACTGCATGTTGGCAGTTGAGGGCCTCCCACTCTCAGGGGTCATAGTGGGAGATGGGCTCACTGGCCTCCTGGAAGCAGTAGCTTTGGCTCCATTTGAGAATTCTGATGTGGGGAAGGTTGCATAGACCCTCTACTTGGTGCATGGCTCCCCTAGACCACAGTCCTCTCCACCTGCTCCCAGCTATGTCAGGGGTCAACCAGGATGCTGACTGTACTCGGAACTTACTGGCTGTCAAGGTGCTTAAGAGTCATTGGAGCTGTCCAGGGCAGGGGTAAGGGACTGGTAAGGGGTGGGGGTGGGGATATCAATGGCTGCCACATGGCCTGCTAGCCACTAACATTGTGATTCTGCTCTACAGTTAACCTACAAGGGAGCTGTGCCTACATTTCTTTGGATTCAGTCTCACTTGTCATACAGAAAGAACACCAGTGGTCTTCCGGCCTGCATTTTGAGTACTGGGATTCCAGGTGTGTGCTACTGCTCTAAGCTGTGGTTCCTCCTTTACCTTTTAGATGACACAGTGAGTCATGCTAGTCTCTACTGCTGGGACATCCTGAGCACCCCTCTCCACTGTGCACTGGCTGACAGATGTGCCATCTCTGTGCCTCTCAGAGCACATTCCTCTCTCCTAAACTGTTCTGACAGCTTAGTTAAGAGCAGGGAGTGTGCCTGCTTGTACAGAATAATCAAATGTTTATAGGAAAACCAAACAAGCCATTCACAATGAACCCTGATGAGCAGCAGCTACATCAAGTGGAGACAGATGCTATTTACCTAAGAAGGGGAAGAAGTGAGTTAACTCCACGTGCTAACTGGGACTCAAAGAGGGGCCAAGATAAGCCAACCTAGGGAGGAGGTGCTGCATGGAGACTAGACCTGCAGACAGAGGGGTGCTGGACCTGGGTGCCACTGTGTCTCCAAGGGTCTTGAAGGCAATGGCTGGCACAGGGTTGTGGGGAGTGGAATGACCCTAAACTAAGGTACCATGCTGGATGTCAGGAAAGCAAAGTCCCCAGCACGCTGTTCTGACACTGAGCGCTTACAGGGCGCAAGGGCTGCAACAGAGCTCAGGCCTTTGTACCTGATCAGGGCCTTTGTCAAACATCTTTCGTGTTCGAGGGAACTGGTGGGAGTGAGGGGTGTACTGTGCCCCTGTGGGGCCGGCAGTACCCGGGCGGCTGGAAGGCAGGTCACGGCTGACAGTCTGCTTGGCCACATCATTGGTCAGGCTGCAGCTGCTGGTGCTAGATGCTGGCGGGGAGCCTCTGCAGTTGAGAGAAGAGCAGAAAGCATGTTTTACTGTAGATTACTCTGTAGTGATGAGGATCCAGGCTCTCTCCCTTGATAATGTCACCTCGGGGAATGTTCAACTGCCTGGCCTGCCACTTGCCAAAGCTGAGTGAGGACTGTCCTTGCTGGATGTGCCCTGGCAAATGTTTATGAGGACAAGATAACACAATCTAGAGCTGGTGTGACCAGTCGCCTCAGACTAGTCACATAGAGCTGGTGTGTGCAGTCACAGTTGGGCTAGTCATACTGCTTCCTGAGCAGCAACTGTGTAGCACATCCTGTTGCACACCTACATAGAGAACCTATGGCCTCTGGGAAAAAAAAATCCCAAAGGTCATAGAAATATGGCTTCATTCAACTTTTCCTGATTCATGATATGCAAATGAAGTATTCCTGGGATAGGAAAGATGTCTAGAAAGGGGCCCGGAGCTCACACACATCCGCATGTACTTGTGTGTCTAGAGAGAAAGGACAAAGGGAAAGAGATGGAGAAGGGGAAATGTTAGAAGGGAAGGAGAGGAAAGCAAGGCTTGGCAGGGCGGTGGCATCGGAGACCCAGCACAGGGGCGGAGGGGCTTGGCAGGCCACTTACCCCACCTGGTGCATGTGCATGCCCTTGTTGGTTGGGCTGGCTGGGGCCGACTGTGTGAGAGAGGATGTGTCAAGGATTCGTTGGGGCCGGGCGTTCACTGTGGCCTAAGAGAGCAAAGGAAGAATGACAAGAGAGGTCAAAAGCCCTCAGTGCGACACACCCAGGGGTGACAGAGGACCAGGGACTGCTCTTTCATTCACCACAGCCTGTGAGGCTCAGGCTGGGGAGTTATCTTGGCAGAAGCTCTAGCAGCGGAAACATGATGTGTTCAAGGCTCCTCCCCTGCTTCAAGGCCACCTGGGGCTAGTCCTCAGTACTGTCTTCCTCTCATCTGAGAGCCATGAGGTGGCCCTTTCAGGGGCCCAGACTGGCTCTGTCTCGGGGGAGGCAGCTGCAGCTCAGGCAGGTGTACTGAGGGGTCAGGAAACGCTGTTGTCTGTCTGGAGTGTTACATCACCAGACAGCCCAGAACTGTGGCTGCTGGTCAGTCACAAACGTCCTGTATTCCTCAAAGGGGTTCATGAAAACCAAAGAGGCAGGAGAGGTAGCGCATGGGAACCTCACTTACCCCAGAACAAACCACCCCCGACACAGATTAACTCACTGGGTTGGGTGTGGCTTGATGACTGAGTACAGAATTAGTATCTGACAGATCCTGGGCTCCACCAGAACCCCAGAACCAGATAAAGAGCATCACTCTTGTCACACACACACACACACACACACACACACACACACACACACACACACACTTTCCTTCATGCTCACACACTATAAGGATGCACATATTCATTTCCAGGGAAGAAGATGACTAGGGAAAAGGGCAAACTGGTAAAGTAGGGTGAGGCAGGTTGGAGGCCAGGTCTGGCCTGCTGACTGGGCAGCCAGCTTCACCAGAGTCCTAGGTGGCCACTCTGGACTTAGAATCTAGGGGAAGACATGACCTGGCCTGTTTTTAATTTCCACGTTTCAGAGGCAGGTTCAATCAGTTCTTTAAACACAGCCCCGTGGGAAGTAAGATCACAGCACGTTCTGTGCACACCGTTCACAAACATCTGCAGGGTCTGAGCTCCTGTGTAGGAGCTCCCCATTAGTCCCATTAGCTCCCATGAGCTCCTGTGTAGGAGCTTCCCATTAGTCCGAGGTACAGCACTGCGGCCAGTGCTTTGGTTAGTATGGGCAGGACTGCTGAGTGCGTGTTTGTCAACAATACTCCTGTGCCAAGGTGGCTACTGACCTCTCTCTCAAAACTAGCAGACTGTGTGCTTGCAGGAACCTGCTCTGCTCTTCAAAGAGCTGGAGCAGCTTCACAAAGGCCGAGTGATGTAGTGGCCCCTATATTAGCACAGGACCAGCAGGTTGTGTCATCTAGGAGCTCAGGGGAGAAGGTGAGCCCCATGGAACCTTCAGTTGAAAGAGCTCTGCTCTGGGAGGTCACTGTTCAGACCTCTTACATTTCTAAATCACTCAGTCACTACCTGGAACACCACCCCTACAATGTCACAATCAGACACAAATCATTTATGCATACAGCTTCCTTTTCCCAGACAACCCTCGGCTTTATTTTAATACAAGTAGCAGATGAAGCTGGAACCAGTCCTTAAGCGATGCACTGCATTTTAACTGTGAGAGTAGTGCGCATGCTGCCCAAATGTTTGCTTGGCATTTAAAGTTCCCAGGCTGCTCTACGGGCATCCCCCCTGTCCCTAGCCTGACAGCTATATGAGTCCTCAAGTCTACAAGGGAGAAGAGTTTAGCTGTAGACTTTGCCTTCTCAGGAGTTCTAGAGCATCAGCAGGAGGTGATGGGAGACAGAAGCTTTAGGGGGTAGGTTTCTGAGGAACTCAGGGGCTCTCTCTGCCCAGGACACAGGGACGGGTGCTTCAGGGAATAGAAATGGACATAGGATCCATGGTTTCCAGCTTGGCAGTGGCCTGCCAGACAATGCAAGTGTTCTCTGCCCATAGCTTCCGCAACAAGAATCATTTGTCATGTTCAGAGCCCTGTAAGAGGGGCTGGTGACTTCTGGTGGCACACTGGAAGGCATTCTTGCTCGGTGCTCAGTGCTCTCACAAGTTTCCAACAAGAACATTCAGACTTCTGTACGAGTCAAAGTCAAACACAGGAGGGGACCTCAGAAACCTAGCACTGAATGTCCCCACCCAGTCTCGATGGTCTGGGATCGGCACTACCTGGTGAGAGTAGGGCATTTTGGAAGTGGTGCTCAAGTACTGACTGACAGTGGGAAGCGGGGGACAGGGAGGGAGAGCCTCACACTCACGTTCTCCTGCTTACACCTCCTTGAGAGGCTAAGCCGTAACATGCTTAATAGAACAATGTGTGGAGTTTCATTTGAGCCATTTCTT
The DNA here is from genome assembly GCF_000001635.26 of Mus musculus. Lineage (NCBI taxonomy): Eukaryota > Metazoa > Chordata > Mammalia > Rodentia > Muridae > Mus > Mus musculus. Next base: position 119,869,232 of record NC_000077.6, on the reverse strand, counting down.
TATTTAATCTTAGGCTGGCCTTGAACTCATGCGCTAGCTGAGGATGACCCTGAACTTCTGACCCTCCATCTTCCATTTCCTGAGTGTTGGGATTATAGGTTTGCACAACCACTCCTAGTTTTCTGTGATTCTGGGGATGGGCCTGTGGTTTTGAGAACGCTAGGTAAGCACTCTACCAACAGCCACATCCCCAGCCAGTGACCTTTTCTTCAGTGGAGCATTTGATTATGTGACTGACAACCCGAGTCTTCCTTTCCTTAGGCTGTGTGAGCCTTCCCCCTGGTTAAGGGTGACTGTCTGACCTGCAGGGTGCCTGGTCTCCGAGGCCTGTTGGGAAGGTGAGATCCAGAGGCTGCATGTACTGCATGTGCGTCTCCCTCACACTGTGGCTGGATCTCAGCTCTGCCTCCTCCACCCTCAGTCCAAGAGAGGGCAGAAAACAGCTGATGGCACCACAGAAGGCTCCATGAAGCTGAGCTGTTCTCTGCACTTTCAGAAGGAAAAGTACAAATGTGCGATCAGGCTGCCACTGTCAGGCAGTGTGGCTTCTTTCAGACATAGCTAGTAGCAACTTCCATATTTGGATGCAGAATTCTAGGGGGCATTTCACAGTAATAAGGTCGTTTTGACTCTGATGAACAAAAACTTGGCCTCAGAGTTAAATAATGCAAAATAGGTTCATTTCTTTATAAAGTGAAATATAATCTCTTTAGTTCCTAGAGGAGAAAATAAGGCATCTATTAAAATTATGACTCACAAAAAAATTTCCATAATGTTTATGTTCCTGAACTCGTCAGCAGTGCTTATTCTAAACACACACACACACACACACACGAATCCTTCCCAAGGGCAGCCCATGCTGGTCTCTGAAACCCTGGCTGTGGTGTGCTTCCAGCTGTTGGCATGTGCACACTGGGATTTGTGGTGTGCTTCCAGCTGTTGGCATGTGCACACTGGGATTTGCCACTGTAGCAGAGCAGACACAGCAGGCAAATACTCCTTGCTGGGTTCAGCTTTGCTGGGGCTCAGGGGTCCTTATGGAGTGCTGCCCTGAGAGTGCTCGGCTGCTTCTCAGGTGGCTATAGCTTGCTACCATGGCAGGTAGTAGTCAGGAGGCACATTACTTTACAGTGGAGAGTACACACCCTCCCAGCTCAGAGCTGCATTCATGAAATACAACCTCAAAGCCCAGGTCTAGGTCAAAGCTGTACCCCTACTGCTCTGTGCACTTGAAGCTCTTAAAAAGATACTGTTTAACACCCAAGGCTGCAGCACTGAACTTATAGTCATGAATTCAATATCAGGCACCAGGATTACAGTGTTAAATAATTCAGGCACAGTATCTGTAAGGGCAAATACATCAATGTACTGAAAGATAAATACAGAGAGCTGTATCCTGACTTGCCATGACCAATATACTCTAGATGCTGAGCCAACCAGGTGAGAACTCCCTCAGTGCAAGTCCTAAGCTATGCAGCCTGGGTTAAGCATGGCCGTCAGGAGGCTGCCTTGTGCCTCCAAGGGCAAAGACTAAGCCATCAGAGTGCTTTGTGTCAGGAACTGTGATGAAGGGACAGAACTGCCTACATACATTAAACATCAGAGACTTCATGTCCACATAAACTTTTAGGATGATTACACTAGAAATAATTTTTTAAAGACCCAAGCTTGAGGGACCCACATAATAGAAATGGAGAAGCAATTTAGTTCCCCCTGTCCACTGATCTCCACAAGTGCTGTGGCATGGGGACACACACACACACACACACACACACACACCTTGTTTCCTGTTTTCCTTTTGCCTGCCTTCCTTTGGCCTCATACCATAATGTGCAACAAATACAAACTGTAATAACTGTTTAATTTTTTTAATTAAACAATAAAACCTTTAGATTTCACTGGGTCACTGCCTGGTACCACAGGGGTTGGACAGAGTAAGGCTGGACTATCCCAGGCAACACTCGGGCATTCAGCTGGAAGATTACTGGGCAGTAAAACAGCAAACTCTCCACTGTTCCAACAAGTCTGTACGTAGGATGCTCACAAGTGTAGTTTCATCTTGCATCTAAAGCCCGGAATCTAAAAGTGCAGGGAGGCTGTTACTACCACGTGTGACACTACCAGGGCTGAGCAAGTAGCAACTGCAGTCAGTGAGACATTTCAATCAGCCAAGGAGGAGCCAGAACTAGGCGCCCAGAACACATCTGCAGGGAAGAGCTGGCAGCAGCAAACAGGCCATCAGCTGCAGCTGTGGCTGCTGCAAGCACCGCTGCTCAGTCAGACAGCACCAGGGCAGGGCTCCATACCTCCCAGGAATAAACAAGGATTAGATTGGGAAAGCCACAGATCCTGCCCTTTCCACCTAAGTGACCCTCTGAACACCAGGCACGGGCCCTTTCCTTGCAAACTCAAAATTTTATGAAAAAGTTATAAAAAGTTTTATTCATATGAATTCTAGTTTGTGCCACTTATGAAAGCTGAACTGTCTAACTTAGTAAACAAATAGAAAAACACCAAACAAATGTTTTCAGAAACCACATGTACAGTGGCTGCTAGATCCTTTATAGATGGGAAACAAAAACAATTATCCCAGCTTATGGGGGTAAGTGACTTCCAGCAGTATCCACCCACAGAGCCCAGAAGGAGAACCCAGCAGGAGCTCAATGCTTTAGGGGTGAGAGAACCATCAAGACCCTGGGAAAAGGTGGGGGCAGAGAGGGGATAGGATTTTCAGAGTAGAGTACAGGGGAGTCTCTTGAACTTCTGCCTGACACTCTTCAGTCTTGGGATTAGGCTAAATTCTCATAAAAAGGAATGGGAGGAGGTGCTAATCCCCAAAGAAGAGTATGCTTTAAGAAATGAGAATTAGGGGCTGGTGAGATGGCTCACAACCATCCGTAACGAGATCTGACTCCCTCTTCTGAAGTGTCTGAAGACAGCTACAGTGTACTTACATATAATAAGTAATAAATAAATCTTAAAAAAAAAAAAGAAAGAGGGCTGGTGAGATGGCTCAGTGGGTAAGAGCACCCGACTGCTCTTCCGAAGGTCTGAAGTTCAAATCCCAGCAACCACATGGTGGCTCACAACCACCCGTAATGAGATCTGATGCCCTCTTCTGGTGTATCTGAAGACAGCTACAGTGTACTTACATATAATAAGTAATAAATAAATCTTTAAAAAAAAAAAAAAAAAAAGAGGCAGTGTGGCTTAAAAAAAAAAAAAAAAGAAAGAAATGAGAATTAGAAGAATAAAAAAGCTCAGGACAGAAACAAGTGAAAGAACAAGTCAACTGGGAGCGAAAATAACAGAGAAATCGACAAGCACAAAGCCCAGAGTGGAGGAGGGGAAATCACTACAGATCACACCTTTACGACTGAAGCTGCAATGCAAGTGAAGTTCGGATGTACTTACGAAGCTTTGAGTTCAAAACGCTTGCTTAAAGTTGTTTATTTTTTAAGCTGTTGTTGTGTAGGCCTGGATATCCCTGGAGCTCCTTATTTGAATATTCACACAGAAGCAAAACTGTGAGCACTTCAGTGACGATCTCTCATATACATACCTTGTAAGCAATGCTGTTGAGGACTTTCATGGCTAAATCAGAAACATCTGGATAGGGATCAGCAGCCAGATGCAGTAAGACTCTCCAAATTTGAGTGTAAACACTATTAAAAGAAACTCCTACAAGAGAGAAACAAACAGGAGATCTTTTAGTAGCAAGTAGCTCCATCCCTGTGCATGTGATGGTGGCTTTTGAGGTAGTTTATTTTCTGAGCACCCCATGCTGACAGGAAGGAGGACTTTAGAGCTGGGGCTGCAGGCAGCTTCCCAGTGCTCAGCAAGTGAAGTCTCTTGCCATTGAGCCTGACGACTGAACTCAAATCCCAGAACCCACACCATGAAAGGGAGGACTGATTCCCTCTTACTACCACATGCATAGCACACCTGCATTCACACACACACACACACACACACACACACACACACACACACACACACACTCTCTCTCTCTCTCTCTCTCTCACTCACTGACGCATACTAACACATGTACACAAACACACACATACACACTAACACACACTGACACATATACACAGACACACACAAAGTTAAAAAGAATTCTCTTAGTAAACAAGCTTTATCATACAGGTCTCATTCCCCCCATCCCTTTTTTGAAACAGACCTCATTGTATATCAAGGCTAGCTGGGACTCACTATATACATTAGGCTACCTTTGAATTACAGAAATCCACCTGCCTCTGTCTTCCATGTGCTGGGTACACCACCATGCCTGGCAGGCAGGTCTCATCTTTTGATGACAGGGCTTTCTAAAGGAAAATGGCTAAAAAATGGTCTGCACTCGGATAACTTTGTTGTTTAGAGAATACCACCTAGTTTCCCACGCATATCTCCTCCCTCGTTCTAGGTTCCTAGATGACAGCATGGCCAGATGTACAGTTTATGTGGGATGCACAGCTGTGGCCACTGCCCTCTCTACATGTACTTTGTTACTTGTTGAGCTCTGCTTGTCCACTCTCTAATGACTGCTGACTTGCGTGCTCATCTATAGATGGGAAGTGAATCCAACTTCCCTTCCATTAATCCTGGGCTGTGTAGGGCAAAGCCTGAGCCATGGCAGCTATGTATACCCACTCACTAAGAGGGTGCCGAGGTCAAGTGGGCTGCACCTCAGCTCCTGAATACAGAGCTTCTCTTTTGAGCTGAGTAAGGCATTTCTGCCTGTCACTGAGGGGCTAAGTCTTAAGACAGGAATTTAAAAAATAATTATTTAATTTAAAAAAATGGTGTGTGTGTATGTGGTGTGTGTGTGTGGTATGTATGGTGTGTGTGTGGTATGTGTGGTGTGTGTGTGTGAAGGTCTGTATGAGCACCATGTGCATGTAAGAACCGAGTGAAGTCAAAGGAGGATCCCTGGACCTGGAGTTATGCATCAGAGGTGCTGAGAACGGAACCCACATCTCCCGCAAGAGCACTGAGAGCTCCTAACCATTACGCCATGTGTCCAGCTGAGACAGGCATCTCTATAAGGCGACAACACAGGACTGCAAAGACTCGATGTCAGTAGTTCTAAGCCTCCAGTGAGCCCAGGAAGCAGTAAGTAGGAAGGCACATGTGCCAGGAGACCTAGGCCTGTGATAAGCCTGGATGTGGTGGAGGAATGTAGCTTGGGTTGCACAGTGGCAGGAAAATCCAAAGAAAGCAGCCTTCTCACTCCGTGCTCTCTCATGTGGCTACAACTCAGAAGTAGAGGACTGACATTTCAACTTAAAACTCTACAGTTCCAAACACTGGGCTAGATTTACAAGTAAAGTCTAAGAAAACTAGTACAATCAGCTTAGAATCTCTCTGGGTGAAATGTCCTCAGATCCGATTTCCAGCTCTGAGGTATGGAGTTGCTAAGCAGCAGCTGAGGAGAGGAGAAGGAGGTGGCTTCCAGTGTACTCTAGAGACAGGGCCACATGTTCTGCTTTCAGTTTCCCCTGAGAGACAGGGAACTGGCCACTCAGATGGAGTTGGCAGCGCCTCTCTAAGCGACAGCAAGTGCTCACACAGCTACCTCTGGTACTCTCAGGCATCCTCCTGGGGAGTGACACGCTGCTTCCTGCAAAGCTCAGTTGCCACGTGGCACCAAGCTGTAAGGGATCTATCTCGAAGCTTCTGGTGAACCGTGTTACTCAGATGTCGGACGGACTGACGTCACAGACTGGGGAGGGGCTGGTGCGTGACTAATGAGGGCTCAGGCCCTCCCTCCCTCCCTCAGCTTACTGACCAAACTCAGCAGACACTGAACAGAGTAGGTAGTCACAGGTGGAGTCCTAAAGCCCCTGTGGCCTCATGGGCTGGGGTGGCAGATACAGAATAAAGAACTCTGGGGAGTCCTTTAGAATCAGGAACCCCACAGAACACTGCCAGAAAAGTCTAACAATGTGCAGGACATGGAGAAAGGGAGACACTTGTAAATATTACTGTGTAGTTTAAAGCCTATTTCAATGACTGGGCTGACTGTGGATGTTGAGCTCTGTGTGACACCGTAGCAGAGAACACAACTCTAAGCTTTACCACCCTCTGACTGGGATGGGAGGCACAGTTGTTTTAGTGGAAAGGGAAGCTGTGGTTACAAATTACCTCTTGATTTCACATCAGCCCTGATTTGCCAGGAGTGATTCTCCCTGGCTCCTTGCCAAATCAACTGCCCTGTCTTAACATCTCCAAAATACAACCTGCCACCCTCACACACGGATCAGGGCCCATGGGACTGAGGTAAGGACACTGGGTTCTGCCTCAAAGCAGAGGCAGGAACTGGGCCTGGCCGGCAACTTGCTACTTGCTAAGCTCTAGAAGGGCTAAGGATCTATTTTCATGTCTAGACTAGAAGTAATAAAAGACCGTGATGTTCTAGGATTGATTTTCAGAGCAGTGGCCACAGCTTTCTGAATAGCATGTGGTGAAGTGCAGTCTCTCAGAGCTCTGCAGCTGTTTCTGAACCTCAGAGCCTTATTGGGAAAGGACTGTATAGACACGAGGCTGCGAGTCCTCATCTAGGGCTTGAAGAGCTGGCAGAGTGAGGTCAGGTCCTCTGATGATCTGGAAATGGCCAAGACTTCTGCCAGTCTTTAGAAACACAGGTCCCAGGGCTGGGGGAGTGGTGGCAGTGGCTGGCGGTGGTGGGTGGTGGTGGCTGCGTGTGTATGTGGCCATTGTATTTGTTCTTCCTTGTGCGCCTGTCATGGTGCTTCAGAGTAAATCTAGTTATACCTTCCCTTCTGAGTCTAAGCTGTCGGCCTAATGTATAGAACCTTTGGGGGGTGTTATACTGACCCACTGCTCTGGCCTCCTATCTCCAGTGACCCTGGAACATCTGCATGGTCTTTGTAGTTGACCCTCAGCATCCTCGTATGACCCACTAAGCTTTGGTCACCACAGCAGGGACTGTGTGTGATAGGTGAGCACTCCCCCACTGAGCTACATTCCTAGCATTAACTCTCTCCAGCAAGTCCCTGCTGGATTTCTCTCAGTTAGGGCAGACACATGTGTAGCCTCTGCCCCTTGGTGCACACTCAGGGCCTCACCAGGTCACTACTATGCCGGGATGAAAAGGCTCGCCGTGCTTCCTGACTCCTCAACAAGAGGAAAATAGGGAAGAACAGAGGTGGCTAATGGCTGTCTGTCACCTTAATGCTGACTGAGCAGTCCTCACAGGGGCTCTTGGCCAATGTCTTCTCCCTGGAGTCATCCTGCCCCTGTCTGAGTGAGGCAGGAGCTTGGGGTTTCAGCCCTGACCCACTCCAGTCTCCCAGGCTTAGGCTCTGGGGTTGCTGGCTCCCGCAGGAACGAACACAGGATCAGGGCTCTGGGCTGGCACAGAGGGTGAGGGTGGGGGTGGGGGTGGGGGTGGGGGTGGGGGTGGGGGTGGGGGTGGGGGTGAGGGTGAGGGTGAGGGTGAGGGTGAGGGTGGGGGTGGGGGTGGGGGTGGGGGTGGGGGTGGGGGTGAGGGTGAGGGTGAGGGTGAGGGTGAGGGTGAGGGTGAGGGTGAGGGTGAGGGTGAGGGTAGCTCTGTGCTTCTGACTCTTCCTTTTCTCACTCCTTCAGT